>NC_057916.1:51773907-52480633 GCF_018873765.1 Telopea speciosissima
AACTTATTTGTTATCATCAAAATCATAATGGGTGATGTGTGAAATTTATCCCAACACCCACAGGCTGCTGGCCATGGCCTGCTACTGCCGCGCATCATGCACCGCACACTGTGCATGCTCGATACATAGGCCGCACTTGCATAGCTTATGCACAATACTGTAGACCACGCATCGCGTGCAGGCTGCGGGTGTGGTTATGGGCTAGGATCAAGGGGTAGGCCGTGCAGGGGTGGCTGGCAATGTGCGCTCCACCCCCACATCTCATGTAGGGTGTCAAAAAAGCTCGGCTAGCCTGAACCCGCCCTAACCCGCGCTGAGCCTAGATAGGGCCTCAACCCGATTTTTTAGCCTGTAGGGCGGGTTAGGGTTTAGTAATTTTTTGGCCCTGACAGGGTCGGGTCAGGCTTGGGTTTAAGCCTCAGGTTGAGCCCAGCCCGGCCGACCCGACCCTGGATAGCATTATAAAACACACAAAGTAAAAATTAAAAAATCATAATTCAAAACCCTAATCAAATCCTAACCGCTAAAGGTGGGAGCCGCTGAAGACAACAAATTTCTCAACAGCTTAAATCTCATTCTCTCCTTCCAGTCTTCGATTCATTCTTTCATGATTGGAATCGTGTACTCAGATCCTTTCTCCCTCTCTTTCATTTACCCATGTATGTGTGTGTAAATATTTTTTATTTGATAACAGTTTTTGGGTTGGAAGTGTGGACTGTGGTTTTGGGATGCTTCTAAGCTATTATACGTTGGTTTGATCAAGGCTATTCTAGAAAAGATAGATTTTAGAAACAAGATACAGAGAAAATGGAGAAAGAAACGTCAACAGGTTAGTTGCGAGATGGCCGGAAGTACATGAAAAAAAAGAGTTATGTGAGAGAAAAATGAAGAGCAGTGTTGTGTTTTCTTTGTTTTGAAAAAAAAACTTTAGCGCCATTCTTAGAAAAGTTGAATAACATAGAAGATGATGCCATAAAACCTCCTCGTTTCTATGCAAGAACACAAAATGCTGAAGAATAAAAAAAAGGGCCAAGTACCCATTGCAAAGAAACTGAAAATCAGAAAAAAAAAAAAAAAAAAAAAAAAAAAAAAAAAAGAAAGGCCTGAAGTGTCTAATAACTTGCTAGCACATGAAAACAAAAATCTTCCCTAACCAGAAAACAGAGAAAACCCAAATGGAGAAACTCAGTAGCAATGGGGAAGAAGAAGAAAAAAAGGGTCATTTAGGTCAAACAGGGCCAACCCGGCCCAATCAGGGTCAATCAAGGTCGGGTCAGGCTAGGGTATACCCTGGCAGGGTCGGGCCTGGGTTGAGGGATTGTTAGGCCCTAGCAAGGTCGGGTTGGGGTTGGGTGGGCCCAGTTTAAGATGCCTAGTGTTGGATTAGGGTTTAGGGCAAATCTAGCCCAGCCCGGCCCATTGACACCCCTAATCTCATGTTCCAAAAAAAACATTTATTTTCTTCTTCCCTTGCTTTGGGTACAATTTTTCAAAATTTGAAAAAACTAGGATTTTTCAAAAACCCATGGTTAAAATTAACCAACATATATGGGCAAGTTGTTACAAGGAATAACAACCTAATCATTGGAAAAACAACTACCCAAGTGCAACCATCCATAAAAGGAATCTTGATTCCAAAAGAAAAACAAGAAACCATAACAACATTCACAAAAGAATCTTAACAACTTGCATCCCATACATAATAATTGCATCAAACATTAATTATATGATATCTATGGGTGAGAAAGGTAGCTCTGGTACCACACTATTGACATAATATAGTCCATGGGATCATCTAAATCATGAATTACTTGTCCATCATGTTGGATTCTCAAATATTGGACATACTGGGTCAGCCCATAGTCTCCCATGGTGACCCTAGGGCAATCCCATGTGTGCCTATAAGAACCCTAATTCATCCCATGGTTGCCAATGGGAAGCCTAGTGAATCCCTATTAGGGTTTTGTATAAAATTTAACTACCAAACCCTCTCTTTTCTTATCCCATAAAAATATGAGATTCACAAGAATAGAGAAAACCATCTCCTTTCCATCCCATGGAAAAAGGAAACCATCCCATACCCGAATACGTAGTGGAAAATAGATCGATTCGGATTTCTTTCACATCCCATGTTCATCAAATAATTAAAACACTTAATGTATAAAACAAACATTAAGATCTACTAACCTGTTGAGCCTCAAGTGTTGCTCCTCCTCTAGATAATGGTTCTTCCTCTAATGAGCCGATCAACAAAGCCCTAATCTAGATCTCCTTAATGCAGTAGAAGATCCCTAAGTCAAACCAGAATTTCTTCTCCAAGACTTGGATCCAATCCGAAAAATCAGGTTTCCAAACCCCTAACTAGATCTCAAAGCTCTAAAGAGCAAGAGACCCAAAAGAGAAGGAGAGAGGAGAGAGAGTGCCAAAGGATGATTTTTCTAGAGGGGGAACCAAAAAAAATCGTCCAAGACTGGGATTAGAAAATCCTTCCCCCCTTGGTATGTTTAAACAGGAGAAGCTCTGATGAGCTTCCCCATTCTGTGTGAGAGTCTGACTCTCTCTCTCTCTCTCTCTCTCCTGTTTAACTTGAAACCATGATGGGCTTCTAATTAGTGAAGAAGCAGAATCTAAAAGAGAATAATTTTAATTAATTAATTTAAACATTAATGGGCCTATTACTTAATTAACATCAAGCCCATATTAGTTTAAATAAATCAATTAATAATTAAAAAATCCCAAAAATAACCCTACATATTAAATATGCACCAACCCTCCACTAAACAACATCATCGTCATAGAATCTAGGGCATGTATACTAGTACTGTCAAACCCCATTCCATGGTACATGTCTGTCTCGAAGCGTTTGTGTATGTGATCGGAATCCACAAAACACAATTAAACTCTTTAATCAAATAATAATAAGTTATCATTTTATGTGAAAATATGTTTTGCAAAAACCATTTAACAAAATGATATAGTATCATGATTCAAATCCGACCATCCACAGACTAACTCCCCTTGATGTTTCATAATCAAGCAATGGAGACCATGTTGAGTGACTCTTTCACTCACATAATATTTACGCATTCCTAGAACACCGGCTTTAGTTCTCTTGAACCAAAGTCATTGGTAAATCAAAGAATACGCTTACATCATGCAGTGACAAGGCTCTCTTAGGTACTGGGTCTCGGTTACACATGTCTATCCCAAACCTACATCTGGTAGTAATACATGATGGAATCGGCAAAGTAAGTTTCTTCACCAATACATACATCAACATGTGCATACTCACATTCGTACCCCAATATAAAAAATATCTAGGCATACCCAATGCAACGACCATATGATATGGGCTGCCCAACCCAAGGCCTAGTCGTGACTGCCAATTACAGTAATACTTTTGGACATACATTGCTCAAATATTGCATGTGATCATATTAAATAAAAATGTATGAAATGTTTAATACATAATAAACCAAGTCGAACCGGATTGAACCGGGTGTGATGGACATCCATATCCAATAGACACTGCGATCAGGGGTCCACGATGTCGTGATTATCTATCGCTGATTGCCAATCTCAACGTTGCAATACCAATCAGCCGATTGCGATGTTGCAATCTTGGTGGTACTGATGAGATTCGGCATGCCCAAGGGTAGTCGATCCATCATGCGAAGGAAATAAGCATATGCTGAACCTCCCCAATCATCCTCTCTCACCTCGTCAAATTCCTCGAGGGAGTATATTAAGTCAACCAACCCCTTCACATCATAGAAGTGGGTCTCCACTAACATGAATACCATGAAGCTTCAGGCTAACTAGTCTTGCAATCCTGGGGAGGACTCGTCAGTCATGCAGTGGTGCGCCAGGCATCCCTCAGGTCATTGGTCGATTTTGATTGATCAGTGATCGTCACTCCAAGAAGAGTACTATTACCAATCCAAGTCCTCTATTGCATCCACCTCATATACCGGCTATATCAGTCTGAGTTCTCTATTGCATCCACCTCAGTAAGACAACCAAGCATCCCACCGAAGGGGAGTCCGATGATGATGTGAAAACAAGCAGGAGTAATCATCATCTCTTTGACTACTAGATGATATGTAGGGGTGCTTAGCCACCACCACTCTGCTAGTGCGTGGACTAAGAGGGTATCCATCCCTCGAGCACCAAAGGTGGCCGCATATCCTAACCCAGCCCTATTTGTGTGCTCTCTAAATGTCGGACAAAGCATATTGTACTAGTTTTGGACCTTATCCACGTGACAGTATTTCTTGAATTGAGGATAATTGAGATCCTTAAAAAAAAAAAAAAAAAAAAAAAAAAAAAAAAAAGAGAGAGAAGAATGAGGAGGCAATATATTAAGAAAAATAATTGTATAACTGACCAAAGGGAAATAATGCATTTATGTGCCTAAGGTGGTGCATAGTGCATTTGCTTCGATTTGCATTCATTTATGTGCCTACGATGGTGCATAGTACATTTGCCTAGATTTGCATGTATTTATGCACCTAAGATGGTGCATAGTGCATTTACCTCAATTTACATGCATTTACGCGCCTAAGATGGTGCATACATTTGCCCTGATTTGTGTGAATTTATGTGTCTAAGATGGTTCATAGTGCATTTGTCTCGATTCATATGTATTTATGCTCCAAAGATGGTGCATAGTGCATTCACCTCGTTTATGTGCATTTGTGCACCTAAGATGATGCATAGTGCATTTACCTCAATTTGCTTACATTTATGTGCCTAAGATCGTGCATAGTGCATTTATATCGATTTACATGCATTTATGTGCGTAAGATGGTGCATAGTACATTTGCCTAGATTTACGTGCATTTATGCACCTAAGATGGTGTATAGTGCATTTCCCTCGATTTACATGCATTTATTGCCTAAGATGGTGTGTAGCATATTTGCCTCAATTTGTGTGCATTTATGTGTCTAAGTTGATGCATAATGCATGTACCTCAATTTGCGTGCATTTATGTGTCTAAAATGCTACATTATGCATTACATCTATTTGGTGCATTTATTGTGCCTAGGATGGTACATAATGCATTTGCCTCAATTTACATGTATTCATTATACGTAGTGCATCTGCCCTAGTTTATGTGCATAAGATTAGGATGGACATAAGTAGAAAGTGGTATAGGAGGTGCTTGCCACAATTTCTAGTGCCTCTGATAGTGCATGTAGTTTATGCTAATATTTAAAGCATGAATAATAAATAGAATCAAGCATCATACCGGATGTGCTGCCTGCCCCCAAATGGCACAACATAGATGATGACTTGTATCCCTCAGTGTACTCCCAGAAGTATACCACATAGCCCATTCATCTAGGTCCTTAACCCCCATCGTCCAACTCCACTTACGGCTGATGTGCGCATATTTCCGAATGCTCATATTTGTAGGATGAAAAATACAAAAATCAGGTGAAATAGTCTAAGATTGAAATGCCAAATTTCGGGGGTGAAATTTCTTATAAGGTGTGGGAAATGTTACACCTGCACCCAAAATTCTGGGCTAATTTAAACTTTCAGTGGGTGTTTCCCTGATAATTGTTGGCACCAATGTTGCATGTGATGTGACAGTCAAGAAATCATTTGGAAGTAATGATGACTCCTCATGTATGTGCTGTGGTGCAAAGAAGATCATAGGAAATACCCGAAGCCCTTTTGGGTGAGTGGTGGTAAGTAACTTCACCTAACCATGCACATTAAGCATGAGGTGCATATAAATCATAGCATTTGTGCCTACGAGTATGTACGAATGTACTAGGGAAAATCTTAGGTCAATTGGAGTTGAAATGAGTACTTGAGTATCATACCTTGGATACTTGAGGATCAGAGTGCCGTGGACAAGTCTACCTGTCTCCCATCCTCCTAAAGAAATAAATTGGGATGAGACTGGCAAGCGAAGTATATTGGGACCTGAGATGATCCAGGCTACCTGTGAGTAGGTAGATTTGATGAGGGACCGTATCAAGGCGGATCAGTCGTGGTAAAAGAGCTACACCAATGTTATACGAAAGAACCTAGAGTCTGTACTTGGAGACCATGTATTTCTTTGTGTATTACCCACCAAACGGGTGATGAGATTTGGGAGGAAAGGAAAGTTGAGCCCGAGATTCTTTGGGCCATATAAGGTTTTGGCACGCAGCGAGTAGGTGGCATGTAGTTTGACATTGCCCCATCATTGGCAGGAGTCCACGATGTCTTCCACGTATTGATGCTGCGGCAGTACCTCCCAGGCCCGACTCATGTCTTAACTCAGGAGAAGCAACCAGCCAAGATCTTCAACCAAATGAAACTCCACCTTCGTAACCGTCCCTTTACCTAGATGAAGGTGCATTGGAACAGTCTTTTCGACATGGACGCGTCTCAGGAGTGTCTGGTCGAATTACTGGCGACGTTCCCATAATTCACCCATCCGATAAGCCAATTTCAGCTTCAAAATTCTTATAAGGTATATGGAATGTTATATCCATGATCTAATTTATACTTGATACTTGTGTACATGTTGTAGCGTAGCTTGGGCAGCCTTCGGAGTCCCGTAGGATGACCTTGACTAGGTAAGCTTTAGACTTAGACTTTGTAAATAAATATTGCATGATTGGTTCTTGACCATTGTCTTAACTTTTATGTACGTTAATTATACTTTTGCATGCCCTCCTTTCATATACAAACACCCTAGAAGAAAACCGCATGCCATCCAAAGTCAATTCGATTTTGGTATGTTGCCAATGCATTATAGCCATCTTTTACGTTTGAACCCACTTTCGAGGGCCTTCCGTTCTGATTGGGTCTAAGATTTCTTCATAAAAAATGTATCCCTTTAAGTATAGTTTACAACTCATTTTGAATCGTATCGTTCCATTATGTATTGATCAAGTTATGGCCGAAATAGTGGGCTGAGGTAAGACCACAACAGCTACATTTTTGCCCCAGCAGATCATGCCTAGGTAGCCTATAGACGATGCTACATGACCCGTAGAGGCTAGAAACAGCCTGATTTTATACTTTTAAAAATTGGGCTTGAACCCAGGGCTTAACCCCAGCCTAACCTAAGGTTATTTATGCCCTAATAGACATAACTAAACGCTAAGATGGAAACCCTAAGACCTATTTGGAATCCTAAGTGTTTAAAATCCATTTTGGACCTTAAAACACCCCCAACCAAACAAGCCCTTAGATCCTTAGCTAAACAATATCAAAACCCTATCCCTCTCCTCATTTCTCTCATTCTAACACCTAAGAGAGGAGAGAAAATGTGGGAGACTGAAATAGAAGGAAGAAGGAGGAAGAAGAAGAAGATGGTGGAATGACTCCATTGCTATTACAGCTTGGCTTTTTCAATCCGAACACTAACCCGAATCCGATGGTAGGTCCAGAATCCGAAGTTGCAGCCTTGTATACATTTTGGAATATTACTTTGATGTTTGAACAAGTAGAAGATGAAGAAGGAATCTTGGTAGTAACCCACCGTCTATCGGAAAAATGATGCGTACCTCCCCTACACAAATTTCAAAATTTACAATCTAATGTACAAATCATAGAAAGCAATCCTAACCATGTTTTGAGTATTTGGGGCATGAAAACATCGTTGAAAATGTGTAAATACGCGAAACCGTCAAAGCTCGAAGCGTTCCGACAATTGGATAACATATAAAATACTCTGGTGGATCACTCTGGTCGACCACTTATATCAACCAGAGCTACTGTTACTGTAGATTTTGGTGTCAAGAGTGCGGGACCCAGTGCCACGAGTTGGGGATCTTGCCGCCGCGTCCCATTTATCTAATTAGAATGTTTTTCCAATAATGTTGGTATGTGGGGTTCGCTTAACTAATCCTCATAAATAAATTTGGTCAATTAATTATTTTATAATTAATTAAGATAAGACTAAACTAACCGACTCAATCCACAGTCTATATAAACTAAAACTAAATCTAAAACTCTTTTCACTATTCCTATCTCTACTGTGGAATACGTTGGAAGCAGAGAAGAAAAGAAGAGAAAAGAGAAAGAAGAAGAAGAAGAGAAGAAGAGGGGGAAGAACTTGGGATTCTCTTTTCAGATTTAGAGGTAAGAGTCTCTATCTCTCTCTTCCATCTTATTGTATAGCCTATAGCTAAATTGCTGAACATATTGCCTTACTTAATTGTCTTGTCTAAGCTTAACAGGATCAAGCTTGAAATCAGTTCTCCCTTTCCCTAAGTTCCTAATTGAAATTCAACTAATCAATTCTCTCTAAAGCATAAGACTTAACTATTTTCAAGATGCAGAATTCATATGAACTACTATCCAGTAGTAATCCTTGATAATCCCTTAGAAATCTATGGAATTAGAGCTAAATCACCTCATACATGTTTGATCCAAAGCTTCTAACTTATGCTTGACTCCATTTTGGAATTTTTCCTAATTATTCTTTGATCTACATGGTAGGATCTGTTCTTAAAAGCCAAACCTAGGCATACAAGGCTAAATCCTTATGGTTGTAACCAAAATCCATTGCATACACCCAACTTCAACTCATTTTAACAAATTACCCATTTTCCAAACCTATACTTGGGTTCAATTTGACTAATCTATGACCTAGACACCATCCCTGTTTTCAATTGGGCAAATCCAAGCCAAAACTCCCTTCTAAAATCCTATTTTTCTTTTAAATTTCATTTGCTATTTATCTCTGGTGGAAGTCACTGGTCAACCAGAGACATAGACCAGAGTTACTGAAATGTGTTTCTTAACTTCAGATCTATTCCGAATCAATCTTAACTTATCTTGGGATCTCAATATCATTAGAATATCACCTAGCATGCATGTTTAGTTGATAATTTTTAGAAACCTAACTCTCGAGTCGATTTTCCCTTGCTGTTTGTCTCTGGTGGAAGTTACTGGTCAACCAGAGACATAGACCAGTGTTGCTGTCAGGTGTTTTTTTAACTCCCAACCTATTCCAAATTAACCTTAACCTATCTTGGGATTTTAGTAATATTAGAATATCATCTAACATTTATGTTTGGTTGATAAATATTAGAACCTACCTTTTGGGCCAATTTTTATTTACTCTTTGTCTCTGGTGGAAGTTACTGGTCAACTAGAGACAGAGATCAGTGTTGCTATCAGGTGTTTTCTTGACTCCAAACCTATTTTAAGTTAACCCTAACCTATCCTAAGACTCCAGTAATATTAGGACACCACCTAACATATATGTTTGATTGATAAATAATAGGACATAACTCTCGAACCAATCCGACTTCACAAATTCAACCATAGCAAGGTGAGTGGGGATATGCCTTGATTTTATGTTAGAATGTTTATCATTTTAGATTGATTATCAGGAATCATGCATATGTATGAATTTATTCTTGTTAGAACCTGTTTTATTAATTTTTTCATTTATATCTTATGATTATGAAATTATGGAATTACGATCCGATGTGAAATGTGAACTTTGTATGTTAGAATAGATGCCGTAGATGACTTGAAAACGAGAGGTATGGTGTGTCGTAGTATGGGATGCGGGAGCACTGTATACCTCGTACTATGTCATTTAGTCTGCATATGGCTAGGGATGTCATTCCTTAGTACTACAACCCTTACCAGCAGGGGTTCAGGTGCTGGGTGATCATAGCTCCCTATTGCTGAGGAGTGTGTGGAATACTAGGGTGGGATCCAGGCTATGATTATCGGGGTCTACCCATGGGAGGATCTGGGGATTACTACTGGTGTGGGCTCCATGTAACAATTGAGGTTACGGCTTGGGTTGAGTTGACGGACCCAAGTTTATTTTCCCGAGTTGTTGGCGTAGTACCGACTTAGAGACTTAGGCATTTTTTGTTAGGTGGAAAATAGGTTTAAAATTGAATCCATGTATTTAGGATTTTTGCCTTGTATGTGTGAATGCTTGTGTGTGGTCTATCCTTTACTTGCTGGGCTCGGTGGAGCTCATCCCTATGGAATATTTTATTTTAAATGATCTTGCAGGTGGATATGATGGAGATGGAGGGGATTACTTTGAGAACAGGGACTGATGACGTAGTCTTTTTATTTGTTTTTCTTTTGTTAAAACTCTACTCTTTATGGCCGATGTATTTCCACTATAAATATTTTAGTGTAGCTTGTTTCTAGCCCAATGGATGAAACTATGTAAATTTAGGCTGTTTGGGAAAAAGGGGATCTGAATATAAATAATATGTATATAAACTTGTAAATTGTACTTTTCGTGCACTCTGATCAATGAAATAATTTTTATCTTAATATGGTGTTGTGCTTGTGACGTGTATATACTGTATCGGGATCCTAGAGGTCTTCGAATACTTTGAGTATTCAGGTCACTAGCCGAATCCTCCCAGGGGATTGTTTGCGGGTGTGACAAAGATGGTATCAGAGCGTGATGCTCTATTTACACTAGCGAAAGTAAGAAGGTCTAGAGCTAAAAATAAATAATTAAATAAATAACATAAATATAAATGGGGGATAGAGGAACACAATAGGAGACTAGCTAGGTGCAGAAGCCAACAATATATTACAATTCAAGATCATAAGCTTTTACATCATACTTCTTTTATGAAATTTAAAAGTATATATATACAACTAATAATGAAAGGAATAAAACACAAAGCATAGTTGGGAAGCACTAGAAAATCCTAAGGCCTAGGTCTATTCTTGAGGTGGGTCCTGTGTTGATGGCGATGGATGTGAATCAACTTGAAAACGTGCATCCCAGAAGTCTACCCTCCGCTCCATGATACCCAATCGGCCCTCCTTCCTCATCGCTACCAGCCTTGTCAAATAATTACATTCTTTTGAGGGTAGCATTGTTGATTGATTCTATTCCCTCTCCACCTGTCGCTTCATCGGTAAAATCAAACCCAAAGCATTGAAATGCTCGTAAACTCTGAATTTTTGGAGATGCTCTATATTGATCACCTTACCATCTTCCACTTTCTTCACATGATAGGTACCCCATTTTGTTTTTAAGAATTCGAGTAATTTAAGAATCGGTCCTCGTTAAATTCCCCATTTCCTCTTCCACCTCTATAGAAGCAACATATGGCTCATCCTCAAATGACGAGGATGATGATGATGGTTGGGTTGATGACTCTTGTCATTGGTGTTTACTAGCCAAAGTCTTCCTCGATGCACCACCGGCTTTACTTAAAGACATGGCTACAAAAACAAAAAAAACAAAAAAAAAAAAAAGAGAGAAACAAAGAATAGTTAGAGAGTGTAAAATATATATATATATATATATATATCTAATGAAACTTCAAAAAAAAAAGATAAGAAGGTAACAAGAATATCAAAGAAAGCATTTAGTTGAAGTAATGAACAAAGGGGAACAACATTTTCAAATAATAATAATAATAATATAAATAAAATAAAAAAAATGATTTCACAAGAAAAGAAATAAGAAAAGACCTAGGGTCTATAAAAAAACAAAAAAATTTAGGGATTTCAAATAAAACTTACCTTCATGCAATAATGAGTACAAGACCCTTGAAAAAAGCCTTAGAATGATGAGAGAATACTTATAAAAAAAAAAAAAAGAAGAGCCTTTGGTCGGTTTTAGTGTAACTGCTCTCCCAAAAGTCAAATAAGAAATAAAGAAAATGAATTGTGATTTGAGTTTTAAAACCTATCCCCGACACTCTGGTTGATGCGACTGGTCGACACCTCACACAGACCAGAGACTGGCTAGACAATGAAATTCTGTTGGAATTGAGTTGAATACTTCTGAAACTTAGTTTTGGGCACCTCACCCATGATTTAACCATCATAACCACAGGATAATATACACCCATTTACTTGTACACGCTTCTCTATGTATAAATTATTTTATTTATTGATTGTACAAAAAAAAAATTTTGAAAACTATATCACTTAAGTTCTTGACCTTGAACCTATTCTAATCAACTAACACCCAACTCTCCTGAAACAAGGAACGAACATGCCAACCATGCTTAACCATCTACTAACGACATGATTTGGTTCACTAGATTGAGGAAGAGGATAGCAAGGCTCTAAAGTATTAAAGTTAGGGCCAAGAAGGAATTGGAAAGGATAATCGGGCGAGAAACTATTTGTTGGATTGTAGACCGAGAATATTACCTTGTTTTAGCTGAAGGGGTAAGGGGTGATATACTGTACATTGACCTAGAGATTTACTTGGCCAAGAAGAAACTCGAGCAACTAGCCTTCTAATCCTATGAGGTATTTTGAGCTAGCTTAGGAAGAAAAATTTTAAACTAAACACAGTCATCGAAAAAGCAAAAAGAATATTAAGAGAGCAAGACAAGCTGTATATGACTAGTAGAACCATAGAGCGAGGCAATTACTCCCGAGCAATGAATGAGCAATGACAATTAATAATTCCATATGGCCGAGAGAAGTACAACCTTGAAATTGAACTCCAACAGTTTGCATTTTGAGAACCTACAGGCATTCTCTCAGCCTGCAACTTCCTCGTATAATCCACGACCCTATGGACCGATCCGATGTCATGAATGCAATCAAATCAGACACGTGTCTAGGGACTGTCCTCGCCAAAGAGTAGGTGCGCCTTCACAGTTCCAGCCCACTAACCGAACTTTTTAGCCCCAAGGAAATAGAACTCAAGGGAAGGTATATGCCCTGACCAGCGAGGAGGCCGAGGAAAACCCCGGTGTGATGACAGGTGCACAACCGAAACTTGGCAAATAAAATTCAGTCGTCATTATGAATTGCAAACTTCGATTGCATCATTATCCTCTATTTGAAACCCTTTACCTATATCATCTTCGCCTGTTCGAATATTATTTAAGTTCAGTGTATCACACTCCTTCATTCCTACTACTTTTGCTAGTAATAGAAATATGCCGTAGAAGAACTTAGAACACAAATTAATGATTAGCACTCCTGCTGGATATGTTGTGAATTTAAAAGTAGTATATGAACTTTATCCATTAGGAAATCTAATATTCGTATCGAGATTTTGGAACGATGGTGAGAGATAGTAGACGCGTAATAAAGTCTCAATAAGGATATATGAAAATGAATCAAATAGATAGAACCTTATAGACTGGATTCAAGTAATTATGAGGTATATCAAGTAATTGGGAACAAATAACTGATCTGGAGGTTTAAGTTGGCAAAAATAACAAAAACAGGTGTCAGTATAACCAAGAATAGCCAAGAACAATGAGGACTAGAACTAAAGGATTTTTAACAAAACATTGCTCAACAATAGGTATGAGTGGAGTAATGGGTCACCGAATGTCCCCTCCGTCATTGGGAGTGAACAGTAGTGATCCCATCAATACCCTATTAATTCTAAAGTTGAATTAGGTGTTGAAGAACATGTAGTGAAAGTCTTCACGAAAAAAAAAAAATCTTGTAAGTAAGGTAGTATAAACTTATACCATATAACCCAAAGCTGTAAGAAACATAGATTAGTGGATGGAATACCCGGGGATAACTTGATCAGTTGATTTCTTGAAGTGTACGTTTGGGATTTGATTTTCCTTGGGTCCTTATATTAAGTAGAGTTAGATTAACCAAACCTGAGTGTGATTTACATCGCTTGCTGAGGGCCGGATATTTGAGAATTGAACATTGGCAGCACTTAACATGTACAGATCTCTAGACACACCAAATTTTGAGGATGAAATTTCTGTAAGGTGGAGAGAATGTTACAACTTGGCTTTTTCGACCCGAACCCTAACCCAAATCCGATGGTAGGTCCAGAATCCGAAGTTCCAGCCTTGTATACATTTTGGAGTATTGCTTTGATGTTCGAACGAGTAGAAGATGAAGAAGGAATCTTGGTGCTAACCCATCGTCTATCGGCAAAATGATGCGTACCTCCCCTACACAAATTTCAAAATTTACAATCTACTGACCATGTTTTGGGTATTTGGGGCATGAAAACATCGTTGGAAATGTGTAAATACACGAAACCGCCAAAGCTTGAGGCGTTCTGACAATTGGACAACATATAAAATACTCTGGTGGATCACTCTAGTCGGCTACTTATATCAACCAGAGCTACTGTTACTGCAAATTTTTGTGTCGGGAGTGCGGGACCCAGTGCCTCGAGTCGGGGATCTTGCCGCCACATTCCATTTATCTAATTGGAATGTTTTTCCAACAACTTTGATATGTGGGGCCCGTTTAACTAACCCTCGTACATAAATTTGGTCAATTAATTATTTTATAATTAATTGGGATAAGACTAAACTAACCGACTCAACCCACGGTCTATAAAAACTAAAACTAAATCTAAAACTCTTTTCACTATTCCTATCTCTACTGTGGAATATGGTGGAAGCAGAGAAGAAAAGATGAGAACAGAGAAAGAAGAAGAAGAAGAGAAGAAGAAGAAGAAGAGAAGAAGAGGGGGAAGAACTTGGGATTCTCTTTTCAGATTTAGAGGTAAGAGTCTCTATCTCTCTCTTCCATCTTGCTGTATAGCCTATAGCTAAATTGCTGAACATATTCCCTTACTTAATTGCCTTGTCTAAGCTTAATAGGATCAAGCTTGAAATCAGTCCTCCCTTTCCCTAAGTTCCTAATTGAAAGTCAACTAATCAATTCTCTCTAAAGCTTAAGACTTAACTGTTTTCAAGATGAAGAATTCATATGAACTACTACCCAGTAATAATCCTTGATAATCCCTTAGAAATCTATGGAATTAGAGCTAAATCACCTCATACATGTTTGGTCCAAAGCTTCTAACTTATGCTTGACTCCATTTTGGAATTTTTCCCAATTAATCTTTGATCTACATGGTACGATTTATTCTTAAAAGCCAAACCCAGGCATACATGGCTAAATCCTTATAGTTGGAACCAAAATCCTTTGCATACACCCAACCTCAACTCAATTTAACAAATTACCCATTTTCCAAACCCATACTTGGGTTTAATTTGAATAATATATGACCTAGACACCATCCATGTTTTCAATTGGGCAAATCCAAGCCAAAATTCCCTTCTAAAATCCTATTTTTCTTTTAAATTTTGTTTGTTGTTTATCTCTGGTGGAAGTCACTGGTCAACCAGAGATAGACCAGAGTTACTAAAAGGTGTTTCTTAACTTCAGATCTATTCCGAATCGATCCTAACTTATCTTGGGATCTCAATATCATTAGAATATCACCTAGCATGCATGTTTAGTTGATAATTTTTAGAAACCTAACTCTCTAGTCGATTTTCCCATGCTATTTATCTCTGGTGGAAGTTACTAGTCAACTAGAGACGCAGACCAGTGTTGCTGTCAGGTGTTTTCTTAACTCCCAACCTATTCCAAATTAACCTTAACCTATCTTGGGATTTAAGTAATATTAGAATATCATCTAACATATATGTTTGGCTGATAAATATTAGAACCTAACTTTTGGGCCAATTTTTGTGTACTGTTTATCTTTGGTGGAAGTTACTGGTCAACCAGAGACACAGACCAGTGTTGCTGTCAGGTGTTTTCTTGACTCCAAACCTATTTTAACTTAACCCTAACCTATCCTAAGACTCCAGTAACATTAGGACACCACCTAACATATATGTTTGATTGATAAATAATAGGACATAACTCTTGGGTCATCGAACATACTGACAATCGACTCAAAAACCAATCTGACTTCACAAACTCAACCATAGCAAGGTGAGTGGGGATAGGCCTTGATTTTATTTTGGAATGTTTATCATTTAAGATTTATTATTAGGCATCATACATATGTATGAATTTATTCTTGTTAGAACCTATTTTATTAATTATTTCATTTATATCTTATGATTATGAAATTGTGGAATTACGATGCGATGTGGAATGTGATGGAATGTGAACTTTGTATGTTAGAATAAATGTCATGGATGGCTTGGAAACGAGAGATATGGTGTGCCATACTATGGGATACGGGAGCACTATACACCTCGTACTATGTCATTTAGTCTGCATATGGCTAGGGACGTCATTCCTTAGTACTACAACCCTTACCAGTAGGGGTTCAGGTGCTAGGTGATCATAGCTCCCAGGCGTTGAGGAGTATGTAGAACACAGGGGTGGGGTCTAGGCTATGATTATCGGGGTCTACCCACGGGAGGATCTGGGGATTACTACTGGTGTGGGCTCCATGCAACAATTGAGGTTACGGCTTGGGTTGAGTTGATGGACCCAAGTTTGTTTTCCCGAGTTGTTGGCGTAGTACAGACTTAGAGAGTTAGGCATTGTTTGTTAGGTGAAAATTAGGTTTAAAATTGAATCCATGCATTTTAGGATTTTTGCCTGGTATGTGTGAATGCTTGTGTGTGGTCTATCCTTTACTTGCTGGGCTCGGTGGAGCTCACCCCTGTGGAATATTTTCTTTTAGATGGTCTTGCAGGTGGATATGATTAAGGTGGAGGGGATTACTTGGAGAACAGGGACTAATGATGTAGTCTTTTTATTTGTTTTTCTTTTGTTAAAACTCTACTCTTTATGGCAGATGTATTTCCAATGTAAATATTTTAGTATAGTTTGTTTCTAGTCCAATGGATGAAACTATGTAAATTTAGGCTGTTTGAGAAAAAGGAGATCTGAATGTAAATAATATGTATATAAACTTGTAAATTGTACTTTTTGTGCACTCTGATCAATGAATTACTTTTTATCTTAATATGGTGTTGTGCTTGTGACGTGTATATATTGCATCAGGATCCTGGAGGTCTTTGAATACTTTGAGTATTCGAGTCACTAGCCAAATCCTCCTAGGGGGTGGTTTGTGGGTGTGACAATTGCTATCCCATCTTCATTTATGAGCCAACCTTGACCTCCACTCTCATTCCAGCATGTTAGGAGCTCATCCCAGCCAAGGAGCTCATGGAGGAGAAGAAGGTTGAGCCACTCCAGCTCAAGAACCCCTCCAACAGCCACTTCCATCGATCTTCATTGTAAGCAACCCCTTCCTCCCTTTGATTCCATTGATTCTTACTAGATTTCTCATGGAAATTGCTTAATTAGATCCAAACCATGGGGCTTCTTGCTCTAAGTGTTTTATCCCTTTTATTTAATGTTAAAGACATTAACTATCAACCTAGAATCACCCATCCATAGCCCATGGCCTAGTTGCCATGAAACCCTCTTGAAGAACCCCCAATTTAAGGATTCTTGATGATGGAACTTATCCAATCTTTATTCAAATCATAGGGCTTATTGTTCTAATGTACTTAAACCTTCTATTTAGTATTATTGATGTTAATTAATGGCCCCAATTGATGGATTCCCTACCCCATGGCCAAACCACCATAAAACCTCAATTGTAGGTTGTCCAAGATTGGAGAAACCTTGATGTTGGGACCTAATCTAAGAAATAAAACCCCAATGGGATTGAATCCCTTTATTTAATAACATTTTAGGAGGCTAGAATACCCCCTATTGACCCCCCGTAAGCCCCATGACAATATGCCAAGGATGAGCTCGAGCCTTGCTGAAAAATAGTTGAAATGGCTCCTGCAGACGATGGGACTCCACAGCCTATGGATGATGGACACAGTCCGTAGAGGATTGTCTGCTCTAATTTCTGGCATGCACTGCCTGTACGGTCTGTAGCCTATGAATGATGGACATAGTTTGCAATGGTTCGTCTATTGGGACCAAATTGGTGCTACCTTTGAAGTTTGAATTGAGGTTTGACTTCTAGACCTTCTCTCACCAATTGTGCACTTGTGAACTAACATGTTAGGGTAACCTACACCTACTGTGGGGGCGTACATTGCAGGAAACCTGAGATTAACTACACTTCAGTGATTGGGAGTGGATTAGATACTTAGATTTTATGGAGTGTTTGACTTGTCAATGCCATTCATGCATGTGTTATATTGTGTGTGCCTATCATGATTGATCATTATGAATGATGGAATTGGGTATATAACTTCATGGAATGCTAGAGTGGGAGTTAGATGATTTAGGATGTATATCATGTTGAATGCTAGATGATTAGGGGCTTGAGATCATGTATATACCCATCGTCGGATAGTTATCTGTGTGATCTCTGGAGGCCAGGGATGCTACCTAAGGGATGTTGCAATAGCACTTTACCCCAAAGACTTAGGCATTTTGTTTGTTAGGTGGAAAATAATAAAATGAACTCATTATACATTCTTTGCATGATTGTAAACTGGATTTGATGAATGAATTGTCCTGGTGGTATGGGACGCTGTGGGATTCATCAATCATCTATGGTTTACGTCCTTACATGATTGTTTGTGTATGCTTATGTGATCTAATTGCTCACTGGGCTTAGTTGGAAGCTCATCCCTCGAGGATCCAGCTTTTTAGATATGGATACAGGTTTTGTAGGACCAGCCGATGGTGATTCGGCGTATTTGTATGGTGATGGCTACGATACTTGGGCTATTCCTAGCGAGGAGGAGCATGGATCGGAGTGCACTTGTGGGGCCAGCGCTCGTGGTGTGTCTTACAGTGGGCTTGAGGCTCATATGAATTTTTTGGAATGATTATTGAAGATTGATGTAATTATATACGATTTTAAATTTTGTTGCTAATGTTTTACAAACCTTGAAATGTTGGAATAAGAAACCACATATTACATGATACCACCTGTGTCTTCCACACTCTGAAAATTTATATATGTTACATAGCTTTTGCTCATGCTCTGATTTGATTTGTTATGTGGAGTCGATGACCTTGGTACTACAAAGTGTAGATCCTTGGGGTAGGTGTAGAATACTGGGGGTATTCTAGTCACATGTCCCTAGGTGTAGGGAGTGGGGTGTGACAACATGGTACCAGAGCAATTTTGCTCTGCCAGGTTCACTGACAAATCTAACCCACATTGATTTATTCGATAACAGGTATCGCCTAATAAAAGCCTTAATAACATACAACAATAATAGAGACATGTAGGGTTGTGTGATAAATAGGAAGATGCTATTATTCATTGATAGTAAAACCTTTACATTCAGATAATGAGGAAAGGAAAAGTACATCTCACCTCCCCCTTGTTCCTTATTGCCCTACAACTAGAAACCAACCTAATGATTACAAAGAGCATAAAAGATAGGAAACTAAACCAGCAATCCTAGACCTACTCTTATTGCTTATGTTTCTCCTTTTCCTTGTTCTTTCTCATTTCCATGGTACGCTATACTGGCCTTTGAGGTCTCACTATATCTTGATGCTCTTCGATGACATCCAACTGCTGCTCAATCTCTACTAACCATGACCCCATGAGCAGTTGTAACGTGAAGATATCATCGTTTAAGCTATGTTCCATCTCACTGAAACACTAAAGCATAAAACCCCAACTTGGGGGGCCGATTGAGGATTCTCATGAGGTGGTGGAATAGTTAGTCTGATGTAGTGAGAAGGTCCCAGTTGCATGAGAAGTAGAAGCACTGGCCGCCTGTGAGGTAGAAGAACCAGCCCTTTATTGGACACTCTGAGCAGGTGCGGTAGTAGCAATAGTAGTTATACCAATTGGTGGGACAACAATAATACCTCTCTCCCACAATCTCTCTGATTCCCATGGTCATGACCTTCATCCCCTCCATTATCACCATCATGGCCACTGTCATCTCCAGATTGTTCCCTCACCTCCTCATCAGTCTTTTCGAGTACTTGTACTCTATTAAGTGGCAGCTCTAGACTACCCTCTTGCTTGGTCTTTTTATTTTCTCAGTATTGTCATATCGAAGAGGGTGTCACATGTTCCTCTCCACCCATCACCCTATGGTACTTGCAAGTGAAGCAGCAACTTGGTGATCAGTTTGGCATAGGGTAGATTTCCCTCCTCAGGGTGATCCACCCGACACACCATAGTCTGGATTATAATATTGGGAGACATAAAAGGTGCCCGGTGTAAAGATAGTAGGCGCAGAAACTTTGCATGTTCGACACTTGTAAAATAATCGAATATTAGGAATTATGTATTTAAGTACTATTCAAAGCAAAGTATCAACACATGGAAACTTGAAGGTTTAGCAGTCTACTTGATCCTTGTGCCCCACAGAAGGATAGGAAGTCATCCGTTATGACCCACCTTTCTGTTATGACCTTGGCATTCTTAAAGTCATCCCACAAATCATCGCATTCTTTGGATTGGAACCAGTGGGCATCATAGAACTGAGGGAGAGGTTGATCCCTTGCACCTCTCCATGGGACCATCATTGACCTACACACATGTAAAAGATCAAGCAAGGCATGAGTTAAGAAACCATACACGAAGCAACCACCATTGTGTCATGTGTGAAGTGTTTTACAAAGATATTTAGCCTTCAAGGAAGAAAATACAGAAAAATAGGGGAATCGAAGGAAATTCAAGCTTTAGTCAAATGTGAAGTCCCAAAATTGAAGTGAACTTGCGAGTTTGTGGTGGAACAACCTACCTTACATCTAGACAACCTACTACAACCCATTTACATGCTATAATCCAGCTACATTGCTAGGAATGATCAATTTGGGGCAAAATACATGAAAGACCTAATAATCAACTGGGGAAAACCCAAAATTCAAGCAATGAAGTTAAGGGTTTGTAGTTTTACATGGATTATCGAGGTACCAATATGAATTTGGTGCTAAAGCACACAAACAATCATTACCTCAAATCCTGTTGCCCTAAGCCCATCATACATTCGAATTTGGGTGAAAAATCCCTAATTTCCTAAGCATGAAATTGTGAAAATGGTGATAGAACATCGATGGAGTATCACACTTGATTCTAAAACCTTATCTACATCATGCATTCATGAAATAATCAATGAGTCATGCAGAAGAATACAAGCATGAACTAGATTGTAGCATTTTAAAGAAACTCAACCTTGATGACGCGTTGATGGTAAATAATGAATGAAGAAGCTTGCAATTGAGTTTTCTTGGGTGTAGAAGCCCTCCTATCGCAGCTAGGGCCAGAAAGGAATGCCCAAACACAGCTATGGACTGTTCTAAAAACATATTTTAAACCGGCAGACGATGTAGGCTGATCCGCACTGACCGTCTGCAGTATGTATTTTTTTTCATAAGGTGAAATCTTTTGAGTTTTGATAAGTGTGCCTGTATAATTATTGTGACTCACCTAAACATGATCCTACCCCACTCATGCAGACCTTTTAACTCTTTAATGATGAAGTGCATGATGGAGTTTAATTGTGAGTTTGACTTGATTCCTCCTCCTAGGAATCAAGCATGGTTCGTGCTAGCAAGCAAGCCACTAGGAACCCAACCTCCCCAAGTCGGGAAGTGATCGAGACATCTGATTTCACCATTCTTGTTACGTCACCCGTGCTTATAATATAGGACATTACTAATATCGTGGAGAGTGATGCAAGGCTTCAAAGAACAACAATAGTTGTTCATGGACAATGCAATCGCTTCAATGCAGCAATAGCAGTTGCAGTTACTGGCTGATGTGAGTGCTCGGTTCCAATTTGCACACCAGGCACAAGCAGTGCCAGTGAATCCTTCAGTATTTGCTGCACCATCTACGATTGACACCCCAAAGCGGGGAATTCGATGCTATAACTGCAACAAAAGGGGGCATAAGTCCATAGATTGCACGTATCGTAGGCGTGGGTCCAAGTACGGACCGTATTTGTAGGCCATCGTTTCCATACAGCCACAGCCGGACACTAGACCTCACAGGGGCATATTCTCCATGACTACTAAGGATGGGGGATCATCTTCGGGCATGGTGACAATTACCTTACTTGTCTCGCTAATGCTTATGCATGCTTTGTTTCTCTACATAACTTGCATGGCATCAATGTAATCCTTGTGTATCGGGTATCTTGTGTATTTACCTATCACCATGCATGCATTGCCAAACCTTGGGTTATCATTCAATTTAATCGTCCATCGCCATTACTAAGAATTGTCTTTCTATATTATCTCATCGTCGGAGGGGAGACTCTCCGAAGACCTTGTTGTGTAGTTTTGTTTTAGTGTGGGAATTTTTCCCTATATCATTCGAACTCAGTTTGTCTTTAGCTTTTCCTTGAGAGCCATTTGGTGATTCTACAGGGTGGTCCCAAGTATCCTGAGGTGAGCCTATGGCCCCACATATATCTCGAGAGTGCCATTCTAGTGACTCATAATAACCATGCCAGGGGTACTGAGAGTAGTCCCGAGTACCCTTGGGTGAGCCTATGGGCCCACGCATCTCGTAGTATAGCTATTCTTGAAACTTGTTGGCAACCCTTCTGAAAATGCCAAGTTTGACTTGTGGTTTAGACCAATCCTTGGACCGTAACATGTATGTGGTCCCAATTTTGTACCTAAATTCTAAAGGGTTAGTGAAAGACTTTAGGTCGGTGTTTGAACCTCGGTGTGCCATATACCTGCTTCACTGGATAGCTGAAGATGAGTAACAAATTTAAAATTTTAGTTAAGTAAAGCTTTATTGGGTATTGTTGTGGCCAAGTTCAGCCGGGGATAGGGTAACTGAACTAAAGGATTTAACAAAATTTTACTCAAAAATAGGTATGAGTGGAGTAATGGGTCACCGAATGTCCCCTTCATTTGGGAGCAAATTATAGGGATTCCATCAATATTCTAATTCATTCTAAAGTTGAGTCGAGTAGTGGAAAGTCAGATGTGGAAGTTATTATAGTAGTGCCACGTAAACTAAATGTAAAGTGAATTCATGAGGTGTGGCCCAAGACTATAGGATTATTGTATTGGAGGAGGTATACTAATGGGTTTGGACCTTTAAATTTTAGTAGTACAAGTTTGGATTTCGATGTTCCTGAGTTTTTCTATCACATCGAAATCCAAACTAAATAGAGCTTGAAGTTGATGCGGGCCATGTGCATAAAGGGAATAAGACTGTCCAGCCCAAACTAAGTAGTCAAGTTGAGTTTAGGTGTTTAAGATCCTCAACTATTCAAAGTTTTAGAAACGCCAAAGTTCGAGGGCAAAATTTCTTATAAGGTGTGGGAAATGTTACACTCGCACCCAAAATTCTGGGCTAATTTGAACTTTCAGTGGGTGTTGCCCCGATAATTACTAGCACCAATGTTGCGTGTAGTGTAACAGTCAAGAAATCATTTGGAAGTAACGATAACTCCTCATGTATATGCCTTGGTGGGAAGAAGACCATTGGAAATACGCGAAGCCCTTTTAGGTGATGGTAAGTAACTTCACCTAACCATGCACGCTAAGTAATGGCATGAGGTGCATAAAAATTATAGCATTTGTTCCTACAAGTATGTACGAATGTAGTGGGGATAATCTCGGGTCAATTGGAGTTGAAATGAGTACTTCAGTATCATACCTTGGATACTTGAGGATCGGTGTGCCGTGGATGGGTCAACCTATCACCCATCCTCTTAAAGAAATAAATTGGGATGAGACCAACAAGCGATATTGGGACCTGAGATGATCCAGGCTATCAATGAGAAGGTAGATTTGATGAGGGACCATATCAAGGTGGCTCAGTCACGGCAAAAGAGCTACGCCAATGTTAGCGTAAAGAACCTAGAGTCTGTAGTTAGAGACCATGTATTTTCTTCAAGTATTATCCACCAAGTTTAAGAGGTTTGGGTGGAAAGAAAAGTTGAGCTTGAGATTCTTTGGGCCATATGAGGTTTTGGCACACAGTGAGTAGGTGGCATGTAGTTTGACACCGCCGCATCATTGGCAGGAGTCCACAATGTCTTCCACATATCAATGTTGCGAAAGTACCTCCTGGGCCGGACTCGTATCTTAACTCAGGAGAAGCAACCAACCAAGATCTTGAACCAAAAGAAACTCCACCTTCGCAACCATCCCTTTGCCTAGGTGAAGGCGCATTGGAACAATCTTTTCGACAAGGAAGCGTCTTGAGAGTTTGAGGTCGAATTGCGGGCGACATTCCCACAATTCTTCAACCCATCCGATAAGCCAATTTCGAGGAAAAAATTTGGGTGTGGGTAATTTTTTATCTTACTCCAATATGTACTTGATACTTGTGTGCGTGTTGTAGTGTAGCTTGGGCAGCCCTCGAAGTTCGTAGGAAAACCTTGACTAGGTAAGCTTTAGACTTAGACTTTGTAACTAAATCTTATATGATTGATTCTTGATCATTGTCTTAGCTTCTATGTACATTAATTATTCTCTTGCATGCCCTCCTTTCGTGTGCAAACACCCCGGAAGAAAACCGTATCCCATCTGGAGTCAATTCGATCCTGGTATACTGTCAATGCATTACATCCATCTTTAAACCAACTTTTGAGGGCTTGACATTCTGATTGGATCAAAGGTTTCTTCATGAAAAACGTAGCCCTTTAAGTCTAGTTTACAATGCATTTTGAATTGCACCATTTTGTTATGTATTGACCAAATAATGGCCGAAATAGTGGGCTGAGGTCAGACCTCAACAGCTGCATTTTTGGCCTTACGGATCATGCCTGGATAGCCTGTGGACGATGCTACATGATCCGTAGAGTCTATAAACAGCCTGATTTTATACTTTTGACTTGGGGTTGAACCCAGGGCTTAACCCCAGCCTAACCTAAGGTTATTTATGTTCTAATAGACCTAACTAAATCCTTAGATGGAAACCCTAAGACCTATTTAGAATCCCAAGTGTTCAAAACCCATTTTGGACCTAAAAACACCCCTAACCAAACAAGCCTTTAGATCCTTAGCTAAACAATATCAAAACCCTATCCCTCTCCTCATTTCTCTCATTCTAACACCTAAGAGAGGAGAGAAAACATGGGAGACTGAAATAGAAGGAAGAAGAAGAAAATGGTGGAGTGACTCCATTGTTGTTCCATCTTCATTTCTGAGCCAACCTTGAGCTCCACTCTCACTCCAGCATGTTAGAAGCTCATCCCAGCCAAGGAGCTTGTGGAGGAAAAGAAGATTGAGCCACTCCAAGCTCAAGAACACCTCCTACAACCACTTGCATCGATCTCCATTGTAAGCATCCCCTTCCTCTCTTTGATGCCATTAATTCTTACTAGGTTTCTCATGGAAATTGTTTAATTAGATCCCAAACCATGGGCCTTCTTGCTCTAAGTGTTTTATGCCTTCTATTAGATATTAAAGCCATCAACTATTGACCTAGATTCACTCATCTACAGCCCCATGGCTTAGTTTCCATGAAACCCTCTTTAAGAACCCCCAATTTAAGGATTCTTGATGATAGAACCTATCCAATCTTCAACCAAATCATAGACCTTCTTGTTCTAGTGATCTTAAACCTTCTACTTAGTATTATTGATGTTAATAGGTGTCCCCCAATTGATGGATTCCCAACCCCATGACTAAACCACCAAGAAACCCCATTGTAGAACCTCCAAGATTGGAGAAACCTTGATGTTAGGACCTAATCTAAGCAATAGAAGCCCAATGGGATTGAATCCCCAAGTTTAATAACATTTTAAGAGGCTAGAATACCCCCTATTGACCTCCTACAAGCCTCAAGGCAATAGGCCAAGGATGGGCTTGAGCCTTATTGAAATATAGTAGAAATGGCTTCTACAGACGATTGGACTCCATAGCCTGCAGACGATGGACATAGTCCACAGAGGATCGTCCGCTCTAATTTCTGGCATGCACTGCCTGCATAGTCTACAACTTGCGGATGATGGACACACAATCCAACGTGGATCGTCCCCCGGGACCAACTTGGTGCTGCCTTTGAAGTTTGAATTGAGGTTAGATCTCCAAACCTTCTCTCACCTAATGTGCATTTGTGAACTAACATGTTAGGGTGACCTATGGCGGGGGCATATATTGCATGAAACCCAAGATTAAGTACACTTTGGCGATTGTGAGTGGATTAGTTACTTGGATTTTACGGAGTGTTTGACTTGTGAATACCATTCATGCATGTGTTATATTGTGTGTGCCTATCATGATTGATCATTATGAATGATGGGATTGGGTATATAACTTCATGGAATGCTAGAGTGGGAGTAGATGATTTAGAATGTATATCATGTTGAATGCTAGATGATTAGGGGCTTATAATAATGTATATGAACTATTATCATGAATGTGGTTAATGATCATACGTTGAGATATGAATGCGAGTTGTGAATATTGAATATGTATTGAGACATGAACGTGATTTATGGTTCTATAATGGTTATGCGATGAGTTGTGGATGGAAATGATGGTTATGTTTTGCATGTGCGATGTTTATGTAACGAGATATGGATGTGATGGGGATCCAAGTGTCGTAAGTGTGTGCCGAACTTGGGATCGCCATGAGTTGTATAGGGTTGTGATCGTGCCAACCATTATTCAGTATCACATTCGCCATACTCTTCTATGTGAATTTGTAAGCTAGAGGGGGGCAAGAGGATAGTTGGGCTGACTGGTATTTCAGCACTATGGACTCGACCTCTGGCCTATACGTATGCATGCACCTCTATCTATTTAGATGCATATGGTTAGGATCATACTCCCTAGTGCTACTACACCCCTTACCAGCAGGGGAAATGTGTTGGGTAACCAATGGTGACTTCTGACGGACTGGGGTGCCATTCCCAACAGACCAGCGATATTTGGATGAGATCTTTGGGTTATTTTCGGGGCTTGCGGGCAATCAGGTGAGGGGGTTCGGTCTCGCAGGCTTCCAATCGCAACTCGGGTGCCATCGTCGGATAGTTATCTATGTGATCTTTGGAGGCTGGGGCTACCTAAGGGATGTTGCAGTAGCACTTTACCCCCAAAGACTTAGGCATTCTATTTGTTAGGTGGAAAATAATAAAATGAACTCATTATATATTCTTTGCATGATTGTAAGCTTGATTTGATGCATGAATTGTCCTGGTGGTATGGGACGTTATGGGATTCGTCTATTATTTGTGGTTTACGTCGTTACATGATTGTTTGCATATGTTTGTATAATCTAATTGCTCATTGGGCTTAGTTGGAAGCTCATCCCTCGAGGGTCCTCTCTTTTTATATATGGATGTAGGTTTGGTGGGACCGGCTGATGGTGATTCAGTGTATATGTACAGTGGTGGCTATGATACTTGGGGTGTTCCTGGCGAGGAGGAGCATGGACTGGAGTGTACTTATGGGGCCAGGGCTCGTCGTGTGGCTTAGTGCGGGCTTGAGGCCCATATGAATTTTTAGAATGAGTATTGAAGAGTGATGCAATTAAATACGATTTTAACTTTTTGAATTTATTTACTTGTATTTTTATATGTTGTTAGTTAATGTTTTACAAACCTTGAAAAGTTGGAATAATAATCCACTTATTATATGATAACACCTGTGTAGCTTCGCACTCTGATAATTTATATATGTTATATAGCTTTCACTCACACTCTGATTTGATTTGTTATGTGGAGTCGGTGACCCTGGTACTGCAAAATGTAGATCCTTGGGGTTGGTGTGGAATACTGAGGCTATTCCAGTCATACATCCCTAGGTGTAGGGGCGGGGTGTGGCACATTGCTTAGTCAAGGAATGATGAATCATCTATGGTCAACTACGAGGTGCCGAAACATGTAAATTTCTAGTGGTAGTCCTCATGTTGGATTCATCATGGACTTTCATGTAGCATCATGGTTTATCGGTTGTTTTTGCATGACCTTACGGTAGATAACTTGTATAATTTATCTGTTCACCAGGCTTAGTTTTATTACTCAACCCTATGGTAGGCAACCTGCATGATTTACGATCGATTTACCGAATTTAGCTTTATTGTTCGTATTTTTACAACTCTGTCCCCCCCCCTGAGCAAGGTGTTGATAGTTCATACTCGGTGTGGAAATATTGGATGTTCTTTTGCCTTTGCACTTCAATCATGGCATAGACCTCACCCAAAGAGGGGTATTTAGTAGACATTGAAAATTGCCACCCCTCCTGATAATGACAATTACTGGACATGGACGATCATCAACACCTCACTCATTGTTGGATCAAACCAAAAGAAAGTCAGAACCCCCACAAAACCCAACAAAAGAACCCCCAAGACCATAGAAGTATGACAATGGCACCTTGATTCAACTATGATTTCGGCATCGTGATCGATCGATCGTGGTGCCAAACACGGCACGGTGATCACCCTGTGCGGCACGATGATTGCCCCGTGCGGCATTGTGCAAGTTTGGGAACCCCTATAATTTGGGTCCCCTCTCTCATTTTTGAGGAGGATCCCCCAACTTTCAAAAGCGTGTCCACCCATATTTTTCTCCCTTTTTCATGCCCAAAAGTCATTTATGACTTTTGGGCATTCTTTGAAGCCCTATCCATTTCCATTCAAAGCCTACACCCCCGGTGCCTTATTTGTGACCTGAGTCACCCAAAATCCCACTTTTTTTTATCATTCCTGACCATATTTGATCCCTTTTCAAGTTGTTTCTCTACCCAAAGTTCAAGTAGCGAAAGTCCAATTTTTAGCCGTTACTCTGCCCAAAGTCTGAGTAGCCAAATCCTTATTCACATACTCACTCTGTCCGATAAAGAAGAAGGTGAGCCGATCATCCATCTCCACTTGAGTTAGGAGACCACCCATACTCTGCGTTTCCACATTTTCCTGTATAAATATAGTTTCTTAATTTTTCCTTTCTTAACAAAATGTTGATCATTAAATTAATTATTTTTAGTGTAAATAGTAAATTTTACCTATAGAAATAGTATGTTTAGTTTCTCTTTTACATGTTTGATGCACCATCGGTTAATCTTGCATCTTGATATAGGATACATCATTAAGGGAGAATATTCAAAATCAAGCATCTAGTAGAAAGACATGTTCAACCAGGCAAGATGGGGTGCTAATACCTTCTGACTCTCGTAACTTGACCACTGATCGGGCTGTAAATATTCATGGAAAGTGATATTTAATTATGTTTTTAATTTATTATTCATGAGCAAATTGATATCTCTTTGTAATTTTTATGATTGTAGGCAATTGATGGCAGCCCGAGGATTTGAAGCACATTCGCACGATTTAAAGATATTCGTAGATTCGGCATCAATGTTCGCAGGGATGATGCAAGCAAATTCAAACCTGATTTGGTGGGCAAGATGTAGTTTTAGATGTTTGGGGGGAGAAAAATGTAAAAAATGTAATAATTTTAAGTGTAAGGGAAAAAAGGGAATTTCATGGAGGGAAAAGAGAAGAGAGGAATTTTGTAAATTTTTCTCCAAGACACCCCCTTCTCCTCTCTTCCTCACGTTTCTCTCTCCCTATCTTTCCTTTCTTTTTTTCTTCTCTTTCTTCTCTCTCCCTTTTTCCAAAATCCTTCCTATTTTCTCTCCCTTTTTCCCAAATCTCTAATCTTTCTTAAAATCCCTCCACGTTCCCATCTTTCCTCAACTCTCTTGAAATCTCTCTCATCCCACTACGGTTTCCCATCCTTCCTAAATTCCATCTCTCCTAAAATCCCTCTAACCTCTTCCATATGCTGCCCACGATTCGCTATCCCATCTATCTTAAAATTCCTTTTTTTTTTCTTATCTCCAATCCCTTATGCGTTTTATGTATCCCATCTCCTCTAAAATCTCTCTCCCATTGGTCCTCTATTCCATTCACGGTTCTCTCTTTGTCCCAATCCCTTTCAACTCCAAATTCTTTCTACTTTCTTAAAAATCTCTCACGGTCTCTCCCCCTCAATTAATCTCTCTCTGTTTCCCCTCCTTGGAGATATATATTTGAAATCTGTCGAAGCCAGGGATTGCATTGGATTCTGGAAATTTCACCGAACAACAGCACCATTATCGAACCAGCATAGCATCTCCATCATCACCTTCTTCCAATGTTTTCTTCCTGGACAGCAACTCGTACAGATCGTCAAGCACACCTCCATCCTGCGCCTCCATTGAGCACCATCGACCAACATTGCATCAATTCAGCCTCTTGTGTTTTGACTCCATGGACCATCATCTCCAAAGCGTCCTCCTATTGACTCGCACCATGAGAGGCTAAGTCTCTTTTCTATCCTTAGGTTTAGATGAAATTTTGGTTGATTATTATTAGATTTCTGGCTGTAAAGTATACTTGATTGTTTGATGTTAAACACCCCTTCCCTTGTGAATGATTTTTAATAGTTAAATCAATTTAGAATATTTATCTTTGTGATTCACTTGTTCTATTCAAACAATGGTTTCTCTGTATGTGATTTTTGGCAAACATCGACGATAGTCTTTAACCAATCAAGCTAAGTGTGCTAAATGAAAGCGATAGACGATAGTGTTTGACAGGATAGGTTATACTTAGGATAGCCTGGAATCATATTTCTTTTTGTGGTTGCATTAGAACTGTACTTCTAGTGAACCAAAGTATGCGCCAGAAATTAGGTAATAATGCCAAAACAGATTCAAAGCCTAAGGATAGTTTGTTCTCATTAATTCACCTCTTTGTTAATTAGCTTTTACTTAGTTTTAATTTAGTTTTGAATTTCGTAAATTTGATTTTCGAAACAACATTCACATCAATTTTAGTAAATTTAGCCTTTCAAAACCCCGTGGATTCAATCCCTATTTACTACTATTCTAATTAGTTTAATTAGGGTTTTATTTTTTATCACATAACGACACGATAAAATCTTGGCCCCGTTGTCGGGGAACCGAAGCACGGTTGCTAAGATTGATTTAGTTGTTTCATTCTAATTTGTTTTAATTTTAATTTCAAAATTTTTCTTTTTATTTTTTTAGTTTAAGTTTAGTTCATCCTAAGTTGCTTTTATTTTGTTTTGCAGGCAGCCCAATAGAGCAAGGACAAGTGTGCCATTTTCAGCCCAACTTGTTGAACTTTCATTCACCGCCCTTGCACATTTTTTTCCATTCTTTTATTTTGTTCTCATCATTGTTAAAACAAAATTTTATTCCCCCTTCCCCTTAAGATCATATGTGTAATTTTTTCTATTTTTGTAATTGGTTCTTCTTTCTTGGATGTGCCAAAGTTCAAGTGAGGATCGATCTTCATTGGAGCTAGGCGTTTCAGGTATATACCCTATCTCTTCTATTTCATTTGCTTAGTTTAATTTTATGATGTCTTCCCATCTTAGTTGAGTCTTCTTGTCATTAGTTTTCTTTCTTGTGAGGACAAGCGGCTGAACCACGTAAATCCTTGTGTTCGATTAAGTGATCGTTGTTTACGATTTTCATTCTTTTCTGCATTGTGTTACGTTCCTGTTTTCTACATCTATGAATGGTGGCATCCAAAATGGCCTGATGAATATCTATTTGTCATAATGTATCATTTCATTGGTTATTCCTTTTAGTAAGTTTTTAAATTTTTATCCAGTTAGATGCTAACCTCCCCACCCATTGTAGGAGGACATCAGCATCTACTCCTTTACTAGGTAAAAATTTTCCCTAGTAGTTGTTACATTTAGTGGCATGTCCTCACTTTTCACAAAATACCTTATCTAAGTGAGACTATTATGCCTTGTGGCATTTTATTGCCCTCCGATGACAGAGATTCCTTAATCATAAATTCATTAGGATACATGTTGAGGTGGCACAATTGGATCTATTCCATGGGCACAGACAATCCACCTAGATATTGCATACGCAGGAACAAGCCAAACTCATCAATAATAGCCATAAAATAGATTTGTTGTATTCATCTACATCTAGTTCAAAATAGTAGGATGATAGACAAAAGTTGAAGTATTCTACAATTTTTTTCTTTTTTCGAAGCCTGCATGCTATATACTTTTTTTTCCTTCCACTAAGTGTCAATTATCAAGACCATTCAGGGTCAAATAGGTCTGACTCGGCCCAATTAGGATCATTCAGGGCTGGGCTAGGCTAGGGTATACCCTGGCAGGGCAGGGCCTAGGTTGAGGGATGTTAGGCCTTGGCAGGGTCAGGCTGGGCTTGTGCCGAGTTTAAGACCCCTAGGGCTGGGCTAGGGTTTAGGGCAAGCCCGGCCCAGCCCAACCTGTTGACAACCCTAGTTTTTCCCCTCCCCCCACTTTTCTTGGGCCCTATTAAGTTGTGGCTTCATTTTGTGTTGATTTGTTAGGGTCTTTTCCTTAGTTAGCCTTCTTGGCAATTGTCCTATATTTTCTTTCTTTTTTTAATATATATTTTTATTCACCAAAACAAAAGTTTAGAAATTGAATAATCTTGAGTAATATCTTGACCATTCAAAATAGAAGAGAAATGTAGAATACATGGTGAGCACTATTGATTGAATTATGATTCCAAATTTGACTCCTGAAAAATACATGAAGTCCTCTTCCGTTTTTTTTTACTTTTTTTTTTTTGGTACGAAATCTTTTTCTGTGTTAGTGATAGGAATTTACTCAGTTGGCATGCCATTTGACAAGAATCAAGGGTCAGATTTTCCTCCGTCATTTTTTTTTTTTTTTTTGCTAAAATGTAATATCAGAAAAAAAGGATCAAAGAGAAACAAAACCAAAAACAAAAACAGAAATAACCAGTCCTCCACCTACGGCATTGCCATCAGCAAAAGACACCAGCTACACCTAGGAAAATTTGTGTCGAGGCTTAGACATGGCATCTATTGGAGACACTAGAAGATCCTTAGAAGATCCTGCAAATCACATGTTCCACATGTGATAATACAGCTTTTGGATTGATAGAATTCTACAGCTATTAGATTGATAGACTCCCTGATTTTATTCATTCTTTCCATATTCCTTTTATTTGATTTTCTTACCTTGTATAGATTCATTCTATCTTGTATAAATGCACAGTCATATCAATGAAACACATAGGTAATTCACACAATCTGATTCCAATTGTAACATGGTATCAGCCTAATCCGATCCTCTCACTACATCATCTTCTTCTTCCTCATTTCATCTCCATGGCTCCCACCGAGGCTGCGCGCTCCAGGCGCTGCCAAGCTGCCAGCTGCCGCGCCCGCCGCTGCCCAGGCCGCTCAGGCTGCCTCCTTGCAAACAACTGATTTGGATGGGTCCTCCCCATTCTTTATCCACCACTCTGACAACCCCGGTGCTGTGCTGGTTACCCAACCTTTGAAGGGCGACAATTACCCCACCTGGAGCCGCGCCATGCGCATGGCTCTTGAGGCCAAACATAAGCTGGGTTTTATTGATGGTTCTATTCCACAACCTGATGCAACCTCCTCTCAGTTTCTTCTCTGGAAGCATTGCAACAGTATGGTCCTTTCATGGATCGCAAATTTTCTGGACACCAACATTGCACACAGTGTCCTTTATGCCTCTTCTGCCCATGAGGTTTGGGTCGACCTTCACGATCGCTTCTCTCAAAAGAATGCCCCACGCATCTTTGAGATCCGTCGTGCTATTTCCAACCATCGCCAAGGCACGTCCTCCTTGGCCACTTACTACACACTTCTCAAAGGTTTTTGGGACGAGCTTGCGTCCTATGACTCTTATCCAGCATGCACCTGCGGTGTTCTTCAACACCATTCTGAACTACTTCAGCGCGATCGCCTTCTTGAATTTTTGATGGGTCTTAATGATTCATACACTTCGATCCGCAGCCAGCTACTTCTGATGGACCCGCTGCCTTCCATCAACCGTGCATATTCTCTATTGCTCCAAGAAGAACGCCAACGCTCCATACTGGCGGCACCTGAACCATCTCTTACTCAATCGGCCCTTGTTGCCCAGGGCCGTCCCAACCATAAATCTGGCCGCCCTAAACCTCATTACCACTGTGATTTTTGTGGTCTTGATGGTCACTCTGAGTCTCGTTGCTTCAAGAAACATGGTTACCCACCAAAGAACTCCGCTAAGGCTGCCACGCCTACTACATCCAACCTGGGCCGCTCTCTGCGCAGCCTCCATGGTCGATGTTCCTACTATGCTCTGCTCCTACCTTCACCACGGATCAGTATAATCAGATCCTTGCACTTATTCAATCTGGTAATATGACTCCCTTGGCCAATGCCGCAGGTAATATTGCTCATTCTAATATTTGGATTATCGATTCGGGGGCCACGCACCATATGGCATCTGATTTCTCTCTTTTTCAGTCACACACCATCAAGCCTTATTCCTCTCCGATCACCTTGCCCACTGGGCATCGTGCTTCGGTCACCCATATTGGCACTTGTCTTCCCGTTCCTACATTGCCATTACAAAATGTTCTTTTTGTTCCCACTTTTAATTTTAATCTCCTCTCTGTCAAACAACTTGTTCAATCCCTTAATTGTTCAGCCATATTCACTTCTACTCATTGTTTTTTCCAGGACCTACAAACGAAGGAGACGATTTGACTGGGTAAGGCTCATGGAGGTCTATACATCTTGGATGACGCAAATACCCCACCCCTTGCCGCTTTTACCACTTCCCCCACCCCAAGTCTTTGGCATTATCGACTTGGACACCCCTCCAACGATGTTTTCCAGCTTTTAAATAACATTGCCCCTAAAATAACTATATCAAATAAACATGTTTGTCATATTTTCCCTTTAGCTAAGCAGACCCGTTTACCTTTTCCAAGGAGTGTGATCTCATCGATTAAATGTTTTGACTTAATACATTGCGATATTTGGGGGCCATACGTTGTTCCTGCCCGATGTGGTGCACATTTTTTTCTCACCATTGTTGATGATTTCTCTAGGTGCACTTGGGTTTACTTACTAAACCATAAGTCTGATGCTTGGCCACAATTGCAGAATTTTTTCTCAATGATACACACCCAATTTGGGAGCCAAATCAAACAGATCCGATCCGACAATGGTCGGGAATTTTTTAACCATGCTTCCCACCAATTTTTCAACACCCATGGAGTTATCCATCAACATAGTTGTATTGACACCCCTCAACAAAATGGGGTTGTCGAACGCAAACATCGCCACCTCCTCAATGTTGCTAGGGCCCTCTCTTTTCAAGCCCACCTCCCACCGGAATTTTGGGGTGACTGCATCCTCACCGCCACACATCTTATTAACCGCTTACCCACCAAAGTTTTACACCACAAATCACCCATTCAGGTCCTCACCAACAAACCACCAGTTTACAATCACCTTCGGACTTTTGGGTGCCTTTGCTATCGCCACACCCACAATTCGATCAAAAATAAATTTGATCCACGAGCCTCTCCAGGCATTTTTATTGGTTACCCATATGCTCAGAAGGGCTACAAGGTCTATGACCTCGCCACTCGCAAAGTATTTGTCAGTCGAGAGATCACATTCCATGAAACCAATTTCCCATTTCATACTAACTCTACCCATTCCGACCCCCGCAGCCTTCCCTTACCAGTGATGGATTCCACCACTGATTACCCAATACCCACGCCATCACCCACACCGCCGGTGCCCAACCCTCCACCTGCCCCTGTTGCACCAGTTCCCCAACCCAATCCAGACCCACCTCCACCTGTCCCCCCACCACCCGTACCCACTCTACCCCCAATAATCCCTCTCAGACGCTCCCTAAGAACCCTACAACAGCCATTGCGTCTCAAGGACTACCAGTGTTCAGTCGCTACCCACCCTTCGTTTCCTTCCGCTGCAGGTACTCTCTCTCCCACCGTTTCTCTCATTTCTTATCATATGCTCTCACCCTCTCATTTTCAGTTTATCAGGTCACTCTTTGCCATCAAGGAGCCAACTAGTTTTTCAAAGGCTTCTCTATCCCCAGATTGGAAGGAGGCAATGCAGGCTGAGATCAAGGCTCTTGAGCTTAATAACACATGGACTTTGGTCCCTCTCCCCTCCCATACAAAACCCATTGGTTGCAAATGGGTGTACAAGATCAAGAGGAAGGCGGATGGTACCATCGAGCGTTACAAAGCCCGCTTGGTCGCTAAGGGTTACACACAGACTGAGGGCCTCGATTACCATGAAACATTCGCCCTAGTTGCAAAACTCGTCACTGTTCGCACATTAATGGCTATTGCAGCTATTTACCAATGGCCCCTCTCACATCTCGATGTACAAAACGCCTTCTTACATGGCGACTTAGACGAAGAAGTTTATATGAAACTACCACCGGGTTACCAGGGACAGGGGGAGAACACTGTTTGTCGGCTCAATCGTTCTTTATATGGCCTCAAACAGGCTTCCCGGCAGTGGTTCGCAAAGCTCTCCATGGCACTTATCCGCCTAGGTTTCACCCAATCCAAGGCTGATTACTCATTATTTTTTCAAGGTCGAGATGCTTCTGCTATCTATATTCTAGTGTACGTTGATGACATCCTTATCACCGGCCCAAACACCAGTGCCATTGCTGCCCTCAAAGTAACCTTGCATCAGCAATTTCGCCTCAAGGACCTTGGCCCAGTCAAGTACTTCCTAGGCCTTGAGGTGGCCCGGTCTCGCCATGGCATATTTCTAAATCAGCGACAATACACCTTGGACATCCTTTTGGATATGAATTTTACAGAGGCCCGACGCACAGCTTTCCCTATGGAACAACACCTCAAATTCTCTACCTCCGAGGGTGAGTTACTCGCTGATGCAAGTCCATACCGCCGCCTGATTGGTCGGCTGATTTATCTCACTATCACACGGCCTGACATAGTTCATAGTGTTACACTATTGAGCCAATTCATGCATCAGCCCCGCCAACCCCACATGGACGCTGCAACTAGGCTTCTTCGGTACTTGTATAGCACGGCCGGGCAAGGCATCTTACTCTCCTCTTCTAGTGCTCTCACATTACGCGCTTATTGTGATTCCGACTGGGCTAGTTGCCCTGAGACCAGACGCTCCACCAGTGGCTATTGCATCTTTCTTGGCTCCAGCCCGATCTCCTGGAAGTCCAAGAAACAACAGACGGTTTCCCGCTCCTCCGCTGAAGCTGAATATCGTTCCATGGCTGTCACCACTTGCGAGCTTATTTGGTTGACTACTCTTCTACAGGACTTGGGCATTGTCCGGACCCAGCCCATACCTTTATACTGCGACAACCAGGCCGCCCTCCACATTGCAGCTAATCCTGTGTTCCATGAGCGTACCAAACACATCGAGATTGACTGCCACATCGTTCGTGATCACATCAACAACGGTCTGCTACGACCGACTTATGTCCCTAGTTCTACTCAAATTGTGGATATTTTCACAAAGGCCCTGGGTGCTACTCTATTCACCACTTTGAAGGCCAAGTTGGGTGTTCTCAACATTCACAGCCCAACTTGAGGGGGAGTATTGGAGATACTAGAAGATCCTTAGAAGATCCTGCAAATCACATGTTCCACATGTGATAATACAGCTTTTGGATTGATAGAATTCTACAGCTATTAGATTGATAGACTCCCTGATTTTATTCATTCTTTCCATATTCCTTTTATTTGATTTTCTTACCTTGTATAGATTCATTCTATCTTGTATAAATACACAGTCATATCAATGAAACACATAGGTAATTCACACAATCTGATTCCAATTGTAACAGCATCCACCGCCAGCTCTTCCAAAATATGATATGGAAAGGAAATCCCTGAGTGCGAAACACCAGATTTCGTTGCAAGCTTTGCGAGGTAATCCGCAACAGGATTAGCTTCTTTGAAACAGTGAGTTCAACGAAATAGAACCCAGATAAGGTTGTAGGAAATACCATCTCTGTAGCACAAACCAAGGAATATTACCATTCCGAAACCGAATCCACAACCACCATAGAATCGGACTCAATCTAGAGTGTTGTAATTCCCATTTCCTTAGCCTCCATCAGCCCAATGATTAAAGCTTCGAACTCCGCAACAAAAATGGTGGTAACACCTAGGAACATTTTGTAAGTCCCCTTACTTGAACCTGCTGATCATGAAAAATCCCTCCCGCCCCTACTCGGTCCGGATTGGCCGTTGAGCTCCCATCAATGTTAAGCTTTGTCCATAAGCATTGCGGTTTACATCAAAAGACCTCAAGGATCTCACCTCCCTTGGATGCACTAACTTGGAGACCCAACTTACAGCAGCAAATCAAACCTTGGGGGTTTTCACTGAATTTTTCATATCAACCTCAGAGTCCCTAATTTCCTTTTTGACAATCTACAAAAGTAAAGATTGATTAAGGGGGGTCCATCATGCCTTCTTCTATTTCACTCCTCCCAAATGATTGAAACAATAATAGCCACTCCAACCATCCAAGCTTCTTTGAGATTTGTCAATTTAGTTTTTCTCTTCCATCATTGCAGCAACCTCTCAATATTATCATGAGGAATCAAAAGAATTCCAAACCAATTTGTAAGCTCCCTCCAAAACTTCTCACTATAAGTATGGTTTATAAAAACATGCTCAATTGATTCTAACTCCTTTTCACAGACTGCATCTAGAACCCAAATGAATTCTCTTTTTCTTAATTACATCATTAGTGGGCAGCTTTCCATGAACCAGGCGCCATCCCAGGGTGGAGTGGCTTGACTGTAACCGTTTGCACCAGATAACACCTTCCCACGGTATTTTTGGGTTCCTTTTCCTTATTTCCACCCAAGCTGAAAGCTTAGAAAAATTACTTGAGTTTCATAGCCCCCAGCAACACTTATTCTTCTATCAACCCCACTCAGAAGCAGCAAGATAGAGTAAAGGCTCACTCTAAGAAAGGTAGCATGGTATCCCAGGGAAGTAATTCAGGTAAGCATATTCCTAATCCTCCAAAGCAGCAACGGGGGCATGGTACTGGTAAAGGAAAAGGTGGGAAAGAGGCTCATGGAAGGAAGGGTTCCAATAACAAAAGATGACAGCAAGCCTGGGGTTTGGTTCCTATCATTAGTTGTAGCAAGTGATATTCTATTTGCTTCCCATTTTGGTAAGTGATTTGGTTTTTATTCTCTTTAGTTTTATTATGAAGATCTTATGCTGAAATATTCGAGGGTTGAATGCTCTTGAGAAACGCAAGGCAGTAAAGAATCTAGTTCGTAAGTCCTCTGCTTGTATGTGTGTTCTTCTTGAAACAAAGATTAAGGAAGGTGCAATTGATTCCATGTTCAAGCCTTTGCTCCAGGGTTGGACGTTTGCTCACAATTGTTCTCTGACCTTAGCTACTCGGATTTGGGTAGGCTGGAATTCTTCAACTATGAAGGTAGATGTTGATCAGATTACTTTTCAAATGATCCATTTGGAAATCAAAGTCTTAGGTATGTCAATTGCCTTTAAGTGCTCTTTTGTTTATGGTTTCAATAATGCGGATGGGAGGCAAGACTTATGGAGGGACCTGAAGTCCATTGCTAGAAGTATCTAGGAGCCGTGGGCGGTGCTAGGGGACTTCAATGTCATGAGAAATCACAGGGAAAAAAGAGGGGGAGATGGGCTAATGCAGCATGCTATGGACGATTTTAATAGGTTTATTTTTTAAGCTGATCTTCTCGAGATCAAAGGGAGAGGGGAGGAATTTACATGGTGTAATGGACATGGTGGGACAAATAGGATCAGTTGAAAACTGGATCGGGTGCTTATTAACACTTTGTGGCTCGACTTGTTGAGATCATCTGAGGCTAAATATCTCTCCCCTGGAGTGTCAGATCACTCACCTATTTGTTTGACTATCTTAGATACTAAGAACTTTGGACCCAAGCTTTTTAAGTTCTTTAATTCTTGGGTGTCTAGAAGTGACTTTATTGATATGGTGTTTGGTGCAATCACCACTGTGGGATTGTTTGAGGACAGATCAGAAGAGTACTTCTCTTCTTAGACATCAACCAGAAATTTTGACAGATTGACCCCTGGGTACTATTTTAGGGGTAACTTTGTACTGGAATATGGTTTTAAGGTGATTCAAAATGGGTTTTGAAGAAAACAGAAAGGGCTACGACTTTGGTTCTTTAAGTCTTTGCAAAATGAACAAAAAGGGGTGATAAGGGTCCATGAAGTGAGGGTCACTGCACAGATCCGAATCAGAGAAACTAAAAGAGAATGTTTCAGAATTCGGTGTGCATAAGGTAATGAAAGGGAAAATGTTATGGGTATGGTATGGGGTTGAAAAAGGCTTAGATTAAAAGATAAAAAGAAATATAGAGAAGAGAAAGTAGGGATGCAAGAAGCTTTAATAGATCTACTCTTCTAGGTGGATCTTTGAAGTGAAGCCTTTCAACTCTTCAAGGTTGAGGTTGCAAGCTCTTCAAGGCTGCACAAGGAATACTTGACTCTTCTAGGCAAGGTAAACTCTTAAAGGTTTCTTTAGAACTGTTCTAGGCTCTCATAAGATGCAACTAGGCAACCTAAAATTTCATTAAGAAACTACCATGTAATGCCTTACAAGCAACATAGATAGGCCTTTTATAGGCAAATAAAGAAATCCTAAAAGTGACTATAACATCTCAACCCTTGATCTTAATGACGTACCAATGGTTGAGATTAAAAGAAGAAAACAAAACCCAAAGCATAACATAGGGGGCTGCACTTTGTATTAGATGCTTCTAGCTTTTGTAGTTTTCAAAGAAGACTTTCTTGGACTAATGTGAACTTTGTAATTTTCAAAAGAAGACTCTTGGGGGAAGTAGTTGAAGGAGCTTGGACTCAGAAAATCTTTGGGAGAAGGGCTGCTACATCATCTTTCACTATGAATCTTTCCATATATCAAACCCTAAAATCACTTACAATATCTCAGCTGTCGATTCCAATTGAACTTCAATGATTGAGGTTAAACCATTACTTTGCATATAAAGACTAACAAATATTTGTCATGGGCTTGGGCTTTGATGCGAGCTGATCTCCTTGGAGACTTGTGAATATGGGTTGGATGTACTTGGGCTGCATAAGTGTCCTTGGGATGGAGTGAAGAGGTTTATCCAAACATGAATCCCCTATCCACCTTTATGGCGAGGCTTAAAAATATCAAGAAGACATTAAAGAGTTGGAATAAAGATGTGATGGGTAATGTCCACTCAAGAGTTAAGGATAAGGAGGAGTCTTTGCATTTCATTAGGCAATCTCTGAAGTTAGACCCTTCTAATGATCAGCTGGTCAGTGGTTAAAGGGAGGCAAAGGTATTATTATTGGAATCTTTGAGGGAGGAGGAAGAGTTTCTTCATCAGAAAGCGAGAATTAACTGGTTAAAGCTCGGAGATGGCAATAATAGCTTTTTTCATATAGCTGTCAACTGTAGGTTAAATGCCAACCAAATTCTTGAGGTGGTGAGAAGTGATAAGTCATCTTCTCAAGTCCCCGTTATTATCAACGCTGATGAGGTAAATTTCTTTTCTACTCTCTTTGGGTCGGATATTGAGGAGGATGTTCCATCTTCGGTTATTCATCTTAACCAACCTATAGAAGCTTCTCAAGGGGATTCCTTATTGTCTGAGGTGATTGTTGATGAAACAAAGCAAGTAGTGTTTTCCTTCAAGAATAGTAAATCTACCGGTCCTGACGACTTCAATGCTTGTTTCTTTAAGAGTGTATGACATATCATTGGCTTGGATCTTGTTGCGGCTATCTAGTGGTTCTTCAACCATTCCTATATGCCCCGGTCAGTGAATTCGACTTTCATTACTCTTATTCCAAAATCTAATATGCTTGTGGATTTTAGTGGCTATAGGCCTATTGCTCTGTGTAATTTAATTTACAAGTTTATATCTACGAGTTTTGGCCAATAGAATTCAAAAGGTGGTTGGTCTTTTGTCTCCCCCAATCAATCTACTTTCATTAAGGGGAGATCAATTGTCGACAACATTCTTGTTTGCCATGATGTGGAGAGAGGGATTACCTACAAAAACTCCCCCCCTTGGGCCATCCTTAAGATTGATCTTCACAAGGCGTATGATATTTTGAGTTGGAGCTATCTTTTTTGAATGATGGTATCTATGAATTTTCCAAGGAGATTTACCTCATGGATTAAACAATGTGTGATGACCCCTATGTTCTCTATTCTTATGAATGGGAGTCCAGCAGGATATTTTGCTAGCAAAAGGGGAATTAGACAAGGAGATCCATTATCCTCTTATCTTTTTACCCTTGCCATGGAAGGGTTGTCTATGATGTTGAATCAAGCTGTTATGGATAGGAGGATGCAGCTTATCCCGAGGTGTAAACCTTTGGAGCTATCTCACTTAGTTTTTGCTGATGATCTGATGGTATTTGCTAGGGCTGATTGTGATTCTATTTCGGCCGTGATGGACACTCTTAGATATTTTTCCATGATCTTGGGCCTTAATGTGAACCATTCTAAGTCCTCTATCATTGTTGGGGGGGTGGATGCTCATATTCGAGACAATTTGATTCAGATATCAAGGTTTTCTGAAGCCCATCTTCCCATTAAGTATCTTGGAGTTCCTCTAATTTCAGGAAAGTGGAAAGCAAGTGATTGTTCTCCTCTTTTTGACTTGGTTAGAAAGAGATTGGAAGGGTGGAAATCTCATTTCCTTTCATTTGTTGGTCGTCTCCAATTAATAGTTTCGGTTCTTCAAGGAGGATATATATAATGGTCGGGATTATTTGGATTGCCTGGTTTTATCATCTAAAAGTTGGAGTCAATGTTTTCAAATTTTTTATGATCGGGGCCGTCTTTGGAGAGGAAAATTCATTACATTGCTTGGGATGACATCTGAAGGCCTAAAAATGAGGGCGTATTAGGGGTGAGGCGCATCATAGATATGAATATAGCCAGTATTATAAAACAGATTTGGTAGGTCGCATCCAAAAAAGACTCACTTTGGGTGAAGTGGGTTCGGCATAGATACTTGCGAGTGGATTCTATAAGGACTGTCCAATCTACTCAGGATTGCTCTTGGGTTTTGCAGAAGATGATGAAGTATTGGGTTCGGGTGGAACCTTTTTTTCACCACATTTTAGGGATTGGCTATGGCACATTTCTTTGGTTGGATCCTTGGGACCTTGCTGGGGTACTCTTTAATAGATTTGGGGATCATGTCAGATCTAATGTAGGGTCTCATAGATTGGCTTTGGTGCAATCTATTCTGGTGGATGGAATGTGGTCCCACGGCCACCCCACTTCCTTGTCTCTCAGGTTGGTTTGGGGGTAGTTAGACGAAATTAGAAGACTTAATCCCCTTCAAGAAGATTCTGTCTTATGGACTGCCTCCCTTATAAGGTCCTTTTCTACAAAATCTACTTGGGGTTTGGTGAGATCATCTCCTCCACAGGTTGATTGGGCGGGTTCGATATGGTTCGGCAATTGTATTCCTAGGCATGCGGTAACAACATGGAGATGCTTGAAGGATGGGCTCCCAACCAAAGATCAACTTAGGAAATGCCAGATGATGGTTGCTCCGTATTGTGTTTTTTGTTGGGTAGGATTGGAGAATAGAGTGTTAGTGGCGGCGAAAGTGATGGGATTTTCATGTAATCATAAAATTTTATGAGCATGCAAGGATCTCAATAAACACTTTAATGTACTAACTTCAAGGGGAGTGCAAGCTCACCTAGAACACTCAAATGGTGTGTTCCTCCAACGGAATGCAACACTTGAAGAAGATCTCCCAAGCTTGCTTCATCTCCAATGGCCAATAGTGCTTGAGGAAGAAGAAGACTCTCTTTTTCTCTCTCTAAGCTCTCTCACAATTTTATGCAAATTGTTCTAATGATTTTTTCTCTATCATCATCAATCATCTTTGACCTTAGGTCTCTTTATATATCAACCATTGACACACCACAAATGTACAGAACATAAATAAAATGGCAAGTGTCTCTCAAGTACAGAAAAAATAACTACCAGAAATTCCTGTTGCAACTATAACTTGACGGTGAATAATTCGGGAATCCCCGTGGATCATGTTCAACACGAAATGTGCTTATATTTACATTTTGGTCCAATCACTATTGTACGAATGTAAAATATAGCAATCATAGAACAGATTGCCCAAATCTATTCGTAGTTGTAAACAAAACGGTTTGAATTGGGCAGATGCAGTATACAATTATGACAAGCACATAATTAAATAAACCTAATAATTAATTTAATCAAATTAAATTGGGTTTGATGGATACATAAACGTTACATCCAACAATCTCCCACTTGTACATTAAATCCAATGTCTAATAGGTTTTATCCCCATGTTCTCAACATGTCTATTAAATACTACTGGAGTAAGTCCCTTGGTTAAGGGGTCGACAAATTATCTGCAGAATCAACTTTCGGAATCGATACGTCCCCTCTTTGTATTATCTTTCGAATGAGATGATACTTACGCTTTATGTGCTTGTTCTTCTGATTTGCTCTTAGTTCCTTAGCTTTAGCAATGGCTCCTTTGTTATCACATAACAAAGTCATGGGGTCTTTAACGAGGTTAGGTACTACCTCCATGTTGGCGAGAAATTTTCTTAGCCATACCCTTTCCTTAGCTACTTTACAAGCTGCTAAGTATTCAGCCTGAGTTATAGAATCCACCGTTGACTTCTGCTTTGCACTCTTCCATATGATAGCCCCTCCTCCTAGCATACATATCATGCCAGTTGTTGATTTCCGATCATTTTTATCTAATTGGAAATCTAAGTCTGTGTACCCTACTACTGATAAGTTATCTGCACCATAAACAAGGAAATAATCCTTTGTTCTTCTCAAGTACTTCATGATGCACTTAACAGCTGTCCAATGTTCCTGTCCAGGGTTTGATTGGAATCGACTAACCATACCAACTGCATGACAAATATCTGGTCTGGTACATAGCATTGCATACATGAGGCTTCCAATGGCCGAAGCATAAGGAACCCCTTTCATAGTTTCTATGTCCTCAGGAGTCTGTGGGCATTGTGACTTAGAAAGTGCTATGCCATGTCTAAAGGAAACGTTTCCTCTTTTAGAATCTATCATTCTATACCTCTCCAGAACTTTTTCTATATAATTAGCTTGGGACAGACCTAAAATTTTGCGTTTCCTGTCTCTAACTATCTTAATGCCTAGTATATACGTGGCATCACCCAGGTCTTTCATCGAGAAGTTGGTGGAAAGCCATTTTTTAACAGAAATGAGCATTCCAACATCATTTCCAATGAGAAGTATGTCATCTACATACAGGACAAGGAAACAGACCGAACTCCCACTGAATTTCTTGTAGACACATGGCTCATCAACATTTGATCAAAACCAAACTGTTTGATCGTTTGATCAAACCTGATGTTCCAGCTTCTAGATGCTTGTTTAAGTCCATAGATTGACTTCAACAATTTGCACACTTTGTTCTCTTCCCCATAGGAAATGAACCCCTCTGGCTGAGACATGTAAATGTCCTCATCAAGACGTCCATTCAGGAAGGCTGTCTGGACATCCATCTGCCAGATCTCATAATGGAAGTGTGCCGCTATAGCAAGTAAAATCCGAATAGATTTTAACATTGCGACTGGCGAGAAGGTCTCCTCATAGTCTATGCCTTCTCTTTGGGTATAGCCCTTGGCTACCGGCCTTGCCTTATATCTCTCCATGCTTCCATCGACGCCTTTCTTCTTCTTATAGATCCATTTGCATCCTATAGGCTTAATGCCTTTAGGTGGATCCACTAGAGTCCAAACGCCATTGGAGTACATGGAGTCAATTTTGGCTTTTATAGCATCTAACCATCTAGTTACATCCACATCTCCTATAGCCTCTTGGTAGGTGCAGGGATCCATATTCGAAGTATCGGCGACCATGTAGAACTCTTCTACTTTGTTTAATTCCTTGCTAAAGAAAACCAAACGGTCAGGAGCCCTGATTGTTCTCCCACTACGCCTAGGCTCTAAAGGATTCATCACCGGTGGTGAAGTTTCAATGGGTGGTGGTGTAGGGACCATCTGAGTATCCATGTTATCCAACTTTTGAATTACAACCAGCTCAGTTTTGGGTGCAATTTAGTCATCCTCGAGAAACATGGCATGTTTACTTATAAACACCTTTTTCTCTTTTGGGTTATAGAAATAGTAACCCACAGTGCCTTTGGGGTAGCCTAGGAAATGGCATCTATCAGTCTTGGGTTCAAGCTTGTTTGCATGTTGTCGTTTCACATGTGAAACACAACCCCATACCTTAAAGTGTCATAGACTAGGCTTGTGCCCTGTCCACAACTCATATGGTGTCTTAGGCACAGACTTGCTTGGAACCCTGTTTAGAATGCATATAGCCATTTCCAATGCATATCCCCAAAATGACAAGTGCAGCTGAGAATAGGTGAGTGATGAGCACATTTATGTGTGAAATTATTTCATTTTATTCTGCATTTTATGTACTTAGAATGGAGCTACCTTGGGTATTTTCTATCTTTTTTAGGGTATAGGGGTATTTTATGCGATTCCATGCTATTCTGGACTATCAGGCATCATATCTTCTAATTTACACGTAAAGTGCTCCAGTTTCTTTTTATGGTTACAAAGAGGGCTGAATTCTGAGCAAGATGGATGTGTTGCATTAAAAGTACGCATTGATTTTGGAGTCCATTCATGCGATTTTTCTTTTTGGGTCATAAAAGAATAATGGGCCAGAAAATGAGTTGAAATGCAAGCCCGAGCCCAGAACCAAGGAAGATTGACTGGCATAATAAAAGTGGGCCCCTCCTTTATTGTTGGACGAATTTCCTCTCCTATTTTCTCTCTTCCAGATATTTATATATTTTTCTTTTTCTTCTTTCTCCCATTCACTTTCCTTTTTTTTTTTTATTATTTTATTTTATTCAAACCTCACACGTTTTCAATCCCTACTAACCTCCCATCTTTTCTCAAATTCTTCCACGGTTTCCACTTTCCTAAAACCTATTTTATCCTCCTAATTCCTTAGTTAGGACTCTAGTTTGTCAGGGATTGGCTGGATTTTTATTTTATTTTATTTTCTTTCCTCTTCTCTAGCAAGCTACGAAGAAGGAGAACTCTCCTCCACATGCTAGCCTTGCTGCCCTCTCTCTTCTCTCCATATCCCAATCGGCCATACTCTATCTCTCTCATTCCTTTCTTTTCTCTCACGCCACCTCACCTTCCCACATCTAATACCTAACTAACTCCCATATCCCTAATTCCCTTCTACGTGCTTAACCTCTCCCATATCTTTATTTATTTTATTTCTATCTCCCATTTAATTCCCATCTCCCTCACGGATTCTCTATCTCTACCTCTCTTCCATCTCTCACGTTTTCTTTTTCTTTTTTTTTTTATTATTAATTTCTTTTTAAAACAGCAACTACAAAAACCCACGGACTGAATCATTCAAATCCATCAAACCGTGCTCTCTTTCTCTTCTTCTTCTTCTTTCTATTTTCCTCTTTCTTCTTGTTTGTATTTTGGATTTTGGGTTCCGCAAGGGGAGGAGGATCACCATTCTAGTAGCTTCATCTCCATAGATCGTCGTCACCATTGCGGCCCTTTGTCTCTTAGCACCATGATTGGCTAAGTTCCCTCTATCTTTAGGTGTAGATGAACTAATGGTGTTTGCTATTGAAAATTCTGGTTTGCATTCTTGATTGCTTGATGTTGAGACCCCATCCCTATTTTGATAATTTTAATAGATATATTTAGTTGGAAAATTTTGTTTATGTGATTCATTATTTTTCATTCAAGCAATTGTATTTTGTTCTTATGTGGTTGTACCGATGATGGATTATAGCTGAACGAACTAAGCGTGCCAAGCCCTGTAAGCGAAGGACGATAGTACTCGTCAAGATAGTCCATTACTAGGAGGAACCCTACATTCTGTGGTATTATTAGGCCTGTGGTTATAATAAACCGAAGCATGCAACCGAATTGGATAACAACCCATTGGGGATTCGAACCCTAAAGATAGTCTTCTCCCATATTTGAATATTGTTGTTAGCTTAGATTTGTTTCTTTCGTTCGTAGTTAAAAATTAGATTTAGTGTAATTTAATTTTCATCACTTTCATCTAATCATCTTAGTAATTTAGCCTTCCAGTTCCCCGTAGATCGACCCCTTACTTGCTACTTGCTAGATTAATTTAGGGTTTTATTTTTGAACGGTTAACGACATGATCAAATTTTGGCACCAATGCTGGGGGAACCGAAGTACGGTTGCTAAGAATGATTGAGTTGTTTTGTGTTACTTTGTTTTAGCTTTAATGTCATAATTCCAATATTTTTATTTTTATTTTTATTTTTATGTACTTTATTAGGTTAATTTGAGTATACCTAACGTTCTCTTTGTTTGTGCAGGAAACCGAGTAGATCGAGTAGGACAAGCTGTCCGTTTGGTTTACTTTTAATTCCTAGACTTTATGTAATTAGGGTTATTTTATGTAATTTTTTTAATTCAAGCATTAGATTGGGTGTTTAGGTTTAATTTTAATTCCCCCAGCCCCTTAAGATCATATGTGTGTTCATCGGGGGTAGCATGTGGAATTGCGCAACCACCAACACCAGGTAAGTATTTTCGTTAGTTTTAAATTAGTCAATTTTTTACTTTTTAGTTCTGATTTTTATTTTTTTTATTGAGTTTTTTTTATTTAGTTATTACGTTTTAATTTCTGTCTAATTAGCACGTTCAACTTGCGTTGTGTTTTATGCATGGTCGGCGTTCTTTGCACCCCAACCTGATTTCCCTTGACCTAGAAATAGAGTGATCTGTGGCTAGACCTAAGGATAAAGATAATAGTATTAAAATGGGTGACAAAAACTAGCTAGGAAGGCCGTTGAGTGAGCACTTAACTCCAACTACCTATACCCCTGCATCTTGTATTCAGCTGCCTGCCATTCAGGCTGCTCAATATGAGATCAAGTCCAACATCATACAGATGTTACCATCCCTATTATGGGCTTGCTAATGAGGAGCCTTACAAGCATCTTGATGAGTTCTTAGAGGTGTGTTCTATAGTCAAAATCCAAAACCTCTCTGAAGATGCCCTAAAGTTACTCCTATTCCCATATTTCTTAAAGGACAAAGCCAAACACTGGCTTCATTCCCTAGATTCGATTAGGATTTCTACATGGGCGGGGATACAGCAGAAATTTCTAAAAAAATTCTTCCCCATTGGCCGGACTAATAGCTTTAGAAGAGCCATTACTTGTTTCTCCCAATTAGAGGGCAAACAATTTCATGAAGCGTGGGAGAGACTCAAGGAATTACTTAGGAAGTGCCCCCATTACGCTGTCCCAAAATGGCAGTTAGTCCAGTGCTTTTATGATGGCCTCCGTGACCAATATAGGCCGATGGTAGACTCCTTTTATGGTGGAACATTTATGCACAAGAATGAGACAGAAGCATGGGATCTTTTTGAAATCCTTAGTGAGAATTCCCAACATCATGCTTTGGCCTCTCAGACTGAGATTCCACACATAGGGCAACCAAAGAAGAGTGGTCTCTATGAGATCAATCCAACTGTAGAGATGACTGCTAAGGTTGATTTGATGTCTAAGAAATTAGACTATCTGATGTCTGTAGGATAGCATTCTATGTCCCCTTTCCCAATAAGTTTCCCTCCACCCAATCATACTGATGCCTGTGCCTTATGAGCTAGCCCTAGTCATTATGTGACGGACTATCCTTCAGCTGCACAATACCCTGAATTTGTTTAGGAACATGTATAAGTGGCTCAAGGTTTCCCTAAACCGGATAATGATCCTTTTTCCAATACCTATAACCCAGGATGGCGAAACCACCCAAACCTTTCATGAAGAGACTCAGTACCTAATAATTCTCCAAACCCACCATATAGGCCACCATTTAATGTTCAATCTAATGCCTATAGGGGTGGACAACCACCATATCCTCAACCCTAACAAAATCAATCCTTTGAGAAAAAGGTGCTAAAAGCATTAAGTGGACTCGAGCAGAACACATAACTGCTACACTCACATACTCAGTCCATTAATAAGTTAGAGAACCAACTAGGTCAACTAGCTGATGCTATAAGTAGGAGGGAGGCTGGCCAATTGCCAAGTCAACCAATAGGTAACCAAAACAATCAAATGGGTCTAGGAAAAGAACAGGTCCAGTCGGTCACAGTCCTGAGGAGCGGCAAAAGGGTGGAAAAATCTGATGCACCCTTAGCCACTAATGAGACGCTGTCCACTAGTTCTCAAGGTCAGGGAGAGGCTGAGTCAACCTGAGAGAAATCCAGTGGTGATGTAGACACACATGATTCTATTACTTAGTACACTCATGGACACACATCCAAAGCATTATCACAAATATATCAGAGTGGTGCTGGTAATCTACAATTATAAGAAGAAAGAGAAAGTATAGCGATACGGGAAATGATTGTGATATATATACATAAGTAAGATTTGTTCCATTCCCCATTATACCCACAAACAGAATAGTAAGAACTGACATATACATAAGCTAAGGTAAAAGTAACTATATACAGGGCGAGACAACTCAACCCTAAAAAGAAAAGAAGAAACTAAAATAGAAACAAAAACGGGGATAAACTCCTAACAAAAATCAAAATGGAGTCCCCAAAACAAAAGCATCAAGAGCGCCCCTCACTAGTCTTCATCAATGACCACTAAGAACGATCGCATCATCGGTACAACCTTCGTCGGGGTCCACACCAATATCATCATAACCACAAGGGCTCTCCTCCTTGTAATGAGCCTCCATGCCACAGTGGCATCTATCTGCACAATCATCCAGAAATAAAAACATATATAATAGAGTGTGAGCCCCACTGAGCTTGTGAGTAAAACATATCATCATGCATGCATATGCAACCACAATCCACATGATCCTACATGATATGCAAATCTAGAATATTTATTAGCCACCTAACATTACAGCTAAGGCAGGTTAGTGCTACTACAATCCCCAATACATGTATCCCTAGTGTGGGCATGGTTACCCCTTCCCGCGATACACCCATTGAGTTGTCGGAGAGAACCAATTGGTCCCAGCATCTCCCTACCCAGATCAGCCCGACCGGCCCTCTATGATTAAACTTGTGAGGTAACCGACTTAATATCAATTCACCCTTTCGGTGCTTCCCGGCATGTAGCTCGAGGATAAACTTTGTTTGGCATATAGCCATAATTCACCTATTGGTGCTTCCCATGCATATTGCTCGAGGCTTCCCAGCTTATAGCTCGAGGCATCCCAGCATATAGCCGAGGCTTCCCAGCATAAACGCCTGAGGTTTTACGGTAGTCCTCACAGTTATCCAACACCTTAACCCCTGTTGGCAAGGGTGCGTAGCACGAGTGATGAATCTCTAACCCCATGTCTATATGGCATCGTATGAGTCAGGCGGTGTCAACCGTATCCCATAATATGGGCTACCACAGGCCTCATTTCCAAGCCGGCTACGACATCTAGTTTACCATTCACAACCATCATGATATATTCACAGAGTTGATCAATAGTCATACGTTGTGTAATAATTATGAAACTGAATTTGATAAGTAACACAGCATTATAATTAAAGAAATAATTGCCGGTATAATAATATTGTTACATGTACATACACAATAACATTTCACTCACCTGGGTCTGATTCTATGAACTCAGTTGTAGTTTCAGTTCCTGCTGCAGTCTGGCAATAGGCCTCGAGCACAGGATCAAACCCTAAGTATAAATCAGAAGTATGTCATTTAATATTCCAAACTATTTTTGGATGTCCCAGGGTTGATCTAGGCTCACTGGGTTGACTCGGTGTACATTTGGTCATCACTTGGAATTCTCTGGGCCTAGCACTGGGCCTTAGGCCTGAGTCCCGATGCATAAACCAGAGATTGTGGCTTAGGGGCAGAATGGTCATTTACCACTATAGTACATGATCCTAGGTCATAACAGCCTCACAACACTGTCCCCAATTCAACAGTGCTGCAGGACCAACATAGATAGGGTTTCCAAGCCCTGCGGGGCCCACTTGGGCACCCAAGGTATTCATATTTATGGATAGATGTAAGGAGGGGTATTTTGGTTATTTACCACCTCCTTACACTGTTTATAGTCCATAGGTGGAGGTCCCCATAGTAGATCAGAAAAATTGCCCTTTTTAATTCTCTAGGCGATGTCTCTGGGTGATGTCTACATCGCCCAGTGCATCGCCCAAAGCCTGTTTAGAACGTGAACAAGCTACAATTCCTAGGTTTTGCATCATGGGTAGTGCCTTGATCATCCCCCCATGCATGTTAGGTCATCATGGACCCCCTGGGGTGTACTTTGCACTGGACCCCATGGATTTTTACCTGGGCCCACCACTTGGTTGCCAGGAGCTACCTAGACAGCCCAGTGAATAGTAACCCAGTATAGCTTCAGCTGCAGACCATGGATTTGGCTGCATGCAATGGTTGTTTCACATGTAATACAGTAATCTAAGGCTGTTGTAACTCATGGCTAGGCTGCATGCAGCCATAACACACAGATCTGAGCCCAGACTACCTGTTCTTGGTGTAACAGTGCAGTGCAGTTTGGTACAAGCTTGGGTTTCGGTCTCAAGTGTAGAACAACCATCAATCATCATAAAAAGCTCAGATCCTCCATGTATCATGCTTGCATGTTGGATCTGAGATGGTTCATGGCAGCCCCCAGCTATTCTGGCCTGCCAATAGCCAAAAAGGCTTCAAGAATACCAGAGATTCATGGAGAAGATCAGTAGCAGCATCACAACAGCAGGTATAGGTTCAATTTTATACCTGAACAAAGCTAAGAATGGATGCAAGAGCAGATTTGATGCAAGGTGAGCTCTTCCCCTCCTTCTCCTTCTCTTTCCTTCTTCTTCTCCTTCTCTTTTCTCTCTTTTCCTTCTTCTCCTTCTCTCCATGATTTCAACAGTGCCTAGAGCTTTAAAATGGGCCTAAGGCCCCCTATTTATAGACCAGCTTCCTACTGAGGCCTGTTTGGCTGCCTAGGTCCCTTTTGGAAATGCATTTTTTACTAAATTTTCAGTCATTCTGGGCCCTCTGGTGGGGTCCACAAGGGTCCAAGGGTATGAGGTGGTTCCCCAGACTCCCTTCTACCTATGGAAGATGCCCATGACCAATATGGGTGGTCCCCACACATTTGTATAATAAATTAATGCATTTTTCCACTCTGAGCGATGTCTCTGGGTGATGTCTGCATCGCCCAGAGATTTCAGCAAGGCTGTCTCTCTTTGGGGTTGCATAGGGGTTTGACCTAGGGTTGGGGCCTTGCACCAACATGCCACTCAAGGCCCTTTGAACCTATTTTCAGGTGTGGGACCCACATTCATGGAGAGGAGAGAGAATACCTGGAGTCCAAGCAGTACATGATGCTGTGGGTAGTGTAACTGCAGGGATTAGTAATCCATCTTCTGACAGGTATGTAGGAGGACATCTATTAGACCCGTGCCCAAAAATACAGGCTAATTAAATTTTGTTGAAGGTCCAAAACCTGAGGTCAATGGCACCAGTACCTTGTAGATCGTTGAACGAATGGTCGAGATAAATGATGCAATGTAATGCCCACATCTTTGTATTAATATTTTCCCATTAACTTTGGTTACCAACTAGTGCATCACTGGTCTAACCTGGTGATCGATAAACAATAAAACAACTTATATTTGTAATATAGGGGCATTAGGGTAATTATACCAACTCATGAAAAATTAAGTTTTGACAACGTGAAATAACTGTTAGGATCAATAAATTATTGAGAAGAACCTTAAAATGAAACCTATACAACTGACGAAAGTCAATTCTGGATTTCCCAGACAAAATTTTGATCAAAACAGTAAGAATAAAAGGATAAAGTAATTTATTTTTCAAAAGATAGCAAATTAAGGTCTTAGCCCAATTGGTTCTTACTTTGGCTATTTAAGTGGTAGGTTACAGGTTCAAATCACCAACCATGTATACTTTTACATATACATAAAATTTTAAATAAGTTAAATAAAAGACATGTGATGAGGTGGAAATTGAATTTTAAAAATAATTATGCATGTAGGGCCCACCTAAAGTGGTAGCCACGTGGCACACTCAAGAAGTGACATATGTTGCATGTTCCATGCATACAATAGTTGGAGGCCACATGGCATCCCATGTGGATGGATCCTATTGGTGAGAATTAAGAAACTTCAAACTAATAAATAGGTGGCAAGTTGGGATAGGCTAGGTATAATTGAAATAAAACATAAGACTAAAGGGTAATTATGTCTTTTCACTTTATAAGGGTACCTTAGTCAAAGAAGAAGACTAATCACTATTGGTGGAAAATGGAGGCAAGGAAGGGTAGGACTGGAATTTCATAGGTTTGGGACTTAAAGACATTTCATTTAAAGAATGGGGACATTGATGTCCTTACACATTTAGAAGGGTACCCAAGATACTAAATAAAGAAAATATAATATATTGGCTATACAAGGATAAAGAAGGGGTAAAATTGTATTCTCATAAATCAAATCTAAACAAAAAATAAAATAAAGTATAAAAGGGAACCCATCTTCGTTGGTTTCAGTTCAGCAAAACTGAAAAGAAGAGAAGAAGAAGAGAAAGAGAAGGAGAAGAAACAAAAGAAGAGAGGAAGAAGAGAAAGAGAAAGAGAAGAAGAAGAAGAAGGAGCCTTGCTCACCTCTTGCTCTCAAGACCCAAGGTGCACCACTAGAATCCGACCTTCTCACCTCATAAACCTTCCTTATCTGTTTTGGGAAAACATTTACAGAATTGAACCCAAACTCTTACCTTGCATGCTACCATGTATGAGATGCTTAAATTGGTATCTAGGATGCATGATCCTCTTGCATAACCTCTCCCTCCTACCTCCTACTTTCTTCTCAAACTTGGAATGTACCTGAACTTATGTTCCAGCCATGATTTGGCTAACCATCATGCTAAACTATGAAAGTAAGCCATAATTTGCTGGATAGAACCATGGATCCTGGCATGTATGGCATGGATTCTATGTTATTGCTCTTCATCCACATTCTTACAAACCCATAATAGCTTAGACCTCAGTTCCAGCCATGAATATAGCTTAGTTTATACCAAACCATGTGCATAAAGCATAAATAGTAGGATAGAGTCATGGATCCATACAAACATGTTAAATCCCAACATAAATATCAAATTCTGCTACTCTACAGATTGACCTTCTCTTAGTTAAAATGATATAAATCCACCACCCGAACTCCATTTGTCTTGGTTATAATTTTTTTAGAAACTAGACTCGTAGGGATGCATTTTTTTAGAATACACCATTACCTAGTTATGTCTCTAAGTTAGTTAAAAGTTCAGTTCAAGTTGCTATCAAAATCGGATTCTGCTGTCTTGACAGATTGACCTATGTGTAATAAAAATAACATAACTTCATAATCCAATCTTCATTTTCTTTGATTCCAGTTTTTATAGAAAAAAAATTCATAGGTCTTCATTTTCTTAGAAGGAACCATAATCCAATTATGTTTCTAAATGAACTAAAATTTCATTTCAATCCAAACAAATTCTGCAAATGAATTCTCTGGGCGATAGCACTGGGCGATGCACACATCACCTAGAGACATCACCCAGAGAATTAAAGTGGACTGTTTTGCAGATCTGAGTTTGGGGACCTCCACATATGGACTATAAACAGTGTAAGGAGGTGGAAAATGACCAAAAAACCCCTCCTCACCTCTGTCCACAATTATGTATACCTTGGGTACCCAAGTGGGCCCCGCAGGGCTTGGAAACCCTGTCTATGTTGGTCCTGCAGCACTGCTGACCTTGGGACTGTATTATAAGACTATTGGGACCTTGAACCATGTACTACAGTGGTAAAATACCCTACTGACCCTAAGCCACATTCTCCGGATGATGCACCAGGACATATGCCTAAAGCCCAGTGTAAGGCCCAGAGAATTCCAAGTGATCTCGGGCTGAGCATTGAATCAGACCAGTGAGTCTAGATCAACACTAGGACATCCAAGAATAATTTTAAATGTTAATAACACATGTCTGATCTAACACTTTAGGATTTGATTCCGTGCTTGGGGTGCGCAGCCAGATACCGGCCAGAACTGAACAAACAGCTGAAACAATAGGATCAGACTAAGGTGAGTGAAATGTCATCGTGTATGTACGTGTAACATAAATAATATGCAGAATTTAATCCACATAAATATTAATACTATGATTCATGTTTAATTCAAGTATTATAGATACAATGTAATACTGTGTAACTGTTGATCAACTCTATTTGAATATTTCATGCTGATTGGGATTGCTAGACTAGTGCCGTAGTCGGCTTGAAAATGAGGCCTGTGGTAGCCCGTAGAATGGGATACAGTTGACACCGCCCGACTCATACAATGCCATATAGACATAGGGTTAGAGTTTCATCACCCGTGCTACGCACCCTTGCCAATACGGGTTAAGGTGTTGGATACCTGTTGGACCGTATAAATGTGATTATGAGCTATATGCCGGGCTTTATGCCACAATATAATTCAAAAGAAAATAAATGTGATTATAAGCTATATGCCAGGCTTTATGCCATAATATAATCCAAAAGAAAATAAATGTGATTATGAGCTATATGCCGGGTTTTATGCCACAATATAATCCAAAAGAAAATAAATGTGATTATGAGCTTTATGTCGGGCTTTATGCCACAATATAATCCAAAAGAAAATAAATGTGATTATGAGCTTTATGCTGGGCTTTATACCACAATATAATCCAAAAGAAAAGAAACGTAATTATTGAGTTAAATGCCAACGGTTACCTCACAGGATAATCATAGAGGGCTGGTCGGGTTGACCTTGGAGAGTGAATGCAAGAGCTGACTAGTCCTCTCCGATAACTCAATGGGTGTATCGCCGAAAAGGATAAAAGCCCGCACTAGGGATACATGTATTGGGGATTATAGTAGCACTAACCTGCCTTAGTTGTGACGTTAGGTGGCTAATAAATAACTGAACTACACATCATGTAGGATCATATGGTTGTGATTGCATATTCATGCATGATGATATGTTTTACTCACGGGCTCGATGGAGCTCATACTCTTGTATATTATCTTTTAGCTGATTTTGCAGATACTAGTTTGCCAATGGACGATGAAGTTATCGATCGAAATGTAGATCATCCTCATCTTGTCGCTTAGCAACGATTTTGTTATTATTTAAGTTTCTTTCTTTCAAAGAAGTGTAATTACCAAGATAATGTACTTATTGAACATAAATGGATATGTATATGGTATAACATAGGTATTTGGAATCTTATTATCAGTAATATAAATCGTCTCTGGGTAGTTCAATCTTTTTACCCTCGTTGCACTCTGATATTCTTTTATTATCTTTTTACCCTCATTGTGTGGTTTGTGATGTGTAAGTACTGCTTCTTGATCCTTGGGGATTGACGGATGTCGTAGGATATCCGGGTCACTTGCCTAAATCCTCCCAGGGGGTGATTTGGGACGTGACAAAGTGGTATCAGAGAGAGAAGCTCTATTTACATTCACAAACAACGGAAGTAGGATGGTGGGTGGTCTAGAGACAAAGAAATAAAAGTTTTAAGAAAACACCAAAATAAAGAAGTAGATGAACATAGTAGGGGACTAGCTAGGTGCAAAAGCCGATAACTTTATAATTGAAGAGGCATAAACTTTTACATCCGGAAAGGAAACTAGAAGTACTATTTCCAATCTTATTATAAACAAAAGTGCAACCAATAAAGCAAAAACAAACACCAACACAATTTGGAAGACTCTAAATTTTAGCAATTCTAAAACTAGATCTACTCTTAAGTTGAACCTTAAGCTCGAAATGATAACCAATAAATCATAGATACCTATAGACCTAGCTGTATTATAGTTGAACCTTGATAGCCAGGGACTTCTATGTAATTAAGAGGGGAAACAAAATACATTTAGACTCATACCACCTGTATCAAAATCTTACCCCATCGATGGTTAGGCCAAAGCTAGTACCTGATTCGGGGAATGTTGGTGCATATCTTACTTGACACTGCCTTAAGATCGTCGCACCATGTATTTCAAATTTCTTGCTCCAAATCGTTCCAATCAAATATTTCAAGTACATAAGTGTCACCTCAATATATGAAATATATTGAATTTTCCTGTTGCATCCAAGTAATCATAAATCCTAAATTCCTTTCAAAGAGCAAGCATGGTGCAAACTCGATCCAACAGAAATATTCCCCGTGGAGCATATCCTCCTGTTAACCTTCTAGTCAATCCTCCTAATGAACCTGTTGCTCAGAACATGGAAGTTCCACCTACACCTATACCTGAGGCTCCTCCAGCTCATGCACCTGCACCTTCCCCTAGTATGATTGCTAATGAGGTGGCTACCATCATGACCAATATGATGCAGGTTATGCAACAACTGCAACAAATCCTACTGCAAAATCGGCAACAACAGCAGGAGTTGCTAGCCCACATGACCATTCAAATTGTGACTACAATGCAACAACAACAGGAAAAGTTCATGACTTGCATGAACACACACTTTCAAGCTGCAAGGCAGGCACATGCCGCACTGGGGGCTTCTCTTGTATCTGACTCACCACTTGTACCTGATAAGTCTGTGGAAAATGGACAAGGAGTTGAGGGCATAAAACAACATGGGTCCAGGAAGAGACCTATGAACTCATAAGAGCCTGGAGAACCTAATAAGGCTCCTAGAGGACCCTATCCTGATTCAACTCTAGCATGCTCTGACAGGGAGGATGCAAATCGACCTAGCCAATCGGCACAATTCACCGCTATGCCCCGACCGTTTAAGTCAAACAACCGATGCTATGTCTACAATCGGTCAGGGCATAGGTCCAGGGATTTCAGGTATCGGGGAGCCAAATTTGTGTCATATTTGAATGTCATCTACCTAGAGCAACCACAACAGGACAGTAGGCCAGAAATGGAGCAAAATTTTAACCTCCTCAGCTGGCATCGAGTCAAGCGAGTCAGGCCTCTCCCCAACCCACTGTGCCTGCTAGGTGTTTCATGTGTAACAAATTCGAACACATAACGAGAGAGTGTGCCAGTCGGGGATACAATCCATATCCACCGTTCCAATCTGCTGCTCGGCCTTTCAGCTCCATAGAGACAGAGTTCGAGGATAAGTAAATGCCTTGACCATAGGGGAAGTTGAGGCAAATTCGGAATAATAATAGGTACTCTATCCATATCGTCGTCACCTGTTGAGTATTATTTGATTGCAGCACATCACACTCTTTCGTTCTACTGAGGTTGCTAATGCGAGGAAGGTGCCCTCGAAGAACTTAGAACCTAGATTGGTGGTTAGCATTGTTAATTGAAACGTTGTGAAACTAAATAAAGATTATGGACCCTGTCCATATGAAAATTCTATATCCGTATGTAGATTTTGGAAGGATGATAAAAGACTGTAGGCGCGTCGTTAGGTCTTGGTAAAGCGTTATATCGCAAACCAAACGAATAGAACATTCCAGGAAGGATTCAGGAAAGTGAATAGGTCCCCGAATGTCCCCTCCATTATTGGGAGCAAACAATAGGGATTCCATCAATATCCCAATGCATCTTAAAGTTGAGTTATGTATTGGAAAACCAGAAGTAAAGGTATTCATAGGAAAAGCCGTGTGAACACATGTAATTTAGAGTTATGCCTTACGACCCAAGAGTATAGGAGTGTAGATATTGGATGAAATACACAGACATAGTTCGATCTTGCGATTGCTTAAGGTACATGTTGAGTTTGATTTCCCTTGGACCCTTATAATTAAGCTGAACAATAGATGAACCAAGCCCGGGAGTGATTTAGATCACTTATTGGGAGGTGGATATGTTTAAGAACCAAACTTTGGGAGCTAAATCAAAACAATGAGTTGTGTTGCTATGAGATAGAAGGACCTAAAGTACGCCGTGGGCGATTAGGTATTTCTTTGGGTATCACCAACCAAAGGGGTGATGCGGTTCGATGAGAAAGAGGAGTTGAATCCGAGAATCATGATCAATGGCGTACTGATTGGCAGAAGTCTATGACATATTCCATGTATCGATGTTGAAGAAGTACCTTTTGGACTCAACTCATGTCTTGACTCAGGAACCACCTGAGCTTGCTGCTGCCATGATCTGTGAGAAGAAACCCGAAGAGATTGTGGGATGTAAGGGACACAATCTTTGCAACCGGATTATCTTGATGTAAGGATACTGTGGAATAGTTGCCCCAATCTAGGAACATCCGGTTGACGAGAAGATGAAAGGCAATCAAAGAATCCTCATCAACTTGAATCCCCAGAAACATTGAATTAAGAGGACAAAATTTTTATAAGGTTGGGGGTATGTTAAACCCGTGCCCAAAAATACGGGCTAATTTAAAATTTTGTTGAAGGTCCAAAACCCGAGGTCAATGGCACCAGTACCTTGTGGAGCGTTGAACGAATGGTCGAGATAAATGACGCAATGTAATGCCCGCATCTTTGTATTAATATTTTCCTAGTAACTTTGGTTGCCAACTAGTGCATCACCGGTCTAACCTGGCAATCGGTAAACAATAAAACAACTTATATTTGTAATATAAGGGCATTAGGGTAATTATACCAACTCATGAAAAATTAAGTTTGGACAATGTGAAATTATTCTTAGGATCAATAAATTATTGAGAAGAACCTTAAAACGAAACCTATACAATTGACGAAAGTCAATTCCGGGTTTCCTAGATAAAATTTTGATCAAAACAGTAAGAACGAAAGGATAAAGTAATTTATTCTTCAAAATATAGCAAATTAAGGTCTTAGACCAATTGGTTCTTACTTTGGCTATTTAAGTGGGAGGTTATAGGTTCAAATCCCCAACCATGTATACTTTTACATATACATAAAATTTTAAATAAGTTAAATAAAAGACATGTGATGAGATGGAAATTCAATTTTAAAAACAAATATGCATATGGGGGCCCACCTAAAGTGGTAGCCACGTGGCACATTCAAGCGGTGACATATGTTGCATGTTCCATGCATACAATAGTTGGAGGCCACATGGCATCCCATGTGGAAGGATCCTATTGGTGAGAATTAAGAAACTTCAGACTAATAAATAGGTGGCAAGTTGGGATAGGCTAGGTATAATTGAAATAAAATATAAGACTAAAGGGTAATTAAGTCTTTTCACTTTATAAGGGTACCTTAGTCAAAAAAGAAGACTAATCACTATTTGTGGAAAATGGAGGCAAGGAAGGGTAGGACTGGAATTTCATAAGTTTGGGACTTAAAGACATTTCATTTAAAGTATGGGGACATTGATGTCCTTACACATTTAGAAGGGTGCCCAAGATAATAAATAAAAAAAATATAATATATTGGCTATACAAGGATAAAGAAGGGGTAAAATTGTATTCTCATAAATCAAATCTAAACAAAAAATAAAATAATGTATATAAGGGAACCCATCTTCGTTGGTTTCAGTTCAACAAAACTAAAAAGAAGAGAAGAAGAAGAGAAAGAGAAGGAGAAGAAAGAAAAGAAGGGAGGAAGAAGAGAAAGAGAAAGAGAAGAAGAAGAAGAAGGAGCCTTGCTCACCTCTTGCTCTCAAGACCCAAGATAAGCACCACTAGAATCTGACCTTCTCACCTCATAAACCTTCCTTATAAAATTCTATTTTGGAAAAACAATTACAGAATTGAACCCAAACTCCTACCTTGCATGCTACCATGTATGAAATGCTTAAATTGGTAGCTAGGATGCATGATCCTCTTGCATAACCTCTCCCTTCTACCTCCTACTTTCTTCTCAAACTTGGAATGTACTGGAACTTAAGTTCCAGCCATGATTTGGCTAACCATCGTGCTAAACTATGAAAGTAAGCCATGATTTACAGGATAGAACCATGGATCCTTGCATGCATGGCATAGATTCTATGTTATTGCTCTTCATCCACATTCTTACAAACCCAGAATTGCTTAGGCCTCAGTTCGAGCCATGAATATATCTTAGTTTATACCAAACCATGTGCATAAAGCATGAATAGTAGGATAGAGTCATGGATCCATACATGCATGTTAAATCCCAACATAAATATCAAATTCTACTACTCTGCAGATTGACCTACTCTTAATTAAAATGATATAAATCCACTACCCGAACTCCATTTATCTTGGTTCTAATTTTGTTAGAAACTAGACTCATAGGGATGCATTTTGTTAGAAGACACCATTACTAGTTATGTCTCTAAGTTAGTTAGAAGTTCAGTTAAAGTTGCTGTCAAAACCGGATCCTGCTGTCTTGACAGATTGACCTTTGTCTAATAAAAATAACATAACTTCGTAATCCAATCTTCATTTTCTTTGATTCTAGTTTTTCTGGAAAATAGATTCATAGGGATTCATTTTCTTAGAAGGAACCATAATCCAATTATGTTTCTAAATGAACTGAAATTTCATTTCAATCCAAACAAATTCTGTAAATGAATTCTCTGGGCGATAGCACTGGGCGATGCGCACATCACCGAGAGACATCATCAGAGAATTAAAGTGGACTGTTTCGCAGATCTGAGTATGGAGACCTCCACATATGGACTATAAATAGTGTAAGGAGGTGGAAAATGACCGAAAAACCCCTCCTCAGCTTTGTCCATAATTATGTATACCTTGGGTACCCAAGTGGGCCCCGCAGGACTTGGAAACCCTGTCTATGTCGGTCCTGCAGCACTGCTGACCTTGGGACTGTATTATAAGACTGTTGGGATCTTGAACCATGTACTACAGTGGTAAAATACCCTATTGACCCTAAGCCACATTCTCCGGATGATGCACCGGGACATAGGCCTAAAGCCTAGTGTAAGGCCCAGAGAATTCCAAGTGATCTCGGGCTGAGCACTGAATCAGACCAGTGAGTCTAGAACAACACTAGGACATCCAAGAACAATTTTAAATGTTAATAACACATGTCTGATCTAACACTTTAGGATTTGATTCCGTGCTTGGGGTGCGCAGCCAGATACCGGCCAGAACTGAACAAACAGCTGAAACAGTAGGATCAGACTAAGGTGAGTGAAATGTCATCGTGTATATACGTGTAACATGAATAATATGCAGAATTTAATCCACATAAATATTAATACTATGATTCATGTTTAATTCAAGTCTTATAGTTACAACGTAATACTGTGTAACTGTTGATCAACTCTGTTTGAATTTTTCAAGCTGGTTATGATTGCTAGACTAGATGTCGTAGTCGACTTGGAAATGAGGCCCGTGGTAGCCCATAGAATGGGATACGGTTGACACCGCCCTACTCATACGATGCCATATAGACATAGGGTTAGAGTTTCATCACCCATGGTATGCACCCTTGCCAATAGGGGTTAAGGTGTTGGACGCCTGTGAGAGCGACCGTATAAATGTGATTATGAGCTATATGCCGGGCTTTATGCCATAATATAATTCAAAAGAAAATAATTGTGATTATGAGCTATATGCCAGGCTTTATGCCACAATATAATCCAAAAGAAAATAAATGTGATTATGAGCTATATGTCGGGCTTTATGCCATAATATAATCCAAAAGAAAATAAATGTGATTATGAGCTTTATGCCGGGCTTTATGCCACAATATAATCCAAAAGAAAATAAATGTAATTATGAGCTTTATGCCGGGCTTTATGCCACAATATAATCTAAAAGAAAAGAAACATAATTATTGAGTTAAATGCCAACAGTTACCTCACAGGATAATCATAAAGAGTTGGTCAGGCTGACCTTGGAGAGCGAATGCGGGAGCTAACTGGTCCTCTCCGACAACTCAATGGGTGTATCGCAAGAAGGGGTAAAAGCCCGCACCAGGGATACATGTATTGGGGATTGTAGTAGCACTAACTTGCCTTAGTTGTGATGTTAGGTGGCTAATAAATAATTGAACTGCACATCATGTAGGATCATATGGTTGTGATTGCATATGCATGCATGATGATATGTCTTACTCACGGGCGAGGTGGAGCTCATACACTTGTATATTCTCTTTTAGCTGATTTTGCAAGTACGGGTTTGCCAATGGACGATGAAGTTGTCGATGGAAATGTAGATCGTCCTCGTCTTATCACTTAGCAACGATTTTGTTATTATTTAAGTGTCTTTCTTTCAACGAAGTGTAATTACCAAGATAATGTACTTATTGAACATAAATGGATATGTATATGGTATAACATAGGTATTTGGGATCTTATTATTTGTAATATAAATCATTTGTGGGTGGTTCGATCTTCCGTTGCACTCTAATATTCTTTTATTATCTTTTTACCCTCATTCTGTGGTTTGTGATATGTAAGTACTGCTTCTTGATCCTTAGGGATTGACGGATGTCGTAGGATATCCGGGTCACTTGCCTAAATCCTCCCAGGGGGTGGTTTGGGGAGTGACAACATCCTCGGGGGTTCTCCATCAAATTCAACCACTGGAGTGGTACTCCTTGGAGCGCTTGGATGCCATGTCAGGGGTTGCTGTCCTTCAATCAAAATCCCAGCCAGTCAGGGGCATGTTTGACACTTACATTCCAAAGGTCCCTTTTCCCCAAGCCCTTCAGACACCATCTTAACCCCTTTAGGGTAAACAGGGTGAAAAGATGCAAGAGATGATCGACTTGTTCCAACAAGTTTGCATCAATCTCCTCCTTTTGGATGCTATCAAGCAAGTTCCTGCTTACGCTAAGTTTTTGAAAGACCTTTGGAACCAAAAGCGCAAGTTGAGAACTCAAATCCCTAAGACCGTCTATTTGACTGAGCAGGTTAGTTCGGTAATTTCCAGCCACCTACCACCTAAGCTTAAGGACCCATGTGTGCCACTTATTTCTTGCATCATTGGAGATCTCTCCATAAGTAGGGCACTACTTGATTTAGGGGCTAGTGTGAATATTTTGCCTAATTCAATCTATGACAGATTTGGTTTAGGAGATTTGAAACCCACTAAGGTTATCCTTTAGTTGGTTGATCGTTCAATCAAAACACCTCGTGGGTTGTTAGAAGATGTTTTAGTGGAGGTGGAAGAATTGTACTTTCTTGTGGACTTCCTTATCCTGGATATGGATACAGCCTCCACAGCCAAGCTTCCCCCTATCATTTTAGGATGCCCCTTCTTAGCTACTGCAAATGCTTGCATAAATTGTAGATCGGGTGTCATGGACATCTCTTTTGGGAATAAGAAGCTTAGGCTTAACATCTTCAATGCATCCTTAGGTTCTATTCGAGAGGAAGAGTGTTTTGTATTGGATCTGTTAGATGAAGTTGTGGCTGATCACACTTCTCACATGCTTATTGATGACCCTTTGCAACACTATGTGATGCTTGGAGATGAGTCTGAGGCATACACTAAAGAGGTGCATACTTTGCTAGATTCCTCACTCTCTTCAGAACGGCCACCTTGGACAGTTAGGTTTGAGCCTCTCCCCCCTTTGGCTACATCTCCCCAACCTTCTTCTAAATCGACTCCTTGGTATGATTTAATCCTTGACCCTCCATGAGTCTGGCTGAAGACTCTAAACTTAGCGCTCTGTGGGTGGCAACCCACTATTTTTTTTTCTTTAGTACTTTTGTTTTTGTTTTTTTTTAGGTAGCTACTACTGATTGCAAGATGCACTGTTCTGTCATATATTGTTAATTTCTGGTACACTCCTTCCCTTATCCCTATTTTTAATCTTCTGCATGCATTGAGGACACTGCATACTTTAAGTGTGGGGGGGGGTGTGAGACCAATTGATAGATTTTTATATTTTGGCTTTTGATAAGTTTTACATGTCTCTATGTTACTTTGATGCGAAATGCGGGAGAGAGAGACTTAGGAGCCCTAATCTGAAGTAATGAAAACCCTGTTGAGAGGACAGCAGCTAGTATGTATCCTAAGGTGGGTTTTGACTCAGACAATAAGAGATCCATCTTGTCTGAAGGGACAGACCACCTGGCTGTCTTGTGTTTCTTTGAGCTTTTGGTTAGGAGTTGAGATCAAGTTTAGTTTTGGCATGACATAAAAATTTAAATTATAAAAAAAAAGAGAAGAAAAAGAAAATAAAAGTAAGAGTTGAATTCCTTGGAGCTAGATAGGGCACTCTGCCTCAGGAAGCGAGGTGACTTAATCGACACTCCTTGGGGTAAAACCTCTGAAAAAGAACTCTAGCATCACTATCCTTATGGATATATGTAAGAAACAAAGCTACCAAGTAGCTCGAATGTCTTGTGTAGTGACCCTACATGGCATATGTGGAACAGTAGTGGAGTAACAAATGGAGTTCATTGTTTTGAAAAAAAGAAAAAGAAGAAGAAATTTCATTGCCTTGGTACAATTGTATGGTCAAAAATGCTACGAAGCCTAAAGTCCTTGGTGCCCTCGACGTCATGAGTGGTCTTACCTTAAGTAAGGTGGTGTTTGGAAGATATGGGGAGATTCCCTAATTAGGATGTGTACCTGTTGTTAGAATCAATACCGGGTAATAAGAGCTCAAATGTGGGGGTACTTTTGTCTTCTTGATCTTAAGTAGGGCATCTTAGTTTCTGGCTTGGTGTGTGTTTCTTACCCATTGTCAAAATTTAAACTTGCAATCATGAATTTTGTGTATATATTCCCTGCAAACACTCACGAGATAAAACTCGTCCACTAGGGGTAACCTAGGGCTTTAAAGGCTTGTTGCACATGCTAAGTGCAACCATGATTCCTACGAAAATGAGTTAGGTTTTTTTTGTTTTCTTTATTTTCTTTTTGCTCAAGGACTAGCAAAATCTAAGTGTGGGGAATTTGATGAGCACATTTATGTGTGAAATTATTCTATTTAATTCTACATTTTATCTGCTTAGAATGGAGCTACCTTGGGTATTTTCTGTCTTTTTCAAGGTACAGGGGTATTTTATGTGATTTCATGCTATTATGGACTATCAGGCATCATATCTTCCAATTTACACGTAAAGTGGTCCAATTTCTTTTCATGGTTACAAAGAGGGCTGAATTCTGAGCAAGATGGACGTGTTGCATTAAAAGTACGCATTGGTTTCGGAGTCCATTCATGCGATTAATCTTTTTGGACCAGAAAAGAATAATGGGCTGGAAAATGAGTTGAAATGCAAGCCCGAGCCCAGAACCAAGGATGATTGACTAGGCCCCTCCTTCATTATTGGACGAATTTCCTCCCCTATTTTGTCTCTTCTATTTTATTCTCTTATTTTATTTCCTCTCCTATTTTCTCTCTTCCATATATTTTATTTATTTTTCTTTTTCTTCTTTCTCCCATTCACTTTTCTTTTTTTTATTATTATTTTATTTTATTCAAACCCCACACGTTTTCAATCCCTACTAATCTCCCATCTTTTCTTAAATTCTTCCACGGTTTCCACTTTCCTAAAACCTATTTTATCCTCCTAATTCCTTAGTTAGGACTCTAGTTTGTTAGGGATTGGTTGGATTTTTATTGATTTTATTTTCTTTCCTCTTTTCTAGCAAGCTACCAAGAAGGAGAGCTCTCCTCCACACGCCAGCCTTGCTGCCCTCTCTCTTCTCTCCATATTCCAATCAGCCATACTCTATCTCTCTCATTCCTTTCTTTTCTCTCATGCCATCTCACCTTCCCACATCTAATACCTAACTAACTCCCATATCCCTAATTCTCTTCTACATGCTTAACCTCTCCCATATCTTTATTTATTTTATTTATATCTCCCACTTAGTTCCCATCTCCCTCCCGGATTCTCTATCTCTACCTCTCTTCCACCTCTCACATTTTCTTTTTCTTTTTTTTTTATTAATTTCTTTTTAAAACAGCAACTATAAAAACCCACGGACTGATTCATTCAAATCCATCAAACCGTGCTCTCTTTCTCTTCTTCTTCTTCTTTCTATTTTCCTCTTTTTTCTTGTTTGTGTTTTGAATTTTGGGTTCCGCAAGGGCAGGAGGATCACTATTTCAGCAGCTTCATCTCTATAGATCGTCGTCACCATTGTGGCCCTTTGTCTCTTAGCACCATGATTGGCTAAGTTCCCTCTATCTTTAGGTGTAGATGAACTAATGGTGTTTGCTATTGAAAATTCTGGTTTGCATTCTTGATTGCTTGATGTTGAAACCCCATCCCTATTTGGATAATTTTAATTGATATATTTAGTTGGAAAATTCTGTTTCTGTGATTCATTATTTTTCATTCAAGCAATGGTATTTTGTTCTTATGTGGTTGTACCGATGATGGATTATAGCTGAACGAACTAAGCGTGCCAAGCCCTGTAAGCGAAGGACGATAGTACTCGTCAAGATAGTCCATTACCTAGGAGGAACCCTACATTCTGTGGTATTATTAGGCCTGTGGTTATAATAAACCGAAGCATGTAACCGAATTGAATAGCAACCCATTGGGGATTCGAACCCTAAAGATAGTCTTCTCTCGTATTTGCATATCATTGTTAGCTTAGATTTGTTTCTTTCGTTCGTAGTTAAAAATCAGATTTAATGCAATTTAATTTTCATCACTTTCATCTAATCATATTAGTAATTTAGTCTTCCAGTTCCCCGTAGATCGACCCCTTACTTGCTACTTACTAGATTAATTTCGGGTTTTATTTTTGACCAGTTAACGACACGATCAGTGAGCATGGATCGACCCATGTCTAAAAGATTTTTGTTTCTACGCTCTAACACACCATTTTGTTGTGGTGTGCCTGGTGCCGTCAGCTGTGATAAGATCCCCTTATATCGTAAGTGGTCCAAGAATTCGTCGGATAAGTATTCACCTCCTCGATTGGATCTGAGGCATTTAATATGCCTATCTAATTGGTTCTCAACCTCGGTTTGAAACACTTTGAATTTTTCAAAGGTTTTCGATTTACGATGCATTAGATAAACATACCATAATGTAAATAGTCATCGGTGAAAGTGACGAAGTACTGATATCCCTGCCTAGCAGTGATATTCAGTGGTCCACAAACGTCTGAGTGGATTAAATCTAACATTCCATTGGCTCTTCCTCCTTTCTTAGGAAAGGGTAACTTGGCCATTTTACCTTGTAGACATGATTCACAGGTTGGAAATGACAGAACCTCTAGACTTTCAAGAGGCCCATCCTTAACTAACCTGTTTATCCTATCTATCTCTATGTGACCTAGTCTAAGATGCCATAAATACGTTTGATTATCTGGAGAGTACTTTCTTTTCATTACATTAACATTCATGCTGGAATCACCGGATTCATTCAAGACAGAATTGAGAAAGTATAGGCCATTCAATTTAAAACCAGAGGCAATAAACTTGCCCTGAAGAGTAATGATCATATCATTATCAAATGAAACCTTATAACCATCATCGATAAGTCTTGAAACCGAAATCAAGTTCCTACAAAATCCAGGTACGTAATAACAATTTTTAAGTTTCAAATAACCAGCATTGCTAAAATAAATGAAAAAAATTCCTACAGCTACTACTTCAGCTTCATCTTCAGTTCCAAGTTTGAGGGTGATCTCATTCCTTCTTGTCCTTCTGCTTTCCTAAAACCCCTACAACTTATTACAAATGTGTGCGGTGGACCTAGAGTCCACACACCACATGTTAGTTGGTCCAACCAACATAAGAGATTCAGAAACAATAAAAGATTCAAAAATACCTGTCTCTAGCTTGTCCTTCCTTAAGGAAGCTAGGTACTCTTGGCAGTTTCTCTTCCAGTGTCCAGTCTTGCCACAATGGAAACACTTTCCTTTGTCAACTTTGGCCTTTTTCTTCTGCACTCCTCCCTTATTCATACCAGTTGACTTGCCTTTCTTGCTTTTCTTAGTCCTCTTCTTTTTCTTGTTCTTTGAACCCTGAGAACTCTTCTCAATAACAAGAGAAACAACCTTATTTTTCTTAAGCATACTTTCTGTTTCTATAAGCATGTTAATAAGCTTAGAGACATTGTTAACCACTACTTTATTTATGTGGAAGTTCATGATAAAGGACCTATGGGCGTTAGGAAGTGAGGCAAAGATAATCTCTATCTTGAAGTCAAACTCAAATAGAGTACCCTTATTCTCCAATCCAAAGAAGAGCTTGGTAAGCTTCATCATATGATCCTAGATTTGGTACTGTCATGCATCTTTGCAGAAAATAACGCTGAGGAGATTTATTGGCGTGCAAGACGATCTTGCTTGCCAAAAGTCTTCTCTAAGTGGCCCATCACATCCTTAGCCGATTCCAGGTCATCATATGAGTTCTGGAGGTTCTTATCAATGGAGCTAAGAATATAGGTGGTGGCCAGAGTGTCCTTCTCTTTGAAGGTCTCTCAAGCCACATAGTCATCACCTTCAGTGGTGTGGGGTAAGGGAGGTCCATCAGTAGAAATGACATGGTGGATTTTCTCTGCCTTCAGAATGAGTATAAGCTTTCGCTTCCACTCGGGGTAATTAGTCCCGATCAGTCTATTGTCATTAAGTAGGGAATTGAGGGTGGCATTGTTGGTCATATTGATGGCAGTTAGGGTCTACAAATAACGTACAAGCAATTAATTAGCAACCATACCATCAAAATAATTAAGGAAACATGTATCACATTCCAATGGTAACTCACAAAATCAACATCCCTCTCAGTCGAAAATGTGAATTGGAGTCTTCTAAGCCTTTAATATGCATAGCTTAGCCTTTCGGAGTTTACTATGTATATACTATGCTGTCAATACCCTAATTTAAGGGTTGACCGCCAATATACTTTGGCCACCTGAGTGACAACTTAGCCTTTTAGAGTTCATTGCACACTTAAGTCAAGTAGGTACTTATCTCCTCAAAACAATTTATGGCTCTTAGGTAATGCTGACACTCAGGCTATACCTATTTATTATGATTGTTTCTATCACGCCGGAGATGAGAGGATGCTACTTATCTACTGATCACTCAGGTTAGCCTTTCGGAGTTCCCCAAGTGGTCTATGGATAGACCATTTTCTCATCGCGATAGGAGGCCACGGGATTCTAACTGTTAAAGATTCCCGCACTATTACTTGCTTTACTTAGTCGAGGGTAATAAGGTAATTTTAACATTACTACGCATTAACCATGTTACTCCTAACCATCATACATCACATGCATCTAGTAATGCACTCTAGCAAATATTACCCTATGTACTAACATGTAGCAAAACCATATAAAGCAAATAAAGTAAGCAATAATATGGTATGATCATGGGATTCTCGAAGGTCTTCAACTCCTTGAAACTTGAGAAGCTCCTTCTAGAAACTTTATCTTCCTTGAAGTCATGTTCCTCTTCTTTCATCTCAAAGATCGTCTCATGTCTTGGTTACATCCATTGGACTTTAAAATTAAATTACATCTCATGAATTTAAAATAAAGATTAAAATTTTACAACCATTTAGAAAACCTTGGGAAACCAACCCTCCAGTTATAGGGCTGCCCAAGGGGGGTACAACCATTTAGAATGGGATAAGAAGAGAAGGGGGGAAATTAAGAAGTGACATAAATATAAAACAACCATCACATACTTAATCCCATGACCATTCCATGCTACAAAATAAATGGTTAGATCAATTGCTCAAAATCAAAGTGCTAGTACCACATGAATCTCATATTCCCACTTTAACTCTTTAAAAATGATTCAAGCATCAACTTTAATACCCAACACTTGGAATGCAATCTATACATGATAGGTAGAAGGTAGGCATGTCAAGAAAGCATTGCATTCTCTATATTATCTCATAATAAAATGCAATGAGGGCAAAATTGTAATTTAACACATACTTGTTCAATTACACAATTTCAAGAACTATTCTAAAATTTCTTTAATTAAATGATGTTAGAATGAAAATGCATTTCGGTTCTCATAAAACTCAATGGCCAATCAATTCTCAATTAATCACTCCAAGTAGAACCTTAAATTAAAAAATAAAATTTGGACATATTCATTCAAAACCTTTTTTTTTTTTTATTTTTTTGATTTACAATTCGGGTCGGGCCATGGGTCGACCCAAGTGATCCGATCCACATGGACCGGCCGGCCCATGGGTCAAACCCATGTGGGTCGGCCCATGGTTCAGCCTAAGGCCTAACCGTGTGGGTCCCATGGGTTCAACCCATGTATTAATCATGTCAAACCTGCCCCTAACTGGCTGGGAATTTGAATGAAGAATAGGAGACCCAGGCCAATCATCCAAGCACTCTGTGGAGCATCACACCAGTAGCTGATCCATTGGGAATGACCTCCTATATACCTGCAAGGAGGTGGATTGCAGCTCCATGCCACTGTACTGCACATTGCATAATGTACAGCTCAGACTCCAGGTATTCTCTCTCCTCTCCATAAATGTGGGTCCCACACCTAGAAAGATGTGTATTGGACCCTGGGTAAGGTGTAGGTATAAGGCCTAAGCCCTAGGCTAAGCCCCTGTTCAAGCACAGTGAGTTACAGCTTTGCTATATTCTCTGGGTGATGCACTGGGCGATGCACACATCACCCAGTGAATCGCCCAGAGTGGTAAAATTGATTATTTTAAATAGCAAAGATGTAGAGACCACTCATACAGACCATGGACACCCCATAGAGGTAGATGGGCGTCTTAGGAACCCTAAATTTCCCTGTGGACCCCACCAGAGTGGCCAGAATGGCCCAGAATCAGTTCTAAAAATGCATTCTTTGACTAGGACTAGGCTGCCAAACACGCCCTAGTCATGGCTGATCTATAAATAGATAGACCCAGCCCAGCATTTAAAGGCTACACTGTTCAAATCGTGGGGAGGGAGAGAAGAGAGAAAAGAGAGAAAAAAAGAAGGAAAAGAAGAAGAAAGGAAGGAGAAGAAGAAGGGAAGGAAGAGGGAAGCTTACCCTTGCCTCCAGATTCAGCTCCAGCAGTATATTCAGTCCATTTTCAGGTATAAAAACCATGTCCTTACCTGCTGCTTCTGCTGTTTACTGTTCCCTCCTTTAGATCTCTGTGTTTTGGATGCGTTTCTAGTCAAGGACAGCCTAGAACACCTGGGGGCTGCCTTGTACTGCTCCAGATCTGACATGCAAACCAATTGCATGAAAGATCTGAGCATATTCAAGTGGTTTTATTGCTGTTTCTTACCTGAGACTGAGATCAGTCCCTGTGTTAGACTGCACTGCTTAATGCACCCAAAATAGGCAGTCTGTGCTTGGATCTGTACATGCAAGCTAGTTCTTTCCTGGATCTTGGTAGGGACAGCCTACTACCATGATTTTGTACATAAATATGTCCTTGCATGTAGCCAAAACCGTGGCCATGAGCTAGAACACACCTGGGCTATTGTTCTCTGTGCTGACTGGACAGCTCTTAGCTGCCAAATGGTGAGCCCAGTTCATGATCCATGTGGACCACTGAAAACCACTCCTCATGGGGTCCACAACAACCATACATGCAAGATGGGTTGACCTAGGCACTGCCCATGGTGCAAAATTCCAATTTTGGAGCCTGTTGACATTTCAAACAAGCTCTGGGGGATGCACTAGGCGATGCACACATCACCCAGTGAATCGCCTAGAGAATAGAAAAGGGCTGATTTGCTGTCCAGACCTTAGGGGCCTCCACCAGTGGGCCATGAACAGCGTAAGTAGGTGCTAAATGACCAAAATACCCCTCCTCACAACTGTCCACTATTTATTACCCCTTGGGTACCCAAGTGGGCCCCACATGGCCTTGCAATCCTGCCAGAGATGGTCCAACTACACTGCTGACCTAAGGACTGAATTGTGAGACTGTAGGGACCATGTACTACGTGTTACACTGATAAAATACCAGATTTAACCCTAAACCACATTCTCCGGATGATGCACCGGGACATGAACCCAAAGCCCAGTGCAAGACCAGGAGAATTCCAAGTGATACTAGACTGAGCACCGAGTCAGACCAGTGAGACTAGACCAACACTAGGACATCCAAAAATAGTTTTGAATATTAAATAACACATTTCTGATTTAATACTTTAGGGTTTGATCCTGTGCTCGAGGTGCACTGCCAGACACCGGCCGGAACTAAAACAGCAACTGAACCTGTAGAACCAGGCCAAGGTGAGTGGAATGTCATCGCATATGTAGATGTAACATAAATGATATGATAAATTAAATTTTATGATATTAATACTATAATATATATTTAATTCATAAATCTTAAAAATTCAATACAACACTGTGTTGACTGCTGGAAATTGTGGTTGAATCTCTATGCTGATCGTGAATGCTAGATTAGATGCCATAGCCGACTTGGAAATGAGACCTATGGTAGCCTTAGAATGGGATACGGTTGACACCGTCCAACTCATACAATGCCATATAGATATGGGGTTAGAGTTTCATCACCCGTGCTACGCACCCTTGCCAACAGGGGTTAAGGTGTTGGATGCCTGTGGGAGTAACCATATATATGAAAAATAGAAAAAAAAAGAAATGAAAAGAAAAGAAATATGATTGCACCGCACCGGAATGGTGATTATGGGCTATATGCCTGGCTATAAGCCAGAAAAGAAAAGAAAAGAGAAAAAGGGATGGATGCCTCACAGGTTAATCACAGAGGGCTAGTCGGGCTGACCTTGGTGAACGAATGCGGGAGCTGACTGGTCGTCTCAGACAACTCAATGGGTGTATCACGGGAAGGGGTTAAAAGCCCACACCAGGGATACATGTATTGGGGATTGTAGTAGCACTAACTTGCCTTAGTTGTGATGCCAGGTGGCTAATAAATAATCTGGACTGCACTTCATGTAGGATCCATATGATTGTGGTTGCATATGCATGCATGATGATATGTTTCATTCACGGGCTCAGTGGGGCTCACACTCTATTATATATGTTTTTTTTCTATTAGATGATTCTGTAGGTTGATGTCACTGTGGCGGGAAGGCTTATTACCCGGAGGAGAGCCATGGTGGTTATGATGATATTGGTATGGACCCCAACGGAGGTCGTACCGTTGATGCGAGTATTCTCAGTGGTTACTGATGATGACCCGTGAAGGGTGTTGCAGTTGATGCTTTTTGTTTTGGGGGACTCCTTTTTGTCCTTGATAGGAGTTTATCCCCATTTTTGCTTTTAGTTTTCTTTTTTCTTTTTTGGGGCTTGAGTTACCTCACCCTGTGTATATTTTCTTTTGGTTTCAGTTGATGTATATAATAGATTTTATTGTTCTGTTTGTGGGAGTGAGAGAGGGAATGATCAGACTTATTTATGTATAAAACATCATTTCTTGTACTGCTACGCTTCCTTTATCTTTTAATGTAAATATAGTTTTCTGCAGCACTCTGAGTTGTACTTATTGTGTTACGATGGATGTGTGTCTGTGAATGGATTAACTGCTTTTAGATCCGTGGGATTTGGCGGATTGCTGGCATGCAATTCGGGTCACCTACCTAATCCTCCCAGGGGGTGGTTTGGGGTGTGACAGAGCTTGGTATCAGAGTGTGAAGCTCTTTCTACATTCACAGACGGGAGAATAGGAAATAATAAATTACAAATGATAAAACATGCAATAATTAAAAGCTATAGGGGGTAAATGTAAATAAATGACAGAACACATATATACATTAATAAGTTAACTGTGGCCGAAGCCACTACATAAGCTCACTGGAAGTACTACTTCCAAATACATCAGCTGACAAAAAAAGAAAAGAAGAACTACTACAAAAACCATGACAAAAAAAAAAAAGAGAAAGTCAGAACTACATCAAGATAAGACAGGCTAAATATAAGAAATTCGAGCTGGAAAGCTACTCCTGAGGAGGTATGTCGCTCGGTAGAGGCTGAGTCTGTCCAGAGTCGACGTGATAATAAGAGTCCCAAAAATTGAAGCGCCGCTCCATGGAACCTACTCTGCCCTCCAGGGACGTGAAGCCCTGATCCATCCTCGTAGACATCTCTGTAAGCTGGGTGCGAAGGCCCTAGAACTGTGCCATCATATCAGACCATCCGTAAGACTCTGGCACCTGTGAGCTAGTAGCACCAGTCGACATATAGGAGGGTAAATCAGTAAATTGTGCTCCAGTACCCTCTATATTGTCAAACCCTACCCCTGACTGGCTGGAATTTTGATTAAAGGACAGGAACCCCTGACATGGCAACCAAGCACACTGTGGAGTATCACCCCAGTAATTGAATTTAATGGAGAACTCCCGAGGATGTCCTCCTACATACCTGTCAGAAGATGGATTGCAGATCCCTACAGTTGCATAACCCACAGCATAATGTACTGCTTAGACTCCAAGTACTCTCTCACCTCTCCATGAATGTGGGTCCCACCCCTAAAAATAGGTGTAAAAGGGCTCGGGTGACATAAGGGTGCAAGGCCCTGACCCTAGGTCAAACCCTTGTGCAAGCCCACAGAGAAACAGCCTTGTTCTAATCTCTAGGCGATGCACTGGGCGATGCAGACATCACCCAGAGTGGAAAGGTGCAATATTTTAATGATCAGATGTTTGGGGACCACCCATATTGGACATGGGCACCCTCCATAGGTTGAGGGGAGTCTGGGGGACCACCTTATACTCTTAGACCCCTGTGGACCCCACCTGAGTGCCCAGAGTAGCTGAGAATTAGTTTAAAAACACAATCTCAAAAGGGGCTTAGGCAGGCAAACTGGCCTCAGTATGAGGCTATCCTATAAATAGGGGTGCCTTAGGCTCATTTAGAGCTCTTGGCACTATTGAAACCGTGGAGAGAAGGAGAAGAAAGAAAAGAGAGAAAAGAGAAGGAGAAGAAGAAGGAAAGAGAAGGAGGAGGAGGAGGTCTCACCTTGCATCTGTATCCATTCTCAGCTTGATTCAGGTATAAATCTGAACTTATACCAACTGCTGTGATGCTGCTACTGATCTTCTCCATGTTTCTTTGTGTTTTTTAAGCGCTTCTGGCCATTAGCAGCCCAGAACAGCTAGGGGCTGCCATGGATCATCTCAGATCCAACATACAAACATGATGCATGAAGGATCTGAGCATTTTATGGTATTTTTCATGGCTGTTTTACATCAGAGACCGAAATCCAGCTGATGCCAGACTGTACCTACACTATTACACCAAGAACAGGCAGACTGGGCTCAGATCTGTGTGCTCTGGCTGCATGCAGCCTAGACATGGATTGTAACAGCCCTAGAATACTGTAATATATGTGAATCTAGCCTTGCATGCAGCCAAGACCTTGGTTTGTAGCGGAGACTATGCTGAGTTACTATTTACTGGGCTGTCTGGGCAGCTCTTGACGGCCAAGTGGTGGGCCTAGGTAAAAATCCATGGGGTCTAGTGCAAGGTACACCCCAGGGGGTCCATGATGACCTAACATGCATGGGGGAATGATCCAAGCACTGCCCATGGTCAAAAACCTAGGAATCTCAGCCTGTTCAAGTTCTATACAGGCTCTGGGTGATGCACTGAGCGATGCAGACATCACCTAGAGACATCGCCCAGTGAATGTAAATTGGCAATTTTTTTGATCTTACTTGGGGATCTTCACCCATGGACCATAAATCAATGTAGGGAGGTGGTAAATGACCAAAATACCCCTCCCCACATCTGTCCACATGTATGAATACCTTGGGTACCCATGTGGGCCCCACAGGGCTTGGAAACCCTGACTGTGTTGGTCTTGCAACACTGTTAAGTTGGAAGCAATGTTGTGAGGTTATTTGGACCTAGAACCATGTACTACAAGTGAAAATGGCCATTCTACCCCTAGGCCACAATCTCTGGATGATGCACCGGGACATAGGCCTAAGTCCTAGTGCCAGGCCCAGAGAATTCCAAGTGATGACCAACTATACACCGAGTCAACCCAGTGAGCCTAGATCAACCCTAGGACATTCAAAAATAGTTTGAAATATTAAATGACATATATCTGATTTATACTTAGGGTTTGATCCTGTGCTCGAGGCCTATAGCCAGATTGCAGCCAGAACTGAAACTGCAACTGAATTACTAGAACCAGACCTAGGTGAGTGAAATGTTATCGTGTGTATACGTGTAAAAGTATTATTATGCCAACAATTAAATTCTTTAATTATAATGCTGTGTTACTTATTCAATTGAAGTTTCTCAAATATTACACATCCTGTCACTGTTGATCAACTCTGCTTGAACATATCATGATGATTGTGAATGATAGACTAGATGTCGTAGTCGGCTTGGAAATGAGGCCAGTGGTAGCCCATAGTATGGGCTACAGTTGACACCTCCCGACTCATACGATGCCATATAGACATGGGGTTAGAGATTCATCACCCGTGCTACGCACCCTTGCCAATAGGGGTTAAGGTATTGGATAACTGTGAGGACTACCGTAAAACCTTGGGCGTTTATGCTGGGAAGCCTCAGCTCACCTGGGATGCCCTAGGGCAAATATGCCGGGAAGTCTCGGGCTACAAGCTTGGGAAGCACCAATAGGTGAATCATGGCTATATGCCAAACAAAGTTTATCCTCGAATTACATGTCGGGAAGCACCGAAAAGGTGAAATTATTATTAAGTCGGTTACCTCACAAGTTCATTCACAGAGGGCCGGTCAGGCTGACCATGGACCAGTGCGCTGGAGCTGACTGGTCCTCTCCGACAACTCAATGGGTGTATCGCGGGAAGGGATAATCAAGCCCACACCAGGGATACATGTATTGGGGATTGTAGTAGCACTAACCTACCTTAGCTGTGTTGTTAGGTGGCTAATTAAATAATCTGGACTTGCATATCATGTAGGATCATGTGGTTTGTGGTTGCATATGCATGCATGATAATAAGTTTTTCTCACGAGCTCAGTGGGGCTCACACTCTGTTATATATGTTTTTCTTTCTAGATGATTGTGCAGATCGATGCCACTGTGGCATGGAGGCTCATTACGAGGAGGAGAGCCCTTGTGGTTATGATGATATTGGTGTGGACCCCGACGAAGGTTGTACCGATGATGCGAGGGTTCTCAGTGGTTATTAATGAAGACCAGTGAGGGGCACTTTTGATGCTTTTTGTCTTGGGGACTCCTTTTTGCTTTTGATAGGAGTTTATCCCCGTTCCTGTTTCTTGTTTGGCTTTTCCTTTTCTTTTTGGGGTTGAGTTATCTCGCCCTGTATATATATGTATTTTCCCTTCGCTTATGTATATATCAGCTTCACTTTTCAGTTTTTGGGTTGTAATGGGGAATGGAACAAATCTACTTATATATGTATATCATAAACATTTCTCGTATCGCTATGCTTACTCTCTCTTTTTTTATAATTGTAGATTATCTGCAGCACTCTGATTTTACTTGAGGTAATGTTACGAATGTGAGACCGTGAATATATTAACTGCTTCTAGATCCGTGGGATTTGGCGGATTGCCGTTATGCAATTCGGGTTACCTACCTAATCCTCCCAGGGGGTGATTTGGGGTGTGACAGAGCTTGGTATCAGAGCGAGAGGCTCTTCTTACATTCACGAGATGCAGAATAGGAATAATAAGCTATCAATAGTAAAACATGTATTAAAGTAAAAGCTATAGGGGAGGTAGATGAAATTAAAAGATAAAGATGCATAATTACATTAATATGAAGAAAACTGTGGCTGAGCCACTACAAGAAGTTCGATTGAAAGTACTACTTTCAATTTACATATGCTGACAAAAAAGAAAAAAGAAAAAAAAAATTTTCATAAGCTATAAAAAAAAAAAGTGAGATAAAAGTCAGAACTACATAATGTCAAGATAGGCTGAACATGTGAAAGCTGGCTGAAGTACTACGCAGAGGTAAATCACCCGGTGGAGGCTGTGAATGCCGTGAGTCGACGCGATAGAATGTATCCCAAAAGTCTAGGCGCTGCTCCACTAATCCCACTCTACCCTCAAGAGACGAGAAGCCCCGATCGATCCTTGTAGATAACTCGGTGAGCTGGGTGCTGAGGCCCTGGAACTGAGACATCATCTATGACCACTCAAATGACTCTGGCACCTGCAAGCTGGTGGCACCGGTCGCCTCATATGGGGGCAAATCAGTAAACTGTGTACCAGCCCCCTCAAAGTCACCCTCCTCTCTCTGCTCATCTCCCTGCTCCTCGCCCTGCATCTCCATCTGATCACCCTCCTCAGGATCACTCCCTGGCTCCCCTGGCACCTTCATCTTCAGAATCGAGGTCTTGTTAATGGGTCTAGACCTGTCTCTCTCCAAATACTCGCCACCCAAGGGAACACCAAAATGTCTGAAGACCAAAGTGAGGAACCTCCCATATGGAAGGTTCCCATCTGAAGGGTTTTGGGAGTGATACAGCATAGCCTGAAGTAGTAAATACGGGAGGTTTATAACTGGACCCCCCTTGCCCACTCCCAGAAGACAGTAGGTAATGTAGGCTCTCAACATGGAAATACTGCCTCTGCTCCCGCCTTTCGGGTAGATGTTATATGATACACATCTAGTAATGATCCGAGCACTAGGCTTATAGGAAGCCTCGGACCTAGGAGAACTCTCTGAACCTGTCAATGCTTTAAAGACGCTCCTCCTTGTCTCCAAAGAGAACATATCTGAAATATTAATCCTGAGCTTATAGTAGCACCTCTCACCAGTGTTTGGCAGCCCTAGGATCCCTGCTAAGGTAGCAGTGGTCAGTCTAATATCCACCCCCTTAACTCTGCTCTCTAACCCGAACTCCCGTGCCTCAGATGGCACTAGGTTACAGTAAAAATATTGAACCAAGTTAGGATAACATGGCTCAGTAGGGGATAACATAGAGGCCCAACCTAAGATTTTGAACCTAGTAAACAAGTTGTACTGGTAGAAGTCATCCACCTGTACTACCCTCCCATTCACAATCTTCAGGGACCTAAATTTGTCCCAATTCCTGGAGTGGTCATACCTAAAGAATAGGAACCGATCAAACTCCGGCTCCTCCGATGATGAATCCTCTCTCAGTGAGGAAGGTGGCACAAAGGAAGAAGAGAAATGCTTGCTCTTGGACCGTAGCCTCTTGCGAGCTACGGATTTCCTCGTTGTTCTATGGCTAGTAGACATTTGGCTGCAAAAAGAAAGAAATAAAAGTAGTTAGGGTAAGAAAAGTTAGTAAAAACCCTAGCCAAAGCAAAAAAGAGATGGAAAATGACCTAAAGTTAGGAAAAAATTAAAGAACCTTACCTAAGAGTGTGTAGGATCGCGGGGAACCTGAGGAAATGCAAAGATATGGTGTGGAAATGGTCACACAAGACTTTGGAGCTTTGCCCTAGGTGTTTGGGAAGCTCTAGAGGAGAAATAAGGTGAAAATGAGAGGTCTCGGACTGTTATAGCTGGGCCCCGATTCTCTGGGCGATAGCATTGGGCGATGCATCTAACGCCCAAAGACATCGCCCAGAGAATGGAATTTTTGCTGTTTTGCATAAAAGCTTATGAAATGATGAGTTTTGCCTAGAAATGGTTCAATAAACACAAAAACATAAATTTTTACAAAATATGCATATAAAGAAAATAATAAAATAATAATAAAAATTTAAATTTAAATACTTAGTTAATAGCACCACCTATAGAGAGATAAAGCAATGCTTGTGGGTTATTAAAGTAAAAATGAGACACGTAAGGATTTTAGGAATTTTACTTTTGTATGTAAATAAATAATGATAAATAAATATGCCTATAGCTATATGTAGTAGAGTATACATAAATATTTAGTGTTACGTACCTAATACTATGCGTGTATGAACCAAGTTGGAGTGATGCTATGCAAATAGAACATAGGTACTAGGTATGTTGTAATATGTATTTATGAGATTTTAGGGAACGTAGGACTCATCCTACCCACCACGTAGGTCAACCAGGAATAGGATTCATTAGGTTGCCAGTCAAGTTGAACCCCACAGATGCTAAGATGCCTCGAGCCAACCCATTTGTTTCTCCTGCTCATGATTACTTAAATTCCTATAACCACTTAATTCTTTTAATTAAGTATTTATAGTGACTTGATGCCTAGAACCTCTTCATGATAGGACCTTGCTACCTTAATCAAGCCTGGAGACCCTAGCAACATGTGATACACTAGGCAACTGAGGAGAAGACTAATCAAGATACGTGAGATACAAGCCAGTGCCGAGAACCAACTAGTAGTATACTTAGCTCTTGCGGACGCTAGTGAACCTGTGGATCGAGCTACCTACCTATACCTAGCAGGCGAGGTTAGAGGTGACATAGCCTACCTTTCTGTGCAGAATATTATTACCAGTTGGCAGTTACAGAGACTTGCATGTTAGACTCAGGTACATAATTAAAAGATTTTTATTAAAAATTAAAAATTTATTATTTAGTGTCATGCATAGCAAACCATCACATAAAATACCTTAAGGATAAGAGCACAAGTAAAAGAAACATCTCATAATAAACAAAAAAAAAAAGAGAAAAGAGATAAATATAAATATATATAACAATACACCTTGCTGGCGTGACAACATAAATTCACTGGAATTGTGGAATAGGTATGCACATGTCTTAACTAGGAATTTTTCTGATGACCTTGAAAAAGGAGTGTTGGGTTATTAAGTATGTTGCTCTTTTCAGAAAAGCAACCATGATCAACACAAGAAGTTCTCGGGGTGGTCGTAAAGGAAAATGCCCTTGTGTTATACCAGAGGTTGAACTGCCAAATGGAACTGAGGCCCAAAATTATGAACCATCGGCTGTTTTAACAGGGGCACTAGCGGCAGCTCAAGCCACTACGTGCCACACCTTAGCCCGGTATAGCAGCCGGTGAGGTAACAACTTTCATAACTACTGTAATGCGGACCATACAGAAACAACAAGAATTACTGGGTCAAATGTCTACATAATTTGTGACTATGATGCATGAGCGTGCAATACCACCTCCACCACCCAACCGGCCCGTACTTTTTCCACCACCTGTGCCTCAACACTTGGCAAAAAACTCTACCGCTAAGGTAATGGAGAGATTCAAGAAACTCCAACCACCTATATTTTCTAGGTTGAATTCCGAGGCAATGCAGCAGGAACGGTGGATTAGCGCATTAGAGAAGGCATTTGATGTGCTTGAGTGCATGGATGCGCAAAAGCTGATATGTGCAGGTTATCAGCTACAAAACGACGCTGAAGCCTGGTAGAAGGCTACTAAGCCAAATCTGGAAGCCACTCATCCGAATCCCACGTGGGAGCTATTTAAAGAAGTCTTCTTCAAGAACTACTTCCCAGAGAGCTTTAGGGATAGGAAAGAAGCTGAGTTCTCCACACTGGTACAAAGAACTAAGATGGTGCTAGACTATCAAGAACGGTTTGAAGACCTGTTCCATTTTTCTCCAGAGCACCTGAAAGGGGAAGTTAGTAAGATGAAGAAGTTTGAGAAGGGACTCAAACCCGAGATCGGGTCAGTACTGTCAATTATGGACATCCGAGATTATGCTCAGATGGTCGACAAGGCGAAGACCATGGAAGACAGATTTAAAGAGAAGGAAAAAGAGAAGACTACGACGTCGCCTGGGTTGAACAAAAGGCCAAATAATTTTCATTCCTTTGGATGGCTAAACAAGGTTTTTCGTGGAACCAGTTCAAACCCCAATCCGTCTCTGTACCGCAGGCCAAATGTGGGTCAGAACCCTTTCCGCCCCACTTTTAATCAACCTGCTCAACCGGCTATGAGTCAAGCAACAATGGCAGCTTCGCCAGCCTGACCAGCCACAAGCCAAGTAAGCCAAGCCTCAATACCAGCTGTTCCACCTTATAAGTGTTTCCTGTGCAACAAAGTCGGGCACATGGCTAAAGAATGCAGATAGTGTGGGTTCGGCAACAACTCGCTGAATTAGTCCTATGCTAGACCTTTTCAGCCACGAGACAATCGGACGCGAGGAAAGGTGTTTACGTTAACAAACGAGAAAGCTGAGGCAAACCCCGATGTAATGACAGGTAAGTCCATTAAATACTACTAAGTTGTAGGGAATAACTAGTGTATACACATAACTTAAACTATGTACAAACCCTAGGTACCCTGAGTATCTCAACCATCCCTGCACGAGTGCTATTCGACTCGGGCGCATCCCACTCTTTCGTTTCCACTACCTTTGCGAGTAGGATGGAGGATCAACCGAGAGACATTGGGCACGACTTAGTAGTCAGCACTCTGACGGGTAGTGTCATGAGCTTGAAGGAGGTCTATGACCCCTGTAAGATAGAGATTTACGGGAAGAACTTGACTGCACGGTTAATAAAGTTCAATATGAAGGACTTTGACGTGATATTAGGCATTGATTGGCTATCCGCCTATGGGGCAAATGTCATGTGTGTGGAAAAGAAGATAGTATTCAAGTTGGAGGATGGGTCAGTTTTCACCTATCAAAGTGAGCCAGTGAGGAAACCCAAAAGGATAACTTTATCTGCCCTCCAGGCATAAAAGTTGCTAGATGAAGGATGTCAAGGCTTTTTGGCCACTGTGATAGACACCAAGGCAAAGATAAAGCCCTTGGAGGAACATGATGTCGTCAAAGAATTTCCTAATGTTTTCCCAGAAGATCTGACCCAGCTACCGCCTGATCATGAGATGGAGTTTGCAATTGATCTCACCCCCTGGTGTAGCACTAGTATCCAAGGCACCATATTGAATGGCACCCATTGAATTAAAGGAGTTGCAGGTCTAATTGGAAGACCTGTTAAAGAAAGGTTTTATACGACCCAGCATGTCTCCTTGGGGAGCACCCGTGCTGTTCGTGAAGAAGAAGGATGGTAGCATGCGGCAGTGTATTGACTACCGTGAGTTGAATAAGCTGACCATCAAGAATCAATACCCGTTACCGCGCATTGACAACCTATTTGATCAACTACAGGGAGCAAGAGTCTTCACCAAGATTCATCTTAGGTTCGGATATCATCAATTGAAGATCAAGAGCAGTGATATTCACAAAACAGCGTTTAGAACTCGATACGGACATTATGAATTCCAGATCTTATCTTTCAGGTTAACCAATGCCCTGGCAGCGTTCATGGATATGATGAATAGAGTATTCCATGATGTGTTGGATAAGTTCGTCATCGTATTTATCGACGACATTCTGGTGTACTCCAAGAGTGAAGAAGAGCACGCTCGGCACCTTACCTTCATATTAAAGTGGTTGCGGGAACACCAGCTTTATGCCAAGTTCAGCAAATGTGAATTTTGGCTTCACCAAATCGGATTCCTGGGACACATCGTCACCAAGGACGGCATTAAAGTGGACCCAGATAAGGTGAAACTAGTTCTCGAGTGGGAGACTCCAAAAAATGCCACTGAGATCCAAAGTTTTTTAGGCTTGGATGGATATTACCGCCGATTTATTGAAAATTTCTCACGCATTTCGACACCCATGATAAAGTTAACGAAGAAGCGCGCCAAGTTTGAATGGAATGAAGCTTGCGAGAAAAGCTTTCAGGAGTTAAGAAACCGGTTGGTGACGGCTCCAATTTTGACCATTCTGGATGGCACTGGAGGAATGGTGGTATATACCGACACATCCAGAATAGGATTGGGTGGCGTCTTAATGCAGAAGGGTAAAGTGGTTGCCTATGCCTCAAGACAACTGAAGGAACACGAAAAGAACTACCCCACTCATGACTTAGAATTTTCGGCGATAGTTTTCGCGTTGAAGATATGGCGACATTACCTATACGGTGAAAAGAGTGAAATCTTCAGCGATCACAAAAGTCTGAAGTATTTCATCACCCAGAAGGAGCTGAATATGAGACAGAGGCGGTGGTTAGAACTGGTGAAGGATTATGACTGTGAGATCCAATACCACCCCGGTAAGGTAAATGTTGTAGTGGATCCGTTAAGCAGAAAATCTCAAACTGCATCCGTCGCTTCCTTGGTCGTAAGCGAGCAGTTGATAGAAGAAGCTCGAAAGTTTGATCTGGCTCGTGATCGAAGGAACGGCTATATAATTAGCAGCTATGGATTTACAACCTTCGATATGAGAGGAAGTAATTGGGAAGCAACGATTGGACCCCGAGTTGGCCAAAATAATTTGAGAAGTTCAGCAAGGAGTCCATAAGGACCCAGATTTTTCATTGGCCCAAGATGGTGCATTGAAGTTTCGAGACAGATTGTGCGTGCCTAATGATTATGATATCTAACATCGAATCCTCAAGGAGGCACACAACTCACCCTATACAATCCACCCCGGAAGCACGAAGATGTACAAGGATCTAAAGAAGTACTATTGGTGGATTGGGATGAAAGAAACCATAGCGATATACGTGTCTAAGTGCCTCACCTGTCAACAAATTAAAGCAGAGAGACACCGATCGTATGGATTGTTGCAGCCGCTCCCTATACCTGAATGGAAGTAGGAAAGAATTACTATGGACTTCATGATAAATCTTCCCAATACCAGGAAGGGAATGAATGCAATTTGGGTGATTGTAGATGGACTAACAAGGGCAGCCCATTTCATACCAATCAAAATAAGTTACTCAATAGAGAAGCTTGCCTAACTATATATAGAAAATATAGTCCGCTTACATGGCGTGCCTGTCAATATTGTATCTGATAGAGATCCTCGATTTACCTCAAGGTTTTGGAGAAGTTTACAAAAGGCACGGCGATCTCAACTAAATCTTAGTACGGCCTTCCATCCGCAGACGGACGGACAATCAGAAAGAACTATCCAGACTTTGGAGGACATGCTCAGAGCCCACGTCTTGGAAATGAACGACAGTTGGGATGCTCACATACCCTTGGTGGAATTTACATACAATAATAGTCACCACTCCACCATTGACATGGCACCGTTTGAAGCTCTTTATGGCTAAAAGTGCCGAACCCCATTATATTGGGACGAAGTTGGTGAACGGAGATATCTCGGGCCAGAGATGATATAAGCAACCTGTGACAAGGTGGACATCATTAGAGAGAAAATCAAGGCGGCCCAATCAAGGCAGAAAATTTATGCCGATAATCGAAGGAAGGACATTGAATTTAATGTCGGAGAAAAAGTATTCCTCTGAGTGTCTCCAACGAAGGGATTGCTACGTTTCAACAAGAAGGGCAAACTAAGCCCAGGATTCATTGGTCCTTATAAAATTCTCAATAAAGTGAGACCCTGTTGCGTCAAGAAATCATCCGATGGTCCCTTCGAGTGCTGTAACCTACAAAAGAACCAGAGGAGTACAAAGGAGAACCGGTGTGGTTTCGGCCTAGGACTCTCAGATGCCAAAGTCAGATCTCCTGAGCAAACAGATGAATAATAGTATTCAAGATGAGTTGATGGAGTCGCATACCTTCCTTTTTATTGTAGAGTATGGCGGTATGGAGAGTCCCAGTTTGATGGCGAGTGAGCCGTAGAGTGGATAGAGACCCTGGGTAGCAGGGCTCTTCCATGGTTGGTCGCCTCCTTGCAGGAGTGAGTATCCCAGTGGTGTTGGGATCCTTAATAGATAGGCACCTGCAGGTGGTGATAGCACCTTTGGCATTAGAGTCCGTTAGGGTGACGTGACTTCTAGGCAGTGGCCTAGAGTCCTAGAGATGGCATATGTTTGCTGTGATGGTTGGAGCGTAGGCTTGGTGACGTCTGTGAAGGTTATGTGGCATGGAACTTGGTGAAGAGGGGGTCGCACCTATAGGAGGCCGTGCCTGTGGAGGCCGTACCCCAGAGTCCGCGCCCATGGAGGTCATGCCTATGGAGGTCACTCCCATGGAGGTCACGCCCGTAGAGGCCGCACCTGTGGAGGCCATGCCTGTGGAGGCTGCGCCTGGGGAGCTGCGCCTGTGAGGCCGCGCCTGTGGTTCGTGTCTTTGTTGGTTCTCTTCTGGGCCTAGGACGGCCCCTTCTTGGACTGATACACGTGGCAGCTCCTGATTGGTCTAAATAATCTTAGGTTCATCATTTGCCCCCCACTCTCTTGGAACAGAATGTCCAAGAGAGTAATGCTTTTATATAGTGAGGGGTTCATCGTGAGCAAGCTTCTCTTGAGGGGCTTGCATGTAAATCTCCTGGTGAGGTGGGAGAGGTTGTAGGTTCAAACCTCTCCTCCCACACTTTTTCTTCTTCTTTTTGTGTAGATATGTATATATCTCCTTCCTTCTCTCTTCCCTTTCCACTTTTCACTTCTTACTTTTTCTCATCATCTCTCTCTCTCTCTTACTTTTTGCCTTCCACCTTTTTTGGAATCTTGTCTCTTCCTTGCACTCATTTGACATTTATCTTTTTGGTGCCCGTCATGTGTTTGTCTTTAAGCAACATAGAATAGTGTGACTTTTTGTTGGCTTTCTTCTCTTTTGGCCCTTGGCCTTGGTGCTTACTCAGTGCTTTCTTGGTGCTTGCTTGGTGTTTTACTTGTGGTCACGCCCATCGTGTGATTGCATTCCTTTGTTTAAGGTTTCGCCTTGTCTGAGTCTGAGCTTACCCAACCCGGTTTGGGTTTGGGTCGTGCCCGAGGCCATGTCCATGTCTACACAAGAGGCAGCGCCCGGGGCTACACCTGTTCGTCTGCTTAAGGTCGCGTCTGGGATTTGAGGCTGTGCCTGGGGCTACGTTGTGTTGGAGGTCGCGCCTGTGTCGTCTTTCTAGGACCTTGCACAGGGGGGTGTTGAGGCTGCGCACCTGCTTGAGGTCGCGTCCGCCCATCCATTTGAGGTAAAAAAAAAATAAATTTTGGCTCTCGCATGGATTTGTTGGCTAACTATAGCACCTTACCTTCTTCCTTCTTGCGTCGGCCACTTGCCTTTAGGGGAGATCACTCTCTGAGTAAGTAATCTGCCCTAGTGCTGTTCATGCCATCTTCTAGTGACTCTGATCCTACCACGGTCGTGGTTGGATCCTCAGAGGAGCCTTCCACAGGGTCGCCTTCCCCTATGGGTACCCGTCTTCAGTGCCTTCCCCTAGTGCTAGTGATGGGGAAGTGGGACCTTCTAGCATCTCTAGCCTTGGTAGAGGTCTTAGGTCTTCTGGGGCGGCGCCTACAGCCGCGGGTCCTGCTAGTAGGTCGGGTCATGTTACCAGTATCCTGACCCCTTCATATTTGGTCTCCCTTCACCAGGAGTACCATATTCCATCGGATGTTGTGCTTCGTATTCTCGGACCCAACGATTATGCTTTCTCTCACAGAGAGGATGATATCTGTCTCTATCGTACTTTCTTTGTCCAGTGTCTTCGCTTTCCTGTTCCTCGTTTTGTCAAGTTAGTGTTAGAGCACTGGCACCTCACCCCTGGGCAGGTATTGCCCAATTCCTGGAGGGTCATTTTGGGCTTTGATGTGTACTTCACCCATATGGGGCGTGCTGCCACTGTTCCCTTGTTCTCGTATTTTTACCTATTGAAGAAGGGGGACGGTGGATGTTATCACTTTGCTCGTCGCGTTCTCAAGGGACCCTATGCCACTTTAGAGCTCCTCGAGGGGATCACTTGTTTAGTGAAGTATTGGAGGGATCGCTTCTTTTTTGCTACGGTCCCCCGATGCTCACTACCGACCACCTAGGAGGTTATCTACCTCAAGAGGGTCAATCATAGCCTTGAGTTGAGTGATTCTGAGGGCAACTCCCTCAAGCAGTGTCTAGGACGTGATCCATTCAACGTCCAGGAGCTGGACTCGGAGACCTTCCTATTTCTTTGGAAGTTGAGTCCTGGTAAGACTACTATCCCTTGTACTTGATCTTTATGCTTGTATTCTTCCCTTAGTGTATTGGTTGTTGACTTTATCTATCGTTGGATGTTGCTATGTAGTCGACCTTCAGCCGGATATCAACGTCTTCCGTCCCAACCTGTGGAAGAGAGCCGCCTAGGGCGGTTCATCTTCTGGTGGGAGTGCTCCCACGACCTCTAGACCTTCCTCTGCTGGTGTCAAGTGGAAAGGGAGTCCTGATCCACCCAGTAGTACGAGGAGTGGTTCACGAGTTATCCTTCCGAGACCGAGGTCTGCTGCTGGGGCCTCGAGGCCTTCTACTCCCCCTTCTGCTGTGGTGTAGGGGGTGGTTTCTCCTTCTACTAATATTTTTGCTGATCCGCTGCCTCCATCTACTGCCAGCTCATCGACTCCTTTTACTTTGGTGCTTCCTTGGGAGCTTCAGGAGGGTGCGGTCTTGACTAGTATGGGTGTACTGTCATACCCCAAAACACCCCCTGGGAGGATTAGGTAGCTGACCCAAATTGCGTAATGGCAATCTGTCAAATCCCACAGATCTAGAAGCAGTTATTACATTCACAGTTCTACATTCATCACATTACTATAGGTAAGATCAGAGTGCTGCAGAATAAACTACAATTATAATAAAATAGAAAGCGTAGCAATACTGGAATGATAGTGATATATACATATATTTAGTGTTCTAAAACATTCCCACCCAGATACAACCCACAAAGAGAAACTAAGCTGACAAAAGCTAAAAGAAAGAAAGATATACATACATATATGTACAGGGTGAGATAACTCAACCCTAAAAAGAAAAGAAAGAAAACTATAGTAGAACCACAAACAGAACGGGGATAAACTCCTAACAAAAACAAAAAGGAGTCCCCAAGATAAAAAAACATCAAGTGCACTCTTCAACGGTCTTCATCAATGACCACCGAGAATGCATGCATCATCGGCATGACCTCCATCAGGGTCCACACCAATATCATCATAATAACTAGGGCTCTCCTTCTCGTAATGAGCCTCCATGCCACAGCGGCATCAATCTACAAAATCATCTAAAGAAAAAGAATGTATAACAGAGTGTGAGCCCCACTGAGCTCGTGAGCAAAACATATCATCATGCATGCACATGCAACCACAATCCACATGATCCTACATGATATGCAAATCCAGATTAATTATTAGCCACCTAACAATACAGCTAAGTCAGGTCAGTGCTACTACAATCCCCAATACATGTATCCCTGGTGCGGGTTTGGTTACCCCTTCCCTCGATACACCCATTGAGTTGTCGGAGAGGACCCGTCAGCTCCCATATTCGTTCACCAAGGTCAGCCCGACCAGCCCTCTGTGATTAACCTGTAGGGCAATCCATCACATTTCTCATTTCCTTTCTTTTTTGGCTTATAGCTCATAATCTCCATTCTAGTGCAAACACATTTCTTTTTCATTTCATTTCTTTTCTTTTCTCATATACACATATGGTCACCCTCACAGGCATCCAACACCTTATCCCTTGTTGGCAAGGGTGCATAGCATGGGTGATGAAACTCTAACCCCATGTCTATATGGCATCGTATGAGTCGGGTGGTGTCAACCGCATCCCATTCTACGGGCTACCACAGGCCTCATTTCCAAGCCGACTACGGCATCTAGTCTAACATTCACAATCATCAGATAATGTTCACAGTGTTGATCAACAGACAATCATTGTGTAGTAATTTGAGTAATTGAGTAGAATAAAATAACACAGCATTTAAGATTTAACAATTATTTGTCGGCATACAGTTACACATGCATATATGATAATACTTCACTCACCTGGGTCTGGATCTAGAAACTCGGTTGCAATTTTAATTCCAATAGCAGTCTGGTTGTAGGCCTCGAGCGCGAGATCAAATCCTAGATGTAAATGAAAAATTGTCATATTAAGTTTCCAATCTGTCTCTGGTAGTCCTAGGGTTAACCTAAGCTCACTAGGTTGACCCGGTGTTCAGTTGGTTCTCACTTGGAATTCTCTGGGCCTTGCACTGGGCCTTGGGCCTATATCCCGGTGCATCATCCAGAGATGGTGGCCTAGGGGTAAAATGGTCATTCGTAGTAATTGTACCTGACTCTAGGATATAATAGGCTTACTATGCTGCCCTCAGCCTGACAGTGCTGCAGGACCAAGCACAGGCAGGGTTTCCATCACCTGCGGGGCCCAGTTGGGTTCGTAAGCCAAACTTTCATAAGGACAGATGTGGGGAGGGGCATTTATGTCACTTTCTACCTTCCCACACAGTATCATGGCCATTGGGTGAGGTTCCCTAAGCCAGATCAGCAATTCTGCCAACTTCCATTCACTGGGCGATGTCTCTGGGCGTTGGGTGCATCGCCCAGTGCATCGCCCAGAGTCTTCAAATCGATAATGGACTGAGATCCCTAGGTTGCAGATCATGGGCAGTGATCAAATCATCACCCCATGCATGTTACGGCATAAGGTGACCCTTGGGGTGATCCTCAATACTGTCCATATGGATTTTCCACTGGGCCCACCACTTGACTGCCAGAGGCTACCCAGACAGCCCAGTAAATAGTGTCACAGGGTTTTTCTCTAGTTGCAGATCTGGATTTTGGTCACATGCAAGGCTGTAAACAGATGCAACATGGTGATTCAAGGCTGCTACCACCTAGGGCTTGGTCCCATGCAGCCAGGGCTTGCATCTAGGGTTCCAAACAGCCAGACACTGAGCATCTGGTAGTGCAGCTGTGCACAGCCAAATTTTGGCTCTAAGAACAGCATATCAGACTTATGAAATTAACTAAAAATCTTAGATCTCCCATGCTATATGCTTGCATGGCAGATCTGGAACCATCCATAGCATTTCCCAGCTATTCTGGGCTGCCAAAGAGCAGGAATCCATACAATATATAGGGATAAGAAGGAGGTAGCAGGTGTAGACATGGAGATGTATACCTGAGCAGAGCTTGGGTGCCACAAAAATTAGGGCCCAGGTGTGAGAGTAGCTCCCCCCCTTCCTTCCTTCCTTTCTTCCTTCTTCTTTCTCTTCTTTTCTCTCCCACGAAATGAGCAGTGTCTAAAGCTCAAAATGAGCCTAAGGCTCATTTATTTATAGGCCCAACCCCCATTAGGGTCTGTTTGGCTGTTAAGGCCCTTTTTTACAATGTGTTTTTGGACTGTTTCTTAGTGATTTTGGGCACACTGGTGGGGTCCACAATGAACCAAAGGTATGAGGTGGTCCCTCAGACTCCCCTCTATCTATGGAGGGTGCCCATGTCCATTATGGGTGGTCCCCATAATTTAAAATCAATTTAATCAGTTGTTTTGCACACTGGGCGATGTCTCTGGGCCTTGTCTGCATCGCCCAGTGCCATCGACCAGAGATTCCAGCAAGGCTGAATCTCAGTGGGGCTTACATAGGGGTTTGACCCTTGGTCAGGGCATTATCCCACATACCATTTAGAGGTTTTTACACACCTTTCCAGAGGTAGGTCCCATAGTTATGAGGAGGAGAGAGATTACCTAGAGTCTAGGCCATACATAATGCTATGAGCTGTGCAGCTGTAGGGGTCTGCTATCCACCTTCTGACAGGTATATAGGAGGACATGCACAGAGTTTCCTCATTAATCCAAGTCACTGGAGTGATGCTCCACAGTGTTCCTTATTGCCTGGTCAAGGGTTCCTGTCCTTCAATCAAAATTCCAGCCAGTCAAGAGCAGGGTTTGACATGTACCCCGGGAGTGGTTAGATTGGGGGAGGCTTCCAGCCGAGCGTTCGCGCCTACAGGGGATGAGTGACTTGGTTCTAGTGCACGCTCTATATCAGGACATGGCTTCGACGAGTCAGACCTCTTCCCTTTTTATTTCAGTGTCCTTCTGTGATGGGCTTCTGATGTTCTTGTTGGTCACAGGTTCAGCATCGCACCACTGATGTGGTACGATCCATCTTGAGCAGAAGGCATTCCAGGAGATCCAGCAGGCTCATAAGCTACGTAGTATGGAGTGGGATCTCCAGGAGCACCGAGTCACCCGAGAGGAGGCAGTCGTTCAACTAAGGAGGATGGCTGAGGAGCTCAGGGCTATGTCTTCCCGGAGCGTGACTATGGAGGCTAAGAGTTCATCCCAAATCCGTGCCCTAAAGGAGGAGCTTCAAGATGCGAGGCAGGGTCATGAGGTGGAGTTAGCCGAGTTTGGCAAGCGAGTTATGGTGGAGTACTAGAAGTCTTCGGAGCTTATGGATTGGTTCTACAAGGAGAACCAGGGGATATACGATGCGGGGATCCAGGACTTGGCCGCCTCCGTTCTCAAGGAGACTCCTTGCTATGACTTTTCGTAATTCACAGGTGTTACGATGTTGACCTCAGTTTCTGCTGTGACCACTGATGTCCCGGTGGAGGGGGGCATTGTGGTGCCCGTGGAGGGAGTCGCTCAGCCTGATGAGGGTACTACTCCTATGGAGGAGGGCGTGGCACCCCCTCCTGAGGTGGAGATGGCTTCTCCTCCAGAGGAGGAGGTGACTCCCTCGGCGGAGGTTTTTTGACTTTTTGTGCATATGGCATGTTGAACTTGTGAATTCTGAACTATGTGATTACTGTGACCTCCTTCTCTTGTTATAAGTAGTTAACTTCTTGTCTTCTTTGTTGTATCGTTCCTTATGGTTGACGTGTGTGATCTATCATCTTCAGTAGTTGTTTTAAAATGACCTATTGCTTTAATAGCTCTCGGACCTCTACGATCAACGGACCTTGGTGGCATTACGCCTTGGTGGCCAATGGGCCTTGGTAGCATGCGCCTTGGTGGTCAACGGACCTTGGTGGCCAATGGGCCTTGGTGGCATTGCGCCTTGGTGGTCAATGGACCTTGGTGGCCAGCGGGCCTTTGTGACATTGCGCCTTGGTGGTCAACGGATCTTGGTGGCCAACGGACCTTGGTGGCCAACGGGCCTTGGTGGCATTGTGCCTTGGTGGTCAACAGACCTTGGTGGCCAATGGGCCTTGGTGATCAACGGACCTTGGTGGCCAACGAGCCTTGGTGGCATTGCGTCTTGGTGTTCAACAGACCTTGGTGTGGTGGCAGTGATTCGATTGAGTAGTAGAAGACAAGTATTCCCGGAACCAACTCTTTACTTCAAAAAAATTTTCAAATTATTCTTGAAATAGTGATGCCATCTACTGCTACTGCTACTACTACTACTACTGTTACCACTATCGCTACTACCACTACTACTACTGTTGGTGGTGCTGCTGCTCTGTTGTTACTTCTACTGATAGTACTTCTTCAGGTGTTCTGAGTTCCAGGTATGGTCTACCTTCTTGCCCCCCCAGAGTTTTCAAGCAGTATGTCCCTGGACGTATCTGCTTGTAAACTATATAAGGTCCTTCCCAGTTTACTGATAGCTTCCCTTCCTTCCTTGGTTGTGATGCACTTGCCCTCCTTAGGACCAGGTCTCCCTGGTGGAATAAGCATTCTCGCACCTTGGCATTGTAGTACTTGGCTGTGTGTTGTTGGTATGCCACATTTCTCAGTAGTGCCTTCTCTTGTACCTCGTCTAGGAAGTCCAGGTTTGCTCGCAATCCATTTGTGTATGTCCTTTCATTGAAGTGCAATACTCTGTGGGACATGGCGAGGACCTCTACTGGTGCCAGTGCCTCTGTGTCATATGCTAGGCGGAATGGGCTTTCTCCTATGGGTGTCCTTACTGTGGTGCGGTATGCCCATAGGACACTCAGTAGTTCTTCGACCCACTTCCCTTTGGCTCCTTCTAGTATTTTCTTTATTCCATCCAGTAGGGTTCTGTTTCTCACCTCCACCTGACCATTGGCCTGTGGGTATGCTACCGAAATAGGCCAATAGTCAATGTTGTAGCTCTGACAGAAGGCTCTGAATTTGGGGTTGTTGGGTTGTTGAACTGCTTCCCATTGTCGGAGACTATGATCTTTGGCACACTAAACCTGTAGATGATGTCGTCACGGATGAACTTCTCCATTTCATTCTCTATGATCTTTGCCAATGGTTTGGCTTCTACCCACTTGGTGAAGTAGTCTATGGCGACCACCAAGTACTTGCGGTTACTTGATGCTGCTGTGAAGTCGCCTAAGATGTCTACCCCCCACATGGCAAAGAGAATGGGGTTGAGGATTGATGTCAGTTTGGTGGTGGGTAGATGGGGTACTGGGGCGAACAATTGACATTACTCGCAACCCTTGATGTACTGTATTGCTTCCTCTTGCATTCTTGGCCAGTAGAGTCCCTGGCGAAGGATTTTGTAAGCTAGAGCTCATCCTCCCATGTGGCTTCCGCAGATCCCTTCGTGTACCTCTCCCAGGGCATACTGTGCTCCTTCGGGTCCTAGGCACCGAAGCAGTGGTGTTGTGGCTCCCCTCTTATACAGTACTCCATTCAGGATGGTGTACTTTATAGTACTCATCCTTATCTTCTTTGCTTCGACCTTGTCTTCTGGTAAGATGTCGTTCTGTAGGTAGTTGAGTATAGGGTCCATCCAACTAGGCCCCTCTTCAATCTCGTTGTTCTACTTCTCCTGGTATGTTGGTTCATGTAGTATTTCCACATACACCGTGCTGGCTAGGTTTTTGAGTTCATCATTGGCTAGTCTGGACAGTGCGTCGGCGATGGCATTCTCGATCTTGGGGACCCAAACCATCTTGAACTTCATAAACTCCCCGATCAATTCTTGAGCACGTGCTAGGTATGACGCCATTCGCTCAAACTTTGCCTCATACTCTCTGTTCACCTGGTTCACTACGAGCTGGGAGTCACTCTAGGTAGATAGGTGTGTGACTTGAATGGCTTTGGCCACCCGGAGTCCAGCCAGTAGTGCTTCGTACTCTGCTTTGTTGTTGGATGCTGGGAAGGTGAATCGGAGAGCATACTGGATTCGGAATCCTTCGGGGCTAGTGAGTATGAAGCCAGCCCCACTTCCTGTGGCGTTACTCGAACCGTCCACGTACATCTCCCACAATCCTTGCTCATGCTCCTCTGGTTCCTCTGCTTCTGGTTCGATTTCAGGTAGGGTGCATTCAGCGACGAAGTCTGCCAGGGCTTGGCCTTTAATTGAAGTCCTGGGTTAGAACCTGATGTCATGTTCACTCAGCTCGATTGCCCAGGCAATCAATCTTCCAGAGACGTCTGGCTTGTGCAGTACCTTCTTCAATGGTAGGTCAGTGAGGACTATGATGGTATGGGCTTGGAAGTAAGGTCTGAGCTTCCTAGCCACGATTACCAGTGCATATGCTACCTTCTCAATCCTTGTGTACCTGGTCTCTGCATCAATTAAGACATGGCTCACATAATAGATGGGTCTCTATATCTTACCCTCTTCTCTTAGTAGCACTGTACTTACTGCGACAGGGGTTGCCGCCAAGTAGATCTGCAACTCTTCGTTGGGTTCTGGGCGCCCAAGCAATGGTGGATTCTCGAGGTATACCTTTAATTCTTCAAACGCCTTTTAGCACTCCTCTGTCCATGCAAAGTCTTTAGGACTTTGGAGGTTCTTCAATGTCTTGAAGAATAGCAGACACTTGTCTCCCGATTGTTACACGAACCTTAAAAGGGCAACGATCCTTTCATTCAATCTCTGTATTTCTCTGACTGTTCGAGGTGGTGCCATCTCTTGAATGGCCTCGATCTTGGATGGGTTGGCTTCTATTCCCCGTACTGAGACCATGAATCCCAAGAATTTCCCTGACGTCACCCCAAAGGCGCATTTCGTAGGGTTTAGCATCATCTGGTTCCTTCTCAGCACGATGAACACTTCTTCCAGGTCAGTCAGGTATTAATGGGCTTGGACACTCTTCACGAGCATATCATCCACGTACACCTCCATGTTGCGCCCAATCTGTTCTTCAAACATCTTGTTGACCATCCTTTGGTAGGTGGCCCCTGCATTCTTCAGTTCGAACAGCATGACACGGTAGTAGTAATTCTCCTTGTCCATTCGAAAGGCGGTGTATGACTCATCATCCTCATGCATGAGGATCTGGTTGTAACCAGAGTAGGCATCCATGAAACTCAGCATCTCGTGTCCGATGGTGGCGTCGATCAGCAGGTCAATCCTAGGTAGCGGGTACTCGTCGTTTGGGCATGCCTTATTCAAGTCGGTGTAGTAGGCACATATTCTCCACTTCCCATTAGGCTTGGGTACCATGACCACGTTCGCGAGCCAGGTAGGGAACTTCTCCTCCCTGATGAACCCTGCTCGGCTCAACTTCTCGACCTCTTCTTTGATAGTTTCCTGTTGGTCGACGACAAAATTTTGCCTCTTCTGTTGGACGAGCTTCCTGGTAGGATCTACATGCAATTTGTGCTCTGCTATGGATCTGGGTATGCCTGGCATGTCTACAGTTGACTATGCAAAGACATCCATGTTAGTTTGGAGGAGGTGCCCCAGTTCTTCTTTCTGTTCATCGCTCAATAATGAGCCAACCTACACAACCTTAGAAGGGTCATCCCTGCTGAGTGGCCATGGGACAAGGTCTTCCACCAGCCTTCCTCTCTTTAGTTCATCTCTCTGGTCACTAACCAGGTTTTCTATGCACAGTGCCATCCCCCGTGTGTTGTCATTGTTCTTCTTCACAAAGGTGGCATAGTAGTCTCTGGCCTTCTTCTGATCACCTTGAACTTCCCCCACTCCGTTGTTAGTGGGGAACTTCATCTTTAGGTGGAGTGGAGATACGACACCTCTAAGGGGTATCAGGGAAGGTCTCCCTAAGAGGCCATTGAATGACACCACGGACCTGACGACCATGAAGTTTACCATGATGGTCACCTGTCGAGGGTGCTCCCCAAAAGTGACGGGTAGCTCTATGGTGCTTTTGATGGTGGCTGTGGCGCCCGAGAATCCATGGAGGTAGGTGGGCTCTGGCTTGAGTTGATCGTCTCCAAATCCGAACTTGCGGTAGGCTTCTAGTGAGAGCACATCCACAGATGCCCCTGTATCTATCAGCACCCTATGTACTGGTTGGTTGGCTATCTCCATTAGTATAACCAGGGCATCCTCATGTGGAAAGCTCACACCTTCCAAGTCCTCATCCAAGAAGGAGACCACCGTCTTGGTCTTTGCCATCTTGCTTGGCTTCTCTGCCACTTCCACGAACCTGGCATGGGCTTTGGCCTTCCTAGGTGACTCTTGCCCTGGTCCTCCAAGTATGGTGAGGATGGGGGCTCCCTTGGTGCCACTGGGTTCCAGCACATCTCTTCTTTCGTCAGTACGGTCTCTCTCTCTATCTCGGTCCGCCCTCCTTTCTTCCCTTATTGGTTCTTCTCTTTCTCGATCACGACCTCTGTCTCCTTGGCCCGAACGACCATCACGTCTCCCCTTCACGTATTTGTTTAAGCTCCCTACTCTCACAAGGCCTTCTATCTCCCTCTTCAGTTGGTAACAGTCTTCTGTGTCATGCCCATAGTCCTTGTGGAAGAGACAGTACTTGTTAGGATTATGCTTCTCAGGTCCTCCTAGCATGGGTCGTGGCCATCGAATTAGGTCACGATCCTAGATCTGCATAAGGATTTGGGACCTGATGGTGGTCAGCGGTGTGAACTCTGGACTGCTTGCTCTCTCACTCCTCTCTGGGCAACGGTCACTTCTTCCCGATGGGCGATCGCCCTTCTCCTGTCGACGCTCGGTCCTCGACCTCTTATTATCTTTACGATCATCTGGTGCTGACCTCTTGTTGTCTTGTAGCTTGGCTTCGATTGCCTTCTTTCGAGCTTGTACTATCTCAACCATGTTGGCAAACTCATTGCATCGCTCTAGGAGCTCCTTCATAGTCCTGGTCTCATGATGTGCCAGGTCCTTGATTAACTCCATGCCTCGGATGCTCCCAGCCAAGGCAGCATGCTAGGTCTGGTCGTCTAGGTCTCTGACTTCTAAGGACTCCTTGGTGAACCCGCTGACATACTCCCTGAGGGACTCCCCAGGGTTTTGTATTACGTTCAGTAGATTGACCGTGGTCTTCTTCTGCTTGACAATGCTCTAGAAGTGAGTCACGAACTGTTCGCATAGCTCTGCAAATGACCCAATCGAACATGGTCGTAGTCTTGAAATCCATGAGGTCCCTGCACCCTTGAGGGATGCAGGGAAGCCTCGACAGGATACCACGTCTGATCCACCACATAGGGTCATCATCCCGTTGAAATAATTGATATGGTCATTAGGGTCGGTGGTATCACTGTAGAGGTCAAAGGTGGGTAGCCTGAGCCTAGATGGGGGTGAGGTTGACATGATCTCCTTGGAGAATGGGTGCTGTCTAGGGACCAAGTGTGTCTCACCCTTAGTCTGCTTCTTCAACCCTTCTAGCTTTTCATCCAACTCTCGGAGTCTCTTTTCGAGCTCTTCATCTCGTGCTTGTCCCTCTCGTCTAACTGGTCATTCATCGCAACCTCAGTCGCGTCCTCTCCTAGAAGTCCCCTCCCGTTTTTACTGTTGGTGAGAGGGTGAAGGGTCACGTCATGGTGAATCCTGTCGTGAACGCGAGGGGCTCTCTTCGTGGTAGGTCTGGCTCGGCTCTGGTGCATAACTTCCTCCTAGTCAACCATCGAACAGCGACCTCTGAATGGACCATTTTGGGTTAGGTACCACGGATCGGTGTGATGGTGTTCTCCCCTGGTCCGACCATGCTAGACGGTCTATTGTTCATCTGGGAAGCTGAGAAGGCTCCCCCCGCTGCCTGGTGTGCCTCTCTGACCTATCACCCCTAGGAGGGGACCTCCTAAGGCTCTATTCCTGTCGAGGGTCCATCCTACGATGGTGTGATGTTGCACGCTGCCTCAGGTAGTCGCGGAAGAGTTGTTGGTCGTCGAGGATCTGTCGTTGTAGGTCATTGATCTGACCCACAGTCGCTGGTGCATTGGGGTCAAGTACTACCTCCACCACCACTTCGTTGTTGGGTTTGACTACCACAACTTGATCGTCGTCTAGGATCTCCCTCTCTAGAGAGACATGGTCATGGTCATTGGCTCTGCGACGAGAGCTCTCTGGAGGAGGTGACCCGTTCCTTGGGGCATTGTTGGTGGAGGGAGCAGTCTTCTTACCCCGTGGTGCCATGATTGAACAGTTATGGAAAGAAGCTAGTAGCCACTATGGCTAGCGTCATTCCCACAGACGATGCCAATCTGTTGCATCAAGAAATCATCTGGTGGTCCCTTCGTGTGCCGTAACCTGCAAAAGAACAAGGGGAGGACAAAGGAGAACCGGTGTGATTCCGGCCTAGGACTCTCCGATGCCAAAGTTAGATCTCTTAAGCAAACAGATGAATAATAGTATTTAAGATGAGTTGATGGAGTCGCATACCTTCCTTTTTATAGTGGAGTATGGCAGTGTGGAGAGTCCCAGTTTGATGGCGAGTGAGCCGTAGAGTGGATAGAGACCCTGGGTAGCAAGGCCCTTCCATGGTTGGTCGCCTCCTTGCTGGGGGGAGTATCCCAGTGGTGTTGGGATCCTTAATAGATAGGCACCTATGGGTGGTGATAGCACCTTTGCCGTTAGAGTCTGTTAGGGTGACGTGACTCCAAGGTGGTGGCCTAGAGTCCTGGAGATGGTGTATGTCTACTGTGATGGTTGGAGCGTAGGCTTAGTTCATCCGCGAAGGTTATGTGACATGGAACTTGGTGAAGAGGGGGTGTGGGAGGCCGTGCCCATTGAGGTCGTGCCCCGGAGGCCGCACCTGTGGAGGTCACGCCTAAAGAGGTCACGCCCATGGAGGTCACACCAGTAGAGGCCACGCATGTGGAGGCCACACCTCGGGAGCTATGCCTGTGAGGCCGCGCCTGTGGAGGTTGCGCCTGGGAGGCCACGCCTGGGAGCCGTGCCTTTGAGGCCAAGCCTATGAGTCGTGTCTATGTTGGTTCTCTTCTGGGCCTAGGACGACCCCTTCTTGGACTGATACACATGGCAGCTCCTGATTGGTCTAAATAATCTTAGGTTCATCAGACCCATAGCATACCGGCTGGCATTACCACCATCTTTGCAAGACGTCCATGAAGTTTTCCATGTGTCGATGCTAAGGAAATACATCAACAACCCGACACTTATACTGTCGACTGAACTTGAACAGTTGGACGTGGACATGACCTACGAAGAACAGCCTACAGAGATATTGGGCAGAAAAGAGCATAATCTTCATAACCGCACGGTCGCCTTCATAAAGGTTCGATGGGGAAACAATCCCATAGAAGAGGCTTCGTGGGAACGCGAAGAAGAGATGAAAGAGAAGTATCCCCAACTCTTCGAGTTACAAGGTAAGGAAATTTTGAGGACAAAATTTTTGTAAGGTGGGGAGAAATGTCAAACCCTGCCCTTGACTGGCTGGAATTTTGATTGAAGGACAGGAACCCCTGACATGGCAACCAAGCACACTGTGGAGTATCACCCCAGTGATTGAATTTAATGGAGAACCCTCGAGGATGTCCTCCTACATACCTGTCAGAAGATGGATTGCAGATCCCTGCAGTTGCATAGCCCACAGCATAATGTACTGCTTAGACTCCAGGTACTCTCTCTCCTCTCCATGAATGTGGGTCCCACCCCTAAAAATAGGTGTAAAAGGGCTTGGGTGGCATGTGGGTGTAAGGCCCTGACCCTGGGTCAAACCCCTGTGCAAGCCCACAGAAAAACAACCTTGCTGTAATCTTTGGGCGATGTAGACATCACCTAGAGACATCGCCCAGAGTGGAATAGTGCAATATTTTAATGATCAGATGTGTGGGGACCACCCATATTGGACATGGGCACCCTCCATAGGTTGAGGGGAGTCTGGGGGACCACCTCAAACCCATGGACCCCTGTGGACCACACCTGAGTGCCCAGAGTGGCTGAGAATTAGTTTAACAACACATTCTCAGAAGGGGCTTAGGCAGGCAAACAGGCCTCAGTATGAGGTTGTCCTATAAATAGGGGTGCCTTAGGCTCATTTAGAGCTCTTGCCACTATTGAAACCGAGGAGAGAAGGACAAGAAAGAAAAGAGAGAAAAAGAGAAGGAGAAGAAGAAGGAAAGAGAAGGAGAAGGAGGAGGAGGTCTCACCTTGCATCTGCATCCATTCTCAGCTTGATTCAGGTATAAATCTGAACTTATACCAACTGCTGTGATGCTGCTACTGATCTTCTCCATGACTCTCTGTGTTTTTTAAGCTCTTCTGGCCATTGCCAGCGCAAAACAGCTGGGGGCTGCCATGGATCATCTCGAATCCAACATGCAAACATGATACATGAAGGATCTGAGCATTTTATGGTATTTTTCATGGTTGTTTTACATCTGAGACCGAAATCCAGCTGATGCCAGACTGCACCTACACTATTACACTAAGAACAGGCAGACTGGGCTCAGATCTGTGTGCCCTGGCTGCATGCAGCCTAGACATGGATTGTAACAGCCCTAGAATATTGTAATATATGTGAATCTAGCCTTGCATGCAGCCAAAACCTTGGTTTGTAGCAGAGACTATGCTGAGTTACTATTCACTGGGTTGTCTGGGCAGCTCCTAGCAGCCAAGTGGTGGGCCCAGGTAAAAATCCATGGGGTCCAGTGCAAGGTACACCCTAGGGGGTCCATGATGACCTAACATGCATGGGGGAATGATCCAAGCACTACCCATGGTCAAAAACCTAGGAATCTCAGCCTGTTCACGTTCTATACAGGCTCTGGGCGATGCAGACATCACCCAGAGACATCGCCCAGTGAATGTAAATTGGCAATTTTGCTGATCTGCCTTGGGGATCTTCACCAATGGACCATAAATCATTGTAGGGAGGTGGTAAATGACCAAAATAACCCTCCCCACATCTGTCCACATGTATGAATACCTTGGGTACCCAAGTGGGCCCCGCAGGGCTTGGAAACCCTGCTTGTGTTGGTCCTGCAGCATTGTTAAGTTGGAAGCAGTGTTGTGAGGTTATTTGGACCTAGAACCATGTATTGCAGGTGAAAATGACCATTCTACTCCTAGGCCACAATCTCTGGATGATGCACTGGGGCATAGGCCTAAGGCCCAGTGTAAGGCCCAGAGAATTCTAAGTGATGACCAACTGTACACCGAGTCAACCCAGTGAGCCTAGATCAACCCTAGGACATTCAAAAATAGTTTGAAATATTAAATGACATATATTTGATTTATACTTAGGGTTTGATCCCGTGCTCGAGGCCTACAGCCAGATTGTAGCCGGAATTAAAACTGCAACTGACTTACTAGAGCCAGACCCAGGTGAGTGAAATGTTATCGTGTATGTACGTGTAACAGTATTATTATGCTGGCAATTAAATTCTTTAATTATAATGTTGTGTTACTTATTCAATTGAAGTTTCTCAAATATTACACATCGTGTGACTGTTGATCAACTCTGCTTGAATATATCATGATGATTGTGAATGATAGACTAGATGCCGTAGTTGGCTTGGAAATGAGGCCGGTGGTAGCCCGTAGTATGGGATACGATTGACACCGCCTGACTCATACGATGCCATATAGACATGGGGTTAGAGATTCATCACCTTTGCTACGCACCCTTGCCAACAGGGGTTATGGTGTTGGATAACTGTGAGGACTACCGTAAAACCTCGAGCATTTACACCAAGAAGCCTCAGCTCAGCTGGGATGCCCTAGGGCAAATATACCGGGAAGCCTTAGGCTACAAGCTTGGGAAGCACCAATAGGTGAATCATGGCTATATGCCAAACAAAGTTTATCCTCGAATTACATGTCGAGAAGCACCGAATAGAATGAATGAATCCTTCATTAATAACCAGCTCTAGATGACTCTACTCCTAAGCTAGGTCAAGGAATAGAAGGCAAAATGGCGAGATTTACTCATATGTGTAATGGACGCCGGCTGGCGGAATTTATGGGAGGAAACCAACACACTGCCCTCTCTTTTATATATATATATATATATTTTTTTATTTTTTATTTTTTATTTTTTTTGAGACCGTACCCGAATACATCGAGTTGCCTACGTATCCCTTCAGAGGAATCAGGTCAAACGTAGTTCAAATTGCTTCACATATCTCAGACAAAATACTTCTTTAGCTGGTCCATATTGACCAATCCCTGAAGATCTTCTCCGTCAAGATCAGAGATTTGGACCACCTATCCCAGCAATATGGTCTTGACTTTGTAGGGTCCACTCCAATTGGGTCGGAACTTTCCTCTTGGGTCATGGATTGGAGCTCGTTGCTCTCTAAGGACCAAATCTCCTTCTTCAATGCTTCGAGTGCAGACACCCTTATTGAATGCCCCAGCCATTCTTTGCTGATATTTCTTGAGATTGTCCATGGCCTTCATCCTTTTCTCATCCAGGAGATTGAGCTCTTCGTATCTGGCCCTTACCCATTCCCCTTCTTGCAATTGACTATCAAGTAAAACTCGAAGAGAGGGGACCTGAATTTCTACCGGCAATACGGCTTCTATCCCATATACCAGAGAATACAGGGTAGCTCCGGTAGAGGTTCGGATGGATGTCCGATATGCTCATAAGGCTAGTGGAAGTTTCTCTGCCCAGTCGTTGTGTGTATCTGCCATCTTTTGCAATATGACCTTCATATTTTTTATGGCTGCTTCTACTGCTCCGTTAGTCTGTGGCCGGTAAGTAGTAGACTTATGCCTCTTAATGCCAAATTGGTTACAGAGTTCTTCCACTTTTCCCCTAAAATGCAAGCCTTGATCTGAAATCAATTGCTGCGGCACACCGTATCTGCAGATGAGATTCTCTTTTATGAATTTTGCCACCTTGGCAGAAGTTAAAACTGCAAAAGATTGAGCTTCCACCCATTTTGTGAAATAGTCGATGGCGATTAATACGAATTGGTGTCCATTTAAAGCTTTTGGAGTTATTTTACCAACTACATCAATTCCCCAGACAGAAAATGGTCAGGGGACATTTAACGAGTGTAACTCTATCGGAGGAATTTGAATGATGTTGGAAAATATCTGGCATTTATGACATCGCCTCACGAAGGCAGCACACTCAGCTTCCATAGTGACCCAATAGTATCCCATCCTGAGAATTTTCTTGGCCAGCATCCTTGCATTCATGTGTGGTCCACATATTCCTTGATGGATTTCTACCATAATGATTTGAGCCTGATCCTCATCTACACATAATAGTTGGATGCCATCATAAGACCTCTTATACAACAAGTTTCCTTGGAGGATGAATTGAGTAGCATATTTTTGCAAATGCCTCTTCTCTCTTTCTGAAAACTCTTTAGGGTACCTCCTTTCCTTGATGTAGTCGACCACTGGAGCATACCAAGGTCTTCCATCCTCGGTGAGTGTATTGACTGGTTGTCCATATGTTGGGCGGGTCCTTCTTTCTATTAAGAAGGGCTGGATCTTGTCCCGAGTATCACATTCTACCATGGACGCCAAAGTGGCTAAAGCATCGGCAAACCGGTTGCTATCCATGGGTAGATACTCAAAAAAAACTTCCTTGAAGCATTGAGTCAGTTGTTCCAGATAAACTTGATAGGGCTTCAGTTTCTCATCCTTAGTTTTCCACTTTCCTTGTGTTTGACAGATCACAACGGAGGAATCTCTGTAAACTTTAATTTTGTCAACCCCTACAGACAGAGCCGTTTCTAAGCTAATAGCACAAGCTTCATACTCTACTATGTTATTAGTACAACTAAGTTCCAATATAAAGGCCATCGGCAAGTAAAAGTCTTCTGGGGTTATCAATAATACCCCTACGCCAAATCCTTTTTGATTGGCGGCTCCATCAAAGTACAATTACCACTCTCTAGTTGGTTCGGCTTCTATGGAGTGCAAATCTTCATCTGGGAAGAAGTCCTCTGTTGCTCGGGAATCATCCTCTGAGGGAAATGCTGCAAGATGGTCGAAGATTGTCAGCCCTTTCACAAACTTTTGACTGACATAAGTTATGTCAAATTCTGATAATAACAACAACCACCTAGCCATTCTCCCTATCAATGTTGGTTTCTTGAAGAGGTACTTAATTGGATCCATTTGAGAGATCAAACTGGCGGGATGTGACACCATGTAGTGCCTCAGGTGATTAGCTACCCTAACCAGAGATGTACACGTCTTCTTTACTTGAGGATATCGAGTTTCATGTTCGAGGAATTTTCTGCTTACATAGTAGATTGCGTGCTCTTCTCCATCCGCCTTGCCAACTTGGGCCATCATTGATCCGACCGCTATTTCTCCTACTGACAAATATAGGAGCAAAGGTTCACTGAACATTGGAGGGACAAGTATAGGAGGAGAAAGTAGATACTCTTTGATTTTCATAAAGGCATCTTGACATTTCTCATTCCATTCTTTCGGCTCTTTCTTCCTTAGGAGTTTGAAGATAGGTTCACAAGTGGATGTCAACCGGGATATGAATCTGTCGATGTACTGGATGCGGCCCAAAAACCCTCGTACCTCTTTTTCTGTTCGGGGTGGTGGCATTTCCGTGATGGCTTTTATCTTGTCGGGGTCCACTTCTATCCCTCTTTCGCTGACAAGAAACCCTAGTAATTTTCCTACTTTGGTCCCAAACACACATTTCTCAGGGTTCAGCCTTAGCTTGTATTCTTTGATTCTTTCAAAAAACTTTCTGAGGGCTACAAAATGGCCTTGTCGATCAATAGATTTGACTATCATATCATCGACATATACCTCTACTTCTTTAGGTATCATGTCGTGTAGGATAGCCATGGCCGCTCTTTGATATGTTGCCTCAGCATTCTTCAATCCAAAAGGCATTACTTTGTAACAAAATGTGCCCCAAGGTGTGGTGAAGGCAGTTTTCTCCCTGTCCTTCAGGCACAAACTAATTTGGTTATATCCTGAGAAACCATCCATGAAGGACAGTAGAGCATGGACTGCAGTGTTGTTTACCAAAATGTCAATGTGGGGTAATGGAAAATCATCCTTCGGGCTGACCCTGTTTAGGTCACGGAAATCCACACACATTCTGACCTTCCCATCTTTCTTAGGGACTGGGATAATATTGGACAACCATTGAGGGTACTGGGTTACTTGGAGAAATCCTACATTCCACTGTTTGATGACTTCTTCCCTGATCTTCTCACTCCATTCCGGCCGCATCCTTCTTAACTTCTGCTTGACTGGGCGAGCCTCCGGATATGTTGGTAGTTCATGTTGCACAATCTTTGGATCGATGCCGGGCATATCCTTGTAGGACCAGGCGAAGACTTCCTCAAATTCCTTGAGGAGAGAGATCATTTGGGATGTTTCATCATTGTTGAGAGAAGCACCAATTTTGATCATTCGAGGGCATTGATCGGTCCCTATATTTATGGGGTGGGTGTCCTCTCAGACGGGTTGAGCCCTTCTTTACTCTAATTATTCTAATAGATTACGATGTTCTAGGACATTATCATCATCAGAAGAATAGGAAGAAGAAGAAGAAACATACTCAGAATCAGCAATTTCATTCATGATAAGGGGAAGAGTACTGACAGACCCAATGGACTAGACATTTCCACATGACTCTGATACAGACCTAGAGACAGACTTAGACAGGATTATGCTAGAGCTGGTTACAACTTCAGACTCATTAGTATGAAAATCTTCCATCATTCTTGCCCAATTCGCTATGGATCCTTGGAGAGGTTGTATTAGAAGATGTGGTACCGGTCCTTCTTCCTCTTCTTCAATGATCACTGTCACTTCGAACAGCTCGCTGATCCCTTGATCCCCTGTGACTTCCTTCTTGCTGGCTTGATCCAATTCCATGGCTATCCAGTCTACTTCATTCTCAAAGAATATTTCAAGTCCTGGTAGACGTTCACCCTACTCTTGATTGAACCATAGTTCTTGATTTCCACAGTAAGGGAAGTCTTCTCCCTCTTTCACGACGTACCCATTCAGAGTCTTAAAGTATGGCATACCATTCGCTACATTGTCCCTCTGTCCTGTGGTTTTCTTCCTTGGGTCGTTCAGGTTAAACCCTAATCCACAATGGTTGGCATTGGCTGGTATCTCTGGGAATGCCGGTACCCCCTGTTGGTTCTTTCCCAATCCTAATCCAGGGAAATATTTCATCTTTTTCATGATCTTTACAGAGGCCTCGCTCCATATTGTCAGGAATTTCCCTAGATTCTAATCTTCTTCGCTTGCAGAGGTAGTACAAATGTGGCCGATTTCAAACCCACCCAGCTGTTTCTCCTGTGAGGATGAACCACCTACTTCAATATTGGCCAAAGTGTGCACCATTTCTGGGTCTCCAATAATGGTAATCACTTTCTGGTCATATATGAATTTTAGCTTTTGGTGAAGACTTGATGCTAAGGCTCCTGTCGAATGCAGCCATGGTGTTTCAAGCATCATATTAAAGGATGCTTGAATGTCGATGACTTGGAAATCTATGGTAAAGCAGGCTGGTCCAATCTTGACGCTGGTGGTAAGAATCCCAATTACCTCCCTCCTGGAATTGTCGTATGCCCTGATGGTTTGACTGGACGACTTCATCTTGTCTAGAGATAAACCCATGCATTTGGCTGCTTTGAGGGGCATTACATTGAGGGCGGACCCATTGTCTATCAGAACCTGGGGGACCTGATTCTTGTTACATTCCACCGTAATGTAAAGTGCCCGGTTGTGATTCTTTCCTCCTGGGGGTAAATCCTCTTCTGAGAAAAAGAGTAACTGAATGGCTTAAGTGGCCCCCACTATGTGAGATAATTCCTCAGGCCCCATTTCTATGGGCACTTAAACCTTGGTAAGAGCTTTCAAAACAGCTTCTCGGTGGGTTGGTGACGCCATTAATAATCCTCAGATTGAGATGTTAGCTTGAGCCTTCTTCAATTGGTCTAGTACTCGATTTTCTGGCTCAACAATCGCCGTTGATTGGCTAGACTGATATTTTTCCACTGTGAACTCTTTATTCTTAAAGTTTCGGCCACTCTTGGTTTTCGCAACCTTTGACTCTCTTTCTTTGATGACCAATTGGACTGGGCAAAAGTCTCCATCTTCTTCGTCACTATCAGTGATGATAAGAGGACCCTTGGGATAAATTCAGGTTTTACCTCCTTCATCAGACAAGGCCATAATAGACTTCCGGGCCTGATTTAGGATTCTTGATAGGGTTTTTTTCTTTTCAGTAACCTGCTAGACTGTATGGGATTCTTTTGGTATCAATTGGCTAATGGCATGAAAGGCTTCCAAAGCCGCTTGGTACATCTTTCTTGCTTCCGCCAATGACTTATAGAAGTTATGATCCTTCTTTTTTGCTTGAGAAACTGAAGTTTTGGACCTCTCTTCCGGGCTTGAAATAACTGGATGGATATTCCCTGTTGGGTCATTTACTGCTTCTCCCTCATTGACATGACATATATAGAAATCATCATGTGCTCTTGCCCACGCACGGTATTCTCTATTACCCTGATACGGAGACGGGGGGGAGTCCCACATAGGTCTTGTGCCAGGGCTAAAGTTAGCTTTACAGAGTTTTCCAAATGATGAATTGCTTGAGGGAGCACCCATTGTTCTTTAACAGGTTCCAGCTGTTGAAGCTCTTCTTGGTACTTATCATCCAAGACCACCATTCTCATGAGCATTTCCTGGATTTTATCCACATCTCGGTGGATCTTGTTCACCTAGAATGATAATTCTCATGGTGCGGGTCCGTAAATGTTCCCATACTTCTCCAGACGTGTCCTAGGTTGCCAAGGTTTCCCATCCTCTGTTTCTTCTTCCCCTTCGAACCCTTCATCATTGGATTCTTCTGATGTAGATTCTTGCTCACTTTCATCTTCTTCGGATGACTGTTCTTCTTCCAACGGTTCTTCCCCTTCATCATCGATTTCCATGGGAAAGATACCTCTGGTGGGATCATTCTGAAATTCCCTGAGACCGATATCATTAATCCATGTGTCCCATGTTTCACTTCTTTGGGGTGGATCCGGATAGGAGAATGAATCCAAATACAAGACCAGGTCATCTGGAGGAGTTCCAAACAGATCACAGGCCAAAGCATTGACTAACTAAGTCATGTTTTTCAGCTCATGGAGGGTTCGAGCGAGTACATCGCTCATATTTGGCATCACCAAGTTCTCACAACGTGCTGCAAAATTACTACACACCAGATCTGAAAATAGAGAAGTAGCCTTGTACAGAATCTCTTGAGTATTGGTGGAAACATCGAGTATATCTGCGACCTGGTAGAAGGCGCTCATACTCCAACTCTCAAAATCTTCTCTGGACACTGTCCAATCGCCTCTAGGGACCTTTTGAGATGATATCTCCTCATCATCTCTGCTTTCATCCTTAGCTGATGATATGGGTTGAATAAGGCTAGTAGGATCATTATTATCATCGCTTCTGATGTTATTTACCCAATCCATTGCTTCTACTCCTTTGTCCTCCATCGTTGGACTTTGCTCGGCATACTCTATCCATCCCTTATGGATTTCTTGGTCGTCTACCTCATCTGAGCTGCCGTTACTATCCCCCCTATATGGATAAGAGAGACTTCTTCTGTCAGAGATTGTCCAATAGCTAGTGCTGAGACTGTTTTAAGGAGCTGAGGTGTAACTCTGGTGATTTCATTCCCTTCTTCTTCTTCAGGAACCAGGTGACATATTTCGGATGATGAGAAACCATACTTGCACAATGGTGTCATTGTCTCAAGACCCTCTAATACATACTCCAAGAAATCCAACTTTCGAAGCCGGTTGATGGATGCTATACCTCTGCCTTGATCACATGGTTGCCTGCCTATTCGGATATTCCCATCACAGTTGGTTCGAGCGCGGTAAAAGCAAACCTGCATCCTTTTTGCCCGTGCTTACTGTGACTGCTCATTTCTTCCTAAATACCATGGGATGGGCTGGATAAATGTAGTAGGATCTTGGAATGGTGTCTCTTCCTGCAACATGTTTACTGACCTTGTAGATGACTCTGGGGAATAGGGCCCCTTCACCAGTGGTTGTGAGATTTTCCATGCAGGTATCTGGTATTCTACCCAGGTAGCACCTTCTGACTTTGGATGATAGAAAAGGGAATCGGGCCGATCCACTTCCTAAGACACCTCTTGTTGAATCTGTGGTTCTTTTTCCTCCTTAAGTTTCTTGGTCAACATTGCTATATAGATGTGTGTCTTCATTAGCTTCCTCTTCCCGACTGGATGAATCAAAGTGGTAGGATCTGGTTGCTTGGCATCCTCTTGAAGCATGTTTACTCCATGGTTAGGCAGAGGATTTGTGGTGACATTTGGCGGCTGCTTCTTCTGAAGTTCAATTTTGCCTTTGTCAATCAAGTCCTGGATCGCATGCTTAAGAGCTAGGCCTCTATCCGTATGATGGCCTTGTTGGTCGTGGTAATGACAGTACAGATTGGGCTTATACCAGGTAGGTGGATTGTTCAAATCCATAGGCCTAGGTGGAACTAAATTGATCATTCCCTGCTTTTTGAGCTTGCTGAATAACAACGAGGGTGTCATTCCTTCAAAATTGAAATTCCTCCTGGATGCTTCAGATTCAATTTGAATCACAAGAGGGGTGGATCCTACGGCTACCACCTGGACTTCTGCCGCCTGGCCCCTGCAGTATTTCCTCCTTTGGCTCTTGGCTTTTTCCTCGTCGAATAGCTTCCTGATGCTTCTCGGGTCATACCTTGATTCTGCCTTTCTTTGAAGATCTTATCTTCAATCTTCTTCCCAATCGTCATAAGAGCATTAAATGTCTTGATATGTTAGTAGTATATCTTCTCACGGTACTCCTTGTAGAGATTTTCTAACAATATCTTGACCTGCTCCTCCTTAGTAGGGCGGTTCCACATTTTTCCGGCCTTCTCCCTGAACTGCATGATGTAGTTTGAGAACTCTTCACTTGGTTCTTGCCTCAAGGTTTCCAATTCTCTTCGAGTAATATCCATCTCGGTGTTGTACGAATATTGCTTAGTGAAGGCTTTAACCACAGAAGCCCATGACTGGGTTTGAGTGTGATCAAGCTGGGCTAACCACCTCAAAGTAAATCTGGCCAAAGAATACAAGAACGCCTGTCCCATTTGGTTTTCAGAAAGTCCCCATGATCTGGCAATGGTGGCAAAAATCTTGAGATGAGCCCTAGGATCTCCCGATCTGTCGAACTTATCCAATTTTCACTTGAAATCTTCGGGGATTTTCCCTTCAGGGAAGAACACCAAGTCATCTTCAGGCTCCTCGCGAACTGTATCCTTGATAGCAATTTCAAGCTTTTCAACTTTCTCCCTCATCATACGCTCCCTTTCAATCTTGGGATACTCCTGAGTTGCGTTGATCACGACATCTTCTTCTTCCATCATAATCCTGGCGGGTAACCTAGATACTGTCGGGACTACCCTGGGGGTCATTGGTTGAGCACACTCTGGCTCCCCAAGAGTGGGTATTGTGCCTCCTTAGGACATGTCTTGTACTATTTGCAAGACTTGCACCATAACTTGCTTCATCTCTGCCATCTCAGCCTGTAATTGGTCCATTTATCGACCCAACTGTACTTAGGGTGGATCATTGCCTAACAAATCCATGATGATTCTATCCTAGAAAAGCCTGATCGAACTCTGCCTCATGATGTTGAATGGAAAAGGGGAAGTCCTGAACACCTTTGGATTGGATCGGACCAATTCGGGTTAGCCTATTGTCATAACGGGTTCACGCCGGTAACTGGAAGTCCTTTGATGTGAATTGTGCTTTACATAAGTCAGAGAAAAAAAAAATTTCTTTTTTGATGGGAAAGTCAAAGAGAGTTATTTCTGGTCACAAGGAATTTACTTGAATAAAAAAAAAAATTTATTTTAAACACTTTTTTTTTTTTTTTATTATTATTTTTTTTTTTTTGTATTTGGGTCAAGTAATTGAAGTTGTCATTAGAGTTCCTGACATTGTAGAAGTTCTCTCAGACCCTACTTCAAATGCCATCGTCGCCAAAGCGTATTATTTTTTTTTTTTTTTTTTTCACACCATATAAAAACAGACAAAAGAAAGACCCTAGTTATCGAGTTACTAATGATTGCGCCTGGGCTCAACATGAGATGCTCTCATTTCGAGGGACATGTAAGGTTCCATGGGAGCGGACTTCCATTTTTCTTCGAGGGACCATCGCGGGACTATGGAATTCCTTACCTTCGGTGGCATCTCGTAGTAAAGCCAGATTAATTATTAAGTGACCCTAAGCTCGGTCTTTCTCATAACTAACAAGGGTTAGTTTGTGTCGAACCCTAATCATATATGGTCTATTTTCCTACATGATGCATGTAATGGGTAGGCTTAATAGGACAGAACAAGGTCACCCTTGACAGAACCGATATACCTATCGTTCGTGGTCGCGAATTGTAGGCACGTGGTTCTTTTAATATACCTAGAGAGTAGGTCATACAGTCTCAGAGCAATCAAGCTAGTGCCTTTTTTGGGTGGCTAAAGCACCCCACAGCACACTAGTGAATACCCTCACTGGTGATTCTAAACTCGTACAATAAATATCAAGGGTTGTAGCTTCACCGCGAATTACCCATGACTACCCATGGGGTCCAACGACTAACTACGGGGGTAAGAGGGGTTCCCATGCAGTGTGTGTGCAAGAAAGTGGTATAGGAAGCAGCTATCATCCGACCTCAGAGTACTTAGTATGACGTGCCTCACCTCCTCGGGGGTAAAGGCATGACAGGGAGTACCCTCGCCGTTTGATTTCACTTCGAGCACTATGCATGATGCGGTTAGTACACACAGGGGTTAGCCAAGAAAAACATATTATGGTATTTATTTATTTATTTATTTATTTATTTTTTGTATTTTGTTTTGTACATTTTTTTCTTTTTTTTTTTATTTTGTATATATATATATATAGATTTTTTTTATTTTACATAAAAGTTTGGAGAGAACATTCTGTCATTTATTGATAGCACCTATTTAGAAAGTTTGACCTCGCGTAGACGTTTGCCCACTCACATCCCCAGCGGAATCGCCATTGTAAATACCGTGGTCCTCGGGACGAGGGTTCCTCAGCCTTATGGGCGACATGGGTTTGTCTATGGATGGATAATAGATAATATTGTCAATGTATAATATTGATAAATGGGGGATTAGGATCATGCATTAAAATATGCTAATATAATGTGAAGTCGCCACCGTCAATCTCCCTCCATCCATGGGGTGTGGACCAAGCCCCCTTGTCCATTTTTACCCTGTTTGTAAATGGACATGCTAGTGTGGAGGGTTGGGGGATTGTTAGCATGGTTTAAATCATGGAATTGAAATTGGTACTGGTTTTCGATCAAAATCAACGCTAATAATATTGATGGCGTGACTTCTGTAGACGCCATCCAGTCGCGTCGATCAAAGTCAAAAAGGTATTTGGAATCGCCGAAGCGGGTTATGCGCATCGTCACCGAACCAGAAAATACGTGACATCTAGAAAGTCACCGACCCGGAGTTGCAGCGGCGTTCCGCCTCTCTATTCATTCGATACGGTGCAAAAAGTATTTGGTTCTAGATTTTCATCACTTTTAACACTTAACATATGAAGTAAAATACCTTTGTTTAGGTTGCAATTTATTTAAGAGAAGCTCTCCACGTTTTTGGAGCAGACACTCTCTCTCCTACGTTTTTGGTTTCTCTCTCTCCCTCTTGTGATTTCTCTTCTTCTTCTTGCTTCTCTCACCTGTGTTTGAGAGTTAGGGTTTGTGAAACCCTAGATCTCAGGCCGAGGAGTTTGAGGGCTTCGGGATTGGCGTGTAGAACCTTGGTAGCACCATTGGAGGTTCAGATCCGCTTGCTTGGAGCGCTCATTGGAGGAAGAACCACTATCTATTAGAGGAGCAACACTTGAGGCTCACCAAGGTTAGCGCTTCTTTATTAATTCCTTCTATTCATTGATTATTAATATTTATGGGATGCGAAAGAAACTCGAATTGATTATTTTCCTGCGCATTCGAGTATGGGATGGATCCCTCTTGCCATGTGATGGACTAGAGACGAATTTCTCCGTCCCTATTGTGATAATTAATTTTATGGAATGCAATAGGGAAGGAGAAACCCTAATAGGGATGCACCAGGGTTCCCATGGGCGACCATGGGAAACACTAAAATTAAATGGGGCACCCATGGGACACCATGGGCTAACCCAGGGCGTGCAAAACCCTAAAGATAAATATCTTGGTCTCCCTAGGGAACCATTGTTTGATCCCTGGACTGTTGTTTGGCCAACAGTGTAGTATCAGAGCCACCTTTCCCACCCATGAATATTAGATAATTAATGGTTAATATGATTATCATGAGTGGGATGCAAGTTGGCACATGGGTGGTTAGGATATGGTTGTTGTAACAACCTTCCCATGTGCACATGGGTAGTTACAAGGTTGTTAGTGTAACAACCTACCCATGTGATGATGGATTTGGTTTGTTTTGTTTATTCCAATTATTGAAGCATGTATCCAATCAGGTTGTGATTACTAATTTTTATTTTAAAATTTTTTAATCATGTTCTATATGTGGGGGGGGGGAGCGCACGCTGCCAAGCCTCTGTGCACGCCCTTCCCCATGAACCTACCCTTGTGCGCATCCCCCTGTGGGCTGCTGCCTGCGGGTAGTAAGCTTGCGGGCTGCGGGCCTGCAGGCTACTGTCCGTGGGCTTTAGCCTATGGGCAGCAGGCCTGCGGCCTACAGCCCAAGGTTGCTGTCCATGGGCCCTGTGCCTATGGGCTGCGCAGGGAGTGCCTACAGCCTGCGCAAGTGGGCTGGATGCACCCCCATTGTTTTCCCTCCAGTTTAACAAAAAAAAAAAAAAAAAAACAGATTTTTCAAAACAAAATTTTATTATTTGTTTTGTTTTTGGAGGATGATGATGGGTGAAGAGATTCCCTCTTTACCCACTTGCAATTAAAATGCGATTTTAATTTTATGTGCTTGGATACATGATATCACATGCGATGTGGTGGTTCAATAATTGAAGGAATCCATGTTTTAATTTTTGGTTCACTTGCTTTATGCCCATGCATGAAACTATATTATGATGTGATTATGGGAATGGCATTCTAATAAATGGATGGATTGTTTATGTATGTGATACATGGGGTTATGGGTGGATGTGATGCTTCTCTCTCTTTCTCTCTCTCCCCCTTTCTTTTTTATAAACAAATGTACTCCACCCCATGGGCAACCCAAATGGTGGGTTGGTTTCTCCATGCGGTGTTTCTTTATTATTATGGAAAGGAAAGTGTATAGAATTTGTTTAGGTTTCCATTATAATTTTAGAGGAGTTAGGACTCCCAGGGCATGTAGATGGTGATCCACATGTGGTGCTCAAAGCTTATGGAGATGCAAGTCACCTACTTTGAAGACGTGATCGGGCGGAGGAGATGATCGAGGCGTGGCATCCATGGCATGATAAATGCACCCAAAGTTATTAGTTTTATTTTTATTGGGAGGGTTCTTTAATTGCTTCTGATAAAAATGCCTCCATCCCATAATCACTTTTAATTAATGTTGATTAATTATGTTGTTTAAATCTATCTATGTATGTGAGAGTTAATTAATCCCTCTTTATTCACAACACATGTATGATATTGACTAGTCTTAATCGGTAGACATGTCCATGGCCTCCTATTGAAGATAAATGTAGAAAATGTGTGACATGACACCGCATAAGCCGACAGGACATTGCCAGGACCTCTGTCACGCATTTATCTATATTTACCTCCATCTAGATATGTTAGGGTATGGATAGTGAGAGGGCACTGCGACAGTGGGCCATCTTTCATGATTCCATAATTCTAACTAATGCGATAGGTAAGTACATGACTTGGGTGTATGTCAGCTGACAGGATTTGGACATGACACCCAGGTGGCCGAAAATATTGGAGCCCATGAGGCGGACTGCTTAGTCCACACTACCATGGTGTGTATAATGACTCCCGACAGGGTAAGTTATGCATGCAAGGGTTGTAGGTATCCAATTCATCTTTTGGGTTATGAGGGAAAACCAAATCATGAAAGACCATTGATGTGTGTGTGCTCAATTTATTATTTTCAATGGTCATTAATTAGCATGTGGTTATTTACTTGTGCATGTGTAGATTAATATACGATGGCTACCGATAATTCCAACCTGTTAACACTCATTAGCGAATACAAACTTAATGGTACAAACTATGTCGATTGGTACTGGAGCATTAAGTTGCTCCTGACTGCTGAAGGACTGTACACAGTTTTAGATGAACAAGTTCCTCCTCAACCCGACCCGAACGATTTTAAGGCAAATGAAGAGATGCAAGGGTTCCTCATAGGGGATTCCAAGGCATCACTCTACATCCTAGGATCGTTGGAAAAATCAGTTGTAGACTCGACCAAGGATATACGCATTTGGGGTAAAATGGATTAGCTTGCTGAATTGTTCAACAGGCAGTTGACACACGCACATTCTGATGCGGTGAGTCAAATCCATAACTCCAAGATGTCTCAGGGGACTCTAGTGATGGATCATGTAATGAAAATGATCAATCTGTTTGAAAAACTGGAATCCATGGGGACTGATTTCAGCCTGCGATACAAGACTGATGTGATCTTAGCATTACTCACTTCTGCCTACGTACCTTTTAGGATGTCCTACAAGATGTCCGAGAAGGAGATGGAGCTCACCGAGCTTGCTAATGCACTGGTAGAGGCTGAAGCATCCTTGAAAAAGGACAAGGCTGAGGTCAATGCAACTGAGGTAAAGCCTTCTTTAAATGGGAAGAAGAAGAAGAAGAAAAAGGGAAGTAAGGGCAAGACCCTGAAAGCCAAGGGTGGGAAGTCTGGCAATAAAGGCAAAGGCAATTGCTTCTATTGCAAGAAGGAGGGTCACTGGAAAAGAAACTGTCGTGCTTACCTGGCAACTTTGAAAGACAAGAAGCCGGATGAAACAGAGGCTGCTAAAGAAGGTACATGTGATGTTCACGTTCTTTATGAGTCTAATTTGTCTTTTGAACCGACCAATTCTTGGTTGGTGGATAGTGGATCCACTGTTCACATTTGCAATGATTTGCAGGGGTTCAAGGAGACAAGGAACCTGGAAAGAAATGAAGTGCGTCTTCGGATGGGCACTGGAGCTGAGACCATGGCGTTGGCTGTGGGAACTTTTATTTTAAATTTTAATTCTGCTAGTTTAGTTTTAAAGGATTGCTATTATGTACCCTCTTTCAAGAGGAAGATAATTTCAGTTTCAAAACTTGTTTTGGATGGATATAGTTTTTCCTTTAATTCTAAATTGATTATTTGTTTTAATAATTCCTTTGTGGCATCCGGATATATGCAAAGTGGTTTGTATTTTCTAGATTGCCCTATTAGAACGAATGTTGTTTCAAATGTTGATTTGAAACGGAAAGCAGCTCCAGTGAACTCAACATATCTGTGGCATTTAAGATTGGGTCACATTAATGTGGACCGAATTAGTAGATTGGTGAGGGATGGGCCCTTAGAGAGTCTGAGGGTGGAACCATTCCCCACCTGTGAGTCATGCCTTCAGGGCAAAATGACCAAGAAATCCTTTAGCAATAAAGGTGCTAGAGCCACAGATCTGTTGGAGTTGATACACACTGACATGTGTGGACCCATAAACATACAAGCAAGATATGGGTATGAGTACTTTATCTCGTTCACCGATGATTACTCTAGATATGGATACATATACTTGATGCGTAGGAAATCGAAAGCCTTTGATAAATTCAAAGAATTCAAAGCCGAGGTCGAAAGACAGCTCGATAAACGCGTCAAGTCCTTACGATCAGATCGTGGAGGGGAGTATCTATCGGATGAGTTTAAAAAATATCTCATATCCCAAGGGATAGTTAGTCAACTAACTAATCCAGGCACACCACAACAAAATGGTGTATCCGAATGACGCAATCGGACCCTATTGGATATGGTCAGGACGATGCTCACTTATAGTGAGCTACCTCTTTCTTTCTGGGGGTACGCTTTAGAGACGGCGATATATATCTTGAATAGGGTTCCATCTAAGTCTGTAGCCAAGACACCCTTTGAGTTGTGGAAAGGGTGAAAGCCCAGTATTCAACACCTTAGGGTATGGGAATCCAGGACTTTGAGATGCTATTTCTTAGGCTAGCCCAAATGCACGATAGGCTATTATTTCTATGACCCAATTGACCAAAAGGTCATTGTAAGTAAACATGTCACATTTTTGGAGGAAGAAATGATGACCCAGAGGTCCGAACCAGTAGTCATAAAAGAGCTATCAGATGGCTCAAAGCGTCACTTCAGTGAGACCAATTGACATACCCGCTGAAATACCAACACCGAGGAACCTCGACGCAGTGGGAGGATTGTTAGACCACCCACCAGGCTAACTCTTCTAACTGAAGAGGAAACAGTGGAAGAGTTCCACATGGTATCGGTTGAATCGGATGATGATCCGATGACATACTCTGAGGCTCTCAAGGATGTTGATGCCACTAGGTGGCTGGAAGCAATGCGCTCTGAAATCGATTCGATGCATTCCAACAAGGTCTGGACTCTAGTCGATCCACCACTTGGCGTCAAGCCGATTGGATGTAAATGGATCTTCAAGAGGAAGAAGGGCGCAGATGAAAAGGTCGAGAGATTCAAAGCGAGACTGGTGGCAAAGGGTTATACCCAGAAAGAGGGTATAGACTATGAGGAAACCTTTTCACCAGTAGCGATGATGAAATCCATCAGGATTTTATTGGCTATCGCAGCACACTTTGATTATGAGATCTGGTAGATAGATGTGCAGACTGCATCTCTAAATGGGTTCCTTCAAGAGAAAATCTACATAGAATAGCCAGAGGGGTTCTCTTCTTTTGGAGGAAGAAAGAAAGGTGTGCAAATTACAGAGGTCCATTTATGGACTGAAGCAGGCTTCCAGGAGCTGGAACATCAGGTTTGATCAATCAATCAAATCATTTGGTTTTGATCAAAACATGGATGAACCATGCGTTTATAAGAAGATCAGTGGGAGGGCAGTATGTTTTCTTATTTTATACGTAGATGACATATTGCTGATTGGTAACGATGTAGGATTCCTTTCATCAGTAAAATAGTGGTTATCCACAACATTTTCGATGAAAGACCTTGGTGAAGCTAGCTATATCCTTGGGATCAAACTCGTAAGAGATCGCCAGAAAAGGATGCTAGGCTTGTCATAGGCTACCTATATAGACAAAGTCCTGGCCAGATTTAGTATGGAGAACTCCAAGAGGGGAAGTGTTCCCTTCAGACATGGAGTCAGTCTTTCCAGATCTCGATGTCCTCAGTCTCAGACGAACATTGAAGAGATGAAGAGGATTCCCTATGCCTCAGTAGTAGGAAGTCTAATGTACGCTATATTGCGCACGAGGCCGGACGTCTGCTATGCAGTAGGTATTGTGAGTCATTACGAGTTTAATGAGTGGAGGTGCCATTGTTTAGAGGAGTACAAAATAGAAATCTACAGTCGATCCCTATTTTTATGAGCACCTTGCATCATGTGTTGCGGCTAATAAGGTGTTTGGGTTAGGAAGTTCCTAACATTTCTGGAGTAGTCCCTGATCTTGTCAAGGGCCCTATTCCCCTGTTATGTGACAACAGAGGGGCCATTGCACAGGCTAAGGAGCCTAGGGCTCATCAGAGGAACAAGCACGTGCAGCGGAAGTATCACCTCATCAGAGAGATTATCCAGTAGAGTGACGTGAAATATCTCCAAAGTGGACACAACTGAAAATGTGTCTGATACCATGACAAAGGGTTTGTCACCAGGAGTGTTTGAGAAACACATGGAGGGCATGGGTTTAAAATGTATGGGGAATTGGCTTTAATGTACAAGTGGGAGATTGTTGGACAAGTGTGTGTCCATCAAACCCGATTCGATCCGGTTCAACTCGGTTCACCTTTGTATTGAACATTTATACATTTTAGTTTAATATTGTCACATGCGATATAAACTTTTTGAGCATTATGTGTCTGTAAGTTATACTTAAAATGGTAGTCACGACTAGGGTTCGGGCTGGGCATCCTTATCATATGGTCGTCGCATTGGGTATGCCTAGACATGTGATGTCAGGGTACGAATGCGAGTGCTCACATGTTTGATGTGTGCATTGGCGAAGAATCTACTTTATCGATTCTCTCATGTATTACTGCCAGATGTAGGAAGGGATAGACATGTGTCACTGACACCCTGTACCTGAGGGAACCCTGTCACTACAAAGTGTGATCGCATTCTTTGGTTCATCAATGACTGAGACTCAAGCGAGTTAAAGCCGGTGTTCTGGGAATGCGTGAACACTTTGTGAGTGAAGGAGTTATCCAACACGGTCACCACTGCCCGATTGGGGAACACCAAGATGGAGACTGTCTGTGCATGGTCGATCGAACTGGATCCGATCGTTTTGGAAATGGTTTTGCAAAATTTATTTTACATAAAATGATACATTATTTATAGTTATTTCAAATAAAGTGTTTTATCGAGTTTTGCGGGACCCGATCGGATGCATAGACGCTCTTATATGGACATGTACTATGGATTGGGGTTTGGCAGTACATGTGTACATGCCCTAGATTCCACAATGATGGTGTTGATTAGTGGGGGGGTTGTATATGATAAATTGTTATCATATAGGGAGTTATTTGGAATTTGCTAATTTAATTGGCTCTTTATTTAATTAATGGATTTGGTGCTAATTATAATTATCCATTAATAATTAAATAAAGAATCTAATTCATCCTTTTCCTATTAGATTCTGCTTCTTCACCTGTGTAGCACTTTGAGTTTAAACAGAGCCCGGATCGAGAGAGAGAGAGAGTCGACTCTCACTAGGGCTCTATTAAATCTATCTAGGATTTAATTAAACCCTATTATTATAAATAGGGGACCAAAAATACGCAGAAGAGAAGCTCTCCACGTTTTTGGAGCAGACACTCTCTCTCCTACCTTTTTGGTTTCTCTCTCTCCCTCTTGTGATCTCTCTTCTTCTTCTTGCTTCTCTCACCTGTGTTTGAGAGTTAGGGTTTGTGAAACCCTAGATCTGTGCTGAGGAGTTTGAGGGCATCTGGGATTGGCGTGTAGAACCTTGGTAGCACCATTGGAGGTTCAGATCTGTTTGCTTGGAGCGCTCATTGGAGGAAGAACCACTATCTATTGGAGGAGCAACACTTGAGGCTCACCAGGTTAGCAGTTCTTTATTAATTCCTTCTGTTCATTGATTATTAATATTTATGGGATGCGAAAGAAACTCGAATCGATTATTTTCCGCTGCGCATTCGAGTATGGGATGGATCCCTCTTGCCATGTGATGGACTAGAGACGAATTTCTCCGTCCCTATTGTGATAATTAATTTTATGGAATGCAATAGGGAAGTAGAAACCCTGATAGGGATGCACCAGGGTTCCCATGGGCGACCATGGGAAACCCTAAAATTAAATGGGGCACCCATGGGACACCATGGGCTAACCCAGGGCGTGCAAAACCCTAAAGATAAATATCTTGGTCTCCCTAGGGAACCATGGTTTGATCCCTGGACCGTTGTTTGGCCAACATTGGATGCATCCTAGCTTACTTCAAATTTATCTTATATGCTGCTCTTTGCTTTTAGAGATGAAGATGTACAAGAAGATTATGAAGATAGGGTTTCATTAAAACTAGTGGAACAAGAAGAGGAGGATGTTGACAGAATTAAGGAGGAGAGCAGGAAAAGAAGGCAAGCCATACTAGAAAAATATAAACAACAGCAACAGCTGTCACAAAAGCAGGTTGGACCTCATGGTCAACCCTCAACTAGAGGTGTCATCCACTTCCAAGCTAATTGTGTTTTTTATATTTGGATGTTTTGGAGTTTTATTTTTAGTTTATGACTGCTTTCTTTGTGGCCTTAATTCATTGTTCATACTAAACCATAAATGCTTTGGAATGGTTCTCTCAATGTCGACAAGGCAGCAGAATAGATGCTTCCTCCATAAGCGGTTAATTCTACATCTGTCACTTCTGAGGTTAGGAATGATAGTCCTGAGGCTGATTTCCCCGAACCTACATTTTCTGTATGGAAATCACCTTCACATAATGGAACTTTGGCACATGAGAGCACTTCTAGTGCTGGGGGTTTAGGGGATGGGACTCCAAAGGTTTGTAGATGACCAATTAACAATAGATATTTTTTAAATTTCTTGCATATGCGGGTAAGCATGATTTGCATGAATCAACCCCAAGCTTGTCTACCATGGTTCTTTTGATTCCTTATGTGACCTTGGTGGTTTATTTTTTAATTTTTTGAGCTTGGATATAATAACTGCGATTACTTTAAGATGTTAATTTCCACTGCTTCATAGTCACAATGTCACCAATTTGTGCAGAGTGAGAGATCATGTATGTTCTCTGATGATATTTTCGGAGAGAGACCTGCTGGAGTTCGTAAAACTGTAACTGCCGTTCTATTTCCTCTCCCATCTAATTGGATTAAGCTCTTGCAGTTTCACATTCAAAGTGTTGGTTTTATTCTTTGTTTGCTGAACATTTAATGTCAATAATAGAAAGCTGAACTAGGTTTCTTGAAAATCGTGTATAATAAAAAACTGATTTGAATAACCAAATGAAGTATATGGTCTGTCCTACCTAAGATAGCATGTTCGACCGAGGCCACTTTGGACCTGCTGATAATCCCATGTTCTCTCCTTTTCCTTGTAATTTGTACATGCAACACATGAGCAGTATGTTATGGGTTGTTAGTGATGGCCTGCAATTGTGGTTAGAGAAATGCGTTTTGGCATTCATGGATGCTTTCCATAGCGATGTATTGTAATCCAGATATTTACAGATTATTTATTTTATATGTTATCCTCTAATTTTCTAATAAATTTGATATTTGTTGTGACTTTATAAGTTTGAAAGAGGTTTCACTGGTAAACCATATCTAGAGACTTCTAAGACTTTTTCTATAGTTGGTTGAACACAAAATCCATCAATAAAGCAATAGTATTTTTTAGTAACTAGTGAAAGAAAATAGGTAAAGACTTCTTAGGGAGTTGCCTAGTTGGGGAGTTTTATCGTATTAAAAAATTGAGTGCAACTCTGGATTTAGGAGTCAAATACAACAGTTAACACTTAGACAACCCAGCACTTTAATATGAATAACAAATTAAATTCGATGACACTTAAGTGTGATTCCAAAATTAACATCTGAACCATTAAACAATCCGACTCCTATCACATCGAGCAAATTAAACTTTATGAAACATAAATTTGATTGCAAATGAACAGGCTATGCTAATTTTAAAGGGAATTGCATACTTATGCTGAACTTCTAAAAAGCTGCTTGGTATTGCAAGTTATTTAAAAAAAACAAAAAGATGGGTATTGTAGTACGGTGATTTTGTAGATCCAAAGTAAACTCAATGTATCTAGTTCAGTTGCCCTATAAGAAAACCTCTTTGACCTGACGTAGTCTGTTGGACCTATGGAAAAGCCATGTGTACTCCCTTAAAGAAAAAATGATTAGGAATTTTACTTGAGTTCTTGCAAATGGTAACATTTACCGGGCTGACTATGAAGGCCTTTATTATATCAACTACGAGGAGTATAAGGTGGTACCCATCTTGGATTTTAGGAAATCTTTGTTGCTTTATCAACTCTTTTACCAATATGTGTTATGTATGAAGTGTACAAACTCCTAGATAGACACATGCAGAGGCTCTGCTAGCTCTGCCCAAGCCCATGTAGAGATGAGATTCACCATTCAACCAACCAGCAATTTTTTCAAAGAACGAAAAATTTGACCCTATAGAATGTGTAATGTTGATCACACAATTATTTTTGTAGATATGTGTTTGTCATAGAATTGATTTCTTTTCAATACATATTGTGACGTATAGGTTTATGGCCATCATTAAGAATATAATGGATGGAGAGGCTATAATCATATTTTCGGTGGAGGATCGTTCCATGGTGGAAGCCAATCAATTATTGGCCCTTTCCCCTGCATTTGTACCATATGTATTGATATGCTTTTATGTATAGGCTGTCCACATTGTCTAACTGTTAACTATTATTTCTATTTGCATATACTATTATTTATGTTCTTTTATTTCATTCCTAGACCTCAGGGAGGTTGAATATTGTGCCCATTGTATGTCTTTCCTATTGGCATAGATTGTGTGATTGAATTGAGTATAAAGAATAACCACTTTCGGTATTTGCTAGAATATGACATTATTACCTTTTAAAGACTTAATTCTTCAAAATATTCCCTTGGATAATTTGATGAAGAATCATGTTTACGTTTTTTAAACACAACATTTCTTGTATTTTGCTCTGGTTAAAAATGCAGGATGAGAAGGAATTACTTGAAAACAACTGTTGCCCCATGCACCTAAAGCCTTGCAAACGAAAGGAGGACAACTTCTTCTTTGCCTTATCAAAGTATCAAAAATCCTTGGAAGAGATTCTATGTCAAAATCCAAACTCCGTGCGGCCTTTTTTTCGTTTGAATGAGGTGAGGATGATAAACTTCCCTCTTTGTTTTGACTGAATTGTTCACTTTTCCCTCTCTGTGTCTTCAACGAACGCTAACATGAAATATAGATAATGGTTTTCCACAGTTGATTAGGTTAACATTTTTCCCCATTCCTTTATTGACTAGATTATTCTTTCTTTTTTTTTGGGGGGGGGGGGGAGAAGGGAGAGGGGGTGTTTGGAGGCACACCACTGTTTTGGAAGTAATCATAAATATCACAAGAATCTTAGAGAGAGAATTAAGAATATCATTTTACAAGCAGACCTTACAAGCCATATTTTTTTGCTCTAGCATACTATTTTAAAGCATACTAGGTGATTGTTTTATTTTAAGAAGGTTGTGTGGAGCAGGAAAAATAAGAATGAATCAATTTCTTTTGTGGCCAAAATAAATGTTTCTTCAGAGCATGAAACCTCCATGGGATAGAAGGTTATAGAAAATATGGAAGGTGGATAAGTTTAGGTTTTCATTTATTTATTTTTTATTATTAATGTATTTGGTGGAAGAAACTGTAATTTTGGTATGTCTGGCTCAATTTTCATGTTTGGATTTGGATTTTGGGTTTTAAATCTTAGTTCAGTTCTTAGACAGAGTTTTTTATAATTATTTTTAGAAGAGAGGGAGAGAGAAGCAGAAAGATCCAGACAAGGACAGGGAGAAGTTCTGGGACAGGGAGAGAGATAGGTACAGGAATAGGGAGGGGGATGGGGGAGAGGGAAAGAGTTCGGGAAAAAGATAGAGGTGGGGAGACTGAGAGTGGTTGGGTGGGCAGATATCTATATGATTATCATAATGATGTATATGGCGGTCGAGATTGGTCGAAAGATTCCAGGCATTTGAAAGATGAACCGGATTACCACTACAGGGAAGGAAAAAAAGATCCAGTAAAGGTGCCCAACATCATGGATGATCATTTGGAAAGGCGTGAAATGAAACTACTGAGGTATACATTGTCATTTAATCATTGGATGTATCCTAGCTTACTTCAAATTTATCTTTTATGCTGCTCTCTACTTTTAGACATGAAGAGGTAGAAGAAGATTATGAAGATAGGGTTTCAATACAACTAGCGGAACAAGAAGAGGAGGATGTTCGCAGAATTAAGGAGGAGAACAGGAAAAGAAAGCCAGCCATACTAGAAAAATATAAACAATAGCAACAACAGTCACGAAATCAAGTTGTACCTGATGGTCAAGCCTCAACTAAAGGTGTCGTTCACTTCAAAGTGAATTGTGTTTTCTATATTTTGATGTTTCAGAATTTTATTTTTAGTGTATGACTGCTTTCTTTGTGGCCTTTATTCATTGTTCATACTAAACCATAAATGCTTTGGATCAAAGAGAATGGTTCTCCCAATGTCGACAAGGCAGTAGAACAGAAACTTCCTCCAAAAGCGGTTAATTCTACATCTGTTGCTTCTGAGGGTAGGAATGATAGTCCCGAGGCTGATGTCCCCGAGCCTACATTATTTGTACACGTAATGTAACTTTGGCACATGAGAGCACTTCTGGTGCTGGGGGTTTACGGGACGGGACTCCAAAGGTTTGTAGATGACCAATTAACAATTAGATATTTTTTTAAATTTCTTGCATACGTGGGTAAGCATGATTTGCATGAATCAACCCCAAGCTTTTCTACCATGGGCCTTTTGATTCCTCATGTGACCTTGGTGGTTTATTTTTTAATTTTTTGAGCCAGGATATAATAACTGTGATTACTTTAAGATGTTAATTTCCACTGCTTCATTGTTACAATTTCACCAATTTGTGTAGAGAGATATCAGCATGTATATTCTGTGATGATATTTTCGGAGAGAGACCTGCTGGAGTTCGTAAAACTGTTGATGTCATTCTATTTCTTCTCTCCTTTAATTGTCTTAAGCTCTTGCAGTTTCACATTCATAGTGTTGGTTTTATTCTTTGTTTGCTGAACATTTAATGTAGATAATAGAAAGTTGAACATGGTTTCTACAAAGTTGTGTATAATAAAAAACTGATTTGAATGACCAAATTGAGTACATGGTTTGTCCTGCCTAAGGTAGCATGTTTAACTGAGGCCACTTTGGACCTGCTGATAATCCCATGTTCTCTCCTTAATCCCATGTTCTCTCCTTTTTCATGTAATTTGTACATGCACCACATGAGCAATATGTTTTGGGTTTTTAGTGAAGGCCTACGATTGCGGTTAGAGAAATGAGTTTTGGCATTCATGGATGCTTTCCATAGCGATATATTGTAATTCAGCGATTGACAGAATATTTCTTTTATATGTTATCCTCTATTTTTCTTATAAATTAGTTATTTATTTTGACTTTGTGAGATTGAATACGGTTTCACTGGTGAACCATATTTAGAGACTTCTATCTATAGTTGGTTGAACACAAAATCCATCAATAAAGCAATAATATTTTTTAGTAACTAGCGAAAGAAAATAGGTAAAGACTTCTCAGGGAGTTGCCTAGTTGGGGTGTTTTATCGTATTAAAAAATTGAGTGCAACTCTGGATTTAGGAGTCAAATACAATAGTTAACACTTAGACAACCCAACACTTTAATATGAATAACAAATTAAATTGGATGAAACTTAAGTGTGATTCCAAATTAACATTTGAACCATTAAACAATCCAACACCTATCACATCGAGCAAATTAAACTTGCTGAAACTTAAATTTGATTGCAAATGAACATACTATGCTAATTTGAAAGGGAATTGCATACTTATGTTGAACTTCTAAAACGCTGCTTGGTATAGCAAGTTATTTACATAAAAAAAAAGATGGGTATTGTAGTACGGTGATTGGTAGATCCAAATTAAACTCAATGTATCTAGTTCAATTGTCGTATAAGAAAACCTCTTTGACCTGACGTAGTCTGTAGGACCTATGGAAAAGCCATGTGTACTCCCTTAAAGAAAAAATGATTTGGAATTTTACTTGAGTTCTTGCAAATGGTAACATTTACAGGACTGATTATGAAGGCCTTTATTGTATCAACTACGAGGAGTATAAGGTGGTACCCATCTTGGATTTTAGGAAATCTTTGTTGCTTTATCAACTCTTTTACCAATATGTGCTATGTATGAAGTGTAAAAACTCCTAGATAGACACATGCAGAGGCTCTGCAAGCTCTTCCCAAACACATGTAGAGATGAGATTCACCATTCAACCAACCAGCAATTCTTTCAAAGAATGAAAAATTTGACCCTATAGAATGTGTAATGTTGATCACACAATTATTTTTGTAGATATGTGTTTGTCATAGAATTGATTTCTTTTCAATACATATTGCGCCGTATAGGTTTATGGCCATCATTAAGAATATAATGGATGGAGAGGCTATAATCATATTTTCGGTGGAGGATCGTTCCCTGGTGGAATTCAATCAATTATTGGCCCTTTCTCCTACATTTGTACCATATTTATTGATACGCTTTTATGTATAGGCTGTCCACATTGTCTAACAGTTAACTATTATTTCTATTTGCATATACTATTATTTATGTTCTTTTATTTCATTCCTAGACCTCAGGGAGGTTGAATATTGCGTCCATTGTATGTCTTTCCTATTGGCATAGATTGTGTGATTGAATTGAGTATAAAGAATAACCACTTTCGGTATTTGCTGGAATATGACATTGCTACCTTTTAAAGACTTCTTCAAAATATCCCCTTGGATAATTTGATGAAGAATCATGTTTACATTTTTTAAACACAAAATTTCTTGTATTTTGCTCTGGTTAAAAATGCAGGATGAGAAGGAATTACTTGAAAACAACTGTTGCCCCATGAACCTAAAGCCTTGCATACAAAAGGAGGACAACTTCTTCTTTGCCTTATCAAAGTATCAAAAATCCTTGGAAGAGATTCTATGTCAAAATCCAAACTTCGTGCAGCCTTCTTTTCGTTTGAATGAGGTGAGGATGATAAACTTCCCTCTTTGTTTTGACTGAATTGTTCACTTTTCCCTCTCTTTGTGTCTTCAACGAACGCTATCATGAAATATAGCTAATGGTTTTCCGCAGTTGATTAGGTTAACATTTTTCCCCATTCCTTTATTGACTAGATTATTCTTTTTTTTTTTTGGGGGGGGGGGAGTCGGAGAGGGGGTGTTTGGAGGCACACCGCTGTTTTGGAAGTAATCATAAATATCACAGGAATCTTAGAGAGAGAATTAAGAATATCATTTGACAAGCAGACCTTACAAGCCATATTTTTTTACTCTAGCATACTATTTTAAAGCATACTAGGTGATTGTTTTGTTTTAAGAAGGTTGTGTGGAGCAGGAAAAATAAGAATGAATCAATTTCTTTTGAGGCCAAAAATAAATGTTTCTTCAGAGCATGAAACCTCCATGGGATAGAAGGTTATAGAAAATATGGAAGGTGGATAAGTTTAGGTTTTCATTTATTTATTTTTTATTATTAATGTATTTGGTGGAAGAAAATGTAATTTTGGTATGTCGGGCTCAATCTTCATATTTGGATTTGGATTTTGGGTTTTAAATCTTAGTTCAGTTCTTAGACTGAGTTTTTCATAATTATTTTTAATAGAGAGGGAGAGAGAGAAGCAGAAGTATCAAGACAAGGACAGGGAGAAGTTCTGGGATAGGGAGAGAGATAGGTATAGGAATAGGGAAGGGGATGGGGGTGAGGGGAAGAATTCGGGATAAAGATAAAGGTAGGGAGACTGAGAGTGGTTGGGTGGGTAGACATCTATATGATTATCATAATGATGCATATGGTGGTCGAGATAGGTCGAAAGATTCCAAGCATTTGAAAGATGAACCGGATTACCACTACAGGGAAGGAAAAAAAGATCCTGTAAAGGTGCCCAGCATCATAAATAATGATTTGGAAAGGCATGAAAAGAAACTATTGAGGTATACAATGTCATGTAATCATTGGATGTATCCTAGCTTACTTCAAATTTATCTTTTATGCTGCTCTCTACTTTTAGAGATGAAGAGGTAGAAGAAGATTATTAAGATAGCGTTTCATTACAACTAACGGAACAAAAAGAGGAGGATGTCGATAGAATTAAGGAGAGCACGAAAAGAAAGCCAGCCATACTAGGAAAATATAAACAACAACAACAGCAGTCACGAAAGCAGGTTGTACCTGATGGTCAAGCATCAACTAAATGTGTCGTCCACTTCAAAGCGAATTGTGTTTTCTATATTTTGATGTTTTGGAGTTTTATTTTTAGTTTATGACTGCTTTCTTTCTGGCCTTTATTCATTGTTCATACTAAACAATAAATGCTTTGGATCAAAGAGAATGGTTCTCTCAATGTCGACAAGGCAGTAGAACAGAAACTTCCTCCAAAAGCGGTTAATTCTACATCCGTCGTTTCTAAGGGGAGGAATGATAGTCCAGAGGCTGATGTCCCGGAGCCTAGATTTTCTGTACACGTAATGGAACTTTGGCACATGAGAGCACTTCTGGTACTGGGGGTTTAGGGGATGGGACTCCAAAGGTTTGTAGATGACCAATTAACAATTACATGTTTTTTAAATTTCTTGCATACTTGGGTAAGCATGATTTGCATGAATCAACCCCAAGCTTGTCTACCATGGTTCTTTTGATTCCTTACGTGACCTTGGTGGTTTATTTTTTAATTTTTTGAGCTTGGATATAATAACTGTGATTACTTTAAGATGTTAATTTCCACTGCTTCATTGTTACAATTTCACCAATTTGTGTAGGGAGATATCAGCATGTATATTCTGTGATAATATTTTCGGAGAGAGACCTGCTGGAGTTCATAAAATTGTTGATGTCGTTCTATTTCTTCTCTCCTCTAAATGCCTTAAGCTCAAGCAGTCCCACATTCAAAGTGTTGGTTTTATTCTTTGTTTGCTGAATATTTAATGTAGATAATAGAAAGCTGAACTAGGTTTCTGGAAAGTTGTGTATAATAGAAAACTGATTTGAATAACCAAATTAAGTATATGGTTTGTCCTGCCTGAGGTAGCATGTTTAACTGGGGCCACTTTGGACCTGCTGATAATCCCATGTTCTCCCCTTTTTCATGTAATTTGAACATGCACCACATGAGCAGTATGTTATGGGTTTTTAGTGAAGGCCTACGATTGCGGTTAGAAAAATGTGTTTTGGCATTCATGGATGCTTTCCATAGCGATATATTGTAGTTCAGCGATAGATAGAATATTTCTTTTATATGTTATCCTCTATTTTTCTTATAAATTTGTTATTTATTGTGACTTTGTTAGATTGAAGAAGGTTTCACTGGTGAACCATATTTAGAGACTTCTATCTATAGTTGGTTGAACAAAAAGTCCATCAATAAAGCAATAGTATTTTTTAGTAACTAGCGAAGGAAAATAGGTACAGACTTCTCAGGGAGTTGCCTAGTTGGGGAGCTTTATCATATTAAAAAATTGAGTGCAACTCTAGATTTAGGAGTCAAATACAACAATTGACCCTTAGACAACCCAACACTTTAATATGAATAACAAATTAAATTGGATGAAACTTAAGTGTGTTTCCAAATTAACATCTGAACCATTAAACAATCCGACACCTATCACATCGAGAAAATTAAACTTGATGAAACTTAAATTTGATTGCAAATGAACATACTATGCTAATTTTAAAGGGAATTGCATACTTATGCTGAACTTCTAATAAGCTGTTTGATATTGCAAGTTATCTAAATAAAAAAACAAGATGGGTATTGTAGTACGGTGAGTTTGTTGATTCAAAGTAAACTCAGTGTATCTAGTTCAGCTGCCCTATAAGAAAATCTCTTTGACCTGACGTAGTCTGTTGGACCTATGGAAAAACCTTGTGTACTGCCTTAAAGAAAAAATGATCAGGAATTTTATTTGAGTTATTTCAAATGGTAACATTTACCGGGCTGATTATGAAGGCCTTTATTGTATCAACTATGAGGAGTATAAGGTGGTACCCATCTTAGATTTTAAGAAATCTTTGTTGCTTTATCAACTCTTTTACCAATATGTGCTATGTATGAAGTGTAAAAACTCCTAGATAGACACATGCATAGGCTCTGCCAGCTCTGCCCAAGCACATGTACAGATGAGATTCACCATTCAACCATCCAGCAATTCTTTCAAAGAACAAAAAATTTGACCCTATAGAATGTGTAATGTTGATCACACAATTATTTTTGTAGATATGTGTCTATCACAGAATTGATTTCTTTTGAATACATATTGTGCCGTATAGGTTTATGGCCATCATTAAGAGTATAATGGATGGAGAGGCTATAATCATATTTTCGGTGGAGGATCGCTCCCTGGTGGAAGCCAATCAATTATTGGCCCTTTCCCCTGCATTTGTACCATATGTATTGATATGCTTTTATGTATAGGCTGTCCACATTGTCTAACTGTTAACCATTATTTCTATTTGCATATACTATTATTTATGTTCTTTTATTTCATTCCTAGACCTCAGGGAGGTTGAATATTGTGTCCACTGTATGTCTTTCCTATTGGTATAGATTGTGTGATTGAATTGAGTATAAAGAATAACCACTTTCGGTATTTTCTGGAATATGACATTACTACCTTTTAAAGACTTAATTCTTCAAAATATTCCCTTGGATAATTTGATGAAGAATCATGTTTACATTTTTTAAACACAAAGTTTCCTATATGTTGCTCTAGTTAAAAATGCAGGATGAGAAGGAATTACTTAAAAACAATTGTTGCCCCATGCACCTAAAGCCTTGCATACGAAAGGAGGACAACTTCTTCTTTGCCTTATCAAAGTATCAAAAATCCTTGGAAGAGATTCTATGTCAAAAGCCAAACTCCGTGCAACTTTTTTTTCGTTTGACTGAGGTGAGGATGATAAACTTCCCTCTTTGTTTTGAATGAATTGTTCACTTTTCCCTCTTTCTGTGTCTTCAACGAACGCTAACATGAAATATAGATAATGGTTTTCCGCAGTTGATTAGGTTAACATTTTTCCCCATTCCTTTATTGACTATATTATTCTTTTTTTTTGGGGGAGGGGGGAGGGGGGAGGGAGAGGGGGTATTTGGAGGCACACCACTATTTTGGAAGTAATCATAAATATCACAGGAATCTTAGAGAGAGAATTAAAAATATCATTTTACAAGCTGACCTTACAAGGCATATGTTTTTTCTCTAGCATACTATTTTAAAGTATACTAGGTGATTGTTTTGTTTTAAGAAGGTTGTGTGGATTAGGAAAAATAAGAATGAATCAATTTCTTTTGAGGCCAAAGTAAATGTTTCTTCAGAGTATGAAACCTCCATGGGATAGAAGGTTATAGAAAATATGGAAGGTGGATAAGTTTAGGTTTTGATTTTTTGATTTTTTATTATTATTGTATTTGGTGGAAGAAAATGTAATTTTGGTATGTCGGGCTCAATCTTCATGTTTGGATTTGGATTTTGGGTTTTAAATCTTAGTTCAGTTCTTAGACTGAGCTTTTCATAATTGTTTGGGAAAATATCATCCCCCTCTGCTCTAAGTATCCATAATAGCAACCCAATCCCCAAATTTTGAATAATGATAATGCGCTCCCCTACTTTCCCAAGATTCTATCAACCGTACCCTGATCGTTAAAAAAGGCCATTAAGTGATGATGTGACATTTACAAATTTTTTAAAACCCCATATTACCCTCAATATAAAATTTTCCAATTTTGCCCTCCTCATCCCCAAAACCCTTTTTTCATCTTCTTCCCCAAAAAACACCCTCTGCGTTTCTTCTTCTCATTCAACCATTCGAGTTGACCTCAATAGGATTTGTACTTTAACCATTACTCATTACTTTCGATTCTAACCAATCCAACAACATTTTCCAAATATTGGTTGGGGTAAAGCCAGAACCGAATCAAGATATCGTTACACCCTCTCTCACCGATCCTTCTCATTTGCAGTTCCTGCACCGTGGTCTAGCCATGAACGCTCTTAGAAGTGGCAAACGGTTATCTCATACACTCACACAGTTGTTAAAGACTGAATCAATCTGGGTATTTTCTAACACGAAAAAATTCAAACTTTATAGGGCTACCAATCTGATTTGTTTTTTTGTTTCTTTCTTCCAAGTGAAGGCAGTTCAGATATATTACATTACACTCAGCCATCAATGTGGCAAACCCTTGTATTAGCCTTTGTGCTAATTCTCCAAGATCAAAAAGCAATTCAATCATAGACCTCCTTGTAGGTTTTTTCACCTTTTAACTACCAATGCCCCTTTGCGTCTGAAATTTTACTTTCAGACAATGGGAACAAAGAATAAAGTTTCAGAACCGAGTGGGTTTGAATCGGCGACACAATCAGGTGATTTTGGGTTTGTCTACATGAGTAAGGTGGACTACGAAGCGAGGTGAGACCTAATTTGACTTCGAGTTTCCTCATGTTCTGTCTCCTTTCTTGAAGCTTGAAATTTGACTTTCGAGGTTCGACGATGTCACTGTAAAGAGACGATCTTGCAGAGAGTGGCCAGAAGTGTTAGCAGAAGCTTCTCTTGTAAATTGTCGCCTGGTTATGAGTTGAAGAGAAGAAGAACTTCTCACTAAGGGGTTTTCTCTGTTACAGTGAAATAGAAGGGAAAGGGAAGGTGGGTTTGGGGTTTCAGTGGGGTCAAAGGAGAGAGTTGAGAGATGGAGAGGCACTCAGGTTTTTACTAGAAAAACCAACATAGTCGATCTGCTTGGTTATGGTGGTTCAATCGGTGGGTTTTGATTGTAGAAGAAAAGAGAAAACAAAAAAAATTAGAAAGCCAAAAGAAGAAGAAGAAGAAGAAGGGTAAAATTGTCTTTTAATGTGTTAGCTATATGGCCAGAATACCGTGGGGGTATTTTGGTCCTCTTTCTTTTGTTATTTTATTTATTTCGTACATGTGGTTTAGTCCCACATTGCTAATGTACAATTGTTTCATTCTTCATTATGATTATAAATAAAGATGTGCTTGGGATGACTAAATCATCCAAGCATTCATTCTCTAATCCTATTCTGTTAACATGGTATCAGAGTAGAATTCGAATTAGGGACCCCCCTTCTCTTCCTTTCTCGATTTCAGCCTCCTCCCCTCTCATTCGGAAGTTTTTTTTCTTCTCCATTCCCCTTGTTCTTCATTCACCCCTATTAGGGCAGCACTGATGAGGTGATCAATAGATCCAGTGGCTGCCCTCCATTACCTCATTCTATGATCAAGTTATTTGATCGATAGGGACAATTTCAGCTCCAGTTGCTGTCTGCGATATTTGAAGATTTTATTTTTTGTGGACTGCTCTCACTCCCTTCCAAGGAAGCAATCTACATCATTGAAGACTCAAGAACTGCAGCAGTATTTACTATTCTGGATTAGTTCCTATCTCCACCAAGTTTGAAGACATCCTAGATCGATTATTCTTCCACCAAATCAAGGTTTTTTCAAAACCCTGAGCATTATCGATCTAGAGTTTGCAGGTTCTTGTTGCGGCTGATATTTGGCAGAGTGATTCAGCATTACTAGAGCACCACTCGATCCTAGTTTCAGCCCCATCTGCTGAGATTTTGCTCTTCTTCTTCCCTACATCGATCTCATCAATTTTAGGGTTTTTGCCAAAACCCTGTAAAAATCGATCTAAGGGATTTACTTGGCTACTGTTGCTGATTTTTGGAGACCATTGTTCTACCACTACCAGCAGGCTCTCCTCCATTTCTCAGCCCTTAACTTGGAGGATTTCTTAGGTTTTTCTTCACAACAGCCCCCTTCTTGCGATTTGGGCTTCTCCACTGTCTTCATGGGTGACTCTGTAGATTCGACTACTACTTCTGTTGGTGATGGAACCAGCAAGCCAAATTATCACACTTTTTCTCCAAATCCAATCAAGTTGGATGGCAGTAATTATTTGCTTTGGTCTAGGTCTGCATCCTTTGCCATTGCTGATCATGGCCTTACGGGTCATATTAGGGGCACTACTGTTATGCCCACTGAGCTTGGAGTTGCTCAAGATAAGTGGCTTGCCAACCATGGAGTTCTTATGTCCTACCTAATTGGTTCTATGACTATAGATCTACAACACATTTTTCTTCTCCTTGACACAGCCTCAGAAATTTGGGCTGCTTGCAAGAAAACTTAAAGACAGCTTGGCAATGATGCCTCGGTTTATGAACTCAGGAAGAAGGTCCTTCACACTACTCAGGGGGAGTTGACAGTCTCCAAGTACTATGCTACTTTGCACAGCCTTTGGTAGCAACTGGACCACTTTTCTGACTTTCACCCAAGTACAGCTGCTGATATTACTTCTTACAAACAACATATGGACAAGATCAGAGTCTATGATTTTTTGGCAGGTTTGAATGTCGAATATGATCAGATTCGGGTTTAGGTGTTGGGTCATAAGCCATTTCCCACACTTGAATAGTCCTATGCCCTAGTCTCCTCTGAAGAAAATTGTAGGGCTGCCATGTTGCATCCTCCTATTATTGATAAATCGACACTCCAGGCTGCTGCCCCTGCCATTCCTACACCTAGTGGCACTGCTTCTCTTGGTGATTCTACTACTGGGTCTGTTGTTTGTGAGTACTGTCACAAACCTTACCACACCAAGGAGAAGTGCTGTAAACTTCATGGGAAACCAGCTAACTTTGAGGCTAAAAGGGCTGCCAAGACCAAGACAAAGACTAAGACCAAGGCCCATCAGACTGAGACTATTACTGCGGCCCCTGCTACTGACCCTGGTCTATCCCAGGATGATCTACAGGCACTCCTTCGTATGCTGAGGTCTTTCGCTGCTGTTACCTCTACTACATCAGCTACTGCCAATTCTTCTGCTACTTCAGGTTCCCCCTTTGCCCGGTCAGGTATTCCATTTGGGGGTCATTGTGCTTCTGTAGCTTCACATCCTTGGGTCATAGATTCTGGGGCTACAGATTATATGACCGATTCCTCTAGTTTGTTTCATAGATATTCTCCCATTTCTGGGAAAGATAAGGTCAAGTTAGCTGATGGTTCCCTTTCTTCTATAGATGGAAAAGGAATCATCAACTGCACTTTCTCTCTTCCATTAACTTCTGTTTTGCATAGTCCTAATTTTACTACTAACCTTCTTTCCATTAGTAGTATTACTCGTGATCTTAACTACAAAGTTACTTTCTTTCCTTCTCATTGTGTGTTTCAGGATCTGGACTCTGGGAGGATGATTGGATTGGGTAAAGTGCACGGTGGATTGTACCTGCTTGATGATGGTCACTTCTCTCCACCACCATTGCCTTCTCCACTACACCAGAACTCCATGGTCTCTTTTGAACTCTACCAGTGGCACTCTAGGTTAGGTAACCCCCCCTTTAGGAATTTTAGTACATTTATTTCCTAGTTTGGTCACCCTTCGTACTAAGGATGACTTTTTTTGTGAGGCGTGTGTTCTGGCCAAACAGACACGTTTAAATAATCCTATTTTAAATAAAAGGAGTTCTTTTTGCTTTCAATTAGTGCACTCTGATATTTGGGGCCCTAATCGTAAACCCTCTATTTCTGGTCATCGGTGGTTTATCTCTTTCACTGATTGTCATTCTAGGAACACATGTGTGTATCTTTTGCACATAAAAAATCAGGTTTTTTTTCATGTTTTCAGCACTTTCATAAAATGGTCCAAACTCAGTTCCAGGCTACTCTCAAAATATTGAGAAGTGATAATGGGATAGAGTACAAAGAATCATAATTTCAAAAATATTTGGCTGACCTTGGAATCATTCGTCAAACTAGTTATGTTGATACCCCTGCCCAGAATGGTGTGGCAGAAAGGAAAAACCGCTACTTGTTAGAAATGGCTGGAGCTTTGATGTTTGCAAAAAATATCCCGTCTCAATATTGGGGGCATGCAGTTCTTACGACGGCTTATCTCATCAATAAGCTGCCCTCTAGGGTACTTAACTCCCGTAGCCCCTCTGATATTTTGATTGGTAATTCCTCCTTTATTGTGCCTCCCAAGGTGTTTGGTTGTGTGTGTTATGCTAGAGATACTAAATCTCTAGGTAAACTTGAACCTTGGGGGCTCCGTTGTATTTTCTTGGGTTATTCTCCAACCCAGAAAGGCTATAAATGCTACCATTCCCCTTCCCGCCATACGGTGGTTAGTATGAATGTTATTTTCCATGAGTCCATTTCTTATTATTCTTCGCCACCTCTTAAGGGGGAGAGTGCTGGTGAAGATGTGGCTTTCAAAATTCCTTTACCTGAGGTACCTCTGGCTGTTGCCCAACCATCTTTACCACCCTCGGCTGCTGTCCAGCCCCCTTTACCACCCATGACTGCTGCCTAGCCCTTTTTGGATGCTTCCCATCCAACTTTGGATGCTGCCCATCCTACTTTGGAGACTGCCCAACAACCTCTGGCTGTTCCTCCCTCACCTAATGGGAATCCTTTACAGGGGGAGACCATAGAAAATAGTGTTGTTAATATTCCTATTTAGGGGGAGTTGACTCCAGTCCAGAGAACTATTGGTGAATTTTAGAAGAGAATTGATAACTCCAACATGATCACCTATACAAGGGGCAGATCCACCAGAGGGCAATTGCATCCCACTGTAGCACCAGTACCCATCCAATTGCCGGCTCCAGACACAGATCCTACATCTCCTGGTAATCCATCTCCTTTCGACCTACCTATTGCACTTCGCAAAGGTACTAGGACTTACACTTTACATCCCATATCTCATTTTGTTTCTTATAACTCTCTTTCTCCTTCTTTTCGTGCATTTGTATCTTCTCTTTCCTCTATCTCGATTCCTAGAAATTGGCAAAAAGCATCTATAGATGGAAAGTGCAAGGCAGCAATGTTGGAAGAAATGAGAGCACTACCCAAAAATAATACATGGGATCTTATGGCTCTTCCTCTAGGGAAAAAATGAGTGGGATGTAGATGGGTCTTCATGGTTAAACAAAAAGCTGATGGCTCGGTGGATAGGTATAAGGCACGTCTGGTTGCAAAGGGGTTCACTCAGACTTATGGAGTTGACTATCAGGAGACCTTTGCACTAGTGGCAAAGCTCAACACCGTCAGGGTGTTATTATCTTATGCTGCGAATCTTGGGTGGGATCTTCAGCAGTTAGATGTCAAAAATGCCTTCCTCCATGGAGAGCTTGAGGAGGAGGTATATATGGACATTCCACCAGGTTTTTCTGATGACAGGACTAAGGGCAGGGTTTGTAAATTAAAGCGTGCCCTTTATGGTTTGAAGCAGTTACCTGGGGCCTGGTTTGACAGATTTCATAAGGCTATGATTTCAGCAGGTTACAAGCAGAGCAATGTTGATCACACTTTGTTTATCAGACAGCTTGGTAACAAGGTTACTCTTCTCATAGTCTATGTGAATGATATTGTGGTCACGGGTAATGATGATGCTGCAATCAGGGATTTGAAAATTCTTCTTGGCCGTGAGTTTGAGGTCAAAGATCTTGGTCTCCTAAAATATTTTCTAGGGATAAAAGTTGCTCGATCTTCAAAGGGCATCTTTCTTTCTCAAAGAAAATATATCCTTGATCTATTGACTGAGACAGGGCTACTTGGCTGTCATCCTTCAGATACTCCTATGGAAGCTACTACAAAACTTAGGGAGAAAGAGGGTGAGGCTGTTGACAAGGGTGCTTATCCATGGTTAGTGGGAAAACTAATCTACCTTTCTCACACATGCCCTGACATTGCAGTTGCTGTAAGTTTGGTGAGTCAATTCATGCATGATCCCTATTCCTCTCATATGGATGTAGTCCATCGTATTTTGAGGTATTTGAAGTCTGCTCCGAGAAAGGGAATCCTTCTATCTCCCAATGGTCACTTAAAGATTGAAGCCTATACTGATGCCGATTGGGATGGTTCTCCTGACAGGAAATCTATCTTTGGCTATTATTCCTTTGTGGGTGGGAACCTTATCACATGGCGTAGCAAAAAGCAGAATGTTGTGGCAAGGTCTAGTGCTGAAGCCGAGTTTCACGCAATGGCACAAGGAATTTATGAACTTCTGTGGCTTAGAGGATTATTGCAGGATATTGGTGTTGTTGTCCATCTTCCTATGATGTTTTATTGTGACAATAAAGCCGCCATTAGCATTGCTCATAACCCTGTCCAGCATGATCGTACTAAACACGTGGAGGTTGACCTTCATTTCATCAAGGAGAAGCATGAAGTCGGCCTCATTTGTGTTCCCTTTGTGAAGTCCACTGATCAACTGGCTGATGTGTTCACTAAGGGGCTGAGTAGCAAGCTGTTTCATCCTATCTTAGTCAAGTTGGGCATGCATGATATATATGCTCCAACTTGAGGGGGAGTGTTAGCTATATGGCCAGAATACCGTGGCGGTATTCGTACATGTGGTTTAGTCCCACATTGCTAATGTACAATTGTTTCATTCTTCATTATGATTATAAATAAAGATGTGCTTGGGATGACTAAATCATCCAAGCATTCATTCTCTAATCCTATTCTATTAACAAAATGGCTATTTCAACACCGTTAGCCACTTAGGGTACAGTTGATAGAAACTTGAGAAAGTAGGGGAGGGCATTATCATTATTGAAAATTTAGGTATTGGGTTGATATTATGGATACTTAGAGGGGAGGGGGATGATATTTTCCCTAATTATTTTTAGAAGAGAGGGAGAGAGAGAAGCAGAAGGATTAAGACAAGGACAGGGAGAAGTTCTGGGACAGGGAGAGAGATAGGTACAGGAATAGGGAGGGGGATAGGGGAGAGGGAAAGAGTTCGGGATAAAGATAGAGGTAGGGAGACTGAGAGTGGTTGGGTGGGCAGACATCTATATGATTATCATAATGATGCATATAGTGGTCGAGATAGGTTGAAAGATTCCAGGCATTTGAAAGATGAACTGGATTACCACCACAAGAAAGGAAAAAAAGATCCAGTAAAGGTGGCCAGCATCATGGATGATGATCTGGAAAGGCATGAAAAGAAACCACTGAGGGGTACAATGTCCTTTAAACATTGGATGTATCCTAGCTTACTTCAAAATTTTCTTATATGCTGTTCTCTGCTTTTAGAGGTGAAGAGGTAGAAGACGATTATGAAAATAGGTTTCATTACAACTAGTGGAACAAGAAGAGGAGGATGTTGACAGACTTAAGGAGGAGAGCAGGAAAAGAAAGCCAGCCATACTAGAAAAATATAAACAACAGCAATAGCAGTCATGAAAGCAAGTTGTACCTGATGGTCAAGCCTCAACTAAAGGTGTCATCCACTTCAAAGCTAATTATGTTTTCTATATTTTGATGTTTCGGAGTTCTATTTTTAGTTTATGACTGCTTTCTTTCTGGCCTTTTTCATTGTTCATACTAAACCATAAATGCTTTGGATCAAAGAGAATGGTTCTCTCAATGTCGACAAGGTAGTAGAACAGAAACTTCCTCCAAAAGTGGTTAATTCTACATTTGTCGCTTCTGAGGGTAGGAATGATAGTCCAGAGGCTGATGTCCCCGAGCCTAGATTTTCTGTACACGTAATGGAACTTTGGCACATGAGAGCACTTCTGGTGCTGGGGGTTTAGGGGATGGGACTCCAAAGGTTTGTAGATGATCAATTAACAATTAGATATTTTATAAATTTCTTGCATACATGGGTAAGCATGATTTGCATGAATCAACCCCAAGCTTGTCTACCATGGTTCTTTTGATTCCTTATGTGACCTTGGGGGTTTATTTTTTAATTTTTTGAGCCTGGATATAATAACTGTGATTACTTTAAGATGTTAATTTCCACTACTTCATTGTTACAATTTCACCAATTTGTGTAGAGAGATATCAGCATGTATGTTTTGTGATGATATTTTCAGAGAGATACCTGCTGGAGTTCGTAAAACTGTTGATGTCGTTCTATTTCTTCTCTCCTCTAAGTGCCTTAAGTTCTTGCAGTCTCACATTCAAAGTATTGGTTTTATTCTTTGTTTGCTGAACATTTACTGTAGATAATAAAAAGCTGAACTAGGTTTCTGGAAAGTTGTGTATAATAGAAAGCTGATTTGAATAACCAAATTAAGTGTATGGTTTGTCCTGCCAGAGGTAGCATGTTTAACTTAGGCCACTTTGGACCTACTGATAATCCCATGTTCTCTCCTTTTTCATGGAATTTGTACATGCACCACTTGAGCAGTATGTTATGGGTTTTTAGTGAAGGCCTGTGATTGCAGTTAGAGAAATGAGTTTTGGCATTCATGGATGCTTTCCATAGTGATATATTGTAATTCAGCGATTGACAAAATATTTCTTTTATATGTTATCCTCTATTTTTCTTATAAATTTGTTATTTATTGTGACTTTGTGAGATTGAAGAAGGTTTCACTGGTGAACCATATTTAGAGACTTCTACGACTTTGTCTATAGTTGGTTGAATATGATCACATCTTCATGAAGATATTGATAGAGCACAAAATCCTTCAATAAAGCAATAGTTATTTTTAAGTGACTAGAGAAAGAAAATAGGTAAAGAGCTCTTAGGGAGTTGCCTAGTTTGGGAGTTTATCATGTTAAAAAATTGAGTGCAACTCTGGATTTAGGATTCAAATACAATAGTTTCGACTTGGGCATCCCAACACTTTAACATGAACAACAAATTAAAGTGGATGAAACTTAAATCTGATTCCAAATAAACATCTGAACCATTAAACAATCCGACACTCTCACATCGAGCAAATTAATCTTGATGAAACCTAAATTTGATTGCAAATGAACATACTATGCTAATTTTAATGAGAATTGCATACTTATGCTGAACTTCTAAAATATTGGTTGGTATTGCAACTTATTTAAATAAAAAAAGGCTGGGCATCATAGTACGGTGATTTTGTAGATCAAAATTATATTCAATGTATGTAGTTCAGCTGCCCTATAAGAAAACCTCTTTGACCTGACATAGTCTGTTGGACCTATGGAAAAGCCATGTCTACTACCTTAAAGAAAAAATGATCAGAAATTTTACTTGAGTTCTTGCAAATGGTAACATTTACTAGGCTGATTATGAAGGCCTTTATTATATCAACTGTGAGGAGTATAAGGTGGTACTCGTCTTTGATTTTAGGAACTCTTTGTTGCTTTATCAACTCTTTTACCAATATGTGCCATGTATGAAGTGTAAAAACTCCTAGGTAGACACATGCAGAAGCTCTACCAGCTGTGCCCAAGCACATGTAGAGATGAGATTCACCATTCAATCAATTAACAATTCTTTCAAAGAACAAAATATTTGACCCCATAGAATCTGTAATGCTAGTCACCCAATTGTTTTTGTAGAAATGACAGACACAAATCTCTGTCATAGAATTGATTTCTTTGGAGTACATATTGTACCGTATAGGTTTATGACCATCATTAAGAATATAGTGGATGGGGAGGCTATAATCATATTTTTGGTGGAGGATCGTTCCCTGGTGGAAGCTAATCAATTATTGACCACTTCCCCTGCATTTGTACCGTATGTATTGGTAAGCTTTTATGTATAGGTTGTCCTCATTGTCTAACTGCTAACTATTATTTCTATTTGCAGATACCATTATTTATGTTCTTTTATTTTCTTCCTAAACCTCAGGGAGGTTGAATATTGTGTGCACTGTATGTTTTTTCTATTGGCATTGATTAGGTGATTGAATCGAGTATAAAGAATAACCACTTTCGGTATTTTCTGGAATATGACATTACTACCTTTTAAAGACTTAATTCTGCTAAGTATTCCCTTGGATAATTTGAAGAAGGGTCATGTTTGCATTTCCTAAACACAAATTTTCCTGTATTTTGCTGTGGTTAAAAATGAGGGTTGAGAAGGAATTACTTGAAAACAAATGTTGCCCCATGCACCTGAAGCCTTGCATACGAAAGTAGGACAACTTCTTCTTTGCCTTGTTGAAGTATCAAAAATCCTTGGAAGAGATTCTATGTCAAAATTCAAACTCCGTGCAACCTTCTTTCGTTTGAATGAGGTGTGGATGATAAACTTCCCCCTTTGTTTTGACTGAATTGTTCACTTTTCCCTCTCTCTGTCTTCAATGAACACTAACATGAAATATAGATAACTATTTTCAGCAGTTGATTGGCGTAACATTTTTCTCCATTCCTTTATTGGCAAGATTGTTCTTTTTTTTTTTTTTTGGAGGGGGGAGGGGGTGTTTGGGGGCACACTATTGTTCTGGAACTAATCATAAATATCACTGGAATCTTAGAGAGAGAATTAAGAATATTATTTTACAAGTTGACCTTACAAGGCGTACTTTTTTGCTCTAGCATACTATTTTAAAGCATGATAGGTGATTGTTTGGTTTTCAGAAGGTTGTGTTGAGCAGGAAAAATAAGAATGAATCAATTTCTTTTGAGGCCAAAATACATGTTTCTTCAAGGCATGAACCTCCATGGGATAGAAGGTTACAGAAAAATATGGAAGGTGGATAAGTTTGAGTTTTCATTTATTTGTTTTTTTTTTTTATCATTATTGTATTTGGTGGCAGAAAATGTAATTTTAGTATGTCGGGCTCAATCTTCTTATTTGGCTGTGGATTTTGGGTTTTAAATCTTAGTCCTGTTCTTAGTCTGAGTTTTTCATAATTATTTTTAGAGGAGAAGGAGAGAGAGAAGGAGAAGGAGAAGGAGAAGGATCGGGACACAAACAGGGAGAGAGATAGGCACAGGAATAGGGAGGGAGCGGGGGAGAGGGAAAGGGAGAGGGAAAGTGTTTGGGATAAAGATAGAGGTAGGGAGACTGAGAGTGGTCAGGGGGAGAGGGAAAGTTTTCGGTAAAGATACAAGTACGGAGACTGAGAGTGGTCGGGGGAGAGGGAAAGTGTTCGGGATAAAGATAGAGGTAGGGAGACTTAGAGTGGTTGGGTGGGCAAACATCTATATGATGGTCATAATGATGCATATGGTGGTCGAGATAGGTCCAAAGATTCCAGGCATTCGAAAGAAGAATAGGATTACCACTACAGGAAAGCAAAATAAGATCCAGTAAAGGTGCCCAGCCTCATGGATGATGATCTGTAAGGTGTGAAAAGAAACCACTGAGGTATACAATGTCATTTAATCATTGGATGTATCCTAGCTTACTTTAAATTTATCTTTTATGCTGCTTTCTGCTTTTAGAGATGAAGAGGTAGAAGAAGATTATGAAGATAGGGTTTCATTACAACTAGCGGAACAAGAAGAGGAGGATGTTGACAGAATTAAGGAGGAAAATAGGAAAAGAAGGCAAGCCATACTAGAAAAATATAAACAACAGCAACAGCAGTCACAAAAGCAGGTTGTACCTTATGGTCAAGCCTCAACTAAAGGTGTCGTCCACTTCCCTGCTAATTGTGTTTTCTATATTTTGATGTTTCGGAGTTTTATTTATAGTTTATGAGTGCTTTCTTTGTGGCCTTTATTCATTGTTCATACTAAACCATAAATGCTTTGGATCAGAGAATGCTTCTCTCAATGTCGACAAGGCAGCAGAACAGATACTTCCTCCAAAAGCGGTTAATTCTACTTCTGTCGCTTCTAAGGGTAGGGATGATAGTTCCGAGGTTGATGTCCCTGAGCCTAAAATTTTTGTATGGAAATCACCTTCACATATTGGAACTTTGGCACATGAGAGCACTTCTAGTGCTGGGGGCTTAGGGGATGGGACTCCAAAGGTTTGTAGATGACCAATTAACAATTAGATATTTTTTAAATTTCTTGCATACGTGGGTAAGCATGATTTGCATGAATTAACCCCAAGCTTGTCTACCATGGTTCTTTTGATTACTTATGTGACCTTGGAAGGTTTATTTTTTCATTTTTTGAGCCTGGATATAATAATTGCAATTACTTTAAGATGTTAATTTGCACTGCTTCATAGTCCCAGTTTCACCAATTTGTGCTGTGCGAGAGATTAGTAGATATGTTCTTTGATGATATTTTTGGAGAGAGACATGCTGGAGTTCGTAAAACTGTAGATGTCGTTCTATTTCCTCTCCCTTCTAATTGCATTAAGCTCTTGCAGTCTCACATTCAAAGTGTTGGTTTTATTCTTTGTTTGCTGAACATTTAATGTAGATAATAGAAAGCTAAACTAGGTTTCTGGAAAATCGTGTATAATAGAAAACTGATTTGAATAACCAAATTAAGTATATGGTTTGTCCTGCCTGTGGTAGCATGTTTAACTGAGGCCGCTTTGGACTTGCTAATAATCCCATGTTCTCTCCTTTTTCTTGTAATTTGTACATGCAGCACATGAGCAATATGTTATGGGTTTTTTGTGATGGTCTGCAATTGCGGTTAGAGAAATATGTTTTGGCATTCATGGATGCTTTCCATAGCTATGTATTGTAATCCAACGATTGATAGAATATTTCTTTTATATGTTTTTCTCTATTTTTCTTATAAATTTGTTATTTATTGTGACTTTGTGAGATTGAAAAAAGTTTCACTGGTGAACCGTACCTAGAGACTTCTAGGACTTTATCTATAGTTGGTTGAATGTGATCACATCTTCATGAAGATATTGATAGAACACAAAATCCATCAATAAAGAAATATTATTTTTACGTAGCAAGCGAAAGTAAATAGGTAAAGACCTCTTAGGGGAGTTGCCTAGTTTGGAAGTTTTATCATGTTAAAAAATTGAGTGCAACACTGGATTTAGGAGTCAAATACAATAGTTTAACACTTAGACAACCTAACACTTTAATATGAATAACAAATTAAAGTGGATGAAACTTAAATCTGATTCCAAATTAACATCTGAACTATCAAACATTCCGACACTATCACATCGTGCAAATTAAACTTGATGAAACTAAAATTTGATTGCAAATGAACATACTTTGCTAATTTTAAAGGGAATTGCAAACTTATGCTGAACTTCTAAAAAGTTGCTTGGTATTGCAACTTATTTAAATAAAAAAAAAAACTGTGTATTATAGTACGGTGATTTACTGGATGAAAAGTAAACTTAACTTATCTAGTTCAGCTGCCCTATAAGAAAACCTCTTTGACCTAACGTAGTCCATTTGACCTATAGAAAAGCCATGTGTACTGACTTAAAGAAAAAGTAATCAGGAATTTTAGCTGAGTTCTTACAAATGTTAACGTTTACCGGGCTGATTATGAAGGCCTTTATTGTATCAACTGTGAGGAGTATAAGGTGGTACTCGTCTTTGATTTTAGGAAATCTTTGTTGCTTTATCAACTCTTTTACCAATATGTGCCCTGTATGAAGTGTAAAAATTCCTAGGTTGACACATGCAGAAGCTCTGCTAGCTGTGCCCAAGCACATGTAGAGATGAGATTCATCATTCAACTAGCCTGCAAGTCTTTAAAGAACAAAAAATTTGACCCCATAGAATGTATAATGTTGATCACACAATTATTTTTGTATATGTGATAGACACAACTGTCTGTCATAGAATTGATTTCTTTTGAGTACATTTTGTGCCGTATAATGGATGGGGAGGCTATAATCATATTTTCAGTGGAGGATCATTTCCTAGTGGAAGCTAATCAATTATTGGCCCTTTCAACTGCATTTGTACCATATGTATTGATATGCTTTTATGTATAGGCTGTCCTCATTGTCTAACAGTTAACTATTATTTCTATTTGCAAATACTGTTATTTATGTTCTTTTATTTCATTCCTAGACCACAGGGGGGTTGGAAATTGTTTCCACTGTATGTCTTTTCTATTGGCATTGATTGTGTGATTGAATTGAGTATAAAGAATAACCACTTTTGGCATTTGCTAGAATATGACAATACTACCTTTTAAAGACTTAATTCTTCTAAATGTTCCCTTGGATAATTTGATGAAGAGTCATGTTTACATTTTCTAAACACATAATTTCTTGTGTTTTGCTCAGGTTAAAAATGCAAGATGAGAAGGAATTACTTGAAAATAACTGCTGCCCCATGCACCTAAAGCCTTGCATACGAAAGGAGGACAACTTTTTGTTTGAATGAGGTGAGGATGATAAACTTCCCCCTTTGTTTTGACAGAATTGTTCACTTTTCCCTCTCTCTGTGTCTTCAATGAACAGTAACATAAAATATAGATGACGATTTTCTGCAGTTGATTGGGTTAACGTTTTTCCCCATTCTTTTATTGACTAGATTATTCTTTTTTTTTTTTTTTGGGAGGGGGGGGGGGGAGGGGGTCTTTGGGGGCACCCCATTATTTTGGAAGTAATCATAAATACCACAGGAACCTTAGGGAGAGAATTAAGAATATTATTTTACAAGCTGACCTTACAAGGCATACTTTTTTGCTCTAGCTTACTATTTTGAAGCATACTAGCTGATTATTTGGTTTTAAGAAGGTTGTGTGGAGCAGGAAAAATAAGAATGAATCAATTTCTTTTGGGGCCAAAATAAATGTTTCTTCAGAGCATGAAACCTCCATGGGATAGAAGGTTATAGAAAAATATGGAAGGTGGAAAAGTTTAGGCTTTCATTTTTTTTTTTATCATTATTGTATTTGGTGGCAGAAAATGTAATTTTAGTATGTTGGGCTCAATCTTCTTATTTGGCTTTGGATTTTGGGTTTTAAATCTTAGTCCAGTTCTTAGTCTGAGTTTTTCATAATTATTTTTGGAAGAGAGAGAGAGAGAGAAGGAGAAGGAGAAGGAGAAGGATTGGGACACGGAGAGGGAGAGAGATAGGCATAGGAATAGGGAGAGGGCGGGGGAGAGGGGAAGGGAGAGGGAAAGTGTTCGGGATAAAAATAGAGGTAGGGAGACTAAGAGTGGTTGGGTGGGCAAACATCTATATGATGGTCATAATGATGCATATGGTGGTCAAGATAGGTCCAAAGATTCCAGACATTTGAAAGATGAACCGGATTACCACTACAGGAAAGGAAAATAAGATCCAGTAAAGGTGCCTAGCATCAAGGTAGATGATTTGGAAAGGCGTGAAAAGAAACCACTGCAGTATACAATGTCATTTAATCATTGGATGTATCCTAGCTTACTTGAAATTTATCTTTAATGTTGCTCTCTACTTTTAGAGATGAAGAGGTAGAAGAAGATTATGAAGATAGGGTTTAATGACAACTAGCGGAACACGAAGAGGAGGATGTTGATAGAATTAAGGAGGAGAGCAGGAAAAGAAGGCAAGCCATACTAGAAAAATATAAACAATAGCAACAGCAGTCACAAAAGCAGGTTTTATCTCATGGCCAAGCCCCAACAAAAGGTGTCATCCACTTCTATGCTAATTGTGTTTTCTATATTTTGATGTTTCGGAGTTTTCTTTTTAGTTTATGACTGCTTTCGTTGTGGCCTTTATTCATTGTTATACTAAACCATAAATGCTTTGGATCAGAGAATGGTTTTCTCAATGTCGACAAGGCAGCAGAACAGAAAGTTCCTCCAAAAGCTGTTAATTCTACATCTGTCACTTCTGAGGGTAGGAATGATAGTCCTAAGGCTGATGTCCCCAAGCCTACATTTTCTGTATGGAAATCACCTTCACGTAATGGAACTTTGGTAAATGAGAGCACTTCTGGTGCTGGGGGTTTAGGGGATGGGACTCCAAAGGTTTGTAGATGACCAATTAACAATTAGATATTTGTTAAATTTCTTGCATACGTGGGTAAGCATGATCTACATGAATCAACCCCAAGCTTGTCTACCATGGTTCTTTTGATTCCTTATTTGACCTTGGTGGTTTATTTTGTAATTTATTGAGATTGGATATAATAACTGCGATTACTTTAAGATGTTAATTTCCACTGCTTCATTGTTACAATTTCACCAATTTGTGCAGAGTGAGAGATCAACATCCATGTTCTGTGATGATATTTTTGGAGAGAGACCTGTTGGAGTTCGTAAAACTGTAGTATGTCGTTCTATTTCTTCTCCCCACTAATTGCATTAAGCTCTTGCAGTGTCACATTCACAGTGTTGGTTTTATTCTTTGTTTGCTAAACATTAATGTAGATAATAGAAAGCTGAACTAGGTTTCTGCAAAATTGTATATAATAGAAAACTGATTTGAATAACCAAATTAAGTATATGGTTTGTCCTGCCAGAGGTAGCACGTTTAACTGAGGCCACTTTGGACCTGCTGATAATCCCATGTTCTCTCCTTTCTCTTTTAATTTGTACATGCACCACAAGAATAGAATGTTATGCGTTTTTAGTGATGGCCTGCGATTGTGGTTAGAGAAATGTGTTTTGGCATTCATGGATGCTTTCAGTAGTGATGTATTGTAATCTAGCGATTGACAGAATATTTCTTTTATATGCTATCTGTTATTTTTCTTATAAATTTGTTATTTATTGTGACTTTGTGAGATTGAAAAAGGTTTCACTGGTGAATCATATCTAGAGACTTCTAAAACTTTTTCTATAGTTGGTTGATTGTGATTACATCTTCCATGAAGATATTGATGGAACACAAAATCCATCAATAAAGCAATAGTATTTTTTAGTAACTAGCGAAAGAAAATAGGGAAAGACCTCTCAGGGAGTTCCCTAGTTTGGGAGCTTTATCGTGGTAAAAAATTGAGTGCAACTCTTAATTTAGGAGTCAAATACAATAGTTAACACTTAGACAACCCAACACTTTAATAAGAATAACAAATTAGAGTGGATGAAACTTAAATCTGATTCCAAATTAACATCTGAACCATTAAACAATCCGACACTATCACATCGAGCAAATTAAACTTGATGAAACTTTAATTTGATTGCAAATGAACATACTATGCTAATTTTAAAGGGAATTGCATACTTATGCTGAATTTATAAAAAGTTGCGTGGTATTGCAACTTATTTAAATAAAAAGAAGCTGGGTATTATAGTACGGTGATTTTGTATATCAAAAGTAAACTCTATCAGGTATCTAGTTTAGTTGCTCTATAAGAAAACCTCTTTGACCTGACGTAGTCTGTTGGACCTATGGAAAAGTCACGTGTATTGCCTTAAAGAAAAGATGATCAGGAATTTTACCTGAGTTCTTGCAAATGGTAACGTTTACCGGGCTGATTATGAAGGCCTTTATTGTATCAACTGTGAGTAGTATAAGGTGGTACCCGTCTTTGATTTAGGAAATCTTTGATGCTTTATCAATTCTTTTACCAATATGTGCCATGTATAAAGTGTAAAAACTCCTAGGTAGACACATGCAGAGGCTCTGCCAGTTGTGCCCAAGCACATGTAGAGATGAGATTCACCATTCAACCAACCAACAATTCTTTCAAAGACCCTATAGAATGTGTAATGTTGATCACACAATTATTTTTGCAGATATGACAACACAAATGTCTTTCATAGAATTGATTTCTTTTGAGTACAGATTGTGCCATATAGGCTTATGGTCATCATTAAGAATATAATGGATGGGGTGGCTATAATCGTATTTTCGGTGGAGGATCGTTCCCTGGTGGAAGCCAATCAATTATTGGCCCTTTCCCCTGCATTTGTACCATATTTATTGATATACTTTTATGTATAGACTGTTCTCATTGTCTAACTGTTAACTGTTATTTCTATTTGCATATACTGTTATTTATGTTTTTTATTTCAATCCTAGACCTCAGGGAGGTTGAATATTGTGCCCACAGTATGTCTTTTCTGTTGGCATTGATTGTGTGGTTGAATTGTGTATAAAGAATAACCACTTTCGTCATTTGCTGGAATATGACATTACTACCTTTTAAAGACTTAATTCTTCTAAATATTCCCTTGGATAATTTGATGAAGAGTCATGTTCACATTTTCTAAACACAAAATTTCCTGTATTTTGCTTTGGTTAAAAATGCAGGATGAGAAGGAATTACTTGAAAACAACTGTTGCCCCATGCACCTAAAGCCTTGCATACGAAAGGACGAGAACTTCTTCTTTGCCTTATCGAAGTATCAAAAATCCTTGGAGGAGATTCAAAGTCAAAATCCAAACTCCGTGCAACCTTCTTTTCGTTTGAATGAGGTGTGGATGATAAACTTCCTCCCTTGTTTTGACTGAATTGTTCACTTTTCCCTCTATCCGTGTCTTCAATGAACGCTAACATGAAATATAGATAACGGTTTTTAGCAATTGATTGGGTTAACATTTTTCCCCATTCCTTTATTGACTAGATTATTCCTTCTTTTCTTTTTTTTGGGGGGGGGGGGAGGGGGTGTTTGGAGGCACACCATTGTTTTGGAAGTAATCATAAATATCACAGGAATCTTAGAGTGAGAATTAAGAATATTATTTTATAAGCTAACCTTACAAGACATACTTTTTGGGTCTAGCATACTATTTTAAAGCATACTAGGTGATTGTTTTGTTTTAAGAAGGTTGTGTGGAGCAGGAAAAATAAGAATGAATCAATTTCTTTTGAGGCCAAAATAAATGTTTCTTCAGAGCATGAAACATTTATTTAGTTTTTATCATTATTGTATTTGGTGGCAGAAAATATAATTTTAGTATGTCGGGCTCAATCTTCTTGTTTGGCCTTGGATTTTGGATTTTAAATCTTAGTCTAGTTCTTAGTTTGAGTTTTTCATAATTATTTTCAAAAGAGAGGGAGAAAGAGAAAGAGAAGGAGAAGGAGAAGGATTGGTACAGGGACAGGGACAGGGAGAGAGATAGGTACAGGAATAGGGAGGGGGAGGGGGAGGGGGAGGGGGAAAGGGAGAGGGAAAGAGTTCAGGATAAAGATAGAGGTAGGGAGACTGAGAGTGGTTGGGTGGGCAGACATCTATATGATGGTCATAATGATGCATATGGTGGTCGAGATAGTTCGAAAGATTCCAGGCATTTGAAAGATGAACCGGATTACCATTACAGGGAAGGAAAAACAGACCCAATAAAGGTGCCCAACATCATGGATGATGATTTGGAAAGGCATGAAAAGAAACCACTGAGGTACACAATGTCATTTAATCATTGGATGTATCCTAGCTTACTTCAAATTTATCTTTTATGCTGCTCTCTGCTTTTAGAGATGAAGAGGTAGAAGAAGATTATGAAGATAGGGTTTCATTACAACTAGCGGAACAAGAAGAGGAGGATGTTGACGGAATTAAGGAGAAGTGCAGGAAAAGAAGGCAAGCCATACTAGAAAAATATAAACAACAGCAACAGCAGTCACAAAAGCAGGTTGTACCTCTTGGTCAAGCCTCAACTAAAGGTGTTGTCCACTTCCATGCTAATGGTGTTTTCTATATTTTGATGTTTCAGAGTTTTATTTTTAGTTTATTGCTTTCTTTGTGGCCTTTATTCATTGTTCAAACTAAACCATAAATGCTTTGGATCAGAGAATGGTTCTCTCAATGTTGACAAGGCAGCAGAACTGAAAGTTCCTCCAAAAGCGGTTAATTCTACATTTGTTCCTTTTGAACGTAGGAATGATAGTCCCGAGGCTGATGTCCCCGAGCCTAGATTTTCTATATGGAAATCACCTTAACGTAATGGAACTTTGGCAAATGAGAGCACTTTTGGTGCTGGGGGTTTAGGGGATGAGACTCCAAATGTTTGTAGATGACCGATGAACAATTAGATATTTGTTAAATTTCTTGCATACATGGGTAAGCATGATTTGCATGAATCAACCCCAAGCTTGTCTACCATGGTTCTTTTGATTCCTTATGTGACCTTGGTTGTTTATTTTTTAATTTTGGGTAATTTACACATATCACCCCTGAGGTTTAATGAAAGTATAATTTTACCCCCCAGTTTTGGAAAATTCTGCATACCCCCTGAGGTTTACAAACATTAACAAATAAACCCATTCCGTCAGCTCATGGCTAACAGTGTTAAAATCAAGGGGTAAAGTTGCAAAAATACCCCTTCAAGAAAAAAAAAAAAAAAAGAAACCTGCAACTCATCTTCTCCAAATTGATTGGGGAAGATGAGTTGCTGGTATCCCCATCGATTGCTCCATCCATGGCTTCTAATGGAACATCTCCGGTGAGCTTTCGGTGTTAATTTGGATTAACAAAACTAGGGTTTTCTTGGTTTTTAGCATATTTCCAATGATTCAAGCAGATTCCAATCCGGATCTGATTCCTAGGTTTTAAACCTGATGAGATGCAACTGAAGAATTAAAATTTCCAGTTTTCAAAAACAAGAATTATCAAAGCCAAATAATCAAGGCAGATCCTCTTAGATTAGAAAGAGAGCTTTCGATCTGTCAATCTTCTTCTGCAAAGGGGTTTTGAAGAAAACTCTGTTTTTGCCTTTGCAGATGAGAAGCAAGGAAGAGGGGAGAGAGAGAGAGAGAGAGGGGTAGATTTAAACATTAAATAATAGAGAAACTATAAGCAGGGAAAGATGTTGCAGAAGGGAGAGAGATCTTCCCCAAATCTACCTTTTTCCCATCTGCTTCCTCTTCAGCTCTACTGACTGAAGCTTCAATCCTAGCAACGATTTCAAACCTTCTCAACCTCCAATCATGGCTACCAACCCACCTCTGCCTTCCATTCCTGTCAAATCGCTGGCAACTGAATCCATAAGCCACCCAACCCTCTTCTCCTTCCGTTTCTAAAATCCCAAAAATGAGACTAATAATCACCAATTCCCAGCTATAGATTTCATTCATCGGAATCTTTGTAGAAATGGGTTTTGGTTTGGGTTTTGTGAAGGCCCCCTTTGCAGATATTGGATTATATTGGAAACAAAAGGCTAAAAGTTGTAGCTTCTACTTGTAAAGACCTGTGGGAATTGAGGGTGTTTTCATTGAATCCTGAAGGTGGGGACGGGCTGGGACATACACTTGTAAACGAAAAAGGCCTCATTGCCATATCTAAGGTTGCCTGAAGCTTCATTCTTTGCTATATGAATGCAGCCAGCCCTAATTTCAGTCGCGAAGAACTGCCCCAATTTTATCTGCTTCAAATTGTCCATCGTTGTGCCAAACCTACCTGATCCTAAGACTCTGCAGCCGTTGGATGAAGGATTTGGAGCGATTGTTCAGTCATGCAAGGACCTTAGGCGGTTGTCACTTTCTGGTTTCCTTGCGGCTCAAGTTTTTCTTTGTACAGGAATTTATGCTGAACAGTTAGAGATGCCTTCCCTAGCGTATTCAAGACTCAAGGATACCGGCAACTCATCTTCCCCAATTGATTTGGGGAAGATGAGTTGCAGGTTTTTTTTCTCAAAGGGGTATTTTTGTAACTTTACCCCTTGATTTTAACACTGTTAGTCATGATCTGATGGAATGGGTTTATTTGTTAACGTTTGTAAACCTCAGGGGGGTACGTAGAATTTTCCAAAACTGAGGGGTAAAATCATACTTTCGTTAAACCTCTGGGGTGGTATATGTAAATTACCCTTCAATTTTTTGAGCTTGGATATAATAACTATGATTACTTTAAGATGTTAATTTCCACTGCTTCATTGTTACAATTTCACCAATTTTTTCAGAGCGATAGATCAACATGTATGTTCTATGATGATATTTTCGGAGAGAGACCTATTGGAGTTCGTAAAACTGTAAATGTGGTTCTGTTTCTTCTACCCTCTAATTGCATTAAGCTCTTGTAGTCTCACATTCAAAGTGTTGGTTTTATTCTTTGTTTGCTGAACATTTAATGTAGATAATAGAAAGCTGAACTAGGTTTCTGGAAAATTGTGTATAATAGAAAACTGATTTGAATAACCAAATTAAGTATATGGTTTGTCCTGCCTGAGGTAGCATGTTTAACTGAGGCCACTTTGGACTTGCTGATAATCCCATGTTTTGTCCTTTATCTTGTAATTTGTACATGCACCACATGAGCAGTATGTTATGGGTTTTTAGTGATAACCCGTGATTGCAGTTAGAGAAATGTGTTTTGGCATTCATGGATGCTTTCCATAGCGATGTATTGTAATCCGTGATTGACTGAATATTTATTTTTATATGTTATCCTCTATTTTTCTTATAAATTTGTTATTTATTGTGACTTTGTGAGATTGAAAAAGGTTTCACTGGTGAACCATATGTAGAGACATCTAGGACTTTATCTATAGTTGGTTGAATGTGATCACATCTTCATGAAGATATAGATAGAACACAAAATCCATCAATAAAGCAATAGTATTTTTAGTAACCAGAGAAAGAAAATAGGTACAAACCTCTTAGGGAGTTGCCTAGTTTGGGAATTTTATCGTGTCAAAAAATTGAGTGCAACTCTGTATTTAGGAGTCAAATACAACAGTTAACACTTAGACATCCCAACACTTTAATATGAATAACAAATTAAAGTGGATAAAACTTAAATCTGATTCCAAATTAACATCTGAACCATTAAACAATCCGACGCTATCATATCGAGCAAATTAAACTTGATGAAACTTTAATTTGATTGCAAATGAACATACTATGCTAATTTTAAAGGGAATTGCATACTTATGCTGAACTTCTAAAAGTTGCTCGGTATTGCAACTTATTTAAATAAAAAAAAGCTGGGTATTATAGTACGGTGATTTTGTAGATCAAAAGTAAACTCTATCAGGTATCTAGTTCATTTGCCCTATAAGAAAACCTCTTTGACCTGAAGTAGTCTGTTGAACCTACGGAAAAGTCATGTGTATTGTGTTAAAGAAAAAATGATCAGGAATATTACCTGAGTTCTTGCAAATGGTAATGTTATTGGACTGATTATGAAGGCCTTTATTGTATCAACTGTGAGTAGTATAAGGTGGTACCCGTCTTTGATTTTAGGAAATCTTTGATGCTATATCAACTCGTTCCCTGGTGGAAGCCAATCAATTATTGGCCCTTTCCCCTGCATTTGTACCATATGTATTGATATGCTTTTATGTATAGACTATTCTCATTGTCTAACTGTTAACTGTTATTTCTATTTGCATATATTGTTATTATGTTCTTTTATTTCATTCCTAGACCTCAGGGAGGTTGAATATTGTACCCACAGTACGCCTTTTCTGTTGGCATTGATTGTGTGATTGAATTGAGTATAAAGAATAACCACTTTCGTCATTTGCTAGAATATGACCTTACTACCTTTTAAAGACTTAATTCTTCTAAATATTCCCTTGGATAATTTGATGAAGAGTCATGTTTACATTTTCTAAACACAAGATTTCCTGTATTTTGCTCTGGTTAAAAACGCAGGATGAGAAGGAATTACTTGAAAACAACTGTTGCCTCATGCACCTAAAGCCTTGCATACGAAAGGAGGACAACTTCTTCTTTGCCTTATCGAAGTATCAAAAATCCTTAGACGAGATTATAAGTCAAAATCCAAACTCCGTGCAGTGTTCTTTTTGTTTGAATGAGGTGTGGATGATAAACTTCCCCCTTTGATTTGGCTGAATTGCTCACTTTTCCCTCTCTCTGTGTCTTCAATGAACACTAACATGAAATATAGATAACGGTTTTCAGCAATTGATTGGGTTAACAATTTTCGCCATTCCTTTATTGACTAGATTATTCTTTCTTCTTTTTTTTTTTGGGGGGGGGGGGGGGGGGGGGGGGTGTTTGGGGGCACACCATTGTTTTGGAAGTAATCATAAATATCACAAGAATCGTAGAGAGAGAATTAAGAATATTATTTTATAAGCTGACCTTACAAGGCATAGTTTTTGACTCTAGCATACTATTTTAAAGCATACTAGGTGATTGTTTTGTTTTAAGAAGGTTGTGTGGAGCAGGAAAAATAAGAATGAATCAATTTCTTTTGAGGCCAAAATAAATGTTTCTTTAGAGAATGAAACCTCCATAGGACAAAGGGTTATAGAAAAATATGGAAGGTGGATAAGTTTAGGTTTTCATTTATTTATTCTTTATCATTATTGTATTTGGTGGCAGAAACTGTAATTTTAGTTTATCGGGCTCAATCTTCTTGTTTGGCTTTGGATTTTGGGTTTTAAATCTTAGTCCAGTTCTTAGTCTGAGTTTTTCATAATTATTTTTAGAAGAGAGGGAGAAAGAGAAGGTGAAGGAGAAGGAGAAGGATTGGAATAGGGACAGGGACAGGGAAAGAGATAGGTACAGGAATAGGGAGGGGGAGGGGGAGAGGGAAAGTGTTCGGGATAAAGATAGAGGTAGGGAGATTGAGAGTGGTTGGGTGGGCAGACATCTATATGATGGCCATAATGATGCATATGGTGGTCGAGATAGTTCGAAAGATTCATTTGAAAGATGAACCTGATTACCACTACAGGAAAGGAAAAAAAGAACCAGTAAAGGTTCCTAGCATCATGGATGATGATCTGGAAAGGCGTGAAAAGAAATCTCTGAGTTATACAATGTCATTTAATCATTGGATGTATCCTAGCTTGCTTCAAATTTATTTTATATGCTGCTCTTTGCTTTTAGAGATGAAGAGGTAGAAGAAGATTATGAAGATAGGGTTTCATTACAACTAGCGGAACAAGAAGAGGAGGATGTTGATAGAATTAAGGAGGAGAGCAGGAAAAGAAGGCAAGCCATACTAGAAAAATATAAACAACAGCAACAGCAGTCACAAAAGCAGGTTGTAGCTCATGGTCAAGCCTCAACTAAAGGTGTCGTCCACTTCCATGCTAATTGTGTTTTCTATATTTTGATGTTTCAGAGTTTTATTTATAGTTTATGACTGCTTTCGTTGTGGCCTTTATTCATTGTTCATACTAAGCCATAAATGCTTTGGATCAGAGAATGGTTCTCTCAATGTCGACATGGTAGTAGAAGGGATACTTCCTCCAAAAACAGTTAGTTCTACATCTAGCGCTTTTGAGGGTAGGAAAGGTAGTCCCGAGGCTGATGTCCCCGAGCCTACATTTTTTGTATGGAAATCACCTTCACGTAATGGAACTTTGGCACATGAGAGCAATTCTAGTACTGGGGGCTTAGGGGATGGGACTCCAAAGGTTTGTAGATGACCAATTAACAATTAGATATTTTTTAAATTTCTTGTATACGTGGGTAAGCATGATTTGCATGAATCAACCCCAAGCTTGTCTACCATGGTTCTTTTGATTACTTATGTGACCTTGGATGGTTTAATTTTTAACTTTTTGAGCCTAGAAATAATGACTGTGATTACTTTAAGATGTTAATTTCCACTGCTTCATAGTCACAGTTTCATCAATTTGTGTAGATTGAGAGATTAGCAGATATGTTCTGTGTTGATATTTTAGAAGAGAGACCTGCTGGAGTTCATAAAACTATAGATGTCGTTCTATTTCCTCTCCCCTCTAATTGCATGAAGCTCTTGCATTCTCACATTCATAGTGTTGGTTTTCTTCTTTGTTTGTTGAACATTTAATGTAGATAATAGAAAGCTGAACTAGGTTTCTGGAAAATCTTGTATAACAGAAAATTGATTTGAATAACCAAATGAAGTATATGGTTTGTCCTGCCTGAAATAGCATGTTCAACTGAGGCCACTTTGGACCTGCTGATAATCCCATGTTCTCTCCTTTTTTTTTTTTTTTTTGTAATTTGTACATGCACCACATGAGTAGTATGTTATGGGTCTTTAATGATGGCCTGCGATTGCGGTTAGAGAAATGTGTTTTGGCGTTCATGGATGCTTTTCATAGCGATGTATTGTAATCCAGCAATTGACTAAATATTTCTTTTATATGTTATCCTCTATTTTTCTTATAAATTTGTTATTTATTGTGACTTTGTGAGATTGAAAAAGATTTCACTGGTGAACCATATCTAGAGACTTCTACGACTTTATCTATAGTTGGTTGAATGTGATCACATCTTCATGAAGATATTGATAGAACACAAAATCCATCAATAAAGCAATAGTATTTTTTAGTAACTAGCGAAAGAAAATAGGTACAGACCTCTTAGGGAGTTCCCTAGTTTGGGAGTTTTATCGTGTTAAAAAATTGAATGCAACTGTGGATTTAGGAGTCAAATACAATAGTTAACACTTAGACAATCCGACACTTTAATATGAATAACAAATTAAAGTGGATGAAACTTAAATCTGATTCCAAATTAACATCTAAACCACTAAACAATCCGACACTATCACATCAAGCAAATTAAACTTGATGAAACTTAAATTTGATTGCAAATGAACATACTATGCTAATTTTAAAGGGAATTGCATACTTATGCTGAACTTCTAAAAAGTTGCTTGGTATTGCAACTTATTTAAATAAAAAAAACCTGGGTATTATAGTACAGTGATTTTGTAGATCAAAAGTAAACTCTATCAGGTATCTAGTTTAGTTGCCTATAAGAAAACCTCTTTGACCTGACGTAGTCTGTTTGACCTATGGAAAAGCCATGTTTACTGAGTTAAAGAAAAAATGTTCTGGAATGTTCGGAAATTGACCACTCTGCCCTTTTTTTCCCTCTTGACTCATGCAAATTTACATATTCTGATCCTTACAAGGGTGTGGGTTGGTGAAGCTGCAATGATTTACTGAACAGAAAATGGAATATTTAGGACTGAGATGTCTATGGAATTGCTATTCCTTTGTTGTTTTATCTTTCTTATTTTAATTTTTTAGTGTTATTCTGCTTTGCTCTTGTTGGCCCTTATAAAATTTCTTGTTATTTATCCCTGGGTGGGTTGTCATTTTTTTTTAGTATTTGCTATAAGTGCATAATAATGTGGTAGTGGAGTTATTTTACTCCCACTTGAATTATACTACATTTATCAGATACAGTGGTTGCTCTCTCTCTCTCTCTCTCTCTTCCCCTACCCCAACCAAATGACTTCTATTCTTCCCTGATTTTGTATTGAACAGTTATCCTCAAGCTTAGTAATTTTTGCAGGGAAAAGGAGATGGTTTGCATCATAAAAGAAGTGGTCTTCCTGACAACTGGGACGATGCAGAGGGTTATGACTGTAAGTCCTTCATCAAACCTTTCTTTGTTTTCTTTTGTCATATGCAAGCAAAAGAACTATTATGTCTCTTTGGTATCAACTGGATTTTGGGGTTGACCTATCTTTTGCAGGAATTGTACTTTGTTATTTTCTCTTCATGGTATTCACATATTCTGTGCAAGCTATCGATTTGGAGAAATACTTGACAGTAGGTATGAAATTACTGCAGCCCATGGGAAAGGTGTTTTTTCGACAATAGTTCGTGCAAAGGACCTCAATGCTGGGAAGGGTGATCCTAAAGAGGTGGCTATAAAAATCATACGCAATAATGACACTATGTGAGTTGATGTTACCCTTTTTGCCCTCAGATTGCTTTAGTTCTAGATAAATATTGATTTTAACTGGATAGTGCAAGTTACTGTTGACTGTATTTCAATGCACAGGTACAAGGCAGGTTTAGAAGAGCTGATAATATTGAAGAAATTAGCTGGTGCAGATCCTGAGAATAGACGCCATTGTGTTCGATTTTTCTCAAGTTTCAAGTACTGAAATCATCTTTGTTTGGTTTTTGAATCACTTCATATGAATCTTCGTGAGGTACTAAAGAAGTTTGGTCTAATATTGGCCTTAATCTGGGAACTGTAAGAGAATATGCCAAACAGCTTTTTATTGCATTAAAGCATTTGAGGAACTGTGGAGTCCTGCATTGTGACATAAAGCTAGATAATATGCTGGTGAGTTTAAATTATTCTTCCATTATTGGGGTGGTTTCTTTTATGACTTTCTAACATAGGTATGTTGTCCCATTCAGGTAAATGAGAACAAAAATACGTTGAAGCTTTGTGATTTTGGTAATGCCATCTTTGCCGGAAAAAATGAGATCACGCCATATCTTGTGAGCCGATTTTACCGAGCTTCTGAAATAAGTAAGTTCTTTGTTTCATATCCCTTGATTTTGCAATTTTTTTTTTTTTTGGGGGGGTGGTGGTGTTATGTGTTTGTTGAGATATTGTTTTTTTTTATTGGTTTCTGTCAGTAAAATATGTAAATTTTCTTTTCTTGCTGCAGTTCTTGGCTTGCCATATGATCATCGCATGAATATATGGTCTGTTGGTTGTTGTTTATATGAGCTTTATTTGGGGAAAGTCCTTTTTCCAGGCCCATCAAACAATGACATGTTGAGTCTCCACATGGAGTTGAGGGATCTTTTCCAAAGAAGATGCTCCGCAAGGTTGAAATTTGATTTTTGTTTTCTTCAGATTCCCTGCAACCCTCACGAGGGGTGTTTAAACCCTTTATTTTTTGCAGCTTTGTTTCCATGGTCATCAATATCTTTAGCTTATTATTTTACGTTATTGAATGGAAATACTATGTTATGACTCTTATTTTTATTGCTTGTGCTGATTTCAACATCTCTTGCTTTTGTTGGATTTTGAGTTTTCAAAAAGTAGTTTCAAAGCTTTCCTTTTTTGAAATGTTCTTTTTGAAATATGAGTTTCAAATATGAAAAACCCTTTCCCTCCACTTTGTTTTGATTTTGTTGGAAACACTTGTATGTGTGTGTGCATGGTGGTTTGAACCAAGGACCTCTTGTGTAAACTTGTAAGGAAACTTGGAAAGACTTGAGTACTACCTTTTCAAGTTTAGTCCCACATTGCTTATGGATAAGTGGTATGGTGAGCTAATAAGAGTTCATGTAGCTTACAAGGGACATAGGGTTTTAAGGGAAGTCTCCCTTGTCCCATGTGTGAGGTTGGGATCCAGGGTGCTTTTCACACACGAGCATGCCTAGCCAAGCCGAGCCTGGCCGGGCCGTAGCTGAGGTGGAGATCGAGGCAGGCCGAGGCGGGTGTGGATTCATATGATGTATTCTTTTTGGTAAAATACATGCACCCACATACATGCACATGCACCCTTGTCCGAAATGGCATCATGCACATGCATTGTAGTACGTATAGGCACATGCATATACATGCACCTATACATAGGGACTTGGTATGTGCACATACCTATACGTAGAGGGGTCTGTATATGGGGGTGTACATGTCTGTACATATACAAGTGTGTAGAGACACATCCCATACATACAGGTACTGGTGGGCCTATAAATACAAATGGGCTTTGGGCTTCAAAAGGCACAATTCGTGCAAGTGTTTCCTGTGCTCTTCAAACAGTGTGCTCTCTGCATTCTGTTTGTTTCTTTTCTTCTTCTTCTTCCTTTCTGATTACTGAGTAATTACCTTCGGGTACTCCGTATTGTAAACACTTTTGGGTGCTGCCAATTGTGATTGAAGTGGTTTTATCTTGGAGGTAGAACGCCAAGGTCAACCCGGATTTGCACATATAGGGGGGCATTCAACATTTTAAGAAAAGCACTCTTTGTACGACTCCAATTGTGTTGTTGTTTGCCGCTTTGGAAGAAACAAGAAGGCAGTCATCGTGGTACTGTAAGTTGTTTTATTTCTGTATTTATTTTGATATTTCATTCGGGTATATATATACATATATATATATATATATATATATATATATATATATATATATATATATATATATATATATATATTTATATACAAGTAGATTCTGTCAAGTCTTATACCGATTGCCTAGAATCCTATTTCTAATAGCTTTTTCTACAGGGTGGATTTTCCAATCAACATTTTGACCAGGATTTGGATTTTCATGCTACTGAAGAAGATCCTGTTACAAAGAAGGTGAGAAGTTACTTGTCAATGAAATCTGTAGTGATTATGTTTCAGTGACTATTTCTATTGTTTTTCCTACTACTGCAACCATCCTATTCCTCCCCCCCAAAACCAAAAAAAATAAATAAAATGGGAAGCATCATTGCCCTCAATTTAATTTAGCCTTGTAAACTATGTCTGCAGACTGTGAAGATGCTACTTCTCAATATTAAGCAAAAAGACATTGGTTCCTTAATTACAAGCTCCCCTGGTGAGGATCCGAAGATGTTGGTGAATTTCAAAGATCTTCTAGAAAAAATATTTGTCTTAGATCTAGAGAAGAGAATGACAGTATCTCAAGCATTGAGGCATTCATTCATCACAGGCAAGTGACCAAAGATGCTGATTTTATGACCCCAGAAATGCTGTTGAGCTAGATGCATGTACATTATGATCTCAATTTATTTTTATCTCTCTAATCATTGGGCATTTCTCTGTCTTTATCTCTCTGTGATTGCCTAAGAGGATCAACACAGTGTTACTGGCATGGATCAAATGCGAAGAAGATGATGTTTGGTCTGAAGACCTTCCTTCATGGCAGTTCTTTCAGTGGGATGGGTTCTGTTTCTATTGTAAGACAATTCGCCAAAGGCGTTTACATCTCTTGTAATCATTCTTAATGATGGGCTTTGAGAAGATTTATCATATTTTTCCCCCCTTGAAATTTTTGTTTAAAGTTTGAAAACAGTGTTTAGGTAAGTTTTCTTGGTTACTTTGTCTTTTTTCGAATTCTTTTATTCTCTTTTGCTTAGGTTAGGGTTTTTTTTGTAAATTTTCTATCCCTAACTATGGTATTTCCTTTCCTTTTCGTAGAAAGTGTCTACAAGCCATCGCACCGCTAGGAAATCGGTAGCCCAGAAGCAGCTACGGGTTGAGCTAGAGAACTCTTCGGCATCCTCGGTACCTCCTTCATTATCCACAGACAATTCTTCTTCGGAGGAACCTACTTTCGATCACTTCTTCTTCTCTAGGTACGAATATGCCAAGGAGTGGAAAAACTTTAAATTTGTAAAGATAGTGAACGGACGAGTGGTACGGATAGAAGACTTCCACCAATACAACCTTTATGCCCGGTTCAATGCCCTAGGTTGGGCATCGATGTTGTCTCCTACCGAGCCTTGTTATCCCAACTTGGTTCGGTACTTTTACTGTAACCTGGGGTCTTCTAGTGCCCAGGAGTTTGGAGTGGAGAGTAGGTTGGCAGAGATTTTGGGCTTACCAGACACAAGAGAGAGGGTTTACTATCAGCCTCGTATGGGCATATCAGATATGTTCTCTTTGGAGACCAGGAGGATGGTCTTCAAAGCATTGACAGGTTCTCCGGACACGCCTAAGTCTGAGACCTCTTACAGGCCAAGTGCTAGGGTGATTAGTAGGTGTGTAACCTACAATATTTATCCTAAAGGCGGGAATAAGGGCAGTATATCTATGATGAGGGCATATATTACCTACTGTCTTCTAGGAGCTGGGAATGGGGGTCCAGTCATCAACCTTGCCTATTTATTACTTCAGGTGATGCTCTACCACGCCCGGAACCCAGCTGATGGGAACCTTCCCTATGGGAAGTTCCTCACTTTGGTCTTTCAGTATTTTAGGGTTCCATTGGAGGGTGACTATGTTGATAATACCAGGTCCAAGTCCATAGACAAGACTTCCATTCTAAAGATGAAGGTGCCTGGGGAGGATCCACCAGAGGATGAGGGGCAGTTGGGGATGTAGTAGGGAGAGGTGCATGGAGTGGAGCATGGTGATGATGTGCACGATGAGGAGGTGTAGGAGATGGAGCAGGGAGACATTATGGTAGCTACCCAAGGCATACATGTAGAGGAGCAGGGTATAGGTCCAGCCGACTTTGAGGGTTTTGACACTCAGTTTACTGACTTACCTGCATATGAGACGACCGGTGCCACTAGCTCTCAGGTTTCAGGACCTTTTGATTGGGCACAGATGATGACACACCTTCAGAGCCTTAGCAATCAGCTTTCAGATTTGGAGACCAGGATGGACCAAGGCTTTGCTTCCTTGGGGAGCAGAGTAGGATCTGTTGAGCAACGGTTAGATTTCTGGGACAGATTTTACAGGGTTGATTCACGTCAGTCTCAGCCTCCTCCAGATGACGTACCTCCTACTGAGTAGCTCCAGTGCAGCTCCGGACATTTATACTTCGTGGTTATGATTACTTTTTATTTTCTATGCTTGGCTTATGTACTTTTTTTTTCCTTTAGGATGTTTCAATTTTTTTTTATTTATCGGCTATGTAATTGTTAAACTTTCAGTTTAGCAATGAAACTTATGTAGTGGCTTGGCCACAGTTATCTTCTATTTAATGGAAATTGTGCACCTTTTATTTAATTACAACTACCTCCCTTATAGCTTTTATTTATTACATATTTTATTGTTTAAAGCTTATTAGTCCTAGTCTATACTCCATGAATGTAAGAAGAGCCTCACGCTCTGATACCAAGCTCTGTCACACCCCAAACCACCCCCTAGGAGAATTGGGTAGGTGATCCGAATTGCATAACGACAATCCGCCAAATCCCACGGATCTAGAAGCAGTGCTTACATTCACAGAACCACATTCATCTCATTACCATAAGTAAGATCAAAGTGCTGCAGAACTGCAATTCAATAATAAAAGGAAGCATAGCGATACGGGGAAATGGTGATAATATATACATAAGATAGTTTGTACATTTCCCTCCACCCACAAACAAAGAAACCAAACTGATAAGTATAGAACTACATATATAGACATATACAGGGTGAGCATAATCAACCCCAAAAAAAAAAAAGTAAAAAGAAACTACAACTGATCCACAGTCAGAACGGGGAAAACTCCTAGCAAAACAAAAAGGAGTTCCCACAACAAAACATCAGAAGCACTCCTCAACGATCTTCATCAATGACCACCGAGAAAGTATGCATGATCGGTATGACCTCCGTCGGGATCCACACCATCATCATCGTAACAACCAGGATTCTCCTCCTTGAGATAAGCCTCCATGCCACACTGGCATCGATCTGCAAAATCATCTAAGAAAAACATTGTACAATAGAGTGTGAGCCCCACTAAGCTCGTGAGCAAATAACATCAATCATACATGCATATGCAATCACAATTCACAGTTCATATGATCCTACATGATGTGCAAGTCCAAATTATTTATTAGCCAACTAACAATACAACTATGTCAAGTTAGTGCTACTACAATCCCTAATACATGTATCTCTGGTGGGGGCTTCTAACCCCTTCCCACGATACACCCATTGAGTTATCGGAGAGGACCAGTCAGCTCCCGCATCAGTCACCAAGGTCAGCCCGACCAACCCTCTATGATTAACCCATGGGACAATCCATTTCTTTTCTCTTTTCTTTTCTTTTCTGGCTTATAGCCCATATGCACCATTCCAATGTTCTATTCATTCACTTTCTCTTTTCTCATTTTCTGATGGTCACCCCCATAGGCATCCAACACCTTAATCCCTATTGGCAAGGGTGCGTAGCACGGGTGATGAAACTCTAGCCCCATGTCTATATGGCATCGCATGAGTCAGGTGGTGTCAACCGCATCCCATACTACAGGCTACCACGGGCCTCACTTCCAAGTCGACTACGACATCTAGCCTAACAATCACAATCATCATATAAGAATTCACAGTGTTGATCAACAGACAGTCATTATGCAGTGATTTGAGTAATTTGAACAGAAGTAAATAACACAGCATATATAATTGAGTTCTTATTAGCCGGCATAGCATCACAGTTACACTTGCACATATGATAGTATTATTCACTCACCTGAGTTTGGTTCTAGATACTCGGTTGCAAACTCAGTTCCAACAGTAGTCTGATTGTTGTCCTCAAGCGCGGGATCAATTCCTAGATGTAAATCAAAAGTTGTTATATTAGGGTTTCAGTCAATCACTGGTACTCCTAGGGTTAACCTAATCTTACTAGGTTGACCCAGTACTTGGTTGGTACTCATTTGGTATCACAGGGATCGCACTGGGCCTTAGGCTCATGTCCCGGTGCATCAACTAGCGTCAGTGGCACAAAGGGTAAAATAGTCATTTTAATGGTTGTGCTGTCCACAGCTTGTCTTTGTTGTAGAACCAAGCACAGCAAGGTTTCTTTCACTTACGGGACCCACTTTGGGTTCCAAAGCATTCTCTAATTAAGGACAGATGTGGGGAAGAACTTTTTGGTCATTTCCCAACCTCCCACAATGTCACATGGCCAATGGGTGAGGTTCCCATAGCCAGATCAGCATTCCAGCAATTTTCCATTCACTGGGCGATGGCTCTGGGCGATGCAGAGGCTGCAAATCAATGTTGGGCTGAGTTCCCAAGGCTGGGCTTTTCAGGTCATGCCCAATCTTATTCCCCTGCATGTTTGGGGGATCAGGCAGCCCCTGGGATGGCCTACCTATGGGTCCAAATGGATCATCCATCAGGTCCACCATCAGGCTGCCAAAGGCTGCCCAGACAGCCTAGTGAATAGTATCACAGGGTTTTCTCTAAGCTTGGAATTCGATTCCAGCCACATGTAGGGCTGGAAATGGGTGTAAAACAGTGGTTTAAGGCTACAACCACCTAGGGTTTGGTCTGTGCAACCATGGCTTACTCTCAGGGTTCCATTCAGTCCAACAAGAGCAAGGCTGGGCAGTACAGCTATGCACAGCAAGCTTCGGCTCACAAGAACAGCATAATAGAACAATGAAATTCAATAAAAATTCTAGATCTTCCATGCACAAGGTCTGCATGGCAGATCTGGAGGTGCTCTGGGCAAGTTCTAGCTGTTTTGGGCTGCCTAGAGAGCAAGAACACAGTAAGAACAAGGAAGAAATAAAGAACAGCAGGTCTGAGCATGGTTGTATACCTGCACAAGGCTAGGAGAACTCGGTTCCAGGCTGGGTGCAGGGCTGCAGCAGGTTCCCCCCTCTTCTTCTTCCTTCTTCCTTCTCCTTCTTCTTCTTTTTTTTGTCTCCTTTTCCCTCTCTTTCTCTCCTCTCGATTTCAGTGGGAAATAAGAGCTCTAAATGAGCTCAGACCTGCCTATTTATAGGCCCAACCCCAACTAAGGCTTGTTTGGCCATTAAGTCCCTTTTTTAAAATCAGTTTTTGAACTGATACAGACTGATTCTGGGCACACTGGTGGGGTCCATAGTGAACTGAGGGTATGAGGTGGTCCCTCAGACTTCCCTCTATCAATGGAGGGTACCCATGTTTTTATTAGGTGGTCCCCATAAATAAAATCCATTAAAATATTCAAAATCAGTCACTGGGCCTTGCTGCATCACCCAGTGCCATCGCCCAGAGAATTCCAGCAAGCTAAAATTCAATGGGGATTGCACAGGGGTTTGACTCTTGGTCAGGGCTTTGTCCCCACATGCCACATAGGGGATTTTACACACTTCCTCAAAGGTGGGTCCCATTGTTTGGGGAGGAGAGAGATTACCTGGGATCCAAACCATATATCAAGCTGTGAGCTGCACAGTTGTAGGGGTCTGCTATCCATCTTCTAACAGGTATATAGGGAAACTTGTTCAAAGTATTCTCATTGATCTCATTGAGTGGAGTGATGCTCCATAGTGATCCTGGTTGCCTGGCCAGGGGTTCCTGGCCTTCAATAAAAAGTCCAACCAATCAGGAGCAGGGTTTGATATGCATAGCTCTTTTCAATGACAGCCTAGAGTGGTCAATGAGATGGCTGATGAGTTGAAAAAGCAAGGCGTTTTACTTTTGAGATTCTGTTATAGGAATAGCATTCCATTATGAGGTGTGGGCTTTTATGGGGGGTGGGGGTGTAGTCCTTTATTGTTGTATATTATCTGTGCTCTTGCCTCCTTGGAGGCCTGTTACCATATTATCTTTCTTTTAATAAAATTTATGATAATTAAAAAAAATATATTGTTAGTGTTACCAATTAAAGTGTTCCATATGTTTCAGATATTCTTTTTTCCCTTCAAATTATATCCCTCCTAGATATCTTCTGAACTTTTGACTCATGAGGAGGTTTGATTTATCTGTTGCTTGATATATTTTCAAGGCTTGTGTGGGTATCCCTTATTCATGTACACCATACTTTTGCAACATCAGGTTCTGATGGTGCTTTCAATTTTTGGGACAAGGACAGTAACAGAGACTTAAGGTTTGGTTACCTTCTTTCTGTTTTATTCTTATATAACCCCAATGGTTGTTATTGGTTTCATTGAATGGCAATTATTTTTATATGATATTTCACTACTAATTACCAGCCTGTTTGTCGAGGATAAGCAAATTCATAATGAGAAGATGATGTAGAGAAGATTCATTAAAATCTGTGGAATATGAGTTGGAACCTATGAAAAATGCTCACGTTGGATAATTCTCCTGGTGCATGGTCTGAAACCCAACCCTAAATTGAGCTTAGGGCAGAATTTACAAAGGCTAAAAGTACAGAATAGGCTAGTTAGGAAACAAGAAACACTGACTACAAGAACTGGGTAGGCCCCCAAAACAACATGTATGATTAGAAGCTTAAAACAGAAATGAAGGAAATCGAAAACTCATTAACAGAATGGAGGATATTTTTTTACTTAAAACTACAGAGCTGTTGAGCCTGAAACTTGGGTTGAGTAGCCCTTTAGATCAAACCTATCAGTGGTTAAACCAGGATGGATATCTCTGGCTAATAATAGTAGGGTGTGATCGGGGCTGATATGGGAACTAACAGAAACAAAGCAGGGGAGTGGAAAGTGGTAACAGCAGGTGTTAAAGTAGTGTTAGAAGATCAGAATCAATTGAGAATGACGGTGTTTGCCCTCATTATTTTTTGTGAAACTGCATTACATCTGATCTATGGTTTGGTGGTTCTGGAGGCTTTTGCACGGGCGACGAGAGGTTGCAGTGTTGCAGTTAATGTTCAAATTGGTTAGTAGTTGCATCTGATTTTAATTTTCTTTTCTTTAACATGATCCATGAGTTTTAACTTTTTCTTCTTTTTCTTGATAAGAAACATAGTGTTGGACAAGTGTGTGTCCATCAAACCCGGTTCGGTCCGGTTCAACCCTGTTCACCTTTGTATTGAACATCTATACATTTTAGTTTAATATTGTCACATGCAATATAAAATTTTTGAGCATTATGTGTCCGTAAGTTATACTTAAAATGGTAGTCACGGCTAGGGTTTGGGCTGGGCACCCTTATTATATGGTCGTCGCATTGGGTATGCCTAGACATGTGATGTCAGGGTACGAATGCGAGTGCTCACATGTTTGAAGTGTGCATTGGCGAAGAATCTACTTTGTCGATTCCCTCATGTATTACTGCTAGATGTAGGAAGGGATAGACATGTATCACCAACACCCTGTACCTAAGGGAACCCTGTCACTACAAAGTGTGATCGCATTCTTTGGTTCATCAATGACTGAGACTCAAGCAAGTCAAAGCCGGTGTTCTAGGAATGCGTGAATGCTTTGTGAGTGAAGGAGTTATCCAACAAGGTCACCACTACCCGATTGGAGAACACCAAGATAGAGACTGTCTGTGCATGGTCGGATCAGAATCTGGATCCAGTACCGTTTTGAAAATGGTTTTGAAAAATTTATTTTACATAAAATGATACATTATTTATAGTTATTTCAAATAAACTGTTTTATCAAGTTTTGCGGGACCCGATCGGATGCACAGACGCTCTTATATGGATATGTACTATGGATTGGGGTTTGGCAGTACATGTGTACATGCCCTAGATTCCATAATGATGGTGTTGATTAGTGGGGGGGTTGTATATGATAAATTGTTATCATTTAGGGAGTTATTTGGAATTTACTAATTTAATTGGCTCTTTATTTAATTAATGGATTTGGTGCTAATTGTAATTATCCATTAATAATTAAATAAAGAATCTAATTAATACTTTCCCTATTAGATTCTGCTTCTTCACCTGTGTAGCACTTTGAGTTTAAACAGAACTGCCAGACTGAGAGAGAGAGAGTCAGACTCTCACTAGGGCTCTATTAAATCTATCTAGGATTTAATTAAACCCTATTATTTTAAATAGGGGACCATAAAACGCAGAAGGGGGCAGCTCTCCATGTTTTTGGAGCAGACACTCTCTCTCCTACATTTTTGGTTTCTCTCTCTCCCTCTTGTGATCTCTCTTCTTCTTCTTGCTTCTCTCACCTGTGTTTGAGAGTTAGGGTTTGTGAAATCCTAGATCTGTGCTAAGGAGTTTGAGGGCATCTGGGGCTGGCATGTAGAACCTTGGTAGCACCATTGGAGGTTCAGATCTGTTTGCTTGGAGCGCTCGCTGGAGGAAGAACCACTGTCTATTGGAGGAGCAACACTTGAGGCTCACCAGGTTAGCAGTTCTTTATTAATTCCTTCTGTTCATTGATTATTAATATTTATGGGATGGGAAAGAAACTCGAATCGATTTATTGCCGCTGCGCATTCGAGTATGGGATGGATCCCTCTTGCCATGTGATGACTAGAGATGTATTTTCTCTGTCCCTAATGTGTTCTATAATTGCGTGGGACACATGAGGGAAGGAGAAACTCTATTAGGGATGCACCAGGGTTCCCATGGGAGACCATGGGAAACCCTAAAATTAAAATGGGGCCCACATGGAACACCATGGGATAACCCAGGGTGTGCAATACCCTAATTTTCATTTAATTGGTTTCCCTAGGGAATCATGTTTTTATCCCTGGACCGTTGTTTAACCAACAGTGTGGTATCAGAGCCACCTTTCCCACCCATGAATATTGAATAATTAATGGTTAATATGATTATCATGAGTGGGATGCAAGTTGGCACATGGGTGGTTAAAATTATGGTTGTTGTAACAACCTTCCCATGTGCACATGGGTAGTTACAAGGTTGTTAGTGAAACAACCTACTCATGTGATGATGGATTTGATTTGTTTTATTTATTCCAATTGTTGAAGCATGTATCCAATTAAGGAGTGATTATTAATTTTATTAATTTAAATTTTTAATCATGATTTATATGTTGGGGGGGAGCGCACGCTGCCAAGCCTCTGCACACGCCCTCCCCCTATTGCCAGCCTATGTGCGCATCCCCTTGCGGGCTGCGGGCCTGCAGGCTGCTGTCCGTGGGCTTTAGCCTACGGGCAGTAGGCCTGCGGCCTGCAGCCCAAGGCTGCTGTCCATGGGCCTTGTGCCTATGGGCTGCGCAGGTAGTGCATGCAGCCTGCGCATGTGGGTTGCATGCACCCCCCTTGTTTTCCCTCCAGTTTAATAATAAAAAAAAAATAGTTTTTTTTTCAAAATAGAATTTTATTATTTTGTTTTGTTTTTTGAAGGATGATGATGGGTGAAGAGATTCCCTCTTTACCCATTTGCAATTAAAATGCAATTTTAATTTTATGGGCTTGGATACATGTTATCACATGCGATGTGGTGGTTCAATAATTGAAAGAATCCATGTTTTAATTTTTAGTTTACTTGCTTTAATGCCCATGCATGAAATTATATTATGATGTGATTATGGGAATGGCATTCTAATAAATGGATGGATTGTTTACGTATGTGATACATGGGGTTATGGGTGGATGTGATGCTTCTCTCTCTTTCTCTCTCTCCCCCTATCTTTTTTATAAACAAATGTACTCCACCCCATGGGCAGCCCAAATGGTGGGTTGGTTTCTCGATGCGGGGTTTCTTTATTATTATGGAAAGGAAAATGTATAGAAATTTTCCTAGGTTTTCATTGTAATTTTAGAGGAGTTAGAACTCCCAGGGCATATTGATGGTGATCCACATGTGGTGCTCAAAGCTTATGGAGATGCAAGTCACCCACTTTGAGGACGTAATCGGGCGGAGGAGATGATCGAGGTGTGGCATCCATGGCATGATAAATGCACCCAAAGTTATTAGTTTTATTTTTATTGGGAGGGTTCTTTAATTGCTTTTGATGAAAATGCCGCCATCCCATAATCACTTTTAATTAATATTGATTAATTATGTTGTTTAAATTTATCCATGTATGTGAGAGTTAATTAATCCCTCTTTATTCACAATACATGTATGATATGGACTAGTCTTAATCGGTAGACATGTACATGGCCTCCTATTGAAGATAAATGTAGAAAGTGTGTGACATGACCCCGCATAGTCGACAGGACATTACCAGGACCTCTGTCACACATTTATCTATATTTACCTCTATCTAGATACGTTAGGGTATGGATAGTGAGAGGGCACTACGACAGTGGGTCATCTTTCATGATTCCATGATTCTAACTAATGCAATAGGTAAGTACATGACTTGGATGTATGTCAGCCGACAGGATCTGGACATGACACCCAGGTGGCCAAAAATATTGGAAGCCCATGAGGCGGACAGCTTAGTCCACACTACCATGGTGTGTATAATGACTCCCGACAGGGTAAGTTATGCATGCAAGGGTTGTAGGTATCCAATTCATCTTTTGGGTTATGAGGGAAACCCAAATCATGAAAGACCATTGATGTGTGTGTGCTCAATTTATTATTTTCAATGGTCATTAATTAGCATGTGATTATTTACTTATGCATGTGTAGATTAATGCCGTTAATTCCAACCTGTTAACACTCATTAGCGAATACAAACTTAATGGTACAAACTATGTCGATTGGTACCGGAGCATTAAGTTGCTCCTGACTACTGAAGGACTGTACACAGTTCTAGATGAACAAGTTCCTCCTCAACCCGACCCGAACGATTTTGAGGCAAATGAAGAGATGCAAGAGTTCCTCATGAGGGATTCCAAGGCATCACTCTATATCCTAGGATCGTTGGAAAAGTCAGTTGTAGACTCAGTCAAGGATATACGCACTGCTGGGGATAAAATGGATAAGCTTGTTGAATTGTTCAATAGGCAGTTGACACACACACATTCTGATGCGGTGCGTCAAATCCATAACTCCAAGATGTCCCAGGGGACTCCAGTGATGGATCATGTAATGAAAATGATCAATCTGTTTGAAAAATTGGAATCCATGGGGACTGATTGCAGCCTGCGATACAAGACTGATGTGATCTTAGCATCACTCACTTCTGCCTACGCATCTTTTAGGATGTCCTACAAGATGTCCAAGAAGGAGATGGAGCTCTTCGAGCTTGCTAATGCACTGGTAGAGGCTGAAGCGTCCTTGAAAAAGGACAAGGCTGAGGTCAATGCAACTGAGGCAAAGCCTTCTTCAAATGGGAAGAAGAAGAAAAAGGGAAGTAAGGGCAAGACCCTGAAAGCCAAGGGTGGGAAGTCTGGCAATAAAGGTAAAGGCAAGTGCTTCTATTGCAAGAAGGAGGGTCACTAGAAAAGAAACTATCGTGCTTACCTGGCAACTTTGAAAGATAAGAAGCCGGATGAAACAGAGGCTGCTAAAGAAGGTACATGTGATGTTCATGTTCTTTATGAGTCTAATTTATCTTTTGAACCGACCAATTCTTGGTTGGTGGATAGTGGATCCACTATTCACATTTGCAATGATTGGCAAGGGTTCAAGGAGACAAGGAACCTCGAAAGAAATGAATTGCATCTTCGGATGGGCACTGGAGCTGAGACCATGGCATTGGCTGTGGGAACTTTTATTTTAAATTTTAGTTCTGTTAGTTTAGTTTTAAAAGATTGCTATTATGTACCCTCTTTCAAGAGGAAGATAATTTCAGTTTCAAAACTTATTTTGGATGGATATATGTTTTCTTTTAATTCTAAATTGATTATTCGTTTTAATAATTCCTTTGTGGAATCCGGATATATGCAAAGTGGTTTGTATTTTCTAGATTGCCCTATTAGAACGAATGTTGTTTCAAATGTTGATTTGAAACGGAAAGCAGCTCCAGTGAACTCAACATATCTGTGGCATCTAAGATTGGATCACATAAATGTGGATCGAATAAGTAGATTGGTGAGGGATGGGCCCTTAGAGAGTCTGAGGGTGGAACCATTCCCCACCTGTGAGTCATGCCTTCAGGATAAAATGACCAAGAAACCCTTTAGCAATAAAGGTGCTAGAGCCACAGATCTGTTGGAGTTGATACACACTGACGTGTGTGGACCCATAAACATACAAGTAAGATATGGGTATGAGTACTTTATCACGTTCACCAGTGATTACTCTAGATATGGTTACATATACTTGATGCGTAGGAAATCGGAAGCCTTTGATAAATTCAAAGAATTCCAAGCTGAGGTCAAAAGACAGCTTGATAAATGCATCAAGTCCTTACGATCAGATCGTGGAGGGAAGTATCTATCGGATGAGTTTAAAGAACATCTCATATCCCAAGGGATAGTTAGTTAGCTAACTAATCTAGGCACACCACAACAAAATGGTGTATCCGAACGACGCAATCGGACCCTATTGGATATGGTCAGGACGATGCTCACTTATAGTGAGCTGCCTCTTTCTTTCTGGGGGTACGCTTTAGAGACGGTGATATATATCTTGAATAGGGTTCCATCTAAGTCTGTAGCCAAGATACCCTTTGAGTTGTGGAAAGGGCGAAAGCCCAGTATTCAACACCTTAGGGTATGGGGTTGCATAGCACATGTGCGAAAGCAACAGACAGACAAGTTGGAATCCAGGACTTCGAGATGCTATTTCTTAGGCTACCCCAAAGGCACAATAGACTATTATTTCTATGACCCAGTTAACCAAAAGGTCATTGTAAGTAAACATGTCATATTTTTTGAGGAAGAAATGATGACCCAGAGGTCCGAACCAGTAGTCATAAAAGAGCTATTAGATGGCTCAGAAATATCACTTCTAGAAGTGAGACCAACTGACATACCCGCTGAAATACCAACACCTGAGGAACCTCGACGCAGTGGGAGGACTATTAGACTACCCACCAAGCTAACTCTTCTAACCAAAGAGGAAACTGTGGAAGAGTTCCACATGGTATCGGTTGAATCGGATGATGATCCAATGACATACTTTGAGGCTCTAAAGGATGTTGATGCCACTAGCTAGCTGGAGGCAATGCGCTCTGAAATTGATTCGATGCATTCCAATAAGGTCTGGACTCTAGTCGATCCACCACTTGGCGTCAAGCCAATTAGATGCAAATGGATCTTCAAGAGGAAGAAGGGCGTAGATGGAAAGGTTGAAAGATTCAAAGCGAGACTGGTAGCAAAGGGCTATACGCAGAAAGAGGGTATAGACTATGAGAAAACCTTTTCACCAGTAGAGATGATGAAATCCATCAGGATTTTATTGGCTATCGCAGCACACTTTGATTATGGATTTGGCAGATGGATGTGCAGACTATATTTCTAAATGGATTCCTTCAAGAGAAAATCTATATGGAACAGCCAGAGGGGTTCTCTTCCTTGGAGGAAGAAAGAAAGGTGTACAAATTGCAGAGGTCCATTTATGGGCTGAAGTAGGCTTCCAGGAGCTGGAACATCAGGTTTGATCAATCAATCAAATCATTTGATTTTGATCAAAACATGGATGAACCATGCGTTTACGAGAAGTTCAGTGGGAGGGCAGTATGTTTTCTTGTTTTATACGTAGATGACATATTGCTGATTGGTAACGATGTAGGATTCCTTGCATCAGTAAAACAGTGGTTATCCACAACGTTTTTTATGAAAGACCTTGGTGAAGCTAGTTATATCCTTGGGATCAAACTCGTAAGAGATCGCCAGAAAAGGATGCTAGGCTTGTCACAGGCTACCTATATAGACAAAGTCCTGGCCAGATTTAGTATGGAGAACTCCAAGAGGGGAAGTGTTCCCTTCAGACATGGAGTCAGTCTTTCCAGATCTCAATGTCCTCAGTCTCAGACAGACATTGAAGAGATGAAGAGGATTCCCTATGCCTCAGCAGTAGGGAGTCTTATGTATGCTATGTTGTGTACGAGGCCGGACATTTGCTATGCAATAGGTATGGTAAATCGTTATCAATCTAACCCTGGACGCGAGCATTGGAGTGCTGTCAAGAATATCCTCAAGTACCTGAGAAGGACTAATGAATATTTCTTGGTTTTTTGATATGATCAGTTGTCAGTATTGGGATACACAGATTCGAATTTCCAAACTGACAAGGATGATAGAAAATCCACATCCGGGATGGTATATCTAATGGGTGGAGGTGCCATTGTGTGGCAGAGTGCGAAACAAAAGTCTACAATCGATCTACTACCGAAGCAGAATACCTTGCAGCTTGTGATGTAGCAAAAGAAGGTGTTTCGCTGAGAAAATTCCTATCAGATTTGGAGGTAGTCCCTGATCTTGTCAAGGGCCCTATTCCCCTGTTATGTGACAATAGAGGGGCCATTGCACAAGCTAAGGAGCCTAGGGCTCATCAGAGGAACAAGCACGTGCAGCGGAAGTATCACCTCATCAGAGAGATTATCCATCAGGGTGACGTGAGTATCTCCAAAGTAGACACAACTGAAAATGTGTCTGATGCCATGACAAAGGGTTTGTCACCAGGAGTGTTTAAGAAACACATGGAGGGCATGGGTTTAAAATGTTTGGGGAATTGGCTTTGATGTACAAGTGGGAGATTATTGGACAAGTGTGTGTCCATCAAACCCGGTTTGGTCCGGTTCAACCCCGTTCACCTTTGTATTGAACATTTATACATTTTAGTTTAATATTGTCACATGTGATATAAACTTTTTGAGCATTATGTGTCCGTAAGTTATACTTAAAATAGTAGTCACGGCTAGGGTTTGGGCTGGACACCCTTATCATATGGTCATCGCATTAGGTATGCCTAGACATGTGATGTCAAGGTACGAATGCGAGTGCTCACATGTTTGATGTGTGCATTGACGAAGAATCTTCTTTGTCGATTCCCTCATGTATTACTGCCAGATGTAGGAAGGGATAGACATGTGTCACCGATACCCTGTACCTGAGGGAACCCTGTCGCTGCAAAGTGTGATCGCATTCTTTGGTTCATTAATGACTGAGACTCAAGCGAGTCAAAGCCGGTGTTCTGGGAATGCATGAATGCTTTGTGAGTGAAGGAGTTACATGTGTACATGCCCTAGATTCCATAATGATGGTGTTGATTAGTGGGGGGGTTGTATATGATAAGTTGTTATCATATAGGGAGTTATTTAGAATTTACTAATTTAATTGGCTCTTTATTTAATTAATGGATTTGGTGCTAATTGTAATTATCCATTAATAATTAAATAAAGAATCTAATTAATACTTTTCCTATTAGATTCTACTTCTTCACCTGTGTAGCACTTTGAATTTAAACAGAACTGCCAGACTGAGAGAGAGAGAGTCAGACTCTCACTAGGGCTCTATTAAATCTATCTAGGATTTAATTAAACCCTATTATTTTAAATAGGGGACTATAAAACGCAGAAGGGGGCAGCTCTCCATGTTTTTGGAGCAGACACTCTCTCTCCTACATTTTTGGTTTCTCTCTCTCCCTCTTGTGATCTCTCTTCTTCTTCTTGCTTCTCTCACCTGTGTTTGAGAGTTAGGGTTTGTGAAACCCTAGATCTGTGCTGAGGAGTTTGAGGGCATCTGGGACTGGCATGTAGAACCTTGGTAGCACCATTGGAGGTTCAAATCTGTTTGCTTGGAGCGCTCGCTGGAGGAAGAACCACTGTCTATTGGAGGAGCAACACTTGAGGCTCACCAGGTTAGCAGTTCTTTATTAATTCTTTCTGTTCATTGATTATTAATATTTATGGGATGCGAAAGAAACTCGAATCGATTTATTGCCGCTGCGCATTCGAGTATGGGATGAATCCCTCTTGCCATGTGATGACTAGAGATGTATTTTCTCTGTCCCTAATGTGTTCTATAATTGCGTGGGACACATGAGGGAAGGAGAAACCCTATTAGGGATGCACCAGGGTTCCCATGGGAGACCATGGGAAACCCTAAAATTAAAATGGGGCACCCATGGGACACCATGGGATAACCCAGGGTGTGCAATACCCTAATTTTCAGCTAATTGGTTTCCCTAGGGAACCATGTTTTTATCCCTGGACCGTTGTTTAACCAACACATAGGTTTAGTGTTGTCTCTACATTCCGTGGTGTATAACAATGCTTTTTGGTTTTTCTAGGACATAGGTACTCCATCAAGCAAAACCTCGATAAAAGTCCTAGTCCAATACAGCGAGGCCCACTATTATCTGTTGCCATTTTCATTGGTAATTTTTGTTCAATTTCAATGCCTCACTTCACTTTGTTCTATTGAGTTCATTTTTATTTTCCTTACTTTGTTTTTGTTTCAATTGCTATGCTTAGGTTATTCTCAATATCCCTTGTTTCTTATATTTAAAAAAGAAAGATAGTCATTGAAGAGAAAGGAACTTTTTCAATAATGATTAATAACTCTCGTCTCTCTCTTTTTTCCCTCAAAATAGTTGTGTGCGTGTACAAGAAGGCATAATAACCCAGAAGTGATGTTTGGGCTTTTATTAGCCCAGAAAGTGTCAATAATCCATGCTGTGATGTACATGGTGGCACAATGCTTGGGTGCAATGTATGGTGTAGGGCTAGTAAAGGCCTTCCAAAAGTCTTACTATGTGCAGTATGGTGGTGGGGTGAACGAGATCGCCGATGGCTATAGCAAAGGTATGTATACATTGTTTTCTCTGCTACTGATCCCAAGATAAGTACCAGAGACTCCCATGTCCCTATAAGTTCACCTTGTTGGGTGGGACAACCAGGGCTATTTTGAAGTGAAGCTTGTAATCTAATCTTTATGCATTTCTTTTTATGTGTGAAACTTGATAGGGTTTTAAGAACCGATTTGAGTTTAAAATCCTTAGTTGGCTTGGCAAGATGTATGTAAAATTGCACATGGTGATTATTCAGCTTATGCACATGAGTCGTAAGAAACTACAGCTGGCACGTATCTCTGATGCCACCTCCTCTATATAAATATTTTCCATTGACCATTTTTGGTTTGCACATGTGACCAATATAAGGCTGGAGCTGTGTCCGTATAGCAATGATTAACATCTATTTAGCTAATATAATGAAGAAGGTTAATTCTATTCATGTGGTAAGCTAGGTTGATTAACAATGTTTTAGGCTGGAGGTCATGCGTAAGAGATTCCTTCACAATATTTGACATTTTAGAGAAACCAGGGGGTAGACGGCTGCATCAACTACATCATTCTTGGGTTTACCAACTTTCACTAATGATTCGGTTGACTCCCTAGGCAAGGATGGGTTTTTTATTATTATTATTTTGGTTATGATTCGAGTTTTCATCGTTATTCCTATCAGAAAAATTGTTGTTATCCGCTTGCTTCTCTTCTTTAATAAACTCACTAGTACTTTAAAGCAACAGCCGATCACTGGTTTACTGAGTATTCTTTTTCTTATTAAAAGAATTGTATGCCATATGTTTGCCTATTCTACTAGGTCTCAATACCATCTCTATGTGAAATGTTATTTTCCAATGCTCTCTATAAGCTCTGAAGCATGATGTAACTATTCAATTCTTTCTTTCTGATATTAATTCTGTGTTAAGTTCTCTTTATGTATGTCTAATTTGACGGCAAGTTAAATGTAAATTGTTTTATATTTTCTCAATTGATATATCGAAACAGCTGCGTCTAAAAGGGAGCAGTTATTGCTTGTGAAAATTTCCAAGCTTGAAACTAGGTAGTTCATATTGTGAATCAAGTAACTGGGTTGAACCTTCATATGTGCACATTATCTCTTTTTGTTGGACTTCGTGTTTGCTTGGCCAAATGGAACAAGAATCTGAATTACAAACAAGACATAAAAGTGATTCTCACATCCTTTCACAAAAGAAAAAGGAATCTCTCTTTCCTTTTATATATTTACTTTCCTTTTCCTTTGATGTAGGATGATTAATCTAACTGATGAGGTAGCTGAGGCAAGGTTGAAACATCTGCAGGTAAGTGGCTAAGGAAGGTTCCTTCTGAGCTCTTCTGAATTGAAAGGTACCGCATGATTTTGTGATAGAAACACTGACTTTCCCAGATAAAGTGTATTTTAAGTTGAAACAATTTGATTGATTACCCATTATGCTATATTGATTCAGTCATAAACAAATAACATGAGAAGGATGCAAGGAGAAACACTAGCTTCCCCAGATAAAGTGTATTGCTAGACTTAATACCCATTTTTCTGTAATGGTTCATAAGTCATAAACAACATAAGTGAGAGAGGGAGAGAGAGATGGGTGATGGTGTTTTCAATTGGAATTTGCACTGGGCAGGAGCAGAGTCGGAACTTTGGGAGTATTATTTGATTGCTGTATTCCTTTCAAGCTGAACGTGAACTTTTATGGATTTAAGACCAGCACTGCTTTTCGGATCTCAATGTTAGGAGATGAAAAAAAAAGCATAAGGGAGGTAGCGGACATGGAAGAAGAAAAAGCCATTGAGGATGAGGAGGAGGAAGCCTCGTCTTCAAATTCTGAACTGCTAAAACCCTGACCGGAAAAAATCCTTAGTCATGAGACGAAATCTGTTAAGATTCGCTCCATTCTATACTGGCCGCAATCTGCTTTCCCCTCCGAATTGCAGAAGACAAAACCCTTTTTCTGCTTCCATCATCAATGTCACTTCTACTCCTTCAAAGCTGAGGGGGTGGTTCTTCTCATCCATCAACAAAATCCCTCCTCCTGTTCCCGAGACCAGGTTAACTCAACCACAGAAGAAGAAAGGAGTTCCGCTCAATTTTGAAAACATCAAAACCGAAGGTAGAAGAAATTGATTCAGGAAAATAGGCCTGTCCTATGCATCTTCTTCTACCCCCAATCCCTCCCTTACTATAGCAGCCATCACAGTGGTTCCTCTATGTGTAATTGCTTGCAATTTTATAATCTATGTTCTTTTCTATGGCGCAGAGTTCAAAATTCTTGTTTCATTCCCGAGGGAGATTACCTCATCGTTACTTCTTGGGACAACCGGGTTTTTTTATTCCTGCCTCAATTGAATTTCTTCCTTCTTCCTCTTTTTCTCTTCCTTATTTTTTAGTCATTCTAGTTTGTGCTATTTTGAAGTGAAGATCATAATCTAGTCTGTTCGCATTTCCTTCTTCCTCTTTTCTCTCCTTTTATCTTCATTGAGCTCCAGAAGCAAGCATATTAAGGACCAGTTCCATATTCATTAGAATCCATTTTCTATGCCGTTGTTGAAAGCATCTATGCTTTGCAATTGCAAAAGCCTACTCCAGAGCTGCCAAGAACAATCTATCTCTGCGGAGCCTTTTGTTCTCACAACACCTTTTGATTACCTAAATACCCCTCCCCAATTGGAGCTGCCTATACTACCATTGCCTAGGGAGAAGAAGATCACGGGTATCATTCCTACTATACCCATTGTCAGTAGAAGTTCCATTAGAAATTTCAGACTCAGCCATAAGTGCAGTAGAACCAACCAAATCGCAAAGAAGGCTGTGGTAATAAGAAACACAAGATATCCTCCAAATTAAAGGCTAAAAATTGGAGGAAAATCCCCTTTCAGTGTCACAAGATGTGTCTCCAAAAATCAGCAGCAGCAGACAAGTGGAGCCCCTATTTTTCAGGGTTTTGAAAAAAAACCATGGTAGGCTGAAATCGATATAGGGAAGAATAGGCCCAAAAACTCAATAGTTGAGGCTCAAATTTGGGACAGATATGTCATTATAAGTGGAGAACCAACCTTCAAAAAATCAGCACCAACAGAGGCTCAAAACCTTGAGATCGATTTTTTCAGGGTTTTGAAAAAAAACCTTGATTTTGTTGAGATCAATGTAGGGAGAGAAACCTGCAAAAAAAGCACTGGATTGAGATGAAACTGGGCTCGAGTGTGGGTCTAGAAGAGACTAGTACCCCTCCAAATATCAGCCCCAACAGAGGACAGCAGCCCCTAGATCAATATTTGTCAGGGTTTTGAAAAAAACCCTATTTTTGGAGAAATAGATCTAGGGGGTCTTCAAGGTAGAGCGTAGATAAAAAAATTCAACAAAGGAACCTGCTGCAGTTCTTGATCTTCAATAAGGGAGATTGATTCCTTATAGTTGAGGTGGAATCAATCAAATATGGAAAGCTTCAAATATCGCAGCCAAGGTGTTGTTGATATGGAAACTTATGTAAACATGGAATGAGGTGAGAAAGGGCAGCAGCTGGATCTATGGATCACCTCATCAGTGCTGCCCTATTGAAGAATAGAAAATAAAAGAATAAAAGAGAGAAGAGATGAGGAGATTGAGAGAAAGAGAGAAGAGAAAGAAAAGCTGAAAATAGAAGCTAGAGGACCCTAATTCAAAACCTGCTCTGATACCATGTTAACAGATTTAGAGTTAGAATTAGAGTAAGGCTTGGATGATTAATGATCATCCCAAGCTCTTTATTTATATCAATGAGAATAGAAAATAAAAGTATAAATAAGCAATGTGGGACTAAAGCCCACATAACAGAAACATAAAAAACATAAGGAAAGGGTCTAAAATACCCCTACAGTTCTAACACAAGATGAAAATATGCAAAGAGCCAGGGCCAGATACGATCCCAATTGAGCTGTTGAAGAACATAGGTCATTGTGGTCTCTCCTAGCTAACCAAGTTGTTTCACAGAATTATGACCACTAGGAAAATGCAGGATAAATGGAGGAGAAGCTTTGTAGTCCCAATTTATAAGAACAAATGAGATATTTAGAATTGTAATAACTACAGAGGCATAAAGTTAATGAGACATACGATGAAGTTATGGGAGAGGGTTCTTGAAACTCACTTGAGAAAGTAGACTGCTATCTTAGAAAACCTATTTGGTTTTATGCCAGGAAGATCATCAATGGAGGCAATTTTCTTATTAAGGAGACTTATGGAAAAATATAGAGAGGGCAAGAAAGATCTTCATATAGTATTTATAGATCTAGATAAAGCCTACAACACATACAGAGTGCAATACGGGTACCAAGTTATCCTAACCGGCATACACTATTATATGAAAAGGGCACGAATATGAATAAGCCAGAGGTCGAATCCATAGTACCGAAAAGTAGTCGATCACCTATCCTCTCGTCCCCTCTAGCATATACATACACATACAGAGTACGAAATGTGAACACCGAATAGTAGTCAGCCGGTCACCATCCCATTTCCATCTTAATGCAACCATTATATATAAAGTAAGTGTAAGTAGTATGGAGAATGTGAAAACTAAATAGCGGTCACCGGTCACAAACCCATTTTAACCCTAGTCTACATGATCAGCACCTACATTACCCATATGGTGGTCCCGGGCCCGAAAGACGGCTGGCACACCGTATCCGATTTCCAACACCATTCGCATACGAAGAGAACAACAAAGAGATGATTAGGGAAGGGGTGCGTACATAAGTTATGAAAGAAGAGAGGCGTCAGCCAGAGCCCTAGAGGTTCCGACGAGGGTCATAGCCACGATAAGCGGTGGTCCCACTGTTGGAGGAACATCTAACAGCTCAAGGAAGGCCTATGCGAGGAGCTCTAACGTTGCAGAATGGCCTGGGAGAAAAGTGAAAACCAACTCCACCATCGCCTTCACGGATGAGGACCTCAAGGGGGTCAAGTTTCCCCATGACGATGTGGTAGTGGTATCTATGCACATAGCAAACTGTGACGTCTAATGGATATTGGTGGACAGTGGGACCTCGGCTACCATTTTGTTCCTATCAATCTACGACCATATGGGCCTCGATCAGGACCAGTTGAAGGAGGTGGACTACTCACTAGCGCCAGTGTAAATTGTGGGCTCTATCAACCTCCTTATGATGGCAGGGGAGGATCGACATAAATCCTCAATCACCACAACCTTCATGGTCGTGGATATCCCTTCTGCATACAACACCATCATAAGTAGGCATAGCCTCAACGCCCTCAAGGCGGTGGTGTCAACATACCACCTAAAAATGAAGTTCCCAACTAGTTCTAGAGTCTAAATATGCAAAGGAGATCAGGTGACATCTAGAAAATGTTACGTTAATACCTTGAAGAGAAAGCCAGAGATCAGTAACATTGATCCCCACCAAGCTCTCCATGAAAGAGACTGCAAAGAGAAAATGCCCCCGCCATTGAAATCCCTTCCCATCGAGCTACAAGACTTACAAGATTATAGAAGCCAGTGGAGAAGCGAGTTGGAAGAATAACCAGACAAGGTCGAGCTCGAACAAGGGAACCAAGATAGGAAGACCAAAGTGGGATCCAACCTGAAAGGCGCGCAACACCGGGGCTTGATCAAATTCCTGCGAGCCAACACCAATATGTTCTCTTGGTTAGTGGCAGATATGCCCGGGATAGACAGGAGTGTCATTATGCATAAGTTAAATATAGATCCAAGAAGGAAGCCGGTCGAACGAAGGAGAGGGATTTTGTCGCAATGCACTACACACTTATTGGCAATGTCCTATATAGACATTCCTACACTCACCCACTGCTATGATGCCTCCCCCCGAATGACGCCAAATACGCATTAACCAAGGTGCACGAAGGAATATGCGTGCAACACTTCAGAGTGAGAACACTAACAAGAAAGATCCTAAGACAAGGATACTATTGACCGACAATGAAGAGAGAATCCAGAGAGTTTGCAAAGAACTGCAAAAAAATTCCAGTTCTTCGCACCGATACCACACCAGCCTCATACTCATTTAAAATTACTCTCTAGCTCCCTAGCCTTCGCTATGTGGGGGATGGACATCCTAGGGGTCTTCCCTCGAGCTACAAGAGAAAGGAAATTTGTCATTGTGGCGATCGATTATTGCACCAACTGGGTGGAAGCGGAGACATTGGCCACCATAACCGAATAGAATGTCTCTAAATTCTTTAGAAAATCCATCATCTTCAGGTTTGGCATTCCCCAGTTGATCATCACGGATAATGGAACCCAGTTCTAGAACAAACATTTTAAAAAGCTTTGCGAGGATCTCCACATCGAGCATAAGTTCGCGGTAGTCAAATATCCGCAATCTAATAGGAAAACTGAGGAAACTGATTAGACACTTCTCGACGACATCAAAATACGCCCGGACAAGGCCAAAGGCCCAAGGGCGGAAGAGCTCCAAAAAATGCTTTGGGCCTACAGAACAACAGCAAGGCTCCCCATAGGCGAAACACCATTCTTGCTTACATATGGGACAGAGGCTGTGATCCCTGTGGAGATAGGAATACCTTCCCATCACATGTTGCATTATAGTGAACAATCTGACGACAATGCACTCAAGGAGAACCTGGATTTATCAGAAGAAACAAAAGAACAAGCCCACAGCAGCGCCCTGAGCCACCAATGGCGAGTAGCGAAGTACTATAATTCCAAGGCCAAAGAACGCTCATTCTAGGCGGGAGATCTAGTACTCCACAGATTTGAAGTTTCTTGCCCCAGAGAAGTGGGAAAGCTATCGCCAAACTGGGAAGTGCCATACAAAATGTTGAAAGCTTTTTACCCAGGAGCATACCACTTCGAGATGCTTAATGGCTATAGAATTTACAGGGCTTGGAACGTGGAACATCTGCGGGAGTTCCATCAATATGTGAGGTCTTTTCTTTTATGTACTTTCTTTGTGGTAACACCCTATTGTGAGTTCTTTGTGCACAATTTATAATTGAATGACAAATAAATCTTGCGTTATGAGCACTCGTCCAATTCGCTAAAGAAGTAAGACCTATGTAAGGTCCAATTCTCCAAGACCTGTGGAAGGTCCAATTCGCCAAGGAAGTTTGTTTTATTTTTTTTAACCCAAATATTCTCTGTGACCCGGGCTAGACCCTAGAAATTTAATAAGATCAATCCAAATAATAAGAATAAGAACAACCGGGGGGGGACGTGCCTGCCTAACCCCGAACCTAATATATACAATTAAATAAAGTGCTCCACTTAAGACCTCTCACACCCAACCCCATACAAAAAAAAGGGGAAGGCAAATTCCATCCTCATAGATGATCTGACACATATCCAGAGGGAGACCATACTCGCCCGAAAAGCTGATGTCTGACAATGAGGAACAGGCCAAGTTTGCCAGCTAATCAACCACCCTATTACCCTCTCTATAAGACCTGTGTAAGGTCCAATTCTCCAAGGAAGCAAGATCTATGTAAGGTCCAATTCTCTAAGGAAGCAAGATCTGTGTAAGGTCCAATTCACTAAGGAAACAAGGCCCGTGCAAGGTCCAATTCGCCAAGGGAGCTAGACTCGAGCTTGACCTCGTTGTACCAAGAGTTACAATATATATCTTCTCAGCATGTCTCCTACAAGGCCATCAAGATCGAACTCCTCGAACCAAGAGTTATAATATATATCTTCTCAGCTTGACTCCTACAAGGCCATCGATCTCGACCTCTTGGCACCAAAAGTTATCATATATTATTTACCAGCCAGTCTCCTACAAGACCATCGAGCTCGACCTCTTCATGCCAAAAGTTATCATATATTATTTATCAGCCAATCTCCTACAAGGCCATCGAGCTCGACCTCCTGGCGTCAAAAGTTATCATATATTATTTATCAGCTAGTCTCCTACAAGACCATTGAGCTCGACCTCCTAGTGCCAAAAGTTATCATATACTATTTATCAGCCAGTTCCTACAAGGCCATCGAGCTCAACCTCCTCGCACCAAAAGTTGTTTATCATCTAGTCTCCAACAAGGCCATCGAGCTTGACCTCCTCACGTTAAAAGTTATCATATATTATTTATCAGCCAATCTCTTGCATGGCCATCGAGCTCGACATCCTTGCGCTAAGAAATATAATACATATATTTTTTCTCAACAAGTCTCCTACAAGGCCATTGAACATATATTATTCCTCATGGAGGTCTCCTACGATGCCCTCGAACTTTGTAGATGCTACTATAATTGCCAAAGAGGTACGACCCCCTAACATTCCCACGTAAATTTATAAGACTGCATCACCTCACAAAGTATTACAATCACTCCCAAAGAAATAGAGCAACACAAGTTCTCAAAAATATTCTTGACGTAGGAAACACAAACAATAAGAAAAACAATACATGTTCCTTATTGAAAATTGATACAATTTACAAACTCCGGAACGATGCCGTTTTACAGCATAGAAATAGGACAATGGGGGAAGGGGATCCCAAACCTAGAACCAGACATGTCTTTACATCATAGAAATAGGAACTAGGATCCTGACAGAGCCAAGAGAGGATTAAACATGCTTAGCCTCCATTGAACTCCATGGCCCACCATGCACATGAGGGGAGCCAGAACTCCCTTGGCCTGCACAAAAAGCACGTAGAAGGGATTTAACATCCAAAGGCAAATCTCTATGTTGCTCGGGTCGACCCAACAGGACAACATCCCATAGGACCCACGAGGAGAGTCTGTGAAAGAAATGTCAGGTGAAGTGACTTGAATGGTGCCCTAAGAAGGTCATCGCCCCATAAGATCCTAGGAGCCGAGGAGGGATCCCAATGATGGATTCTCACCGTCTGAAGATACCAAGAGATCAGGCAAGCATAGAGAGACGACCACCTCAAGATACCTCACCTCTTTGTTTCAGTAAACTATCGCCAAGAATCCATACAAGCATACTAGACAGAGAGGCCGCCCCAGGCCTACAACAGAATATGATGCTACACGTTGTTCGAAGATCAAGGCTATAGGGACTTTGTCATTTGAAAATCAGAGCTGAGAATGACTAGAAAAGCACCACTCCTAAAATTGCATCACCAAAGCAACACCACTTATGACTCCTGTTACACCCGCACTCAAATCCTTACTAATTTAAGCTTGTGTGTATGTTGTAGCGTAGTTTGGGAAGCTCCCTACGCTGGTGAACTGTTGAAGCTAAAAATAAAGCTGAGACATAAGATCTTTAAACTTATGACGGGAGAGCCGGTAAAAGAGAAATTCCTCAACCGAGAGTGGGGATGATTTGTTGACTATAAGTTCATAGCTTATCCTCCAAGCACTAGCCCAAAAAGTGAGGAGTACAGAAGGAGGAGCCCGGTGTATTGTAACATCGATACTTGGTGCCTCTATGAAGTATGCATCGAAGTGAGGAAATTCTTCGAAGTTCCAAAGGAGGACTTTGACTAGGTGAGCATTGACCTTAGATTCCTTAATTACTATATACATCATAGTAGCTAGGTAACAAACCCCTTCCCTGTAATTTCATAAGTGTTATTGTACCCATTCATCCCCCTTTACATGCGTGAATCCTCTGAGAAGACCTGAGCCAATTAGGGCTCAATTCCTGCATTTTTGGCCTATGCGGTTCTTGTAGGCTGAAGCATGCGGTCGATCACAAACATCAGCTACATGATCAACCGCATAGAGTATTTTGCCCCAAATTCGAAAGCCCAAGGTGTGGACCTCACCTATTTGAGCTTAGGGCTTGACCCAGGTACTTTTAGGACCCTAACAACTTAATTGGGCTATTTCAAGACCTAAGACATTTAACCTAGGGTCTATTTGGACTACATAGTGTTTTAAACACTTTCTAAGTCCTAAATCCTAGCCCAACCAAACAACTCTTTGAATCCTTAGCCAAATTAGGTAAGGACCTAGCCTCCTCCTCATATCCCCCATTCCCAACACCTGAGAGAGGAGAGAGAACGTGGGAAGCAAGAATGAAGCAAGAAAAGAAGGAGAAGAAGAAGAAGGGAACTCACCTCTTGTTGTTCCAACCTCCATTGCTGCCTTCTTGAGCCCATTCTTCGTTCCAGCTGATTGGGATCTCATCCTCTACTTTGGAGCTCATACAAAGGGAATATATTGATCCATTTCCAGCTTAGAAGTCATCTCTCTTGCTATCCTAGATAGTTTCAGCTGTAAGCCATCCAGTCTTCTTGAATTCCATTCAATTCTTTATAGATCTTAGATGATAGTTGCTCAATTAATGTTCAGATCATAGGTCTTCTTCCTCTACTGTATTTAAACCTTCTATTGGAAGCTAGGAGCATCAACTACGGACCTTGGATCACCCATTCCTAGCCCCATAGCTTGGTTACCATAAACCCTATTGTAGAACCTCCGATTTGGGGATTCTTGATGTTGGAACCCATCTAATCCTTAGCCAAACCATAGGGCTTTTTCTCTATTGAGTTTAGACCTTCTATTGGGTGTTGATAACACCAATTGCTGACCCCAAATGGTTGATTCCCAATCCCATGACCTATCCACCATGAAACCCCATTAAAAGACCTCCAAATTGGGGAACTATTGACCTAGGACTCAATCCCCTTGTAGAAACCCTAATTGGGACATGAACCGATAACCAAATGTGACCCTAAGATGCTAATGGGAAGTCCCCCATGTGTTGTGACCATCTATGACCCAAGCCATCGCTAAAAGCAAAAAAAAATGGCTTGTACGGTCGATGGACATGGGTTTGTCCCAATAGACCGCACCATCAACTGCACAGGTTATCTTGGTGCTGTACTTGAGGATTCACCTAGGGTATTGATACTAAACCCTTTCCAAGAAAATGTATACTTGTTAATAGACCTTGTAGGGTAACTACCATTCATTGTGAGGGCATACACGTGCACTTGAAACTTAGGATCTTCTATTATGACATCTTTGTTGAGTGGATTAGACACTTGGACTTAATTTTTGGAATGTTTTCGTGATTGTGTTTAATGCCATCCATGCATACGTTGTGTTACTTATTAATGTGCTATTGTGTTATAATCTCAATGCATGCAATGCCGATTTCAAATTCTTATTAAATGATGGATTATGACAGATGTGTTAGAAATTACCATGTTGAATGCTAGATGTTAGGATTGGATATTTATCATGGAATTAGTGTGAATGACGAATGTGAACTGAATGATGGTTATCTTTAACGAATATGAGATGATATTGAATTGAATATGTGGATATGTGATGAATGTTAACGATGGGATCCAAGTGCCATGAGTGGGGGTCGGACTTGTGATTACCATGAGATGGCTATGTGAATGATATGTTGATAACGAATGATTGAGATATGGGTACCATGGATTTAGATCGGGTCGTGACCGGCTGACCGTGATTTTAGTATCACACCCGACACACTGTTGTATGCTTATGTGTAAGCTAGAGGGTGCAAGAGGATAGCCGAGCTACCGTGTTTTGGCAATATAAATTCGACCTCTAGGCTACATATCGGCTTATTCTCACATTGCATTAGTAGTTTGTTGATTAGGCTATGATGTACCCAGTACTACAACCCTTACCGATAAGGGTTTAGGTGTTGGGCATGCCCATGGGTCCCGATCGTGTTTTTAGGGTAACCCATCGTGAAGTTCAGGCACAAACCGGTATTTCGGGCTGAACACCAAGACGGGTTGTGTATCGAGGGTTTGCAGACAACTCAGTGAGGAGCCCGGTACCATAGGCTTCCACACTGGCATGGGTTTGATAGCATTGGACTGCCATCCGGTTTATGGCACTGAAAGCTGAGGATGCTACCTTGTGTTACAATAGTACTTGACCAGGCTTAGACTTGTTGATAAGGGGAAAATCAACGAATGGCATTCATCCATCATATATATTATTATACTTACTTGTATGGTTTAATCGCTCATTGGGCTTAGTTGGAAGCTCATCCCTTGAGGGTCCTCTCTTTTTAGATATGGATACAGGTGCAGGGGATCCTATCGAGGTTGAGCAGGACTATAAGTGTGAAGATGGATACGTGGCTTGGGGTGTTTTTGGCGAGGAAGAACACGGTGTAGGCTGTACATGTGATGCTTGTGCTTATGGAGCACCGTAGAGTGGGCCTAGAGGCCCGTGGATTTATGATACTATTTGGGAATTGGTGTAAATAATTTTAATTTCAGTTTTGAGCTTTAGCATCTATATACATTTACGTGTTTATATGAATATGGTATTTGTGACTAAACTTTGATATGATGGAATAAGATGTCACTGATGTATATGATATCACCACCTTAGATTCCAATCTTGTTAGATTAATTATATAATTTTTTACTTCCTTTGTGACTCTGATTATGATTATATCGTCGGGATAATTGAATATGGCATAACAAAGTGTGGATCCTTGGGATTGGTGTGGAATACTGAGGGTATTCCAATCACACTGCCATTGTCTTGGGAGTGGGGTGTGAAAACTCCAAAAATAATGACAAAGGCAACACTAAAGAAACAAAAGGGCAACCCTGGAGGCACAAGGACAAATTAGTAGAAGGTAGCCATGGAAGTGAAAATGAGAATAGGGACATGTCAAGACGAAAAGCTTGGGCTCCTATTTCTAGCAAAACAAACGGTCGAGATAAAAAGTAGACACATGGTCCAGATTCAAAGAGCCTCACACAAATCGAGAAGCCTATTCAAACTGCTTGCATCAAGGCCCACATGGCACTACCCCATTGGCGTCCTCCCCTAACCATCCCCAAACCTAAAAGATCTCGTAAAGACATGAAAATCCTGAGAGAGTAGCATTTCAAAAAGTAAGATAGAGACGACACGTCCAATCTACTTCTCCAAAAGAAACCTGATCGCTATGGGACCCAAGGAGATACCACATGGAAAGACTCAATCCACCAAAGAACAGCACGACGACAATGAGAGTATTCCAACACAATCTCCATTAACATAGGAAAACATAAGAAGACAAGAAATGGAAGAAAGGAAGACATCCCAGACCCAAGACTTCCATGAAGAAGGCTACATAAAAAATAAAGGAAAAAAGAGAAAAAAGACAATAAACTAGCAGAAAACAACAAATGCTCCACGTAGGAAGCCAAAATGTTAAGAGACTCCAACCGGGGAAAAAGGCAAACACTAATGAAAACTTAAGGGTTAAACAACCCCAACACCAACTTCATCAAGAGAGTGGTTCATGGTTACTAAAACAACGCAAAAGCTTGGAGGACGGTGTCATCAACACTGGCAGACGCAGCCTTGAAACACCTTTCAAGATTCTCTGCCCTCACTTGATAGTGACCCGCGGGAAGCGTCAGCGCTCGTTCATCTTCAAGCAGCTCCTTCATACTTAACCTCAACGCCGTGAGCTCCTTTTGAGATTGCCCCAACAATGTCTGAATAATCACCACCTTCTGTAGAAGCTGAATTTTATCACCCCCCAGTGATGATGACAACTAGATGCGAAAGACTAGCAAAGCCCTCTAAGCCATTTTTTTTAGAGTAACCCAGACAACCCCTGTTCCACCTCGAAGACACCCACAACCCCCTAGTATCCTTTGTTCGGCCCCAGGGAAAAATAGTGGCCCCGCACGGCAGCCATGCGTGAAACTATGGCCTCGAGTAAAAAAATCGCGGCCCATTACGACGGCCCCGCACAACAGCCCCGGGCAAAATCGTGGCTCTACAGGGAAATCACCCTGCGGCGCCACCAAAAAACTCTTTTTCCATTTTTTTCGCCCCGCGGCACTGCAAATTTCACCACGGCACCCCCAGACACAATTTTTGCCTATAAATACCCCCTTCACCTCTCATTTCAATAAGTTCCAAGTTGAGGAGAGGGGGCACCCCCAGAGCTCCAGTTTTTCCTTTTTTCCTAGTTTCCTTGTTTCGGGGCCTTTCCCCAATTCAATTTCGAGCCTTTAAGTCTCATCCCTCTGTCCAAAGTCCAGGTCCCCAGAATCCGCCTTCCTTGACCCATTTCCACCCAGACCCCCAAAGTCTCTGATGGCCTAGTCACCCTGTCTGATGTCCTAATGCCTAGTTTCCAAAGCTTTTCGACGCTGTTATTCTGTCCAAGGTCCAAGTGTCCGACACTTGTGAACCGTTATTCTACCCGACATCCGGGAGATTACTTTCTAAAGCTTTTCAATGCCATTGATCTGTCCGAGGTTCTATTGCCCGACACTTATGAGCCGTTACTCTGCCCAACATCCGGGTGATTACTTTCCAAAGATTTTCCAACGCCGTTACTCTGTTCGAGGTCCTATTACCCAACATCCGTAAGCCGTTACTCTATTCGACGAAGGGCAAAGCTAGTCTTTTGCCTCTACCTGAGCTGGGGGATGCGGTACACATTTCTTTCACTGCATTTTAGTTTCATAACAATGTAGACTTTCAAATTACTCTTGTGTAGTGTACAATAGTTAATTTAAATTAGTTTATCTTTAATCAGTTTGTGCATCATGTTAGCTATACATGTGGGAATAGGACATTTATAAAGGGAGAATATTCGTAAACCAGCATCTAGTAAAAAGATCGGTTTACTCGGACGAGGTGGGTGCCTAACACCTTCCCACTCTCGTAACCTGGCCACTTACCCGAATCTCTGACCAAACCAAACGAAGTCCTGTAGCCCTTCACAAGGCCACACCAATGGGTTCTAGGCCTTAATCCTAGGTGGCAACTCCATTTCACTTGATTATGTGGCCCCCAACCCCCGATAAATCATAACCTTTGAGAAGAGGCATCCTTCTCTCTCTAACCAAGGAGCATAACCCAAACCTTCTGAACCAAGCGTTGGAACTCACGGTTCCAGGAACAGATCCTCACACTGACGACTCCGCTAGGGATTGATGGTCAAGCTTTTAATACTAGATTCTACCATTGAACATAAGAATATTCTCCCTTCCACATTGTTTGATTGATAACGTGTTTGACTAACCCCTTTTGTTGTACTAACTGCATCATGTATCGTGTTTGAAGTGAAATCAAATGACGAGGGTACTCCCTGTTGTGCCTCTACCCTCGGGGAGGTGGGGCATATCATACTAAGTACGATGAGATCAGATGATAGCTGCTTCCTGTACCACTATCATGCACACACAACACTTCATGAGAACACATAGCCCCGTGGTTAGTCATTGCACCCCATGTGTAGTCATGGTTAATTCACGGCGAAGTCACAACCCTTAATATTTACTATACGAGTCTAGAATCACCGGCGAGGGTATTTGATAGTGTTATGGGGTACTTTTCTACCCAAAAAAGGCACTAGCTTGATTACTCTGAGATCGAGTGACGCAATTTTTGCCTATAAATACCCCCTTCACCTCTTATTTCAACAAGTTCCAAGTTGAGGTGAGGGGGCACCCCCAGAGCTCCAGTTTTACCTTTTTTTCCTAGTTTCCTTGTTTTGGGGCCTTTCCCCAGTCCGATTTTGAGCCTTCAAGTCTTGCCCTCTGTCCGAAGTCCGGGTCCCCAGAATCCGCCTTCCCTAACCCATTTACACCTAAACCCCCGAAGTCTCCCATGGCCTAGTCACCTGTCTCACGTCCTAATGGCTAGTTTTTTAAGCTTTTCGATGCCATTATTCTATCCGAGGTCTTAGTTCCCAACACTTGTGAGCCTTTACTCTGCCTAACATCTAGGAGATTACTTTCTAAAGCTTTCCAACGCCATTACTCTATCCGAGGCTCTAGTGCCTGACACCTATGAGTCGTTACTCTACCCGACATCCAAGTGATTACTTTCCAAAGATTTTTCAACATCGTTACTCTGTCCGAGGTCCTATTACCCGACATCTGTAAGCCGTTACTCTGTCTGACAAAGGGTAAAGCCAGTCTTTTGCCTGCACTAAGCTCGGAGATGCAATCCGTCCCGTATAATTATATTGTTTTAAAGCACATAGGTACACATCTCTTTCATTGCATTTTAATTTTGTAACAATGTAGACTCGATAAATTATAAACTTTGAGAAGACACATTCCTTCTCTCTCCAACCGAGGAGCATAACCCAAACCCTCTTAACCAAGCATTAGAACTCACGGTTCCAGGAACGGATCCTCACACCTTCCTCCCAAGGCACACCTACTCTTGTTTCGGCTCCACACAAAACAATTGCATCTCCTCATGCTGACTCTCTAGCCACACCAGCATCTCCAACAGGTCAGGGTCAGGAGTAGTAGGAGACCTATGTGTGAATTCACCTAGAGGGGGGGTGAATAGGTGAAGGTTGGAAAATTAAAAAAATATGCGTAAATAACCAAGTAAAGATAAGCAATAAATAAGCAATAAGTAAAAGAGTGACACAAGAGATTTATAGTGGTTCGGCCAATACTTGCCTACGTCCACTCCTCTCACCTTAGAGAGAATTTCACTATGTCAAATCTTGAGTAAGAGCAAGAGGACTCGTACAACTCTTGAGAAATGAGCAAGAGAACTCAATAAAAACTACTCGATTCAATGAGCAAGAGGACTCAATCTACTTATAAAAAGCAAAGACAATACTAAGGCATTTTAGATTTACCTCAAAACCTTAGTAGAGATGTGCTACCATTCAAACTATAAAGCTTTAAATGCAAATATGAATGAAGGGAGCCAAGTGAGATTTGAATTCCTTGGATGGGCGCTCGAATTCTCACTTGAGAGTGACTTATTCTTGGAGGCTCTTGATTGTGATTAGTAGTAATGATTAGAGCCTTAAACAAGTGGGTATTTATAGGCTTGGTGACTTGAATTAATTAGGAATCTTAACTAAGATCGGATTCCAAAAGCCATATATAATCCGGTATGCCAGATCACCTAATTTTTATTTTAAACAGAGGAATAACGGTCAAAAGCTAACAGTTATACACGGATCCGGTATGCTGGATCAGGGTAAAAATAAGCCAAACAGGATCCAGTATGCTGGATGGGGATCCAGCGAACTCCGGAGGGCTACTGTAAGCCTTTTCCTGAGATTCCCATTAATCCGGTATGCCAGATCAAGAAACAGTATGCCGGTTGGGCAATTTCAGTGGAAATTGGCCCAGTTCCATTAGGGTTTGGTTTGGGGGTTTCCAATACTTAAATGGTCACATGTCAAAGGGGTCAAATTTCCTCCTACGGACATTCTAAATGGATGTGTGCGTGTGTGTGTGCATTACATCAATTTGTGACTTAAAAAGAATACAAAATACATGATTACAAAATCTCCATTAAGTCTTCATTCTTCAATCTCCAAACTTCAAAGTTTGACTTATTGACTTCCACATCTTAGGGGACATCTTGAGCCATATTCCTGTATGCATTTATATACGCTCTTGTATGCTCTTATGTATGCTCTTGTGTACGCTCCTCCTTGGTGCTAAGCTCTCATCTAAACATCTTACACAAATGTTAGTCCAAGAGAGGCTTTATTTGTTATCATCAAAACACAGTTTGGAGTATATGAGGAGGTTTCCTCAACAATCTCCCTCTTTTTGATAATGACAAATAATCCAAGTGAATAAAACAGTAATAGAGCAATTAAAATTCAAAACAAGTATAGAGAGTTCCAAATACAAGAGAGTTCCAAATACACATCCACACACATGTTCCAAATTTCAAAACATTAAATATACTCATAAATTCATTCATTTCAAACATCCAAACAGTACATCAAATATCCAAACAGTACATTAATCCAAACATTCTCCCCCTTTGCCATTGTCATAAAGAGGGGTAAAAAAAATAGTACATCAAGGATTTTGATCAAAAGGTGGAATAGAGCTTGAGGCACAGGGAAAAGGTGGTCTCACTCCTTGAGGGGTAACCCCTTAAGGAGTAGCTCTCAGTGTGTCAAGAGAGAGATAACCAAGATTGAAAGTAAGTGAATGAATAGCATTGAGAATTTTATCTTGGCGGACATTGAGAGAGTCAAACCCGGTCTTCACATCGTTGCGAAGAGAAGTCACATCATCTTGAATTCTTTGTTGATCGAATTCAAGTTCCATCATCCGGTTGTTTGCTTCGTCCATGTATTCATCTATGCTTGTCACCCATTCTTGTAAAGATGCTGGTATTCCTTCTTGTGCTTGACGAGGAGGAGGCACATTCTCTTCTAAAGCTTCTTCTTCTTCAACAAACACATCGGAGGGAGGAGGAATAGCTATGGTATGAAAGCTATTGCGAGTGATATGTTGGAAAGACAGAGTGGATTCTTCCTCACGATCAAGATCAATATCTACGGCCATAAGGAAGATTGGTGTGCCTATGGGGGTGAGCACACGATTCCATATACCTCATGATGAAGTATGGAAGATTAGTAGGGTTGTTGGTGTAGATGCAATAAGTGATGTAGGCTTGTGGAGTAAGGCACTTGTTTCTATCACTACCCCTAGGAATGATATTGTGTTGGACTATATAAGAGATGACATGAGGGATAAGATGAAGGCGAACGGTTACAACGGTCCCCGCATTTGGGTCGAATTATTTGAGAATAGAGGAATACACTTCTTCATGGTTGATCAAATCACCAAAGTTGGTGTTCTTTAGGGTCCAAAAGATGCAAGGTCCTTCATTGGGGATTTCAAGGATGCGGGCAAGATCATCAAGAGAGAGCTCTATATGAGTGCTTTTCACATAGGAATGAAGTTTCAAACCTTGTTCCGCGCCACTGAAGTAGAGGTTGGCGTAGAAGTACTTGACAAGGTATGGATAACAAGGATCGAAAATGTTGAGAAGAGGTTCCCAACCGATCTCCTTGAAAAGTTCTTCGAGACGGATGCTATTGAAGGAGAACACATCCACTTCACGTCCTTCTTCGATTTTCCTTGCAAGGTAGAGATGCCAATTTGCATGACATTCCCTAGATCGAAACAAACGATCTTCTCCTTCCGCATACGGTTGTCTTGAACCGCTTCCTCTTCCTCCAGTTCTTCCTCTTTTAGAAGGAGGATTCTCAGTCAATGTTTCCTTACCTCTTCGGCTCATTGTTAGAGAGAGAGAGAGAGAGAGAGAAGAGAGAAAAGCTTAACAACAAGTAATCACAGCGTAAAAAATAATTAGAGTGAATAGTGAGTGAGAAAAAGACAAAAAATTATGATTTAAAAAGGCAAATAAATCTGCACAACAGTCAAAAAATGGTAAGAAATTCTAATCTGGTATACCATTTCCCAATCCGGTATACCGTTTGGCTCCAACGGCTATAAAAACAGCTAGAAATGCTGAACCAGCATATCGGTTGGCAATCCAGTATGCCGTTTCAGCAAAAAACAATATTTTATCAGTAAAAAACATATAAACATGCTATGCAAAAGGATCAATAATGCCTAATTCTCTTCTTAGGGTGCAGAATCTTTCTTCACTCAAGGGTTTTGTAAAGATATCTGCGAGTTGCTTCTCGGTCTCAATGAAATCAAGTCGGATTTCACCTCGTTGAGCAGTGTCACGTAGGAAGTGGTGACGAATATCAATATGCTTAGCTTTTGAGTGTAAAATCGGATTCTTGCTAAGGTTAATTGCACTTGTGTTATCGTATTGGATAGATAAAGTATCAAACTTAACTCCATAGTCTTAGAGAGTTTGCCTCATCCCTAGCACTTGTGCACAACATCGTCTGACTGCAATGTATTCGGCCTCGGTGGTAGAAAGAGCAACAAAATTTTGCTTCTTACTAAACCATGAAACCAATCATGATCCTAAGAAGTGACAAGATCCACTTGTACTCTTACGATCAACATGACACCCAACAAAGTTGGCGTCGGAGAAGCTAACAAGGTCAAAGTCATTGTTCATAGGGTACCAAAGTCCAATGCTTGGGGTTCCCTTCAAGTACATAAAGATTATCTTCATAGTACTCAAATGGGATTGCATAGGTTTGGCCTAAAACCTAGCACAAGCATAGACACTAAACATAATGTCAGGTCTACTAGCTGTTAGATAGAGCAAACTACCTATCATGCCTCTATATTTGGTTGGGTCAATAGGGGTTCCATCTTCATCCTTGGACAAAGTTACTGATGTACTCATTAGGGTACTAGATGACTTTTGTCCATTGATGTCAAACTTCTTTAATAATTCTTTAAGGAACTTTGTTTGACTGATGAAAATCCCGTCAGAGGTTTGTTTTATTTGGAGTCCTAGAAAGAAATTCAATTCTCCCATTAGGCTCATTTCAAATTCACTACTTATACATATACTAAAGTCATGGAACTTACTAAGTCTATCGTACCAAGCTCTTGGGGCTTGTTTGAAACCATATAGGACCTTCTTCAGCTTGTAGACATGATCAGAGAACTTTGAATCTTCAAATCCAGGCGGTTGAATGACGTAAACTTCTTCATTTATATAGTCATTCAAGAATGCGCTTTTGACGTCCATTTGGTACAACTTGAAATTCTTATGATAGGCAAAAGCAAGCAACAATCTAATTGACTCAAGTCTAGCTACAGGTGCATATGATTCATCAAAGTCAATACCTTCCTGTTGGTTATAGCCTTGAGCAACCAGCCTAGCTTTGTTTCGTGTTATGTTACCATCTTCATCAAGTTTATTCCTAAATACCCATCTAGTCCCAATAATCTTAGTATTAGAGGATTTTGGCACTAAGTCCCAAACTTGATTTCTTTTAAATTGATTAAGCTCTTCTTGCATAACAATTATCCAATCACTATCCAAAAGGGCTTCCTTTACATTCTTGGGTTCGATGGTAGATATAAAGGTTACATTGGAACAAATATTTTGGATTTTACTCCTAGTTTGTATGCCTTTATCAAGGTTTCCAATGACAAGGTCAAGTGGATGGCCTTTAACAGTCTTAATCTCTTTAGGAAGTTGATGTACTTGAGTATTAGGCTCTTCTAAAGAGACATTCTCAACTCTTTTCCTAATATCAAGTACTTCATCTTCATCATCTTTTTCAAGGTCTTTATATTTGTCCTTAGCCATGGATTCATCAAATTTTACATTCATAGACTCTTCCACAACTAGAGTTCTTTTATTGAATACTCTATAAGTTCTACTATTTGTGGAGTAGCCTAGAAAGATACCATCATCGACCTTTTCTTCAAACTTTCCTAAGTTGTCTTTAGTGTTAAGAATAAAACATGCACAACCAAACACTTTAAACTAATCAACTTTCAGAAGCTTATTATGAAAAAGTTTATAGGGCATCTTTAACAAGATAGGTCTTATCAAAACCCGGTTTAGCACATAACAAACCGTGTGAATAGCTTCGGCCCAAAAATATTTTGGCAAAGAGTACTCATTGAGTATTATCCTTGTAGTTTCTTGGATTATTTTGTTCTTTCTTTCAACCACACCATTTGATGGTGGTGTTCTAAGGGCCAAAAAATTATGTGTTATACCTTATTTTCGACAAAACTCACCAAATTCTTTTATATCAAATTCACCACCATGGTCACTTTTTATAGAAGTGATCAAGTAACCCTTTTGGTTTTGTATTCTCTTGCAAAGATCTATAAACTCCTCAAATGCATCATTTTTGTGTTTGAGGAATAGGGTCCAAGTGAAACAGGAATAGTCATCTATAATAACGAAAGTATATTTCTTTTCTCCTAAGCTAGTGGTTTGTATTGGTTCAAATAGATCAAGATGAAGTAGTTGCAAAGGTCTAGAAGTAGCAACAGATTTAATGGCTTTGTGAGCTACCTTTGTAAGTTTACTTCTTTGACATGCTCCATAAGTGTGTTGCTTATCAAATTTCACCTTAGGTAGATTTCTCACCAAATTCTTAGGAGAGAGGGATTTAATAATCTTAAGATTAATATGTCCCAATTTCCTATGCCATAAGGTTGCATCATCAAATTTAGAAAAGAGACATGCATTATGAGAATTTATACTAAATACACAAGTATAAACATTATTCTTTCTACTTCCTTCAAGGATAATATTATCGTTAGAGTCCTTGATCTCACATTTAGAGGCATTAAAATTCACAACATATTCATTGTTACATAGTTGACTCACACTAAGCAAATTATACTTAAGATTATCAACTAAACTAACATTGGAAATAATTGTACCTCCAAATTTTATAGATCCATTTCTAATAATTCTTCCTTTGCTATTGTCTCCAAAAGATACCCATCCCTCTTTTTCCTTCTTGAGCTCCGAAAATACCTTTGGGTTGGATGTCATGTGCTTTGAGCAACCACTATCGATGTACCATTCCAAGTTGCTCATGTCCTACAAGACAAAGGTACTTAATAAAACTTTGGTCTCCATTGTATGTTGGGTCCGTCATTGTTAGTATCATACCTTTCCCTTGGTCTCCAAACCATTTGGTTACCATTTGCCTTTTGGTTCTCATACCAATTTGGGTATGATTGGGGGTTCTAAGGTCTTTGGTTTTGGGGTACTCTATATGAACCTTGGTTCTTAGGCGGTCTTTGCACCTTTGGTGGATTTCTTCTATTTTGACTATTGAAAGATTAAGGTTGACCATTGAAAGGTCTTCTAAGAGGGCGAAAGGCTTGCTTCATATGATAACATGCCCAAATAGTGTATCCCTTCTTGTTGTAAATATTGCATACAACCGTTTGAGGGATATAAGGAGTCTTCCCTTTGGGATTGGGTTTGTAAAATTGAGGGCTTTTTTTTCTTAAGTAGCACTCCTCAATAGAGTGACCTTTCTTCTTACAATAATTACAAAACTTCTTCTTTACTTTCTTACTTGCCATTTTACTTGTACTTGGCTCTTTTGATTGATTTGAACCTTTGTTCACATCATAGCCTACCCCTTCCTTGTTTAAAGGTGCTTTAGAGGCATTTCCAAGTAAGATGTCAAGAGTTCTTTTTCTATTGATAAATGATTGTAAGGCTTTACACAACTTCTCTTTTTCTTCTTCCAAGATATTAACTTGAGAAGCTAGAATTGTGTTTTGGTCTTTAAAGGTGTTTATCTCTTTTAAGAGATTCTTTTTTGTAGTGGCTAGCTCCATGCTACTTTGGTAGAGGTCTTCAAAAGCTTCTTCCAGTTCTAAAAAGTCCTTATCTTTATGAGAAGGAGAAGTGGGAGTTACCTCATTTTGAGTTTCTTCATCTTCAATAGTCATAAGTGCCAAATTAGTTTATTCTTCTTCCTCTTGAGATGCTTCATCCTCATCATCTTCATCACTTGAGTCAAAGGTATGCTCAGCTTTGTAGGTTTTCTTATATATCTTTTTCTTTGGAAAAACTCCTCTGTAGTATCCTAGCTACCTACATTCATAGCAAATAATATCTTTTGAAGAGGAATCATTAATTTCTTTGGAAGAATTTTTATCTTTTTGATCCCTTAAAAATCTCTTTTTGTTGAAGGTGCCTTTTCCTTTGTTCTTCAAGAATTTAGAGAATTTCTTGGATAGATAAGCAATCTCGTCATCAGACAATTCTTCTTCATCATCGCTAATGTCATATGTCTTGAATGCTACAACCTTCTTCTTTGGTTCTTTAGAATCATCCTCCTTGGTGTCTTGTTTGAGTTCCATCTCATGAGTTTGGAGTGATCCCAGCAGCTCATCTAGACTTAGCTTGTCAATATCTTTAGATTCTTTGATTGCAGTAGACTTGGGTCTTCATTCTTTTGAGAAAGATCTCAAAATCTTTCGCATATTTTCGCCATTGGAGTAAACTTTTCTTAAACCTTTCAGCTTGTTCACAATATTAGTAAATCGAGAAAACATTACATATATGTCTTCATCATTGTTCATTTTAAAGAGCTCATATTCATTTACTAACATATCAATTTTAGATTGCTTGACTTCAGAAGTACCTTCATAGGTCACTACAAGCTTATCAAACATCTCTTTAGTGGAGTCACACATGCAAGTTCTATTGTACACCTTTTCTCCTAGAGCACATTGAATATAACTTATAGCAACAAAATTGAGTTAAATCTTAGCTTTTTCAACTGGGGTCCACTCTTCTTTGGGCTTGTCTATGGTATTTGGTCTATTTTCAATTACTTCCCATGCGTCAATGTTATTGGCACACACGAAGTTCTTGAATCGATTCTTTCAATAGGAGAATTATTCTCCGTCAAAGAAGGGAGGTCGGGTAATATTGTATCCTTCAATCTTGCGATTGGCAGAGGATCCCATGGTCTTAATACTCTTAATTGGATTATAAAAATCACGATCTTGAGTTCCCGCTCTGATACCAAATATGAATTCATCTAGAAGGGGGGTGAATAGGTGAATGTTGGGAAATTAAAAAAATCTGTGAAAATAACCAAGTAAAGACAAGCAATAAATAAGCAATAAGTAAAAGAGTGACACAAGAGATTTATAGTGGTTCGGCCAATACTTGCCTACGTCCACTCCTCTTACCTTAGAAAGAATTTCACTATGTCAAATCTTGAGTAAGAGCAAGAGGACTCGTACAACTCTTAAGAAGTGAGCAAGAGGACTCAACAACAACTACTCTTGATTCAATGAGCAAGAGGACTCAACCTACTCTTGATTCCGAGCAGGAGAATTCAATCTACTTATAATAAGTAAAGACAATACTAAGGGATTTTAGATTTGCCTCAAAACCTTAGTAGAGATGTGCTACCTTTCAAACTATGAAGCTTTAAATGCAAATATGAATGAAGGGAGCTAAGTGAGATTTGAATGCCTTGGATTGGTGCTCGAATTCTCACTTGAGAGTGACTTATTCTTGGAGGCTCTTGATTGTGATTAGTAGTGATGATTAGAGCCTTAAACAAGCGGGTATTTATAGGCTAGGTGACTTGAATTAATTAGGAATCTTAATTAAGATCGGATTCCAAAAGCCATATATAATCTGGTATGCCAGATCACCTAATTTCCATTTTAAACAGGAGAATAACGGCCAAAAGCTAACAGTTATACACTGATCCGGTATGCTAGATGGCTATCCGGTATGTCGGATCAGGGAAAAACTAAGCCAAACAGGATCTGGTATGCTGGATGGGGATCCAGCATATTCTGGAGGGCTACTGTAAGCCTTTTCCTGAGATTCCCATTAATCTAGTATGTCGAATCAGGAACCGGTATGCCGGATTGGGCAATTTCAGTGGAAATTGGTCCAGTTCCATTAGGGTTTGGTTTGGGGGTTTCCAATACTTAAATGGTCACATGTCAAAGGGGTCAAATTTCCTCCTAAGGACATTCTAAATTGATGTATGCGTGCTTGTGTGTGCATTACATCAATTTGTGACTTAAAAAGAATACAAAATACAAGATTACAAAATCTTCATTAAGTCTTCATTCTTCAATCTCCAAACTTCAAAGTTTGACTTGTTGACTTCCACATCTTAGGGGACATCTTGAGCCATATTCCTGTATGCATTTGTATACGCTCTTGTATGCTCTTATGTACGCTCTTATGTACGTTCCCCCTTACTTGGTGCTAAGCTCTCATCCAAACATCTTACACAAATGTTAGTCCAAGAGAGGCTTTATTTGTTATCATCAAAACACAGTTTGGAGTATATAAGGAGGTTTCCTCAACACTATGATGGTTAAATCCAGGGAGAGGGCTAGGGAAAGATGAAAAAGAATCACCGAGGAGTGTTCAAATGATCGTTTTCGAGAGAGTCCAGCCACGTCGATCCCAGCAAACCTCCCTGCGGAGGCTACAATTAGTCAGCGGCAATCGTGATTAAGTGGGAACTCCTCCCCTACAGCTTGAGTCTCAGACTCTACTTCTATCACAGAGACTCTCCTCCTATGGCTAGTCACTGAATGAGATGACATGTCGACGAAGCAAAGAGGAAGCAAGACATATAATAGTGTGGTGATAACAGAGGTTCCAGTGGTATTTATACACATAATGTTACACCCGCACCCCAAATATCCCCTTATACCCCGGGGCAATCCAGACCTTACCCAATGGGTAATGCCTTATGGCCATGGTCAACATTGATGACCTTAAACTGAAAATATTATAATAAAAACCCTTTCAAAGACCTGGAAGTATGGGCCAAAGCCCCGTCACTTTCCTTGAAGTTTGGACCATGACAGCAGCACCGGAATTACGAACGGACTCACTCTTACTGAATCAGCTCGAGGAACCGCCTGTGCTGTCTTCAGTATTTTTGGCTAGTTTTCCTGTGGAACCCACACCCTCGTGTCCCAGATACCTTAATTGAACCATTGGACCCTATGAACCCCCGCCCTTATCATTTGTTGGGTAGGTGGGGCCCATAAAGCCTAACTTAGGTAAATAATGGGTTTTTATAACATAACTAAAACCAAACAAGGCTTATGGGCTAATAAGTTTAAGTGAGGCTTGGACTCAACCCAAACAGACCCTAACCAACTAAATGGACCTAAGGGCCATGACTTGGACTAAACATGGCCTAATGCCTAACCCAAGACCCATTTTAAAGCCTAAGGGCTAAACTACATTCTAAGACCCCTAACCAAACACACCCTAAGGACCCTTCTACCCCCTTAAAGCTAAAAGAATCCCTTTTTATTCTCATATCTCTCCCCCTCTCCAAAACCATGGATGAGAAGAGACAAGAGAAGGAGGAGGAGGAAGAAAGAGGGAAGAAGTAGAAGTGGAAGAGGAATGAGAGGGGAAGGGAAGAAGATGGGAGCTATGCCAAAATGGTTGGCTGCCCCACATCTCCTTCTCTTGCTGACCGGACAAAGAAAGAAGAAGAAGGTGAAGGAGAAGAGATGGAAAGGAAGGGAAGAGGCCAAGGGGGTCACCTAGCCTTGAATTCCACTCCTCCATTGGAGGATCTCACCAAGGTAAGCTCCCCAAACCTAGCTCTCCCCCATTTCCATTTGATTTTGGTAATTCCTTGAGCTTAGACTGACCTAGGGTTCCATTTGGGACTCAAGGTGGAGCTCGGTCCCTAGTTGGAGCTCTATAGAGCTGACCTAGGACTGGTTTGAACTCCTAGGTGCTGCAATTGCAGCCATGGCTGTTGAATCCCTGGTTTGAACTTGAAACCCAACCCTTGGACCCCAATTAAGACCAAACCTTGTAGGATTTTGGATCCATGAGTTAAGCCTAGGTTCTAGTGACCCTAGGATGGCTTAGACACCCCTCCCCTATTCCTAAGATCTTGGGACACTCCAAGCTTCAAGCTGGAGCTGAAGCCCTCTGAAATCTCGAAAGAGACTGCCGGTGGACGAACGATCAGATCCATCTATGGTGGTACCGCCCGTCAGTCTGCCCAGTACAAACCCTACGTAATGGCCTGAGCGGACGAAGGCACAGATTCACTCTGTTTGCCTCTACCCGAGGCCTATTGCTCTCGGTTTGTCTCAGGAAATCGAACGGATGTAGGGGCGGACCCATGAAGCACATCTGCCCGTGGCCCTTTTATAATTGCCTCAAGTGTCGAATGGATCAATGATCGGATTCAACTGAGAAGTTTCGATCGCTCTAATTTACCTTTTGGCCTTAACAGAGTCAAGGGCGGATTCACCTCTGTTGAGACCGCCCGTGAGTCCGCTCGTGTTGTCTTGGTTGAAACTTGATTTTAACCATTTGGGGCCTAGTATGGGACCCCTCTATACCTGTTTTAATGATTTCTTTGTATGTCTAGGTTGGTGCACCGGTGAGATTCATGTGAACCACAGCGGATGCCACCCGATGTTCGGTGAGATTCATGCCAATCACGTTGGGCGACACCCGTGTTAGGTGAGTAGGTTCTGGGTGACTTTGTTGGGTTTGATTATTATATAATTGATAATATTAAGCATGTTATTATATAATCGTAAGCATGGTGTACATTTCATTTTATTCAATTGTGAACTGTTGAGAATGTGATAGTATGCTCACCAATGTATCGGGCTATGGTGCCGGGTGTGCCAGTACCAGAACCCCAATTTATTTAATTATGAAAACTGCTATATGTCATCCTGATCTGTATGTGTCATGCCGTGCTGGTAACCGGGTACTAGATGGAATGGGACGTTGATGCACCCGGAATACCTCTCGGGATGATAGGACCTGCATATAGTATATCTGCGGCTAGGATGCTTGTTCCCTTATGCTACGACCCTTGCCAACAGGGGTTTATGTGTTGGATAGTCTGAGCACCTGTGGTTTGTGGAGGTGGGAGAGGCCAGGACAGGGGTAGTGATAGCTATCGGGGTTTGCCACTGGGTGGTCATAATGGCTTCTACTGGCGCAGGTCCCCTTGTGATAATTGAGGTTTCACTGGGGTGATAGGATAAGTGACCCTCAGTGTCTCTCGAGTTATCACAGTAGCATATACTTGGCCGATAGAATTGTGTGTTAGGTGAAAAATGAATCTAACATTGGCATGCATCATTCTGCTTGATATTGTTTGTGTGATGTATGCGCATTCCCCTTTGCTCCCTCACTAGCTAAGTGTAGCTAACCCCATTGTACAACCAGTTTTTAGTTTATATGCAGAAAGTCTCTTGACGAGCATCGTTGGATGTGAATCAAGTGGAGTTGATGACCGTGACTTGGATGTAGATGTACACCCAAGGGTTTGTACCTTTGGGGTACTTATTTATTATTTAATTTTTGTATTCCTTCCACAATCATGTATAAACTGTATGTTTACTTATTAGGAGAGATTGAATGGTTACGAACATTGAGATACTATACTATGTGTTATCATTAGAGAATCGATGCTCTATAATTTCACATATTTTAATTGAATTTCACTTTCGCTAATTCTGTAATTGGAACGATTTATTCCTTTCGATACGTTCTTTTCTGTCGTCATAATGTGATGACAGGATGGACTATGACTCGAAACACTGTATCTACGATCCTGTTCGGTATTAAGATGATGTGTGATTGTTCCAATCATATCCCTATATGACAAAACATCTTACATCGAAATAGAGACATGACACATAACATAGGCCAGCTAAAATGATGTTAGAATAAGAAATCTTAAACAACACGCCTCCATTTATTAACTGTTACACGCGATCCCTCGTAGCTCGAGAAAACCCTTAGCATAAATCACTGGCCCTTACCAGCCTTGACACGTAAAAGTGCCCATAAAACTTAGAAAAAGAAGCAAGAATGAAGTAACACAATGACAAGAGGACAAAAGAAGACCATATAACATTCATTTAAAATTCCCACACATAAAAAGTAAAGATTACATCCACCCCTCCCCATCTTCTCTCTCACTTCACTTCAATCTGAATCAACCGCCACTGGGCTCGCCCCAACTCTCCCTCCAACTGTTGGCACCTCCTCAACACTCAAAGAACCTAGGTCAACTTGCTCTGCCACCCCCTCGGCCTCAGCGCGCTTTTCGCCCAAGGCCTCGGTAGGCGAGCCATCGAGAGTAACAGGTGACACCCTTGCATCATAAAGCTCGCCCTCGATAAAAATCAAGTCAATATCCACCCCAACCGGAGGAACACCTGTCTCTTGGCCCCCAATCGGCGGCTCGAGCGAGTTATCATCGGCACTACCTTCCCCTTCCTCTACCAGTTCGCCCTCAGCTTCAACGTCGTCAAAATCATATTCTACAAAGCCTGAAAAGTCATGGTCGAGAACCCTCGGATAAACCTTGCGATCATATTTTTGCATGACCTCCGCACCTCTGTCAAATTACCCTTGCAGCTGGGTGTTAAACATACCTATGTAGCTCTCAGACTGCATCTGAGCTTCCACAACATCCTCAATCTCATCAGCATAAACCTCAGAGGCCCTAAATTCTGAAATGATCGCCCCTCGCCTATCCACAGACACCTCCGCGATCGCCGCCATCTCCCTCTCTAGACCAGCCAAAGCCCCCTCAACCTCTTCCTTCTCCGTTACGGTGCACCTCGCGCTCTCCACCTGTTCCTCATACTCTCTCTGAAGTTCAACCAAAGCTCTCTCCACCTCATCCTTTTTTACCTCAAGCCTTCAATCACCCTCCAACTACCCTTCGTACTTCTTCTAAAGTAGCTCGAGAACCCCCTCAGCATCCGCTTGTGCCTTTCGAGCACTAGCAATCCCTCTTTCTTGATCTTCAAAGTTCTTTCGCTCCAACTCACAACCCCTCTCTAGCCTCCCGATATGCCTCTCAGACGCCTGACAACCCTCCTCTGCCACCTTATAGGAGTTGGGCACCTCGGTAAACTCCAAATCCAACCGAATAACTTTCTTCTGCAACTCCACCACCTCATTCTTATCCGCCCTATCCACCACCACCCAGCCATGTACCTCAGACTTTGCCTTCTCCAATGACTCATGCAAGGCTTCAATCTTTTCCTGCTGAATCCTCACCACCCTCGGCAACAAGTAAATCACCCTACAATGGCCAACACCACAGAGAAAAATAACGTCATTAACATAAGAAACTATTGCAATTAGCAGTAAGTAGATAGGGGAAAACTAGCCCCACATACAGAAACTAAACGGACCAGACTCCTACTGACTCCGCCCTGAGCCCTTGATGCAACCCCTCAAACAAGCCCTGGCGACCTCTCCAGGACCCACATTAAGTTAATCCCAATAGCATTGCAGATCAGTGCTAACTTCCACTCCTCGACCAGAACCACCGCAGGGAGAGGCAGCAAGAACACTAGATTCCCCATCATTGCCCGCCAACAACAAACCAACACGAGTTGTAGGAAGACGAACCGCCTCATGAGCCAAAACCAACCTCCTCCTCTTATTCCCTGCAACCTCAAGAGGACCAGCACCACCCCTCTTCTTCTTTCCAACGGTGAAGGCATCGGCCATAAGAGCGACTCAAGCTTCGCCCCTTCGAGTAACGGGCCTCCTCCCCTTGCCATCATCAACAACCTCCTTTCCTTTCCTGACTTCGGACAGCCCCGTTGCATCTCCGCCTCCAACAACCTCATCTGTCGAAAGAAGAAAGCAGAACTTTCAACAACAAGAAAATTTCATAACAGAGAAAGCCACTCCTAAACTTGAGCAACACTTAACCTCTAATAAGACCGGCCTCAACTAGCACGCGACGGTCAGTCAGGTAACTCAGAAACACCAACCGCATAGATGGCCTTCAACTCCTCCTCCTCAGACCTGGTTAACAGACCAGCCTTGTTTACCTGACTCACCGACACTCCCTCCACCCACTGCATAGCAAAGCCAAAGGGTGCCTCCACCCAGAAAAACTTATTCTTCCAACCATCAGGAACCCTATTTAGAAGCTAAACTATCTCTCCTACCTAATGTGAGAAAAGTTGAACCACGACAATGCTTCCTCCAGTGACTTTAGGATAGAGCAATTAGGAAAGAGTTTAATGATAGGAACAACACAGCTTCGCCCCCTTGCCATAACAAACCCCGCAATACACTTCCAGGCATTGGGAGAGAGATGAACAGGTGCAACCCCATGACGACAAAGAACATCGACAAACAACGAATGGAGAGGGAGCTGCACACCTGACACAAACATGTCTTCATAAAAATTACACGCTCCAGGCCTCTGTGACATTGCTGTCTCATTCCACTCCGGCAAGGACAACTTAAAAGAGGTCGGAATTTGGTACCTCGACCGAAGCCTATCCAGGTCTTCCTCCTTCAACACTAAAAAAAGTCTCGGGGACCCTTACTATGACCACAAGCCAAGGCCTCACCCACCTCTAACCTCTTACCGCCAGGACTTCGGTGCACCGCCTCAACAATTGGAGACAACCCACAACCGGGGGAAATATCAGAACCCCCATGATCAGAATCGAGTTACAACCTACGCTCCCAAACACGTTCCCCTCCTTGTTAGATTTCGAGGCGATCTCCTCCAAACAATTGAGCAACACCCAACTCAAAACAAAGTCAACCCACAGAGGAAGGGAACTATCCAAAATCTAGAAGACACCAAGGGCACTAGTAAAGTAGCTTGCTTTAGAATAAACCACTAAAGAAAAGAAACACGCATATTTATACGTTCCTACAACCAACAACTCCAATCCAACGACATACAAACCATCAAAATGGATGGACCAGAGATGTACCCCTTCAAATCAAAAGGAAAAAGACACCAAAGACTCCAACCGTCAGCTCCGCCGCCATTTCACCAAAAGGCAAAACTGTCACAGCCCGCCTAATTATGGCCCAGGGCTAAGACTTGCAAGGCCCATTGATATGGACCTTGGGCCAAGGAAGAACCAAGGTCTAGAACTCTCCATACTTGGAAGAGGCTAGACTCATTCTAGAAGTATTGAAGAACCTCTAGAAGCTAGGAAAGATCTAGCAAGCTTCTAGAGCACTCTTGTAAATATCTAGGATTATTCTAGACTCTATTCTAGAGGGTTCTCCACCGTTGGATGGAGGACACACGTAAATATCATAGCCATTCATTGTAGGCTTAGTTGCCTATAAATAGAGGTGGCCTCATTTGGCCAAGGCATCAAGCAAGCAAGCTATCAAGTCTTGTACTAAAAGCTTTCAAGCAATTCAAGTGCATTCTTTCAAAGTCTCTCTAGTGTTCTCTAAGTTCTCTTCCCAAGTCCCTTGCTAGAGTTGGTGAAAGGCTGACTTAGTGCTAGAGTGAGTGCTAAGTGCCGGCGCGGTTGCTTAGTAAGGTCTAAGGCCTTGACAAGTGTGGTATCAGAGCTTCGGTTACGAGGGAAGATACTTGTGGATTCGACATCATGGCTAACGAATCGGAAGTGCTAGACAAGATGATGAGCGACCAAGCTCGTGGGAGGGAGGCCATTCCCACCAAGGAGAGGCGAAGAGGCAAGGACAAGTCTATGGATGTTAGTGGAGCTATGGACCCACGCCTAGCTCGGGTGGAGCTAGCAACGGCCGAGGTGAAAGAGCGCCTCGATGTTATGGAGCAAAGTGGGGAGGAACTCGAAGGCCACATGATGGAGCTCAAGGAGGAGCTAGTGAGCCAAATGGGGGAGCTCAAGGAGCCCCTACAAACCACTCTCAACACCATAGTACATGCCCAACAGGTGGAGTTTGCCAGCTTCAAGGCCCAAGTGTGAGAAGCATTGGCCAAGATGGATGCTCGCATCGATGAGGTACAAGCGGATTGGGCAATGTGTAGGAAGGCAGCGGTCGGGGGAACCACTACCTCCCGTGAGGTACCTAGGGTGGAGGTACCAAAGCCCAAGCCATTCGATGGGAAGAGAGATGCGCGGGAAGTAGACAACTTTGTGTGGCACATGGAGAGGTACTTCGAGGTGATGGCACTCGAGGACGAGGCGACTAAGGTGCGGACCACAACACTTTACCTCACCGACACAGCAACTCTATGGTGGCGAAGGAGGCATGCAGACATAGAAAGAGGTACGTGCACCATAGACACCTGGGATGAGTTCAAAAAGGAATTAAAGAAGCAATTCTACCCAGAAAATGTTGCTTACTTGGCTAGAAAGAGCCTTAAAAGGCTGAAACACATTGGGTCTATTAGGGATTATGTCAAGGAATTCTCAACACTTATGCTTGAGGTCCCTAGGTTGGGCCGCACAAGAACTACAACGTCGAGGCGTGCAAGATCTTGCTTCGGCTATAGCAGCAGCGGAGTCATTGGTGGAGTTCAGGAGAGAAGATAATGCTAAGGCCAAGAAGAGCAATGGAGAAAATGGTGGGGGAGAGAAAGGTCCCAAGAAATACCCTCCCAAGGAAGGAAGTAGTAAGGCTACTACAAGCAAGGAGGGTAAGGCCAAGTTTGACAAAAAGGATAAGTTCACTCCAAGGGACAAGTGCTTCTTGTGTGACGGGCCACACTGGGCTAGGGATTGCCCCAAGAGGAAAGCTCTCAATGCCCTATTGGAGAAGGGTGAAGAGGAAGCACACGTGGGGTCCCTACAACAACTGGGTGCTATCAAGGCCAAGGCGACGGAGGTCAAGGCCACTACCTCTCAGAAGGGGCTTATGTATGTGGAGGTGCACATCAACGGAAAGCCCTCGCGAGCTATGATCGACACAGGCGCCACACACAACTTTGTCTCAATGGAGGAGGCAAAGAAGCTTGGACTAAAGGTGTCCAAGGAGGGAGGATGGCTCAAGGCGGTTAACTCCCAAGCTCGTCCCATTGAATGTGTCGCTCGAGGGGTCGAGATGAGCATCGGGACGTGGAAAGGCACCGTAAACTTGTCGGTGGTGCCTATGGATGATTTTCAAGTGGTATTGGGTATGGAGTTCTTAAGGAGGGTCAAAGCTATACCCATGCCATTCATCAGCACCGTGTGCATCATGGAAGAAGGTGCACCATGCATGGTCCCAACGGTGCAAGGGACCAAAGAAGGCCCCAAGCTACTCTCAGCCATGCAGTTGGAGAAAGGGGTCAAGAAGGGAGAAGACACCTACCTTGCGACATTGCTCGAGGAGAAGGAGAATAGCCCTACGGAGGTGTTGCCCAATCTAGTGGAGAAGGTCCTTGAGGAGTTCAAGGATGTCATGCCAACAGAGCTGCCAAAGAGACTTCCACCTAGGAGGAAGGTGGCTCATGCGATCGAGTTGGAGCCCGGTGCCAAGCCACCAGCCATAGCACCTTATCGAATGTCGCCGTCAGAATTGGAGGAGCTAAGGAAGCAGCTGAAGGACTTACTTGATGCTGGGTTCGTCCGCCCATCCAAAGCTCCATATGGCGCCCCAGTTCTCTTTTAACGGAAGCATGACGGGTCACTGCGACTATGCATCGACTATGGGGCGCTAAATAAGGTAACCATCAAGAACAAATACCCCATTCCTTTGATAGCTGATCTATTTGATAGACTTGGTGGGGCAAGGTACTTTACGAAGCTAGACTTGCGGTCGGGCTACTACCAAGTCCGCATCGCTGAGGGAGATGAAGCCAAGACCACATGTGTGACACGGTATGGCTCATATGAGTTCTTGGTTATGCCCTTTGGCCTCACCAATGCACCAGCCACATTTTGCACATTGATGAACAAGGTCTTCCATCCCTACCTCGACAAGTTCGTGGTGGTGTACTTAGACAACATCGTGGTCTATAGTCACACCCTAGAGGAACATGTGCAACATCTGAGGATTGTCTTCGAAGTGCTGAAGGACAATCAGTTATATGTTAAGAAGGAGAAATGTTCTTTTGCCCAAGAGGAGGTGATGTTCCTAGGGCATAAAATTGGGGGTGGAACACTAAGGATGGACAAGAGTAAGGTGCGGGCTATACAAGAGTGGGAGGCACCTACAAAGGTTATCGAGCTAAGGTCTTTTCTTGGCCTGGTAAACTACTATAGGCGGTTCATTCAAGGGTATTCAAAGAGGGCAGCTCCACTCACCGATCTTTTAAAGAAGAACAAGGCATGGGAATGGTCAGACTCATGCCAGGATGCCTTTGATGATCTGAAGGAGGCCATTATGGAGGAACCAGTGCTTGCCCTGCCAGACTATGGCAAGCCATTCGAGGTGCATACGGATGCATCCGACTTTACAATTGGAGGGGTATTGATGCAAGAAAGACATCCCATTGCGTATGAGAGCCGCAAGCTCAACGACACAGAGCGGCGTTACACCATCCACGAGACAGAAATGACCGCGGTGGTGCATTGCCTAAGAACATGGCGACACTCCTTGTTGGGGTCGAGGTTCGTGGTGAAGACGAACAATGTTGCCACTAGCTACTTTCAGACCCAGAAGAAGCTAAGTCCCAAGCAGGCTAGATGGCAAGACTTCTTGGTGGAATTCGACTTCGTCTTCGAGTACAAGCCGGGCAAGACCAACGAGATGGCTGATGCGCTAAGTAGAAAGCCAGAGTTAGCTTCCCTTAGCCAACCGGAAGGAGAGCTCGTGGGCTTGATCAAGGAAGGTCTACAACATGACCCGGTGGCTAAGAGCTTACTTGCCCTTGCCAAAGAAGGCAAGACACGGAGGTTTTGAGAGCAAGATGGTTTGCTCTATGCCAAGAAGAGAAGACTATATGTTCCTAAATGGAACAACTTGAGGAGAAATTTGGTCCGGGAATGCCACGACACCAAATGGGCTGGTCACCCAGGGCAACGGCGCACGCGACCATTGTTGGAAGCAGCGTACTATTGGCCTCAGATGCGTGATGACATGGAGGCCTATGTGAAGACTTGTCTTATGTGCCAACAAGATAAGGTGGAGCAACAACCACCTAGGGGATTGTTGGAGCCACTCCCAATACCCGAGAGAGCATGGGAGAGTGTCTCCATGGACTTCATTAGTGCCCTAAGTCAGAGGGGTGTGGGTCAATCATGGTGGTTGTGGATAGATTTTCTAAGTATGGCACGTTTGTGGCGGCACCAAGAGACTGCACGGCGGAAGAGGCAGCAAGACTATTCTTGAAGCACGTCGTCAAGTATTGGGGTGTGCCACGATTGATCATCAGCGATCGAGACCCTCGCTTCACAGGGAGGTTTTGGACGGAGTTGTTCAAGTTGATGGGGTCGGCACTACACTTCTCTACAAGCTTCCATCCACAAATCGATGGACAGACGGAGCGCATCAACAGTTTGTTAGAGCTTTACTTGAGGCATTTCGTGAGTGCTAACCAACGAGATTGGGCTAAGCTGCTTGATGTAGCCCAATTCTCCTACAATCTCCAAAGGAGCGAGGCAACCAATCAAAGTCCATTTGAGATTGCCACAGGACAGCAACCCTTAACGCCACATATGGTGATGATAGGCTACACAGGGAAGAGCCCATCGGCGTTCAAGTTTGCCAAGGAGTGGCAAGAGAAGGTGGATGTGGCTAAGTCATACTTAGACAAAGCCACTAAGAAGATGAAGAAGTGGGCAGACAAGGACAGGTGGCCAGCAAGGTTTGAAGTTGGGGACATGGTGCTTGTGAAGCTTCTACCTCAACAATTCAAGTCCCTACGGAAGGTGCACAAGGGGGTGGTTCGTCGGTACGAGGGCCCATTTGAAATCACAAGGAAGGTAGGCAAGGTGTCTTATGAGGTGAGCCTACCTCCTAAGCTCAAGATCCATCCAGTCTTTCATGCAAGCATGCTAAAGCCTTATCATGGAGACATGGAAGACCCAAGTCGTGGAACGTCAACGAGGGCACCAATGAGTGTCACAACTTCCTACGACAAGGAGGTTGAGTACATGATCGCAGACCGAGTTGTGCGGAAGCGAGGAGTACCTCCTAGTAACATCAAGTTTGATCAGTCAATCAAATCTTTTGATTTTGATCAAAACATGGATGAACCATTCGTTTACAAGAAGATCAGTAGAAGGACAGTATGTTTTTTTGTGTTATATGTAGATGACATATTACTGATGGATAACGATGTAGGGTTTCTTTCATAAGTGAAACAGTGGTTGTCCACAACGTTCTCGATGAAAGACATTGGTGAAGCTAGCTATATCCTTGGGATCAAACTCATGAGAGATCGCCAGAAAAGGATGCTAGGTTTGTCACAGGCTACCTATTTAGACAAAGTCCTGGCCAGATTTAGCATGGAGAACTCCAAACAGGAAAGTGTCCCTTTCCAACATGGAGTCAGTCTTTCCAGATCTCAATGTCCTTAGTCTCAGACGAACATTGAAGAGATGAAGAGGATTCCCTATGCCTTTGCAGTAGGGAGTCTTATGTATGCTATGTTGTGTACGAGATCGGACATTTTCTATGCAATAGGTATCGTAAGTTGTTACCAGTCTAACCTTGGATGAGAGCATTTGAGTACTGTCAAGAATATCCTCAAGTACCTGAGAAGGACTAAGGACTATTTCTCAGTTTTTGGATCTGATCAGTTATCAGTTCTGGGTTACACAGACTCAGATTTCCAAACTGATAAGGATGACAAAAATTTCACGTCTGGGATGGTGTATCTAATGGGTGGAGGTGTCATTGTGTGGTGGAGTGCAAAACAGAAATCTACAGCCAATTCCACTACCGAGGCAGAATACCTTGCAGCTTACGATGCAGCAAAAGAAGGTGTTAGGCTAAGAAAATTCCTATCAGATTTGGAGGTAGTCCCTGACCTTGTTAAGGGTCCTATTCCCCTGTTATGTGACAACAGAGGGGCCATTGCACAAGCTAAGGAGCCTAGGGCTCATCAGAGTAACAAGCACGTGCAACAGAAGTATCACCTCATCAGAGAGATTATCCAGCAGGACAACGTGAGTGTCTCCAAAGTGGACACAACTGAAAATGTGTCAAATGCCATGACAAAGGGTTTGTCTCCTAGAGTGTTTGAAAAACACATGGAGGGCATGGGTTTAAAATGTATAGGAAATTGGCTTTAATGTACAAGTGGGAGATTATTGGATTTATGTGTCCATCAAACCCAGTTCAGTCTTGTTAAATTCGATTTTATTTTGTATTGAACCTTTATACATTTTGGATTAATATTATCACATGCGATATAAACTTTTTGAGCATTATATATCCGTAAGTTTTACTTAAAATGGTAGTCACGACTAGGGTTTGGGCTGGGCACCCTTATCATATGGTCGTCGCATTGGGTATGCCTAGACATGTGATGTCAGGGTACGAATGTGAGTACTCACATGATCGATGTGTGTATTGGCGAAGAATCTATTTTTTCGATTCCCTCATGTATTACTGCCAGATGTAAGAAGGGATAGACATGTGTCACCGATACCCTTTACCTGAGGGAATCCTGTCGCTGCAAAGTGTGACCGCATTCTTTGGTTCATCAATGACTGAGACTCAAGTGAGTCAAAGCCGGTGTTCTAGGAATACGTGAACACTTTATGAGTGAAGGAGTTACTCAATATGGTCACCATTGCCCGATTGGGGAACACCAAGATTGAAGTTGTCTATGTATGGTCATATCAGAATCTAGATCCAGTGCTGTTTTGGAAATGGTTTTTTGCAAAACCTATTTTACATAAAATAATAGATTATATGTAGTTATTTCAATAAAGTGTTTTATCGAATTTTATGGTACTCGATTAGATACACAGACACTCTTATAGGGACATGTACTATGGAATGGGGTTTGGTAGTACAAGTGTACATGCCCTAGATTCCATAATGATAATGTTGATTAGTGGGGGGGTTGTACATGATAATTTATTATCATGTAGGGAGTTATTTGGAATTTACTAAAATAATTGATTCTTTATTTAATTAATGGATATGGTGCTAATTGTAATTAGCCATAAATTAAGATAATCAATTACTTATAATATTCCCTATTAGATTATGCTTCTTCACCAATTAGAAGCACTTTGAGTTTAAACAAGACAGCCAAACAAGGAGAGAGAGAGTCTGACTCTCACCGGGATTTCTTTTTCCCATCTAGGGTTTTTTAAAACCCTAGTATTATATAATAACCAAAAACGCAGGAGAGGTGAAGTGCTCCATGTTTTTGGCTGCCCCCCCCCCCCTTGGATGGTTTTTGGTTTCCCTCTCTCTCTTGTGATCTCTTCTTTTGCTTCTTCTTGCTCTATACTTTGTTGGAGAGTTAGGGTTTTGGAAAGCCAGATTTATATTTGAAGAATTGAAGAGCATCTAGGATTGGCTTGAAGAACCTTGGTTGCACTATTGGAGGTCCAGATCTGTTTGCTTGGAGTACTCATCGGGGGAAGAACCATTGTCTATTGGAGGAGCAATACTTGAGGCTCATCAGGTTAGCAATTTTATGTTAATTCCTGTTGATTTAATTATATTGATTATTCATGGGATGTGAAAGTAACCCAAATCGATTATTTTCCATTGCGCATTTGGGTATGGGATGGATCCCTCTACCCATGAGATGGAATAGAGATAATTATTCTCTATGACATGGATCCCAATAATTTTATGGGACGTCAAAGAGATGGACTAGACATTGGTTTGTCATACCAAACCCTAGTAGGGTTCCTATAGGGCACCATGGGCCACCATGGATAACCCTAAAATTAAAAATAGGATGCCCAAGCTAGGTTAGGGTGCCCTAGGGCAACCCTAGGGTTCCCTAGGGACAACCTTGGAGTTTCTTAAAACAGGGAACTCGAACTTATATTACTATTGGTTTACCATGGTGAACCATTATGATCCCATGGAACGTAGGATCAACCTACAACTGCACCAGGTATTAAATCGATGGTGAACTCTATCTATCTGGTGGTAGTCCAGGTAAGTCTTCAAGAAAAACATCAGGAAAACCTGAACTACATCAATATTCTTCAGTTGTAACTTCTTTTCCTCCTTGCCTACCAGTACAGCCAAAAATCCCTGACATCCTTGAGATAGCAACTTCCTTACCTGGATGGCTGAGATCAGTGGAGATATGGGCTTTGTTGTTCTTTTACCAACAAACTTGAAAGATTTCCCATCTTCTGTCTCAAACACCACTTTCTTCTTATGGCAATGGATATTGGCATGATGTGTAGATAGCCAATCTATTCTAAGGATCACATCAAAATCTCGCATATTTAACATGATTAAATCTACTTCTAGATCATGACCCTCAATCTGAACCTTACAAGGCCCAAATATTGTGTCTACCGCTAAGTTTTCTCCAAATGGTAATGCAACAGATAAGGTGAAAAGTAATTGTATAGTCTTAACAGAAAACTTCATAGCAAACGATGGAAAAACAAAAGAATGTGTCGCTCCAGAACCAAACAAAACAAGTGCAAGTACAGATGATATATGTAGAGTACATGTCACCACAGATGGTGCAACCTCCACTTCCTCCGTCGTCATAGTAAAGACACGTTCCTGCCGGCGCGGTGGTGCAATCTGTACCCCGGGCTGAGTAGGTTGCGTTGCTGGTCTAGGATACTGAGGCTGCTGACCCTGCTGCATCTGGGGTGGTCTCTGTCCCTTATAATACGGTTGTGGCTGTGGTGGGCGCTGCCCCAGATAATACTGTTGTGGTTGTGGTGGACGATGTCCCTGATAAGACGGCTATGCAAGTGACCGCGAATATCCCTGAGCTGGCATCAAAGGTCGATACTGGATCTGCCGTTGTGGCTAAAATACTCTCGCCTGATGTACTGATGCAGTGCACTCCCTGGTTGTGTGACTTGACATTCCATGAATATAACATAACTTCTGACAAAATCCTAACTTCTGACAAAATCCAATATGAAAATTTTGACATCGGTTGCAAACTTTATCTATGCCTTGATCTTGCCGAATCCTCTGCTATTTTTGACCACCAGTATCCTTCTGTGTATCAGCAGGCCGCTTACCCTTGTCTGTAGTTTCTCTGGTGCTAACTTCCAACAGTATGGCTTTTTGGAGCACCTTCGCATAAGTACCCAACTCTAGAATACATATTGAATCTCTCAGACTATCCTTCAAACCTTTTTCAAACCTTCTTGCCTTCTTCAGGTCTGTATCAATGTGATCTAATGCAAAAGCTCTTCAAACTTCTTCTTGTATTGAAGTACTGAGTCATCTTCCTATTTCAATAGCAGAAATTCAGTCTCCTTGTCCTTCAAACTCCTCGGGAAGTAGTTGTCAAAGAAAGCATCCCGAAATCGTTGCCAGGCGATCACTGGATTTGCTGCTGTCATGATCTACATGGTAGTCTTCCACTAAAGATTTGCTTCTCCTTGAACCATGAAAGTGGCACACCGAACCTTCTCAGCATCTGTGCATCCGCCTAAAGTATCAAAAATTTTCTCTGTTTCTTCTATCCAATAAGAGGGCCATAATGGTTCTGCTCCGACTCCCTTAAAGACAAAGGAACCCAGCTTTATAAATTCCTTCATAATCCAACTCGGATCCTCTTCCCTCGGGTTTCTTGGCTGGAACTGAGGCCGGTGTGGTGGTGAATTTCCTACGCCTCCAAATTGTGCGGTCTGGTTTTGCACAAAATTCATGAACTGCGTGAAGGCTCCCATAAACTGCTCCATTCCAGGTGGTGGAGGTAAAGGTCCTTCAGGTGGTGGATTTCCATGTGGCGGTGGCGGTGAATTTCCTCTTTCTTCCTGAGGTAGGGCTGATAGATTAGAGCAATTGCTCCCACTCGCCCGTCCTCTAGTGTTATAATGAGCCATTCTGGGCTGCAATAAGTACCAAACAATTGATAAAAAAAAAAGAAGTAAGAAAAAAATTACTGAGAGACAACCCAAGTAAAAGTAAGAGATCCTAGTTGTCTCTATGTTCCAAAGGAATCGTATGCGACTAGTTCTTCTATGTTCAAAGGGGTCCCATGCCACCAGTTCTTCTATGTTCAAAGGTCCAATCATTCCAAACTTTTGCTCTGATACCATTCTCTATAACACCCCCAAACCCATCTTGGGATTTAAGGATAATTACATCCCAAGGATCGCTCCGTTCGGATAATTTGACCCAAAGATAATAAATACAATTAATAGTTACCTCGACACCTCATCATCTACAATCTATTCAGAGTAACAGCGGAAGTCTTTTAAGTAGATAAAAATACTCAATATAGAACAATGAAATCAGTCTACGTTCCATGATAAGTTCCATCAAATAACATTGATTATAAAGCCATTAAACAAGGAATCTATAGTGCTAGTGGCACCACAACTAATAAATGAGTATTGAAATTCAAGTCTAACACTGTCTCCAAAATAAAATCAATTTAGATAAAAAAAAAAATGAATCTAAGCCGAAGGAAAATCTTCAGCCCCAGTAGATCCATAGTCCCCATACGGAACTTCTGACTCTTCATAACTCTGATAAGTGTTATACATCTCAAAACCTGGAACGATTTCCAGCCCAACCATGGGTAAGTTACAATACTTAATGAGTTTGACAGAGAGTACAATGCACCATAATCACATAGCACATTAAAATTATTAAGACAAAAAAAATAAGTGCAGGTTCTATGCCATGATGCCATGCAAGCTATCACTATGCAATGCATGAAATACAAAATTTTAAATTACATTACCATATCATCAGGCTACAACTTTTAGCCCTGATGATAGGTCCACCATTCACGTTATCACACCATTGTGTCACCCCCTATGGTAACCCCAATGACAGACCTACCAACAGAAAGTAAAAAGCATGCATGCATAGTGATGCAGTATTCCCCAAGTATCTGTACTAAACAACACATCATATTTCAGAATACAGTGCCTCCCCCAACCTCGCATGGCATGCACATACCATGAAAGACTGAGGCTACACTTCCCACATGTCACATAACAACGTCCCATAACACCTTATATGCAATGTGGAGCTGAGCACCAATTCTTAATACAACAACTATCTAGAACTAACACCTGGGAATTACAAAATAGAATGTATGCATAAAAGTAAATAACCTCCTAGTAAATTATTTCAACCATGGTTACCGAATTATCATCATTAACTATTTCACAACATTCATCTTAATAACCACATGGATTAAAGAAACAAAACACTCAAACCACACAAGTATCATGCCTTTCATCACTTATAATTGCAACCATAAGAAAAAACAATTCAATAATAACTATAACCTAACAATAGATAATGGTTTTAGTATATTCTACACAACTATAGTGACAGTTAACTCTACTCACCACGTCTGAATCCAGTAATCTCCAACACTCGCAAGCCAAAACGTTCCAACAATGATTAAAAAAAAACTCTTGTAGCGTAGGTGAACTCTAGAAGGAAAAAAAAAATACCTTCTTCAAGCTTGCTCCCATTCACCCGGTTGCTCTTTAGAAAAGTAAAGAAATTCATTTAGGTTTTACAGTACTTCTTAATTAGCAAAACTCTTGTTACCCTAAAATCCTAGCCATTGATTTTAAAAGTTAGAGTTTATTAGGATTAGGCTACTTATTAGGGTTTGTCCTTATTAGAATTTGCCCTCTAGTAGAAACACTCTTTTGAAATTTAACATTCCTTTCGTAGCATTCTTCCTATTTGGTATTTCAACAATAGTGGTCCCCTACTAGAAATCAAAGTCTAAAAGAAAAGAAAATAAAATAAATATTTTAACCTTCTGCAGGGTTTGAACCCATGACCATCATATTACTTAAATAACTAACTACCACTAGTCTACAATGCATTGTATCACCAAAAGAAAACACACTAATCACTTTATTTAATTAGGAGTTAAGCCTAAGAGAATTCTTAGAAATTAATTATAAAAAAAAATCTCCCGCTCTTTCTTAACCATTACCTTAAATAAATTCCTACGATTATTCATTTCCTCCCACCACCTCCAATCCTTCTTCTGTAAAAGAAAAGAATTACACAAATATCCTTCAAATTTCCACGAATATTACAGGCACGTCCCAGAACCCCTACAGTGGGTATTCACCGCCTTTAGCCTATCTGTACATATCTTCATCTACTCAAGTGCTTTATAGAACACGGATGCCAGCCGATCTTCCACTATCGACTAGGATTCTTTGGACTTCGAAGTTCACAACTGATAAAGTTATCAATACTGCATCATTATGTGGCGTTCAGACACCCATGACTTGACCTGTCCTGGTTTTCTTATTTGGCATTTCAGTAGCGTTCATGCTACGTGCATAAACTTTACTGGAGGAGGATGAACTGCATCTAGCCACCAGTTTGCCAATAATTGCCGCAATTACATTGGTTGGGCACTTTGATTAGTTCAGTTGTCACACTCTTCTCTTGTAGGTGAGGGTCTTCTTTCGCACATCTGATCTCTTCTTCGGTCGAGCTCTCTTTCCTCAGTCCTTCCGTATCCACCAGCACCTCATTCCTCTTTATTGACATAACTCCCGAAGTAGCCTTTCTGAATGAGGCTTTTGATATATGCCTTAAGGTGCTTGCAGTTGTCAGTAGCATGTCCATGGTCGTGGTGGAACCGATACTACTTGCTCCTGCCTTATCATGTAGGAGTTCATGATAAGGAACTCCATGAAGCCCTTGTCTTTGATCTCCATCAACATCTCTAACCTCTTGTGGATGAGAGGAGTGTATATGTCAAAGGTCTTTGCAGGGCTCCTTTGTCGACCCAAACTTTGGTCTGAGCATTGCTGCTTACTCTGACCTACCTGGGGCTACTTCTCATCTCTTTCTATCCTCTTCTTGTCTAAGCTTCCCCTTTCGAGGTCCTTCCATGCTGCCATTGTTTCGGCTGCGCTGTTGTACTTTTTGCATCTAGCAAGAAGCTCTTGCATGTTCTTTGGTCGCTTCTTTGATAATGAGAACTGGAGTCAGGCGTCGGTGATTCCGCCTGGTTGGGCCACGAGCTTTGTTGTCGGGTCCAGGTCTTTCACCTCTAGTGCTTCCTTGGTGAATCGAGTAACGAACTCTCTAAGGGTTTCGCCACTATGTTATTTTATGGCCATTATACTGACCGCAGTCTTCCTATGTTTCCTGCTACTTAGGAAGTGGTTGACAAAGGCTTTGCTGAATTCCTAAAAGTTTTTGATAGACTTCGGTTTGAGGCATGAGAATCATGACCTTGCTGCTTTCCTTAACGTAGCTGGGAATGCTCGGCACATGATAGTGTCGAGGGTCCCCGAGAGTATCATCACATACTACAAACTCTCTAGGTGGTCCATAGGGCTAATAGTGCCATCATATGTCTCGACAAGTGGCATCTTGAATCCTTTTGAAGGGGTACCTTCATGACCTCATCTGAGAGGGTTGTTTTTCTCGTGTAGTCTAACTCATCCATTCCTCCTCAGCTTCGTATGACTCTATTGACCAATTCATTGTGCTCTTGGATCTCGAAATCCCATTCTAGGTTGGTTTCCTTGTCACTGGGCTCCTCTCTTTGGCTCCTTGGGACCTTCGGCCTGGCCTCGGTTGACTTCCCTATCCCACGGTTCTTCCCTCTGGCTCCTCGAGGCTTCGGCGTGGTTGCCCCTTTGGATAACTTGGTGACTTCCGCCAGCATCTGAACTATTGAAATTTGACCTGCTATGGGCTTTTCCACTATAGGCTCGGACACATCTAGTGTGGTTGTGCTCTTCATGGTCTCCAAGGCTCCGACTGACATGGTTCGAAGCTTCGTGCTCGGGGGCTCGGGCCATCACCCTTGTGGTCTCTCGGACAACCAATACGAGGTCGCAAATTTGTTGTAGTAGGGCGATGAAGTGCTCAAACATTACCAAAGCTTGAGAATCTGGAAGTTGGGCATTATGAGGGCCTACACACCGAGGATTGTTAGACCACTGCAATCTATGGTTCTATTCGGCTTGATCTTATTCAAGGGGGATTTGTCTCAGGTCCCCTCGGTGGAGGAGAACCCTAGCCTATATTCCTGTTTGAATGTCATGTAGGTCTCATTCACAATTGCTCCTTCGTTCCCACAGACGACGCTAATCTGTTGCCGTTGAAATTTGTCTTGTCGGGGAGACCAACACATAGTAGACCAAAATGTATATAGCAGAGAGGGCCAGAGCAGACTCCAATGGGGACTCTCTGATGCTTTAATAAGAACTCAGAGCAACAAGAAGGATGTTGAAAGAGCAATAACTTGATAGTATTTCTATGTAAGGTTGAATGTCCTATACCTCATGCTTTACCTCTCTATTTATAGGATAGTCGGTGGAGTAGTCCGATTTCCAATTGAAGATCCTGGGAAGGAAGGTGAATCTCAGTCGAAGTCCTGAATAGTATGAGATATACGCAGTGAGTTCTTGCTATGAAAGGTTTCGTTTACTTTAGAGGAATCTGATCCCCAGTGAGAATATTTCTACTATGGGAAGTTAGGATCCCAATGAATCACGGTGGCTCTTATTACGGTTCTTGGTTTGGTTAGTTCTCCTCAGCCACGTGTCGTTCACCCACTGGTGGGCAGTTTTTATGCATATTATTTCATAACAAATACGATAAGAGACAGTTAAAGTGTGGATAAGAAGGAAGGAGGGAGGGAGAGAGAGAGAGAGAGAGGGAATCAATGGTTTCGAAGGAGAAGAAGGTATATCAGTTTAAAAAATAATAATAAGGGAAAAGGCTAATAATAAAGAATGAGATAATAAGGGTATAAACATCCAAAATTATAAGAAAGAAGGATATGAAGGATAAATAGAGGAAGATGGTAGTAAGGATAAAACAATCAAGTGAAAAACAGCCATGAAACATGTATTCATGCTTTTATATATGCAGTACTTGTTATTTTATTTGTATTTTTTTTTTTAGTGTAATATATATACTACTTGTTGGTGTATTGGAAAGTGGGAACTCTAAATATATAATGATATTTAGGGCAGCTTTTATGCCGGTCCATTGGGTTTTTATTTTCAAAATCACAGAATCACAAAGATTAGGGTCCTGAATGGAGATAAAGAAATTGGGTTTAATTTTAAACCAAACCGAACCATAAACTAGGATCCAGATCGTCTACGGAGCAGCTGCCCGTCCTGCTTGTGCTCGCAAACATAGGGCAGTGCGCAAAGACTGCCTTACCCCCACTCGGGCAATGCGCTCGAGTAGGGGTAAGGCGGTCTTTGCACGTGACCCTGTGTCTGTGCAGCACAGGCAAGTCGGGCAGCTGCGCCGTAGACGATCCAAATTGGATATTTAGGGGAAAACGAACCTATTAAGGATTGTGGCTCCTCCACCAAGAGGGGACCGGATCCTCTCCAGCACACCATCCCCTTCAGTGTGCACTTGGCGGCTGGCTGCACCTAGGCATGCACCTAAAATGCCTCCAGCCTTCGGATGCACACTGAAGAGGATCTCTTTCTACCTAGAGGCCCCCACGAGATGATGCCACCGCACCCTAATGAAAAGTGGAAAGGCTGCCACTGATGATGCTTCCATGTGTACTCCCATTGGGGCAGGGTTCACGCTCCCATACGGAAAACTCTCCCTCTAATATTTAAGATTAAATCTCTTTGATTTATAGGATTTCCTTTTGCTGATCACATTCTCTCTACAACTCTCGCAGACTCAGGTGTTGGAAGTAAGTAGTATTATAGATTGAGGAGATCGAGATAGTTTCTGTTGGGAGAATATTATCGTTTCTATATATCCATCTTGATTCTCTTACTTCATCATACTCATAAGGTTCCCACCTCTTCTCAGTCTAGTCCAAAATCAAAATCAATATCCAAATCCTGAGGTAGATATGATTCGTGATTGGATTGGAATCTGCCGGAGTAGATGAGGGAGAGAAAAAGGAGGATGGTTGAGACAGAGAAAGAGATAGAGATAAAGACAACATGTTAAGGGACCTGACAAGGGGAGAGCTTCTAGGGGAAATGGGAGTCTTAACTCTTGAGAATCCAAGTCAACGTATAATTAGAAATTATTTATTTAGAGTTGGATACTTGGATACTTGGAACTCTAAATAAATATAGAAAAATATTTAAGAGTACCACTTTTGATTTAAAGGATTTCCTTTTGAGACTTAATTTATCTCTCGCCGACTCAGAACAATCGGTATTCCTACTGTCATAATAAATAGCGGAGAGCGTCTCTCGATTCTATCCATCTTAATTCATTCTCTCACTTCATCATCTCAGTCTTGAGGCCGGACTGATGAGTAGCACATGCAGCAGCCCTCATAGCTGAAGTACTCTGATCAGCAACAACATGCGTAGTAGTGCAGAATTGGATAGCAGTGATGACATTCTTATGGAGATTCTAATTTGGTTGCCACTCAAATCAATCTTCAGATTTAAGTGTGTATCAAAGAGGTGGCACCACCTTATCTCAGACCTTTCCTTCGGTAACAGATTGGATTGCAGTAATGACATTCTTAAGGAGATTCTAATTCGGTTGCCACTCAAATCAATCTGCAGATTCAAGTGTGTTTCCAAGAGATGGCACCACCTTATCTCGGACCCTTCATTCGGTGACAGTTATGTGTCCCACATACGTAAGAGGAGAAATATGGACGACGGGAAGCAGCAACAGCAGCAGCAATATCGGAAGAAGAATTTACCTTTAGTCTTATTTTTCCTTAACCTTTTCCTTTTACTATTAGTCCTTGCGCACTCCCATTGAACTCAGAATATAATGGAATCTCCAACGTTTTTCTACACCACCACCTTAGTGACGGTGGGATATCTCTCTATACATCTCACCCATTCAATTTTCAGGGATGCTTGAAAATTGGATCGGGACCTTGGTAATTTTTTTTCTTTTCGTTTTTTGATAACTGAAATTTCATTCAAATAAAATGCATGAAAAATACAATGTTTGAGTATTCCAGGCTAGGGTATGGGCAAGCGCAAGCCCAACAGTTTCCCTAGAGAAAAAGTTGTAACCACAGCTTATGATACGACTAGACACATGACAAATGTCCTTGTGAGTAGGGATGGCCACGGCAGACAAAGCCATGTGATTTCCCATAATGATGACCGACAGTCTGTCTGGTCCCCACTTTCCCAGATGCCAACTTGGTAGACAAAGCCAACGTTTTCCGGCCCATTGTCAATGACGATGATGCTGGCGAGCCAGTGCTGGTGGCGGAGTCCTTGAGTAGGACTGGCATGAGCTCACACACCTCCCATCTCCGGGATCTGGTGTCGAACATCTCAATAGTTGAGGGGTCGACCACGAAGTAACACATGCTGCCAGCACCGAAGATGGAGGGCGTTGAAGGAGGAGAGACCGGCATAGAGCTTGCAGACAAAGTGTTGGGAATGGTAGGATCGAGATGCTGGGGAGGCAAAGGAGGAAGTGTTGGTGTTGGTGGTGAAGTGATGGATTTTGCCAATGGAGATCTGAAGTCAGACGCGAGAAGCAGGGTCGAAAGCACAAGCTGGAATGAGGGAATGGTTGTTGTGATGCAAGGTAAAGACAATGATGTACCAGGACTTGAGTCCTCTGACATCTGCAACGGCAGATCCCCCATCTACGCCAGCTCCATCCCCCTACCTGTGAGACCTCCAACGCCTCCATCAAGGAAAATCTGCCAAAGTCCAACATCAGATGCCAAGATTTGAATAGATCTGAGATGAAGCAAGTGAGAGCAGGAAGTTGAACACTAATTTGGGCGAGGTCTGAGATGAGGCAAGTGAGATAAGGAAAAGAAAGGGAGAGGGAAAAAGAAAAAGGAAAAAAACACACCACTGGGGAAAAGAAGGTTCATGCTGCATGGGTGGAGGGGCTACATCTTGAATAGAAGATCATTCAACCGTCCAGTTATGTTTTTCTTGGAGCTAAGCTGTTACACCCGCACCCCAATTATACCCCCTAAACCCGGGGCAGTTTGGACCTTTACCTAAGGGGCAATGCCACGGTGGCACAGGCCAACACCTATAACCTTAGACTTAAAATATTACTAAAAGTATCCCCTCGAAGACCTAGAAGTGTGGGCCAAAGCCCCGCAACTTTCCTTGAAGTTTGGGCCATGACAACAGCACCGGAGTCACGAACGGACTCAACTGTACTGAATCCGCCTGAGGATCCACCCATGCTGTCATCTGCCTTTTTGGTTTATTTTCCTGTGGGACCCACATCCCCATATCCTGGACACCATAATGAGACCTTTGGACCATATGGACCCCTACCCTTGCCATTAGATGGTTAGTTGAACTATGAGAGTGGGCCCACAAAGCCTAACTTAAACTGAATAATGGGTTTTATATACCCTAACCTAAACCAAACATGACCTAATGGACCTAATAGTTATGACCAAAGCCAAACAAGCCCTAAGACCTAACTAAAACCCATTTAAAGACTTAAGGGCCACTAAGTCTTTGGGGGTACCTAAACCAAACGTGGCCTAAGGCCCTTTTAACCCTTAAAAGGATAAGAGAATTCTTATTCTCTTATCTCCTCCCCTCCCAAGTAAACCGTGGAGGAGAAGAGACAAGAGAAGAAGGAGAAGTAGAAGTAGGAGAGGAATAGGAGGGGAAGGGAAGAAGGTGGAAGCCATGCAAAAATGGCTGGTTGCCCCTAGGGGTGTCAATGGGTCGGGTTGGGCCGGGCCTGCCTAAACCCTGACCCGACCCTAGAGGCCTTAACCCTGACCTTGACCACGACCGACCCTGTCGAGTGGTCAAGAAACTCACCTTCTGACCACTCGCGGGTCGGGCCGGTCGGGTTGGTCTTGATTTATGGCACCGCCCACGTGTCTCATTAGACCATGTTTTTGTAACATAGGATCTCAACCTATGGGACAACTAATAAATATGTTGAAAAAAATGGCGTGTGTATAAACTCTCTCTCTACGTTATAATCGTGTCCCCTCAATAGGCCGGAAGCTTATAGGGGCTAAATAAATAACAATCATGTCGTTGACTCTTTTTATGGTCCGATCAAAATAGTAGATGATCTACTCTTTTTATGGGTTCCCACTTCATGATGATGACAAAGCTAGTAGTTATCTCTGTATAATTCTCTTCTGTTTTTTTTTTGTCAGAAAATACTTATATTAAGTATATAATATATATATATATATATGTAATATTATATACCTATAATTATCTGAGGTCGGGTCGGGCCGGGCGGCTAGGCCGAGGATCTAACCACTGCCAGCCGGGCTTTATTGACACCCCTAGTTGCCCCACACCTCCTCCCCAAGCTGGCCGGACCCAAGGGAGAAGAGAAAGAGGAGGAGAAGAGATGGAGAGAGTGGCTAGAAGAAGGAAGCTCACCAAGTTAAGCTCCCCAAACCTAGCTCTCCCCCATTTCTCTTTGATTTTGATGAATTTTCTTGAGCTTGGGCTAACCTAGGGTTCCATTTGGAACTCAAGGTGATGCTTGACCCTAGTTGGGAGCTCTAATAATGCTGACCTAGGCCTCTAAGTGCTGCATTTGCAGCTATGGCTGTGGAATCCCTGGTTTAAGCTTCAAACCGAACCCTTGGACCAATGTGAAACCAAACCTTGTAGGATCTTGGAATCCTTGAGGTGAGCCTAGGACCTAGTGACCCTAGGAAGGCTTAGACACCTCTCCCTTGTCCCTGAGAGCTTAGGGCACTCCAAGCTTTAAGCTGGAGCAAAAGCCCTCTGAAATCTCGGAAGAGACTGCCGACGGATGAACGATCGGATCCACCAATCGTGGTACTATTCGTCAAACCGCCCAGTATAAACCCTGCGCCTAAGCCTGAGTGGACGAAGGCACGGATTCACTCTGTTTGCCTCCGCTCTGGGCCTGTTGCTCTCAGGTATGTCTCAGGAAATGAACGGATGCAGGGGCGAACCCAAGAAGTACATTCGCCCGTTGATCCGCTCCCTTTTATATGTGTCTCAGTTGTTGAACGGATGCATGACCAGATTCAAGTGAAATGTTCCACTCGTGGGTCCGCTCACTTTGTTTTACTTTTTAGCCTGAACGGAGTCAGGGACGAACTCACCTCTGCTGAAATCGTCCATGAGTCTGCTCATGTTGTCTTGGTTTAAATCTGATTTTAACATCGAGGGCCTAGCATGGGACCCTTCTATGCATGCTTTAATGATTGTTTTTCTTTTCCTAACCTACCCAACTCGATGGATAGCGGGGAGCCCAGGTGAGATTCATGTTAACCACACATGGCGACGCCTGTGTTAGGTGAGTGGGTTCTGGGTGATTTGTTGACCTTGGATATATATTTAATATGAAATTTTAAGCATGATATTATATATTTATAAGCATTGTGCGCATTGCATTATTATCCAAATGTGATCTGTTATGAATGTGATAGCATGTTCACCCTTGTATCGGGCTACGGTACCGGGACCTTAATTTATTTAAATTATGAAAACTGCTATATGTCTTCCTGATCTGTATGTGTCGTGCCATGCTGGTACCCGGGTACTAGATGGAATGGGATGTTGATGCACCCGGAATACCTCTCGGGACAATAGGACTTGCATATAATATATCTGTGGCTAGGATGCTTGTCCCCTTATGCTACGACCCTTGCCAACAGGGGTTTATGTGTTAGCTAGTCTGAGCACCTATGGTCTGTGGAGGTGGGAAAGGCCAGGACAGGGGTAGTGATGGCTATCGGGGTCTGCCACTGTGGTCATGATGGCTTCTACCGATGTAGGTCCCCTCGTGATAATTGAGGTTTCACTGGGGCGATAGGATAAGTGACCTTCAGTGTCTCCCGAGTTATCACAGTAGCATACACTTGACCGATAGAATTGTGTACTAGGTAGAAAATGAATCTAACATTAGCATGCATCATTCTGCTTGATATTGTTTGTGTGATGTATGCGCATTCCCCTTTACTCCCTCACTAGCTAGTGTAGCTAACCCTGTTGCGCAATCCCTTTTTAGTTATTATACAGGAGGTACTACTTAGATGAGCACTGTTGGATGCGAATTAAGTGGAGCTGATGACTATGACTTGGATGTAGCTGTACACCCAAGATTGGTGCCCTTGTGGCAATTATTTCTCCTTTAATTTTCTGTCTTCATTTCCATAATCATGTATAAACTGTGTGTTTATTTAATAGGAGAGTAATGAATGGTTACTTATATTTGAATCTTACTATGTGTTATCATTAGAGAATCGATGCTCTATAATTTCACATGATTTAATTTAATTTCGCTTTTGCTAACTCTGTATCTGGAACGGTTTATTCCCTTTTTGTACGTTCCTTTCTGTTATCAATATGTGATGACAGGGTGGAATGTGGCTCGGGACACTGTATCTGTGATCCTGGTAGGTATTGGGATGATGTGTGATTGTCCCAATCACCCCCTATGTGGCAATATATATTACATCGAGATGGGGGCGTGACAGAGTGGTATCAGAGCAATGATGCTCTGCACCAACCACGGTCCAGTGTAACCTCTTGATTTACTCTCCACAAATAGGTTCTAAATTAAAAACCTCAAGAACATAAAGTGTTATATGTGGACATAGGAGAAGACTGATTGGAGTGAAAATAAGAATCTAGATAATAATAGGCAACATGGAACTTAGAACTCAAAAACATAGGCTGTTGAATAATAACTATGCAATTGTTTGGCTGAGTCCTAAGTAGATACTAGCTGGGTAAATATATGTTATAATTCATGAACGATAATGAATTAAACATAACCAACCATAGTAATCCCCAATGATCTAAACAAGGGGGAATTAAGTATATATATATATATATATATATATGACTAATTACAATTTTCATACTGTCCCAACTCTTCCGTGAGGTCAGTCAAGCCTTTCCCAACTTCAACCCGTGATATCATTCATTTTAACCTGAGGCATGTGATTTTACTCTGTCAAATCATGTATACAATTCAACCATCAATTTGATCCAAATTTCTACTTGGGCATGACTGTGTCCATTTTAACCTCAAGCACAAGGTTTCAAAGGATCCAACCCAAAACACCTGATTTGTACAACCCAAATCAAGGGTACATCCATCCATTACAATTAAAATTTCCTAAAAGTTCGCAAATGTTTACCAAACCATCTAATCAAAAGAAAGAAAAGAAAGGAAATGCATGAAAAGTCAAAAGAAAATAGTTCTAACATCCCAATTATCCACCACGAAGACAAGAAACTTGAAAGAGTTAATTAAAATAGCTTTAGAGAACTGCTGGAGAAGAACTGAGCTAGGCATCTGCACCACCACCACCGCGACCCAGGAAGGCATTGAGATCTTTCACTCCTCGCTCTATGCTCTCTAGACGCCGAGCCTGATCAGAGAACTGCTTCTTGACATCGTCGAAGCCATCCGCCATCCTCAGGTTCAGTCGCCGAATAGCCATCATGATGTCGCTACCTCCCCCAGGTGCACCTGAAGTACCTACTGCAGATGGTCCAGAACCCATAAACTCCAGGTCATCATCACTGTCATCCTCCTCCTCCTCCCTAGCCCCTTTGCCATCCCCGTATTGCACCTTCTCCCCTGCACTGTCATAATCATAGTATAAATTCATCTTCTGCAGTGCATTGAACCCAATAGGTCCCTCAGTGCATATTCCCTTGGGTTCACGATCAAGATCAATCCCAAGGAATAGGAAAATCCTGGTGAGCAGTCGACCATAGGGTAGAGTGTTGTTTCGAACAGGATTCATCACCGCACGGGCCATGTGCTACATGACCACGTGAGGCAGACAGATGGGCTGGCTAGTGTACAGAGAATGAGCCAGAACTGTAGACATCAATGGAGGCAAGGTGCTGTGTGCCTTAGAAGGAGCCAGATTGGTCCTGGCTATAAAGATCAAAACCCGCTGTGAAGGAGGGAACTTGGAAAGATCTTCATTCTCCTCGAACCTGTCATTGGAGAGAACCTTAAATAATTTTCGCTTCTCATCTGAAGGGAGGCACTGGTCCGGATGACTGCCTGGAGGATAGTATACCCTCTCACCCTCTGAGGATACACTGAGAAGAACCCCCGACTCCACAGCATTGAAGCTAATGACCACTCCCTTTACGTAGGAAGTCAACCTGGAGTCGTCGTCATCTTCCTGGACCATTACCAAATTTGCATAGAACTCCCTGACTAGAGTGGGGTAGTAGAAGTCTGGTTGAGCGAGCATGTCGGTCCACTGTAGTCTATCAAACCTGGCCCCCCACCTTATAGGCCAAAAGCTCTTCCACTGTGACGTCTCTCTCTACAATAATCTTTCTATTGAAGAGATGCTCCCTATAGATTCCTTCGGCCTTTTCTGAGGTAAAATAGTTCACATTGTAAGCCGTAGGAGCGGAAGATACAATGGATAGATCTCTCCTTTTTGGACCCATGATCAGATTTCCTACACATAAGGCACAAATCAAAGAAGGACGATAAATGTAAGCCAAATTGGAACGATGGCATATGATTGGTAAATAAATTATAGGAGAAGAATGTTTAAATGATATGGGAATCACTTGAAGAAAAGGGCTATACATGATGAAGAAAATCAAATATGCATATGTAAACAATGAGAATATGGAATATGGATATTATTGGAGATATGTTGAGAAGAAAAGAAACAAGATCAATTCACGTTTGAAGTCTACATGAGATCCCTAGTGTCGAATATGAGGTCAACATGAACGATGTATGTGCTCTTGAATATTATATATTTCAACCAATGTCAAACAAATAAGATATTGAATGAGATACCCCAACAAGAGACAAGGACTATTTAATTGAGAAAAAGGGGATAAGCCCCAAGAATTTTGCAAATAATCCCTTAAATAAGAAATGCATTGAGGATACATCAAGTGAATGAATTATTTGGAAAGTAAAGGATAGATTTCAAAGGTTTTTCCAACAATCTTACAAACAAGAGAAGATGCTTGAAGATAAAACAATGAGATAAATTCCTATGAGATTCTAGGGCACATAAGGAATTAAACACAAACTTGAAGGGTTGTCCTAAGCATGGAAGGATTGAGGTTTTACCCCAATTTAAACCTAGAATTGTCGAAGTAAATCCAACTAAACTTAATAACCATAGCAATCAATCCTTAAAATGCTTGCAAGGGCTTTAAAATTTATAAGGAATACAATGTTCATACAAGGGATCCCACCATGTAGTGCCATTAATCGATTAGGGCTTGATTCTAACCCTTAAACCCTAGCCTAAATAGATTTTGGCTTGGATTTGGTGTACATAACCATGAAAATGCAAACAAAATCAAATCCTATCACAACCTAGGATTATCCATCTCAAATCCAAGAAGAGAAAGGAAGAGAATATGAAGAGGCACAAGCACATCTTACAATGGAAGAAAGAAGAGAATGGAAAGGAGAAAGGAGAAAAGAAATCTTACCTTGACAGTGTAAGAGTTGACTTTGAGGCTTGAGATCACAAGAAGAACCCCAAGAGAGTGTTAGGAAGCCCAAACAAAAACCCTGTAGAGCCCTCTCCCCTTACGGTTGCGTTTCCCTTCTTTGGAGCCAAAAGTGAGTTTAAAACTCACGGCTCTGTTTTGTTAAAATTCCGCAAACGGACGAACAAACGGAACCACTAATCGTGACTCCGCTCGACAATCCGTCCTGCATAAAACTTGAAATTTTGGATTATTAGCCTGAGCAGATCAATGAGCGGATCCACATTTACGAGTCCGCCCGTAGATCCATTCGATTCATTTCCTCTCGACCTTTGACCCTTCTGAGAATGGACGAACAAACGGATTCGCATTCCGCATCTGCCCGGTCACTCTGCTCTCTCTATTTTTCGATGGAGCCATAAACGGACCCGGAGTACTGATTCCGTCCGTGAATCTGCTCGATTTCTTTTAGGATTTTGAGCCTAGAGTTTGGAGACCTTTTGACCCCACCCATGTATGATGATTTTGTGCCTATACCCTAGTTATGTAACCCATTTATGGGGACCACCTAAGCCTCGTCTAATGCCTCGAAATTGAAAGGGATTAGGACTTACACCTGACTAGGCCAACCAGTATAAGATGGCAGGCATCGGTGTACGTTGTGACTCCCCTTCTATGCGAGAAAAGGAGAGTTACCTTTGTGGATGAAAATCCTTAGGCCCCGTTAGTGGGTGAACCGGAACCTATGGATAGAGGAACCTAAACCTATGTAGTGTAGAAACCCTTATGGGGGTACATAAGATCCAACTCTTAGCCAGGCTTGAAGGAAGGAAACACTAGGCTGGATGGATAAGCTTAGTTGAATAAGCCATAAGGGCCACGTATATTTGGAAATCATTCATGGCACCTTAAGCTAGTGACGACTCTATTTGTACTTTACATGGTTCATCCAAACCTTGTATAGGCTCATAGAGGGAGTCCTACACCATGATTTGAATCCAAAGAGACCTACTATACCGTACTTGAAGACTACTTGTTCCTATGGATTGACCTAGGTTATAGATATGTCCATAGGGATATGAATGTAATTATTGGATTTATACCTATGATTGGTGTGAAAATGAATATATATGTATATACTTCGAACCCTGGTGTGGGACTGAGTTGGTTCCTCAGGACCACAAGTGTAACCTTGGTTTAACCTTCTGGTGGTAGCTAGTTAAGCCCTAACCCTCATCAGCCAGACCCTAATGGTAATAGGGAATTAATTTAATAATAACCGGGAAGGTTAGTAATAGAACCTGCTTAAAGGAAATTGACTTGAACCTAGACTAGTAAATGGATATTGGTTCTCGAAAGAGGACTAATATGGAATTTTTCCCCGTGGCATAACTGTGTGATAGGGTTAAAGATTGTGAAAGCCGAAAACTGAAGGATGTAACAAGACCCTTTCCAACGACAGATATGAAGGGAGTAATGGGTCACCAAATGCGTTCCCTCTGTGCTGGGAGTGACACATATGGAGGTCCCATCAATATTCCAAATCATTCTAAAGTTGGGTTAGGTAATGAGATAACCGGAAGTGAAAGCATTCAGAATGTAAACCCTGTGTTGGGGACTAGGCAGGTTAAGTCCTGCAACCCAATGGTAACAAGAGTAGTGAAGCCTAGGTGGTATCACTTGATTTGGAGGATCTAGAGAACTTTCTGTTCTTTATGACTCAGTTTAGTGTGGAAGACGGTGTGGTTACCTCTGGAATGTGGTAACTACCGACCCATGACCCAGTGGAGCTTAGGATTTCTGTGAACTACACCCTTGTGGTGATGAGTTCCTAAAAAGGAAAAGAAATTGAAGAACCTGACCCGTTGAGCCACATAGGCACTGCCTTACTTTGATCTGACCTTTGACTTGGTCCAAGTAGTGGGCAATTAGACATGTTGTTATTCGACAAGCCCTTACCCTTGAGACCTTAGTCGCCTCAAATTTCGAGGATAAAATTTTTAATAAGGTTGGGGGGATGTTACACCCGCACCCCAATTATAACCCCTAAACCCGGGGCAGTTTAGACCTTTACCTAAGGGGCAATGCCACGGTGGCACAAGCCAACACCTATAACCTTAGACTTAAAATATTGTTAAAAGTATCCCCTCGAAGATCTGAAAGTGTGGGCCAAACCCCAACGACTTTCCTTGAAGTTTGGGCCATGACAGCAGCATCGGAGTCACGAACGGACTCAACTGTACTGAATCTGCCCGAGGATCCGCCCATGCTGTCATCTGCCTTTTTGGTTTATTTTTCTGTGGGACCCACATCCCTGTATCCTGAACACCATAAAGAGACCTTTGGACCATATGGACCCCTACCCTTGCCATTAGATGGTTAGTTGAACCATGAGAGTGGGCCCACAAAGCCTAACTTAAACTGAATAATGGGTTTTATATACCCTAACCTAAACCGAACATGACCTAATGGTTATGACCAAGGCCAAACAAGCCCTAAGACCTAACTAAAACCCATTTAAAGACCTAAGGGCCACTAAGTGTTTGGGGGTGCCTAAACCAAACATGGCCTAAGGCCCTTTTAACCCTTAAAAGGATAAGAGAATCCTTATTCTCTTATCTCCTCCCCTCCCAAGTAAACCGTGGAGGAGAAGAGATAAGAGAAGAAGGAGAAGGAGAAGTAGAAGTAGGAGAGGAATAAGAGGGGAAGGGAAGAAGGTGGAAGCCATGCAAAGATGGTTGGTTGCCCCACACCTCCTCCCCTAGCTGGCCGGACCCAAGGGAGAAGAGAAAGAGGAGGAGAAGAGATGGAGAGAGTGGCTGGAAGAAGGAAGCTCACCAAGGTAAGCTCCCCAAACCTAGCTCTCCCCCATTTCTCTTTGATTTTGCTGAATTTTCTTGAGCTTCAGCTAACCTAGGGTTCCATTTGGAACTCAAGGTGATGCTTGACCCTAGTTGGGAGCTCTAATAATGCTGACCTAAGCCTCTAAGTGCTGCATTTGTAGCCATGGCTGTGGAATCCCTAGTTTAAGCTTCAAACCCAACCCTTGGACCAATGTGAGACCAAACCTTGTAGGATCTTGGAATCCTTGAGGTGAGCCTAGGACCTAGTGACCCTAGGAAGGCTTAGACACCTCCCCCTTGTCCCTGAGAGCTTAGGGCATTCTAAGCTTCAAGCTGGAGCAAAAGCCCTCTGAAATCTCAGAAGAGACTGCCAATGGACGAACGATCGGATCCACCAATCATGGTACCGATCGTCAGACCGCCCAGTATAAACCCTGTGCCTTAGCCTGAGCGGACGAAGGCACGGATTCACTCTATTTGCCTCCGCCCGGGGCCTGTTGCTCTTGGGTGTGTCTCAGGGAATGAACAAATGGAGGGGCGGACCCAAGAAGCACATCTGCCCGTTGATCCGCTCCCTTTTAGATGTGTCTCAGGTGTCGAACGAATGCATGACCGGATTCAAGTGAAATGTTCCGCTCGTGTTTCCGCTCGCTCTATTTTACTTTTTAGCCTGAACGGAGTCAGGGACGGACTCACCTCTGCTGAAACCATCCGTGAGTCCCCTTGTGCTGTCTTGGTTTAAATCTGATTTTAACCTCGAGGGCCTAGCATGGGACCCTTTTATGCATGCTTTAATGATTGTTTTTGTATTCCTAGGCTACCCAACTCGATGGATAGCAGGGAGCCCAGGTGAGATTCATGTCAACCACACAAGGCGACGCCCGTGTTAGGTGAGTGGGTTATGGGTGATTTGTTGGCTTGGATATATATATTTAATATGAAATTTTAAGCATGCTATTATATATTTATAAGCATTGTGTGCATTGCATTATTATCCAAATGTGATCTGTTATGAATGTGATAGCATGCTCACCCTTGTATCGGGCTATGATGCCGAGTGTACCGGTATCGGGACCCCAATTTATTTAAATTATGAAAATTGCTATATGTCATCCTGATCTGTATGTGCTGTGTCATGCTGGTACCCAGGTACTAGATGGAATAGGACGTTGATGCAACCGGAATACTTCTCGGGATGATAGGACTTACATATAGTATATCCGTGGCTAGGATGCTTGTCCCCTTATGCTACGACCCTTGCCAACAGAGGTTTATGTGTTGGATAGTCTGAGCACCTGTGGTCTGTGGAGGTGGGAGAGGCCAGGATAGGAGTAGTGATGGCTATCGGGGTCTGCCACTGGGTGGTCATGATGACTTCTACCAGCGTAAGTCCCCTCGTGATAATTGAGGTTTCATTAGGATGATAGGATAAATGACCCTCAATGTCTCCCGAGTTATCACAGTAGCATACACTTGACCGATAGAATTATGTGCTAAGTGGAAAATGAATCAAACATTAGCATGCATCATTCTGCTTGATATTGTTTGTGTGATGTATGCGCATTCCCCTTTGCTCCCTCACTAGCTAGTGTAGCTAACCCGGTGCGCAACCCCTTTTTAGTTGTTATGCATGAGGTACTACTTAGATGAGCACCGTTGGATGCGAATTAAGTAGAGCCGGTGACTGTGACTTGGATGTAGCTGTACACCCAAGTTTGGTGCCCTTGTGGCAATTATTTATCCTTTAATTTTCTATCTTCATTTTCACAATCATGTATAAACTGTGTTTATTTAATAGGAGAGTAATGAATGGTTACTTATATTAGAATCTTATTATGTGTTATCATTAGAGAACCGATGCTCTATAATTTCACATGATTTAATTTAATTTCGCTTCCGCTAACTCTGTATCTGGAACGGTTTATTCCCTTTTTGTACGTTTCTTTCTGTTATCAATATGTGATGACAGGGTCGACTGTGGCTCGAGACATTGTATCTGTGATCCTGGTAGGTATTGGGATGATGTGTGATTGTCCCTGTTACCCCCTATATGGCAATATATATTACATCGGGATGGGGGCATAACATAAGCCTTACCGGAGAAGAAAGTCGCAACAAACTGTTTCCAATAACTTTTGGTCTACTGACCGAGAACCACTAAGACACTGAGGATAGGGATCGTCCCACCCACCCTTCTTCAGGCAACAAACAGGTTCTACCTGTACCTCGATAGCTCCAAGGACTTTGAATACACACAAAGGCAGGGAAAACAACAGAATAACTCAATCTTTAGCAAAAAACAGAGTGCCCTATTGAAAGGGTTGCATAGAACGATGAACAGTACATCAACAAGGGAAAGAACTTTACTACACTACTCTAAGTTACTCCTAGATAGAAATTAAATGCGAGATTTTGGATAATCAGTTGAAGGTCCCTATCTTTTCCTTCTTGCCTCTTATTTATATAGCACCTGGACTCCTAACGTCTTCCTCGATGTAGTCCATTATGGCCCTCTAACTTTTCGTGTCCACTTCCCAAGGCGTACTATCACTAGCTCCAATTGGCCACTCGTTGATAACTGCTGCTAAGAGCCCCATTCACCCCAAACTTCCTAGGCCAAGCTTTTCGTGGGCTGTAATGGCTTCCCTAGCTACCTTGGACCGGCCAGTTCTTAAGTCGTTGGGTCTATTTCCAGACTGAACCTTTTTGGGGTGTAAACAATATGCCCCTTGTGACCTTTTTGAATGATGCTATAAAGTTCAAGATGGTCATGCCTATTCGGTCACGAAAATATCTCCAACCACTTACTCATTATGAGATGATGTGTGATAGGATGACAACTTTTCTCTTCCACGCATCTTCTCCCGCTTTGTTACTCGAAACGCTTCATCGGCTTCTATCCCGCTTTTTGAGGTAAAGTAATGATAATCCCTCTTTTTGAAATTACCTCTTTAGCATTTTCATCTTCACCCCTTCATTCTACTTCGTCTTCCTGCATTTCTTTGTTCAAATACCTTAAGCGCAAGTTCGTCTCCAACATCGACATTTGCCATCAACAGAAACCCACAGTTGAAAGCTCGAAATCCATCGTAGAGCGCCTTCAAGAACGGTGCACATCTCTCCCTTCTGCGGTTAATCAAGAGGTACTCACCCCCTTGCAATGATCACTTAGCTTTGGGCCTTTATTTAGAAGGCTCAACCGTCGCCGACTCCATTCCTCATTTTCCAATCCATCCCAGCGACCCTATTCTGCTTGGAAAAGGCACTCCCTCCTCCCCTTTGCTAAGGCTTAGAGCTTTCAATAGCCTCTGGTCTTCTAGGTGTGACAAATGGAATGCCTGGGTAGAGAGACTCTCTGCTCACAAGGAAAAGGGTTGGCAAAAATAGGGTATCTATGATGCCATCCTTATGTCCACCTTCACCCTTCACTATCATACTAACTTGCTTCACAGTGTGTTGCATTTTTGGTCTAGCACCACCAACTCTTTTTTATTTTCATTGTGGAATGTTGTCTCCAACCCTCCTGGACATTAGTGCCCTCCTAGGTCTCCTGGTTGACAGAGAAGAGTTCAGTGGAGGTTCTCTTGGTTCCAGGGAAGAGTGGGCCTAGAGTTCTCCAAAAGGTCCAGTTATACCTCCTACTTCACCAAATTCCAAAGAATCAAGGCCTCGTCACCAGATAGGAACATGTAGCCTTTCTTATCTCCTGGATCTGTCGTTGTCTCATCTGCACTCGGGCCGAAAAAATCACCAAGGCCTACCTTCGGCTAGCCAATGCTTTGCCCGATGGTCAAGTACTCAATTTAGTTGCCTTCGTTCTTTCTGCCTTGTATAGAAGTTGTAATGACCTTATGGCCTCAGGTTTTACCAACGTCGATGGCCCTTTCTAGGAGCTCCAGCTTTGGCTGAGTGCTTACTTCCCAGAGTTCTCCCCCGCTCCTGATTCCAGGGATTATCCAGCCATTGGCTTTAAGCTACTCCATACTCCATTGAAGCAGCATTTATCTAAATGCTTCTTCTATTTCACCAATCTACTGGAAGACTGTGCCAATGATTCCTTTTTGCCATTTCACAAGTCTCTCAGCCTTGCCTCATGGCTTTACCCAGTCCTGTAAGACCATCAGCCCATGCATCTATTGGGCCTCCTTTTTAGTTTGTTGTGACCTTCACTTTGGTGTTTTCCTTGAGCCTACAGGTAACAACATGTGTGGGATTGAGCCTTATAACCCCCAATTTTAGGTGTGTCAATTCGGACTCCTTCAGTCTATCCCTTTTCCATGTTTTTTTCTCCGATGCTGATGGCACTCCTACTCGAAGGGTGCTAAAAAGTCGGGAAAGTGTCTATGCCATTACTTACCTCAACCAATGCACCCTCTCCAATTTTCAACCACGTTATTTTGAACCTACTCCCGGAGCCACTGCAGATTTCATGGCTTGGAGTTGGAGGTCAAAAAGCTATGCTTCGGCCACAGTTGATTCTTCATCTTTTGACGATTATCATTCAGCAACTTCTGCCCCTACTAATAAGTTTTATCGCTTGCCGTAGAAATCGAAGAAATGGTCAGCGAAAGAGAAAGGTAATGATGCTTCCTCTTACCAAGCCATTGTAGCATATAAGCAATTCTTTCGGACGAAATATATTCCAAGTATAAATCGAGGCACTGCACATGACCGACATCGCACAGTCGTTACTCGGCTACGAGAATGGTGTAGAATTGATTTCCTGTTGGGACCGAAAAACTCCAGTCGCACTTGGAAAGGTCTCCCTGTGAACATGAAGCGTTTTGAGACTGAGTTCGCTAAGCTCTTAGAATCTCAACCTCTGAGTCCAACTGCGCCCTATGCTCTGTTGGACGTTGTTCACCCGGAGTCCTTTTCCAATGCTTTGGCCATAACCCATTCTTTTTTTTTTTGGGTAAAGGCTCCATGACCCATTCTGGAATGTATGTCTTGGACCAACCTATTACTGGTTGCAGTACTTATGTGTTCAAATACCCCAACTATTTAGGTATTTATTTTCCATTGTATTCCTTCTTTTATCTAAGCATGTTCTTAATTTATCCATTTCTTCATATGCCCTCCCAATAAAGATTCCTGATGACAATAGCACTGATGATTCTTCTTCCAAAGAAAAGACAGTTGAAAGTGATTAGGCCGAAACCCGGCTAGTCAAGTGGCCGAGAAGGCAAGGCCGGTCAACTGAGCAGACCCTTGAGGCTGAAGTTGAAGTTAACTACCCCCCCAAAAGTGATCGCATTAATTCCCAGAGGCCAAAATGGTCACACACCGATTTCGGCATTCATCGGCCCCACTCAAAGAGTATCCGAAGCAAACAAGATGCTGAGGCCAATGAAGCCAATCTGGCAAAACTTTCCTTAACCGAACCTGTCCGTTCCTCCTCATTCGATGCTTAGACCTTGGTGCCTAAGCCAAACACTGTTTCGACAGCTTCTCAACCGTCAGTCCAGGCCCGCGCCTTTGAGGGCAGTCCCTCTAAATCCATCTCTCGGCCTACCATTCTACCAAGCCCTGCTACTAGTGTAAAGACTCCTACTCCTTTGGCCACGTTGTTGTTAGACACCAAGGAACATGATCAGCTGCTAGATATTGAGGCCGTTCAAACCCCTCTGGCTAACGATTTGGTAAGAAATCTTTACTCTCCACTTGTCCTGTCATCTTGAATGTGCCCCCATAACCATCTCTCCTTTTGACAGATTTTGAGTGTTGCAAACGTGTTGGACAAACTAGAGGACCTCTTTGCTTCCCCTCTTGTGATAGCTCCTCTTGCAACACCTGAACTTCCTCCTCCAAGTGCCCAAGATATCATAAAAGCTTGGAAAACTTTGGGCTCTCTGAATGGGTTTACCTCTCGGCAACTATTGGATCAATAGAAGACGAAGGCATTACGTCAAGCTGTAACCTGCCTTCAATCTGTCTGAGATCTTGGGGACGTTCATGAGACTGCTCTCAAGTGTTTTCCAAAATTAATTGACATTATTGAGAATAGTCTACCTGCCGCTTTTGAGACTGTTACATAAGCTGCTCTGGCTACCAAGGCTCGGGAGGACCAAGTGTCTGGGCTTCAGACTATCCATTCCCAACTAAAGACACTTCAAAAGGAAAAATATAGCCTAAGTGAGGAGGAACAACAACTAGACAAAGAGATTCGTCGTTTGGTGGAGAAAAGGGGCACCATGGCTTCCAGAAAAACTCAAGTTCAAGCCGAGACAGTACGTTTGGCTTATCAGGGTCGTTTGGAGGGTAGCTCATACCGCTCAACCTTAGATCTTGAGAAGAAGCTAGCTCCTGAAGCCGCTATCGTGTCCAAGGGCATTGACTCTATCGACGGCAACTTAGAGCTTATTTGGACCCATGTCAAGCCCGTAAGCCAGCTCAAACCTGAGGAGAGTGTGCTGCAAGCTCCCTGAACTTTCCACCAGTGTAATGGCCGTGGCCAATTGTAATTGTTTTTGGCCCTTAATCTTTTTGTGTGGCCGATTGTATTGTTTTCAGACTTAATCTTTTTTAGCTCTTTTGAACACGGCTAATTGTTGTTTTCAGCCATTATCTTAAAAAAACCTCATACTTTTCCTACAATGCTTTGGACTCCCAAATTTTAGGATAAAATGCCTTTAAGTACTTCACATTGGTTGGCCTAAGGTGAATCACTCCGTCCATAGACTTTAGTCTGAACACACTCCCCTTTAAGGCCTGATGCATTTCGAAGGGCCCTCCCAGTTTGGGGACCATTTTCTATACATGGGATCTTTACGCCCAACTGGGAGAATGGTTTTAAGGACCAAATCTCCTTCTTTGAAAATTTTATCTTTTACGTGCTTGTTGTATGCCTTGGCCACTCTAACCTTTTGTGCATGTATTCAGTCTAGGGCCAATAGTCGTTCCTCATCCAAGTCATCTAATTCAGTCAGCATGGCATCCCTATAATCTTGAGGTGTTAAATCATGCAGTCATGCAACTCACAATGATTTCACCATATCTCCATGGACAAAATTATGTCATGACCAAAAGTAAGGGCGAACGGTGCTATCCTTGTCACCGTTCTTTTAGAAGTCCTGAACGCCCAGAGTACCTTTGATAGCAGGTCTGCCCAAGTCTGGGATGGTCTTCAATTACCTTGGACAAGTTTGCCATAAAAATCTTATTGCTAGCCTCTACTTGACCATTCCCTTGTGCATAGTATGGTGTTGAGTGTGTTACTGTCATGCCATACACTTGAGCGAATTGGAGCATTTCCCCTCCTATAAATAGGCTCCCATTGTCATAGGTAAGGGTTTCAGGGAGATCGAAACGATGCATGATGTGTTGCTTGAGGAACCTGACCATGTCGGTTTGTGTAACCGATTTCATGGGCACGGCCTCAACCCAGTTTGTAAAGTAGTCAATTGCCACCACTACAAAATGATGTCCTTGGGAGGAAGGAGGCAACACTTTTCCTATCAAATCCAGAGCCCACCCTCGAAACGGGCAAGGTTTGACAACTGGATTAAACTGCGTTGTTGACGCCCTTTGTGTCGGAGAATGTTTCTGACAAACATAACATCCCTTTGCATATCGGATACAATCTTCTAAAATGGTTAGCCAGTAATAACCATATCGTGTGATCAACCACCTCATTTTGATTCCTGCCTGATGAGTGCCATAGATTCCTTTGTGCACTTCATCCATGACCAAGATGGATTCGTTTAAGCCTAAGCACTTAAGCAAGAGTTCGTCTTGCCCTCTTTTGTATAGATCATCTTCAAGTAACACGTAGTTCAAAGCCCTATACCGTGTTTTTTGGTCCACCTTTACACTGGGCTCTTTGAGGAAATGGATGATTGGAGACCTCCAATTTGGCTGCATGTCATCCAGTTGGCTGATCTCCAGCATTCCTTCCGCTAAGGTTGAAGAGGATAGTTGACATTGTACCTTGATAATCCTTTCCATCACTCCTTCTGGCATTATCATTCCTGATGCGGTCTGGGCTAGACCATTTACTACACTATTCATTGACCGAGGTACATGCCTAACCGAGACATCACAAAATCAGCCTAGGTACTTCTTTACCATATTAAAGTAGCGGATTAATGATTCGCTCTCACAACGGTATTCCCCGACTAGTTGTTGTATTGCCAGTTGCGAGTCTCCCACAACCTCTATAGCTTCTGCTTTTATCTCCAGTGGAACTTTTAAGCCTATCAGTAGGGCCTCAGATTCTACTTGGTTATTTGAACATGGAAAGCATAATTTAAAGGACAACTATGTTTCGATTCCATTGGGGAACTTCAACAACACTCCTGCACTTATTGAATCCTCTGTTCTCGACTCATCAAACATTAAAATTTAAGGGGTAAGCTCAAAACTGTTGGCTTTGAGCTCTGCCTCTTGTTGGATAATAGACAAAGGAGGGTGATCTAACAAGAAATTGGCCAACGCCTGCCCCTTCACCGATTTTGCAGTATATACTGTAAGGCAAACTCTGTTAGGGCCATCATCCACTTCACAAGTCTTCCTCTGAGGACAGGCCTAGTGAGCATATACTTGATTATGTCTGTCTGGCACAAAACATACATTGTTGTTGGCAACAGGTAGTACCTAAGCTTGGTGCATGTGAAGTATAATGACAAACAAAGCTTCTCCAAAGGGAGATACTTATTCTCTATATCGGTCAAGGTTCTGCTTAGATAATATACTGCTTGGTCAAAACCAAACTCATTGTCTTGTGCCAGGAAACCTCCAACCGAGTTAGGTACGGTAGCCACATAAAGTTTAAGAGGAACTCCTTTCCTTGGAGGCGTCAAAATAGGTGGCTTACTCAAGTAAAGCTTGATTTCATCAAAAGCCTTTTAGTGTTCTTCTCCCCAACGAAATTGATCCTCTGACTGAAGCTTCAACAGTGGTGAGAACACCCCAACTCGCCCAGCTGAATTTGAAATGAACCTTCTGAGGAAGTTAATTTGTCCTAAGGAACCTTTTTAGTTCCTTCTTACTCCTGGGAGGCTGGACTTGCATGATGGCTTTCGTTTTATTCTTTTCCACCTCAATTCCCTTTTGGTGGACTAAGAAACCTAAGAAATTTTTAGCGGACACACCAAAAGCACACTTCAAAGGGTTCATCTTCAAACGGTGGAGCCTCATTCAGTCAAATGCTCTTCTCAAATGGTTGAGATGCTCAGTCTCTTCCATGGACATTTCAACCATGCCATCGATATAGACTTCCATAAAGTCTCCAATCATGTCATGAAAAATGGTATTCATTACCCGCTGGTACGTGGCTCCTACATTGTTTAGACCAAACGGCATAACCAACTATTCATATGTTCCTAACACCCCTGGACATCTGAAGGCCCTTTTAGGGACATCCTCTTCTGCTATGAATAGCTGATTATAACCTGAATGGCCATCCATAAAAGACAGCATTTAGTGTTTTGCCGCTGAATCTACCAACATGTCTGCCATGGGCAAAGGATCTTCATCCTTTGGTGTGGCTGAATTTAAGTCTCTAAAATCAATACAGACCCTAAGTTTGCCGTTCCTTTTAATGACCGACACTACATTAGCCAACCACTCCATGTATCGGGCGGTTCTAATAAAATCTGCCCCTAGCAATCTCTCAATTTTATCTTTTATCTTCGCAACTACTTGAGGCACCATGCGCCTAGAGAGTTGCTTAACCGATTTGAAACCATCTTTTAGAGGTAAACGATGCTCTACCAGTTTTTGGTCAAGACTAGGCAATTTAGGATAGTCCCAAGCAAAACAGTCTTTCTATTCCATTAATAAATCTACTAGCTTTGCCTGGAACTCAGGGCGTAGCAAAGCTTACATAAGTAGGCCTCTTTTCACTTTCAGAGCCTAAATTAATTTCCAACAAACGGTCTTGAACTTCGGCGAGTTTCTTCCATCTTCTGTGGGGCCAGTCATAAGTCCTTCATCTCCAAGTTGTTCCAAATGGTTTTGTCCTCTGCGATTTGTTCGGCTATGATAGCCGGTAGCCGATCGAACTTCTGTTCTAGCTTGAGCAAGGCCAACTTATCCATCATGGTCTTAACAGGATTGTCAGTCATCATCATGCTCTAGTTGGATAGTGACCCAAAGGTCTTGAAAGAAGGCCCGTCTACAAATGATGGCCTAATTAATCCTGTCATGGCGTAACCCAGTTGCTTAGCATCCTCCATGACAGTAGATGTTGAGCTCATGGTAGTGGGCTTTTAATGCTCATCCTGGCCTACGAACCTGATTGGCCCAGTATCCCCTTCGTAGAACTTTACCTCAACATGGCTTGCATTTACTAGGAATGGCCGGCTGTCAGCAGACACCTACTCAATCTTTCCTTCCTATATCCAAGATACTAGAACCTAGTGAAGGGAGGACGGTATGCAATTATTCGCATCGATCCAGTCTCATCCTAACACTCGTCCTAACAGCGCATTGTAGTTTGCCATTGTGTCCATGACAAAGAAGGCTGCTAGCGACGCCTGACTCCCTACCTTCAGCTCAAGGGGTAAGATCCCTTTTGGTCTGCTCACGACGCCCAAGAAGTTGGTGATCGACACATCAGTTGCCAATCTATCTATTTTGTCCTTATCCAGACATTTCAACATACATGCTGGAAGAATATTAACAGCAGCTCCATTATCGATCAAGACTCTCGAGACCGGTTTCCCATCCATGCGAGCTTGGATATAGAGCGGCTTGATGTGTTGAACCATCTCTCTTGTCGGCCTCTCGAATATCGCCTCTGATCGATTTTTTGTCACCGAACCTTACTCATACCTGTGTAGGTCAATTGACCAAATATCCTCCTTCAAGTTTTCGGTCTCCTGTCCAATCCCCATTATCTCTGGACCATTTGGTTCTTCCTCTACTCCATCTAGCTCACAAGAATCCTCTAGTGTAACTTGGAATGCTAACAAGAGCACGTATACCATATTAACTGGGGAACTTGGCACACTAACTAGAACTGAACCAATGAGCATTTGCACATATTGGTTGAATTCAGTGTTGTCGGTGCACTATTGCTGGGAGTAATCCGAAGACCCCTTTAACGACGAGGATGCCGATGATATTACTTTTTCAGGAGTTGCCTTAGGGGTGCTCAACCTCAAAACTCGACTCAGATCCAACTTCTTTGTGGTTAGTACTCTCTTTATCGCAATTCTCTCTTAGGATAATACGTTTACTCACGGCTCATTTAGGGGGCCGCTTGTACTTCCAGTAATCCTTCCTTGGCTATGGTCTTTCCTTTCTATTGGGCCTATTCCTCTCTTTGACGGCGGGTGGCAACTTGCTGCCTCTGCCGCCTCCTATTCTGTGTCTGTGTCATGGTTGCCCCTCCATCAAATGGAAACTTAGGGTGACGGACTATATTCCAAAACTTCTCCCTGCGCTCAGAAGACCTTGGCTGAACCATCCGGCGCTGGTTTTGCTGCCTTGGTGACTCAGGGAATCCTATGACTAAATCTCCCTCCGGGGCAACGATGAATGATTTCAATAGGCCTGAGGTAAAGACCGAAGGCCTCGCCATACGGTCCTTAATCGATGGTCTTCCTACAGTCCTTCCTCTTGTAGGATCACGAGAATCCCTATTCTCTCTGTCCTCATAACACTATCGACCATACCGCTCTGACCCTCTTAGGGATATACGTCCTGAATACCTTCTCCCTCGGCCATGTGACCGGTCTAATCTTCGAGGTCATTTATGTGTATAATCCCAGCCTTCAGTAGACATGGGGCTTTTCCTTCTTTCCCTTGGGCTCTGGGGGTCTTCAGTATGTTGACCGTCTTTTGTCTCAGTCTTGGCTTCCTCTTGTTATTACTGACTTTCATAAATCTTCTTGTAGTGGGGACACACACTCCCCAGAAACCACTGGCTTGGCTCTGATGCTGTTCTATCCAGTGTCAGCTTCCCTTCAGAATGCTGTTGCAAATGTTTGAGGGTAACCAATGGTTCCCCCCTCTTCAGCAACTACAACTCGGATGGGTTGACGTTGACCATATTGACCGATGGGAATGGATTCTTATCCACAGTCATCACGGCCTTTCCTTTGTTGGGAAATTTCAAATGGCTATCGTTAATTGCTCTCTATAGAGACATACGCAACACAACACAGCTGTTAGTATGATGGGTGTATTGAATTATGCCACTTACACATTTATCTTTGATCTCATCTACTGAGGGAATACGGAGTCCTTCAGAAAGCTTGATTTGCTTGTCTTTGAGCAGATGATCAAAGATTAATTCAGCTTTGGTTGTGTCATAGGAATACTTATTCCTTGCATCCCTATCCCATAATGGCTTGACTGGTGCACTCGTTGGTAGTTCAGTCGTCGGGGTCAATGCTTTGCACACATAAGGTTTGCCAGAAATAATTTCAGCAATGCAAATCTCATATTCTTCATCACACCCTTCATAATCTATGAAGTTGGCTATTTTAGTGCTTCATGATCCCATAATGGCCAGCACTGGTGGCTTATAATAGGTCCCCAAAGAAGAAGCCTTTCGGTCATCCTCTTCCTTGAGAAGAATTTCATAGCCGGTTGCTTGGGCCACTAATTGGCCTAGGTCAGCAAACTCTTGGCCGGCGAATCGCTTCCTCAATTCGAAATGCAATCTGCCCAGGGCCATCTTTATATACTCATTCTTTTGTAACGTCATCGAGCACTTGTAGCGTGCTATCTTGAACCAATTTATGAATTTCTTAATCGATTCGTCGGGCAACTGACACATTCTAGCCAAGTCAGCTACTGAGACCGTAGGTTCGGTCTTATAGAACTGAGCATAGAAACGATCCTCTATCTCTCTCCAGTTCTAGACTGAATTGGCAGGTAAGCTGATATACCAAGAAAAGGCCGATCCAGTCGAGGAGTTAGGGAAAAGCCTCAACTTCATCACCTCATTGGCTCCTAGATTTCCACATTAGACCGTGAAATGAGCGATATGTTCTATGGTCGATATGTTATCTTCCCCTGAAAATTTTGCAAACTCAGGTATCTTTTGGTTCCTCCCGAATTCCATAAGGTCCATATGTTCAGGATAAGGTTTCCTGTACACCGGCTTGATAATCGTCCTGAACAAAGGATTAATTTGTTCCTGAATTAAATGAGTAAGTTCCCCTGGGTCAAGAAATACCTAGTTGGCTTGATTTGCTGGCATCATCACAGGGTTCCTCTCTCGTACTTCAATTGGTATTCCTTAAGGGATGTTTTGGTCCACGTATGGGCCCACGTAGGGCCAATCCGGTTCCGGGAGATTCGGCCTAGGAACACTAGTCCTTTGGTAGAAGCTAGTATTCCCTCGGCCAATTTGGGTTCCCCCAACATTCTGGTACCCACCGGTTGGAGCTGCGCTTGACCCTAGAACCTAATATCCAACAGCTGGAACTGTGCCTCCCCTGGAGCAATGGTGTTGGTATTCTGCATGGTCGGAATCACGTGAGGCTCATGAATCACTATGCCCATCGCGAGTCCACTCCCAATGCTAGAAGCACCTGCATTACCGGCTTGGCATCCTCTTGCTATTGAACTGGATGTGTCGGGGTGCATCTGCCTCCACTATGGCAGCTGGTTCTGAGTCACCATCGTTGACACAATTTGTTCGAAACGGGCTTGTTGCCCATTGTAAGCCTAGGTTATCGTGGCAGCGCATTGCCACATTTCTTCTATTGAGGCACGCGAGTACTCCTTCATTGCTGCTATCAACTGTTGAACGAGACCACTTCCTGCTTCAGGAGCAAGTGGCGTTGGCGTGCCATCTGGCTGTGCACCATCTTCTGGTGCAGGAGGGTCATCGCCACTTCCTCCGTTACGATTCATTGATCTTGTGACCACTATACTCATCGAGAGGGTCCCACCAGGCGTGCCAAAAATGTTTACAACTACTTTTGGTCTATTGATTGAGAACCACTAAGACACTGAGGATAGGGATCGTCCCACCCTTCTTCAGACAACAGGCAGGTTCTACCTCTACCTCGATTACTCCAAGGACTTTGAATACATACAAAGGCAAGGAAAACAATAGAATAACTCAATCTTTAGCAAAAAACAGAGTACCTTATCGAAATGGTTGCATAGAACAATGACCAGGACATCAACAAGGGAAAGAACTTTACTACACTACTCTAAGTTACTCCTACTCCTAGATAGAAATTAAATGTGAGATTTTGGATAATCTGTCACACCCCAAACCACCCCCTGGGAGGATTAGGTAGGTGACCCGAATTGCACAGTAGCAATCCGCCAAACCCCAAGGATCTAGAAGCTGTTGATCCATTCACAGACACACACATCCACAATAATACCAGATGTATAACACAGAGTGCTGCGGAAAAACTAATATTTACGTTAAGCTTGTAAGAAAAAAAAAGGGAAAGCAAATATGTACAACCAACATTGTTTAGTTCTCTCTCTCTCTCTGAACATCAGCAGTCCCAACTCTATTCGACCCAGCTTTACAAAGAATATAAATAGGGCAAGGCAACCCGAGCCCCAAAACAAAGCTGTACAAAACAGGGATCCCTAGTATAAACAAAAGAGTCCCACAGTCAAAAATAGAGTCAGTTGCACACCCCTCATGGGTCCTCCTCAACTATCACCAAAAAGACTCGCACCAGTGGTATGGCCTCCGACTGGGTCCACACCAATATTATCTTAGCAACCAAAGCCCATCTCCGTGAAATGAGCCTCGTCGCCACAGAGACATCCACCTACAAGATCATTTAACAAAAACATATACAAAAGAGTGTGAGCTCCACCAAGCCCATGAATGAAATATCACCATGCATGCACATGCAAACACAACCATATGAGCCCTACATGATGTGTAGTTCATTTTATTTATTAGCCACCTAACATCACAACTAAGGTGGGTAAGTGCTACTACAATCCCCAATACATGTATCCCTGATGCAGGCTTTTAACCCCTTCCCGCAATACAGCAATTGAGTTGTCAGAGAGGACCGATCAGCTCCCGCATCAATCACCAAGGTCAGCCCGACCAACCATCTAGGATTAACCTGTGAGGCATCCATCCTCATTTCATCATATCATATTTCTTTGCTGGCATATAGGCTCATAACCACCTTTTCGATGCATAACATTTCCATCTCTTTTCTCTTTTCATTTCTTTTCATTTCTTTTCTTTTCTTTTCCTTTTTCTCTTTCATATGGTTACTCTCATAGGCATCCAACACCTTAACACCTGTTGGCAAGGGTGCGTAGCACAGGTGATGATACTCTAGCCCGATGCATTCTATATGGCATAGTATGAGTCGGGTGGTGTCAATCGCATCCCATTCTACGGGCTACCACAGGCCTCATTTCCAGGCCGACTACGACATCTAGTCTAGCAGTTCACATACAAGCATTCATTGTTCATTCTCAGTATTCACCAATCAAGCATTTCTTACTTAACAAAATATACAGTAATTAAAATACATGAATAGAATAAAGAGCATCATTGTAATTTCCATGACTCATTAGCCATGTAACATTTCCACACACGGTGTTCTTTCACTCACCTTGTTCTAGTCGTACTGGTTCAGCTGTCGGCTCGGTCCCGGTTGGTAACTGACTGCCCACCTCGAGCTCGGAATCAAAACCTAGTTTATCGGATCATAAAAGTGTGTCAAACAAAGTTTAAGATTACATTAGTGTCCTAGAGTTGGTCTAGGCTTAATTATACTGACTTTGTATTTATACAGGTATTACCTAGAATCCTCTGGGTCTTGCACTGGGCTTTAGGGTCTATCTCCCGGTGCATCATCCAAAGATGAAGGATTCACTTGTCTCGGTATTTCCATAGCGTAGCCTGCCTATACATGGCCCTATCAACCCCACAACCCAATGCAAAGGTTCACAGCCCAGCTGAAACCAGCTCTAGGCATGGCTACCTAGACCTGTGGGGCCCACTTGAGCATCCGGGGTATGGATGACAGCAAGGACTAGTGGAGAGGGGTATTTTGGTCATTTACATCCTCCCCATACTGCCCTAGGTCCATTGGTCAAGGTCCAAAAGGCAGAATTCACATCTGAGCCCAAATGCCATCTCTGGGCGTTTCATTAGGCGTTTGGGCAATCGCCCAGTGCATCGCCCATAGCCTGTTTAACATGAGTTTTAACTCAAATTCTTGAATTTTACAGTAGGGCCAGCCATGGTTTCGATCAAGGATGCAAATGGGATGATCATGGACAAAAAATAAGACTAAATTGGTCCAAATGGATTCAAGCTTGGCTTTCCCATTTGGGAGCTAGGGGAGCTCTAACAACACAAAGAATGGCTGTCCAGGCTGAGCTCAGGCTTTGGATCCAGCTTTGGCTGAATGCATGGCTTAGTTTACATGTGTTTACATGAGATAATACTGGTCTTATGCTAAGGTGTGCAAGGATCTCATTGCATGCAAAGATCCATGCCCAGACTGCATGCTCTGGGTGCAAGTCTGCAATGCAACTCATCTCAGAGACTGATTTCAGTCTCAACTGCAGTAGCAGTAGTATAACAAACCATTTGATGGTCAGATCTTGCATGCAATGCTCATGCATGCAAGATCCCAAGCTTCCCTAGGGATCTCAATGGTGTTCTGAGCATTATAGGTCAGAGACACACCAAACAGACCAGAGAACTGTGGTCCATCATGGTGAAAAGCAGTATACAGAGATAGGGATCTTTACCTTGATCTTGTATGCAGGCTGGATCAATGTCAGAGACAACTCTGGTCTCACCTTCCTCCTCTTCCCTTCTCTTTCCTTCTCTTCTTCTTCCTTCTCCTTCTCTTTCTCTCTTCCTATTTCAGTAGCAGCAGTAGGAAACGAAATGGGAGCTGGTCCCTCCCTATTTATAGTTTTAGGATGACTAAGGCCTGTTTGGCCTTAGGTCCCACTTCCCAAGAATGCATTTTTGAGTGAATTCTAGGCCATTTTGGCTGCACTGGTGGGGTCCACATGATTTCAGAGGTGGGTAATGGTTCCTAAAATTCCCATCTACCACTAGAGGGTGTTCACAGGCTATGTGTATGATTCCCAGGTGTCTGGAGTCCAATAAATCAGTTTCAGACACTCTGGGCGTTTCACTGGGCCTTTGGGCCAATCGCCCAATGCATCGCCCAGAGAATGCAACCTTGTTGTTTTGGCCTTAGGCTTGCACAAGTATTAAGCCTATCTCTTGGGCATTGCACCAACACCCTTTCCAAGGTCAAACACACATCTAAACAGGTATGGGCCCCACATATTTGGGTAGAAGAGAGAGTACCTGGAGCTAGAGCTGTACATCAGACTATGAGTAGTGCAGTTGCTTGGGTCTGTAACCCATCTTCTAACAGGCATATAGGATGACATCCTTGGAGGTTCTCCACTGAATTCAACCACTGGAGTGATGCTCCACAGTGTGTTTGGGTGACTGGTCACAAGTTCCTGTCCTTCATTCAAAATCCCAGTCAGTCTGGGGCAGGTTTGACATAATCAGTTTAAGGTCCCTATCTTTTCTTTCTCGCTTCTTATTTATAGCACCTGGACTCCTAACGTCTTCCTCAATGCAGTCCATTATGGCCCTCTAACTTGTCGTGTCCACTTCCCAAGGCGCACTATCACTAGCTCCAATTGCCCACTCGTTGATAACTGCTACTAAGAGCCCCATTCGCCCCAAACTTCTTGGGCCGTAACGGCTTCCCTCGGCCAGATTATCATTAGCTACCTTGGACCGGCCAATTCCTGGGTCGTTGGGTCTATTTCCATACCGAACCGTTTTGGGGTGTAAATACACGCAACTATAAGAATGGGTCTTGGTAATAAAAGCCCACAAAATCAGGTGGCATTATCTAGCTTTGGTGAAATCCAAATAAGTGCTCAAACTCAAACAAACACCACATCCCTCTGCTCACGAGCCCACATCCCCTGTTCTGTTAGTAGCTAATTCCCTTCTGATCATGGAATATCTCTTCTGCTCTGCCTTTGCCTCCCTGTGCCTAATCCTTTGTACATGGCCTATATCTCATGAGCCTAACATCACAAAGCTGTCGCCGATGCTCGTAATGCCCAACATTGAGATTTCAATCAAAATCCATAGAGAAATCACATGCTAAAGCTCAACAACCAGAGCAGTCTACTGATTTGAAGCGAGGTTGAATCGAGATCGACTGATCCAATAGATCTTTTATCCCTGAACCATAAAAGTCTAAGAAAACTACATTTGAGATACCTCTTGTTTAAAATATTATGTTTGGGGTTCCTTATTAACCAGTTCAATTTTATAGTTCTCTCACCCCACTCCCACAATGCCCTCCTCCGCCCACTCCCTCGCCCCCACCCAACCTCTGTCACTTCCTCCCGCTCCCCACTCACCACATCTCCTCCCCCTACAGCTCCCCACTTCTCTCGACCCCACTCCCTCTCACTCCCTCCACAAATGTTTGCCCCTATCCAATTCTCCCTCCCACCACTTGCAACATTCCAATTAACCGAAGAAGTGACAGTGATACTCCAGGAGATTGAAAGAAAAAGGACGAAGGCATGAAGCCATGAACTAGTTATCATCATCATCATCATCTCTTGTGGCAATAACATACAAGTCAGACTTACCGCATTCATCATTGTTGCTACCATTAATACCAGACGATGTAGCCTTGAAATGAATCACAAGGTTCTCACAATTCTACCTGAACAACATATCCATCATCTCCAAATCCTGGTGTTCCATGCTTTGCTCCCCAGTCTTCTTCTTCACCTGAAATCATCCCAACATCCACATCAACGGCTCTTCCTTCAAGCGGCTCACCCTCAATCACACCCCTTCAAACCCTAGGAACCTCTCCTCCCCCCCTCCATCCCATCCCTTCTCAGGCCATCGACTCCATCTTCATCATCCTCAACCCTAGAATCTTCTTTGATGGTTCCATTAATGTGGAGAGCAAATGGAACAAATTGAAAGGAGTATACAGGGCTTTGCCCAAATTCTTATGCGGTGCTACGATAGCATAATGGAGGAGGGAGATTATGTGGTCTAGGAAAAGAAGGGGAATGATCAACAGATGGTAAGATCCTACATTGAGATTGAGCTTTAGGTTGAAGCTCAGGATTGCAGCGATGGAGGGTGGGGAGTTGTAGCGGGAGAGAGATGCTGTCACGCCCCCATCCCAAGCTAGGAATAAAGCCCAGTCAAGAGGGTGACTAGGATGACACTCATCATCCCATTTCCTACCAAGATCAATGACACAGTGTCCCAGTCCATAGTCAATAGCCAAGGACCCACATAAATGATTACAATTTATAGAAGGGAAGGAATATTCCATTGAAAGCAAAGTAAATACAAGCGGAAGCGATATAATTAGCAGTTACTATATGTTCAGCTGGCTAGGTGATACAATAATAGACTAACACTATTTCCCGACTGACCATGACGTAACTACTCAAAAGAATAATAAGTTATTACAGACAATTGTTCATAACGGGCACAATGCCCTAAAAGAATAAAAAAGGGGGTTTTGTTCCCAATAGTATCACGGCCCGTAGGCACAATCATCACAGGGGCAGCCGTCGCCGTGCTCTTCCGACACAGCCTCAGGTTCCTCTGCACCAATATTATCGTAGTTCGCTGGCTGGGCTTCTAGGCCAGCCAGATATCCACCATCTGCATCAAAATCTAAAAGAGTGTGTACACAGGAGGTTAGCTCCACTAAGCCAGTGAGGGGAAGGGAAATGCACAAACACACAATCACATATAGTCCATGATGCATGTAATGTTAAATAGATTTTTCACCTAACAAATAAGCTAAGTCAGGGTATGCTACTATGATAACGCGGGAGACACTGTGGGTCACTTAACTTATCGCCACAATGAAACCTTAGTTATCACCAGGGAGCCTACGCCGATAGAAGCCATCTGACCACCCAGTGGGAGACCCCGATGATCAGTGGTCATCCCTGACTTGGCCTCTCTCACCCACAGGCAACAAGGAGCCTCGATCACCCAACACCTAAACCCTTGTTGGTAAGGGTCGTAACATGGGGAAGTAAATCCTAGCCGCAGATATACTATATACAAGTCCTATCGTCCCAAGAGGTATTCCGGGTGCATCAACGTCCCATTCCATCTAGTACCCAGGTACCAGCACGGCACGGCGCATACAAGGTAGGATCACAATCAATAATATTCATAATCATTTCTGGGGTTCCGGCACTGGCATACCGGGCACTGTAACCCAATACAATAATGTAAAGTAAACATATCCACATTGCATCAATTCGTATCCAACATAGTTTGTATGCAAGAATGCAACATACTAAGAATGGATGCTAGCATAAGAGTAGTCATGTGATCTATATATATATATATATATGATCTATATATATATATATATATAACAAGCCCAAACATCACCCAAACCCACTCACAGTTTGCTTACTTGTCGTTCGGTGTGTTTGGTAGGTTTTACCTCGGTGCACGCACTCCTGTACAAGTTATGAAGTCTGAGAATGCGTGAGAATAAGGTTAGAAGTGTATAGGTGGGTCCCATGAGGGGTCCCAACAGTTTATTTGAAGTTTAGGTCAAGACAGCACGGATGGACGCAGGGACGAAGGCAACTAGGTGAGACCGTTCCTCGCTCCGTCCAAGCATTCAGTGAAAATTGATGGGACGGACTCAGTCCGTTCGTTCATCCGTCCGAACCCTAAGACATTCCCGAGAGTGAACGGAACTACAAACGAAACTTTTAAGTGAGTCCGTTCGTGCATCCGTCTGAACCCTGAGACATGCTCGAGAGCGAACGAAACTACGGACGAAAGCGCCTAAGTGGATCCGTTCCTGGCCCCGTCCCAGCCAGTCAACTAGGTTATACCGGATGGAACCACGATGATGGATCCGTTCCTGGATCCGTCAAATCTTTCTTTGAGATTTGGACAGATTTTCATCTCCAGCCTTTCATCCATGAAACCATAGGGTTCTTAGGGTTAAGGAGGTGAGTCCCAAGCTTCGATAGGGTTCAAATCTCCTAGTCCTACATAGGACTTAAAGGATTTTAAGGGATTGGAACCATCTCCAAGGTTTCCCAAACCTAATTTTAGGTCTTTGAGCATTGAGCAGCAGCTCATGCCAATAGAGCCATGAAGGCATCAAAGGAGAGGAAAGGTAGGTCTCACATTAGCAACTAAAGGGGAATATTGGGTTTCCAAGAGGAAACCCTAATCTGGGATCGATCCCAAGGGGATTTCCAAGTTTGAAATGGAAAGAGAGGGAGAGAAGAAGAGAGTATTCACCTTAAGAATGGGCCAATAAATGGCTTCCACCTCCACAGCTCCCTCCAATCACTTTCTCCCAAGCCTCCAATGCTCCCCAAGCTTCCAACGTTTTGGGTAGGTGGAGAAGTGAAAAAGCCTTAAATGGCTTGGGCTGTGCCTTTATAGCTAAGCTCCCACTTAGAGCCTGTTTGGCTTGGGGCTTTAAGACTTAAAACTCACTTAAATGCCATCATAGGCAAGTGGGTCCACCTATGTAGCATACGTACAACTCAAGGAGGCCAAGGGTGGGGTCCACCTTGTCTAGGTGCTTAGGTAGAATGACCGAGACACAGGGTGTGGGTCCCACATGAGGAAAACACCCAAAAGCCTAAAACAGTACGGACGAAGGCAGTCTTGTGAGTCCGTTCGTGGATCCGTTGCTGTTGTAAAAGACAGAACCCTAAGGGAATTTATGGGGCTTTGGCCCACACTTCAAGGCCTTAAAGGAGAGGGTATACTAACATTCACAAGGGCAGTAACTTACCCCTCGGCCATCATGACGTGTCCTTCGTGATCCCGAGGAGTTTCTCGATTGCAATGCTAAGCTCATCGCTAAGTGAGGTGTCTAAATGTGGGGACACAGGAAACATCTTTCGATACTCTTCGCTTCGGGGACTCATACTAGGAGGATGGTCGACGAAATCACCATCGACGAATCTCCCCCACTGCCAGTTGAGGAACCTCTCTTCTACAGGTAGACCTGTGTATTGGTCAATGATCTTGTAGTTAGGTTTGACCATTAGTGAAAACAGCTCACCAGCGTACACGGAAGCAGTATCTACACATCACAAGAGAGAGAAACTATAATTAAATAGCCAATCCGGGTGCAGATGTAAGAGATGCGATGGGTAGAGGGGTGTGTAGGAATCAAATATCAAGGGCTGCAAGTATAAGACTAGAAATATAATAAACAAATAGTAAATACAAGGCTTATCTAATTGGTATGGCAGATAGTATCGCACCACATCAACAATACACGTCTTCTTGTGTAACCCGAACAATAAATGGTAGAGTTGAGTCGCATCAAACGATGCTCTCCTTAAGGTTTCTAGGTGCTCCAATTCTGCAATCCGGATTGACATGCACCTATACCTCCAAAATAAAAACAACTCTCTAATCACATAGGTTGCAGTTCCAAATGTGATTACAAAGGGCATCCAAAGGCTATATTCACTAATTCATTGACACTGACCGACTACAGTGAGAAAGAAAACATATATTTAAAATTGCTTCTAAATATGTTTCTAAAAACAATTGTTAGAGAATTAGCAAGACCTCCTCTCTTTATATAGGAGAGGAAGAGACACCACTAAAGGATGTCTCCAAGAGATATGTCCCAACTCATGTCTTTTCCCATAAGGCTTGTTTGTTAGCCACTCAAACAAGTCTTTCAATAGGCACCTATTAGCTATTTAGGTGTCTATTAGGAAAGGACTCAACCCTCCAACAAAACCGTATTTTGAATCATGAACTTTAAAAACAATTAAAAATTCAACAATCCCCCACATATTCAAAATACCGATAAAACAAAACACTGAAGTAGTGAATATATTAAACATAGTAGGACACATCGTTGCAGGTGTCTTTCGAACTTGAACCTACACTAGGTCTGATGAACTTCACTACAGAGTACAGGTGAAGTCAGACTTCTTGAACCATTCCTTATTGGCGTAGCCAGCAAGCTCACCATCCATATCCTACTAGTCGACCACCCGTTCATGACAAAATTAGACATTTTTAAAATCGGCATTATCCCCTATCTTGGTCTCATGGATGTTTAAAGAATTCGTTTTTAAAACTCTCATCCTACATCCACTAAGGTCATCCAGTGTGCACCACAAATAACACACCCCCACATTTTGTAGGATTCGGCTTGATTAAGAGTATCTAACTCAACCTCATTTCATTGTGGTGATACTATTTTACAATATAATCAGAATGAGCAAATTTTAGTAGTACTAAACAAGTCTCATAGTGACTTCATTTGTACCCTTTGAACCTAATTCAGGAATATTCCTCTTCACATAGATTGGGTGTCCATCACATGACCTATGACACAAGCCTTAAGGGTTCATTCCTTTAGATGTATACCACAATAGTGGTCAGAGGCTATTTACTAGTATTAATCATTTTTGTTTCAACTATATTGAATTGATAGCGCTACCTTCTTTAGCCTCACCAGATATATATAACCAAGACATATTAGTCTTTATTTCTCTACCGACCATGTCATTTACCTTCCGGATAAGGACTTACATTGATTTGACTTCGGTCATCACCATATATATGTTATTTAGATCATTAGCCTAGTGGTTCTCAATCCGGCCTTCTTACAAGTCATAAACTTGTAAAATTATAGTGGTACCGATAACGTAGGTTTATATTATTGATTCTATAAATCACCCCACCAACACATGTTTGTACATGCCACCTTTAAACCAAGCTATTGTTCCAATTATTTACATAACCTAATCTAAATATATTTATTAGATTCAATTTCCAAGTAGAGCTTAATCATTCTACTTGGCTTTATTTATCTCTTAAGAAGAGACTCAACATGTAAATATACGCATTCTCATAATATCCCTCACATTTTGAGTTTATCACATTCAGAAATACAAGCTAAAATAATATGAGAATGCCCTTTGTGGGAAGACTATAACGTGAGACTATAACCCCCACAACCTTCCATACTAATTTACCTATGCAATCTTACTTGCATGTCACACATTCATATTAATGCTCCCATGTAATTTTATATATGCATAATTACATACACAAATACTTATAGATTAAGTATTCAACCAGTATGCATTATACAGTGCCACTTGTTTTAATTGACAATCAATTAAGCTAGCCAATTTGGTACATGGTTTTATTTGCCAATAAAACCATTGGACATACCATAAATGAATATGAAGTATTATAAATCTGGCAATAAATCCCTTGCATCATTATGAAAATAATATCAGGATTACAAAACCATACCGTAGACGAAAGAAATGCCTTCATAATACTTTTATCATAAAGGAATTACCAAATCTATCCACATGTAGAACCTACATATTAGATCTCAATATTCCAAAGGGATCTTATGAAAATTCATAAAGTTTCATAACTTGTGCCCTGTCTCACACACTAATGCAAAGTTTGTGCGAAGTTCATAAAATCAATTGATCACCAATTAACAAATATGAGAGATGACATGAAATGGTGTCTAGATCATCTCACCCATTTACATTTGGATGCCATAAATGTTCGGTGAATTTTCCAACCAAACATGGGCTCTATGTCTAATAAACACAAAAGGCCCATTAATAACCTTTAATAAGAAGGAATTGGCCAACCCATCTCTAACAGCCCTTCTCATGAGTAAAAACCAAAAAGACCAAGAGAGCAGGCAATAGGTACGTCTTCAGGACAGTGGATACTTCCTGGAGACACCTGTGAGAGCCGGCGACGATTCGGCAACGGAAGAGGTAAAAAAAAAGTTTCTACAAATCCTTTCAACCGTTGCGGCAGGTCGACAAAAGTAGCCCGGACCACCCTCAATACCAGCCAGGGACAGCGACCCTCCAGCGATCTCAAATCCGATATTCATTGTTGGAATAAACAAGCCGACAACACTCTAATCTGAATCCTATTATAGATTTGGAAAAATTGGCAATATACCAGACCCTTGGCACCCTATCTCTTGGGAAAAGATGGCTGGTGACAAGCCCCACGGTAAGCAAGCATTAATCTTTCTTTCACTCTTGATATACACACAAACCTAGACACACTATCATTCACTCACAATGCATAAAGTTCTTTAGAATATAAGAATTCTGTGCCATCCAAGTTTTGATCCAGTAACTTTCCCCTTCAATGTAGAATTACCAAGTGAAAAATCATACGGTTTGATGGCAACCACTCAAGGCATCAATCTCTATGCTGGCCTTGATCAGCTCCAACAACGTTTGGTGCCAACAAATTACAAGCAACCTCAATCAAGTCATCACCATGGGCAAGTGCCATAGCTTGAACAGATTCTAGCCCTCCACCTCATCAAACGCCCCGTGTGGCAATTTTGCGAACAGCATTAATATCAGAGGAGTTTGGGGACATTGTAATTATCCACCCATCTAGTTGCACCAAGCCACCAATTACCAGAATGCCTTTACCACGAGCTGCTTGAGATGGACCTTTACCATGATTCATTGTCAAAGACTCTGATACAGGGCCCCTTGCCCTATTGGTTTCCCTCCGAGTTTGGCTTGAAATAACCTAGTACTCTTCTGATCGAGTCAACCTTTCTCCATATAGAAATATTGGGACTGCAAACATCTATGTTTATAGATAATTAGCAAAGAAACAAGGGAAACAAAGATACAATGTAACTGAATGGTTCAAATAAAAAAAGGGAGAGGGTTCTCTAAGCAAACGGCATGGAGGAGCGCACCAATTAGTTGCAACTGAATGGTATCGTACAAAAGAAGGCAACGAAGTCATTTCATGTGAGGAGAGAGATAGAGTAGGTGCTAGTGTGTGTACCCTCCCTTCGCAACTCAGAGAACCTTTTCCCTAAAAAAGATGACATGGCATGCTTTTGTCCCTGGAATCTTCTCAGGGAAACTAATATAAATATTTAAAAAAAAAAAACACACACAAACACATTGCTTAAAAATTAGGATTTCTCCATGCAAGTCATGTAACTTATCTAATCCATTTGCAATATGGAAAAGTAAAAGTAAAAGTAATGTATCATATTAGACAGGAAGAGAGAGAGGAAATTATCTGCAACACATCCTCCAGAAAATTGGCCCAATGCTTCTTAACAATCAGGTATCCTCTAAATAGAAGACCAACCAGGTATATGAATCTCAATACTCAGCCAAGGTAGGTGATCGAATATAACTTGCTCATCAGTTTTAAAATAAATAGAATAAAAAATAAAGAAAGGAATTGGATGACCAAATACGGCAGTCCATAGGGAGGGGGCAGGAGAAGGTAGCAGATTCAAAGCAGGAAGAAAGAGATTGTGTGTGTTATCTAACCCACTCCCCCCGAGAGGGAGAGAGAGTTCCAAGGTTCCACAAAAAGACTATCCAATTTGACGGTTCATGGTTGGGAGTCCTGGGATGATGTATATTTATGATGATACTTGGATTACCCATCCCAAAGGCAGGTCCATTGATTTAGCTACTCCAATTGATAGAACATAACTACTTGATAATTATAGGGATGGCCATCATACATTATCCAGTGCATCATTTCATTAACATTTTGATGGGATCAAACAATCATTCACTTCTCAGGACATTAAATGATAATACCATTTATTAAATGGGAGACACTATTAGGAGGCAATTAGCTACTATTTTCAAGCATTCACTTATATTTATAGTTTCTCAAGGCAATAAAGCACAAACCTTGAAGTTTGGTGCCAATGTCAGCAGCTACAACCATTGCAAGTTGAGCCACTTGGTCCAAAGAAGTCTGACCCAGAGGGTGGAAGCAGATGTGATCAACAACTCCAAGCCGAGGATGACTTCCAGTGTGTGATTCAAGATAAATGGTTTCAAAAGCTACTTTCACCATTGAAGAAACTGCGCTTTCAATGAACCAGGGTCCAATGGCGAATGTGGAACTAATTTGGAGACAAGTGTAACCAACACGGTTATAAGTTTCATCTTGAAACTTGTTGATTATTGAAGCTTCTGGGAATAGCTTGGCAGCTCGTTCAATTGACTCTAGTGCTGACTTATTTTGGCTTTCAGATAGTAGACCTTGCAACAAGCAAGCATCATCTTCAACATTTTTCTTCCTTCTCACTCCACAAGCTGCACACACAGACATCCAAATAAAATGATTTATACAAGAACAAACTTTGTGGATAAGCCTTCTCTCCTTTAACCACATACCTACCATGCAACTAGCTTGATGGTAAAACTGGTTTTTTAACCCAGAAACCTTGTGAAAAGGAATACAAGATATTTGCAAACCCGGGGGAGGTAAAAGATTGTCTAAGATATCTCCAAAATGGGCTTAAAAGAAAGTACTGAGCATTACCGGGATAATAAGTTAAAAACTTGATCTCAGTATGTTTTCTTAATGGATAAGATGATCCACAAGGTCAAATCAGTTTGTTCAATACACACAAAATGCTATTGATTTTGAAAAAATCAGTAAAAGTTGGTGGAAACTAATGTTAGTTTTTTTGAGTTTACAACATGAAGAAAATTCTATGACCTGGCCACGTTGCAGAATCCTGCGATTCCCTCAGATAAGTCATTGGTTCATGGAAAAAATTCTAGCAAAATCCAGGCAAATCAAAGTATCTCAACACATTTGGTTTAAGACCACAACCAACAAAAGTGTAGGAGAAGGCACCTCACAGGTGGTCTTGTAAATATGTCGTCATGATTCCACACCATTAATACATCAAGAACTTTTACTGAAAACAATTCCACAGAAAGCCCCTGTTTATTCCAAGAGAAATACAACTGGAACCCCTGCTTATTCCTGAGTAACTCCCTGTTTTTTTCTTTTTTAGATAAGTAGTTACTTATGAAGAGGAAGAGAGAGAGGGCCCAATTCATAGTGATAAGGAAATGAGTGGGTCATAGAGACGAATTGTAAGGGATCCCAACCTATGTAGCTAGGTTTTACAATTTCAATACTAAGTAGTTTATGATCTGCGGCACCAAGATTTCCAAGATCTCTGCATCATACGCTTAGAACAATACATCGTAGATAAGCTTATCCAATAGCATGAGGCATGACTTAGTCACATATTCCTACCTATCAAGAAAAACAAAAGCACATACAAAACAAAACAACAGCCACAAAATAGATAATCAGATATTTAGTCAAAATTGTTAATTTTGCTATCGGTTCTCTTCAGAATTTTAATTGAAAACTATGCATGATGACCTTAATTCCAATTTTTGTTTTATTATTTATGCCATAAGGTTTTCAATGAGAAGGTAAGTGGTTCAATCATTTGCAGAGAGATCAACCCAACATCTGAAACAGTTTTTATTTTATTGTATTATTTTTTCCTACTGGTTTAATGTCCAATCCATCACAACATCAAGCAACACCATTTGCAGGAACCCAACATATTCACCCAAACGCACACACAAAAGATCAAATATCTCATCCAATAATAGATTGGGATCCATTACCCGGAACTTCAAAAAGCACGGATACAAGCATTACGTCACACAGAAAGAGATTCGCTAGTGGTAGAATGAAGAGAATGTAACAAATCACCAAAGAAAAAGTTAGGATACCATAAAAAAGTCATCCACATCAAAACTCCAAATCATTAGCACCAGACGATTTCAACAGTCCATCGTACTCCAATTTCATCGACGACGAGGACGAAATAGACAAGGAGGCCGAAACAGCCTTAAACTTGGCCCTTAGAGAATCCATAATATCCTGAACACTCTCGTTCTCCGGATCCAGAATTGGATATCGTTTAATCAATTCCTCCATTTGCTTGACATTCTTCTGAACATGAGGCGTAAAGCAGCTGGATTTGGCTTGAATTGCAGAGTTCCAGACATCGACGCAACCACAATAAAACCCGATCTCCTCACCGACCTCGAAGCCAACTTTGAGACCAACCTCTCTCCCTTCTTGCTGGCCTAGGACCAAACCGTCATGGAAACCATCTTTATAACCCTCTTTCACATGGGTTTCTTCTAAATTAAGAGAAGGATCGAAGATGTCTTCGTCGTATTTGGAATCTGAATCTGCAGCAGCTTGTTTTGCAGGTTCAGCTTGCATGATCTATCAGAAGCACAATCAAGTACCTGGTAATGGAAAAGGGAACGTTATCTGTTACCTGTTTGAGGCAAAAGAATTGTCCCTCCCTTAATAACACTTTCCAGTGACAGTTCAGATTTCCCGAAATTTAGGGTTTGGTTCTTTCAATGAGAGTGTTGAGGCCTTAAGGAGAACAACGATTAACTCGCAATCACACTTGTGGCTCTCTCTCTCTATTGTTACCACAAAAAAAGCTCTCTCTCTATTACCGTGGCGTCTCCAATGACCCACAAGGACAGAATTTTCCAGCCCACATCTTTATGTGACATCTGTCCATTGTAAAACAGAACGAAACTGAGTGATCAACTGGAAAATTATCTCATGCAATTCCCTCTAGAACACCGTTACCTTTTTTTTTAAAATATTTTTTCTTTTTATTATTTACCCCGCTTGCTTTCAAAATGTATCCAAGGTTCTTTGCTTGAAACACGATTCCTCTCTCTCTCTCTTCATCCTTCGTATCTTTGCAAATCGAGAAGATAAAAACCGTCGTTGCAACTGCCGAACTCAAATCCAGTCGTCACTACAAATGTAGTACTAGAAAATTGAAACTTCTCTACCTTTTGGAACCAGCTTGTTCTTTGTAAGTGATGAATCTCCGAACATCAACTACTCCAATCTTTAAACATGTAGCTCCTTTACTCAACCATCAATGTCGTCTTTTTTTAAGCTTAGCAATCAATTGTTTTTATCTTTTTCTTTTTTCTCCCTTATCAGCAAATCAATTAAAACAGAAGACGATTTGAAGAAGAAAAAAAACCCTAAAGGGCATCTCCTCTTGTCTATGCAAAACTCTTGTTAGAATTCTATTTAATATAGAATTAATAGTCCTTATTATGGACTAATATTTAATATCTTAAACTCAAGCTAATTATATTATTGGTCTTATTAAAGGAGTCATTGGGTTATATTAGGAGTCCTATGTGGACTGGCTTTAGTGTGGGTAGGTAGATTTCTACTGAGACTATGATGAGTGAGGCCCTATAGGAATTACTATATAAAGAAAGCTAGGTCCCCCCTCTACCATCACAACTAATTATTCTCAATCTCTATTGAGGTGTGCAATCTAGAAAAAGAGGGAGATTTTCAGTAATCATCATCCATGTGTATACGATATTCTCATCAAGTCAGTTATCTTTGGGAATAGAGGGGAAGCACCTAGATCTTTGGTCTTTATTTTTCGTTGCGATCATCATCACTATGGATGCGAAACAAGGTTAGTGATTCTATCCCTATTCTCTATTATTTATTTGATTATATTCTTGAACGTCCTATGGAGATCTTGACTTTTATAGTTTTATCCCTATTCAGATCAAACTAGTCTAACATGTAGTATCAGAGCCTCCATAGATCCGTTCTTGAACTTATATGGATTCAAAAATAATAGATCATGCTAAGTGAATCGAATTTTTTCGTTTCAAATCAAGGATTTTATGGTTTTTTTCAATTTTGGGAAAACCCGTACAGACTTTTATCCACTACTGGAATTTTTGTCTGACGAAAGTTGAAACCAACCACATGAAGTGTAGAGCTCGAGAAATCAGAAAATTTGGTGGGTAGATCGCCGCCGGCAGCGGTGGGTGATCTCACTCACCGATCAAGTTTATAAAAAAAAATCTTTTTTTGGATTCTGCTAACGTACGCCCATAACGATTACGAGGGGTTTGCTATCGTGTGTCGTCGGGTCGGGTCGACCCATTTCCTTACCCGAAAACCCGACCCGCTGACCCGTTCTAGGTTGACCCGGTTGAATCGGGCCAGTCGGACCGTTATTGAACCGGGGCAGACCAAACCGGTCAGAACCAAGCCCAGGTCTTAATTCGGCCAGCCATGACCCAGCCCAACGTGTGGACACGTGCCAGACACTCACCTTTTTGCCTGCAACTTTGACCAGTGCGTGTAGACGTGTGGAGACTCCATTTGGGGTCCCGTTTTTGTGTTGGCTCTGTTTTACTGTGCTCTACACAGTAGTACCCTCTATTGTGATCAAATATGCATATTTTCAATGTTTTCGGTATTCTATTGATGCATACACTTTCTGGAATTTGTCGGTTCGATCCATTGGGAACCGAACTGCTTTTCTAACTTGCTGGAATACCTACCTTGATTAACAGAATTATTATTTTTTTGTGTTAATTTTGAGACATTTAAACCCATTATCATAAATTATAAAATAACACAAATTATTTAAGGATGTAAGTAATTTTTGAAAAATCCCAAGAGAGGATTTCATGGGTTCAACAGGGCGCAGTCGCCAAAGCGACCTTCCTTGTTGGATTTGTGAAACATTGGTCTCATACAGTTGTGGGTTGTCCTTCAACTCTGATGTGTGGTCATACACTCAAAGGTGGTGATCATGTGTTGGTACTTGAAGGGGTACATATATAGTATGCATGTGAATAGGCCAACCCTAGAATTCTGCACACCCAAAGGTGGTAGATTTTGAAAGTTGACTTGTATTCTCATGGCCACTGGTATGTAGGGATTTTTACAGTTGCATGTTGGAAATTCAGTCCAAAAGTGTTTTCACAACGATGTGTGTAAAATTCTCATTTGCTTATAAGGTTTTAAGTTATATTTGCATCATGCTAATTAATGTATTGTTCATTGTTTAAATTTTTAGTCACATTTTCTGTCAACAATAACATGGTCACTATTGAGATTCTTACTGGATCAAACTTTAAGAAGTGGAAAGAAGACATTATATTTACCATGGAGATGGCAGATGTGCACATGTCCCTTGTTATGGATAAACCAATGGATGTAACTACTGATAGTACTGACGACCAAAAATCCATCCATGCTGCATGGCAAAAGAGTAATCAACTCAGTATACTATCCATAAAAAAGTTAATACCAAAACACCTAAAAAGTGGTCTACCTGACCAATGTACTACCAGGGAATTGCTAGATGCAATTTCTAAGAGATACAAAGTTTCATCGAATGCTGAGATTGGGACACTTCTGCAAAGGCTATTTAATATGGAATATGCTGGTTCTGGGGGTATTAAGGATTACATTATTAGGACGGTTGATTACCAAACTAAACTCAAAGCCTTGAACATTCCTCTTCCTGATGCCATAATTGTCCATCAAGCCCTGAATACCCTACCTTCTGAATTTGGCATTATTCAAACCAACTACATTTCCCAAGATAGAGTCTGGAGTATAAATGACTTTATTTCTAGGATTGTGTCTGAGGAAAAAAAAACTAAAGAAAGACAAAAAGCATGCTGCCATGTTTACTTCTAAAACTCGTAAGAGTAAAAAATTTAAAAATCATACTCATAAGTCTGCCAATAAACAGTCCGATCAGACTAACAATTTGAGACTCAAGAAAAAAAATGATCGCTACTTCTTTTGCAAGAAGAAGGGTCACATAAAGAATGACTGCGATAAATACAAGGCTTGGTTGACCAAGCCCAAGAAGCCATCAGGTAATATTTTTTTGCTTTTGTTTGTGAATCCAATCTGTCAAAAGCCCCATCTAGTTCTTGGTGGCTAGATAGCGGTGTAACTAACTATGTTGCTTTTACCATATAGGGGTTCATAAATCGGAGGAGGCCAAACAAGGATGAATCAAGGCTGATCGTAGGAAACGATGGACATTCTGACGTAGAGCTCATGGGAGATGTCATTTTATTATTAGATTCTAGTTTTAAATTGACTTTAAATAACACTTTTTATGTACCGTCCTTCAGGCAAAATTTAATTTCGGTTTCAGTTTTGGACATGAGTGATTGCCATTTTGAAATAAAGAACAGTATGGTTAATTTGGTTTTTAATTCAAGTAAAGTTGGTTCCTGCATTATGTCCAATGGACTGTATAGACTGTGTTTGTCTCTTAATGATATCTACATCTCCTATAATGTTGAAAATGTTATTTCCAAAATACCCTTACCTAAGGAACGATCTTTCACATTGTGGCATAAGAGGCTAGGTTACATTTCTAAGACAAGAGTGGAAAGGCTGATAAAGTCTGACATCCTACCTACACTCGAAAGTGATCTAGAAATTTGTGTAAATTGTTGTAAGGGAAAGATGACCAAAATAAAGAAGAAAACTGTAATCCGTAGTTCTGACCTATTGGAGGTCATTCACACTAATATCAGTAGTCCTCATTCAGCCACATTGTGTAGAAATTTTTATTTCATCACCTTTACAGAACTTAATTAAAGAAAAGTCTGAATCTCTCGACAAGTTCAAAATTTTTAGTATTGAAGTTGAAAAGCATTTGGGGAAAGTTATTAAAATTATTACATCTGATCGTGGGGGTGAGTATTATGGCAGACATGGCGATGCTGGACAGCTTAAGGGCCCGTTTGCCAAATACCTAGAGGACTCTGGAATAGTTGATCAGTTTACTATGCCAGGAAGTTCTGAACAAAATGGGGTCACTGAAAGGCGTAACCGCACCCTTATGGACATGGTGAAGAGTATGGTTAGTAGGACAAATTTACCTAAGTTCTTATGGGGAAAGGCTTTAAAAACTACTCTTTATATTCTTAATCGTGTATCTACTAAAGTTGTTCCTCTTATCTCTTTTGAGTTGTGGACCGGTCGTAAACCCAGTTTAAACCATCTTAGAGTTTGGGGGTGCCCTGCAGAAGTGAAATTATATAATCCGACTTTAAACAAGTTGGATCGCAAGACTACTTATTGCTACTTTGTCAGCTACCCAGATCATTCAAAGGGATATAAGTTTTATAATCCGTGCGGATGCACTAGGATTGTAGAGTCACAGACAGCGAAGTTTCTGGAATTTGATGTGGACGAAAAGAATGATTGTTCTCAAACTGTTCAAGATAGTCACATGGTTGGTACATCAGTACCTGTTCTTCTACCTATTCAGACGGATGTGGGGCATACTATGCCATTGGTTACACTTGTTGGAGTTCAGGAGCCTGATATTGATGCGGTCCCTGACATTCATGTAGCACCTGATGAGATTCCTCTTCATGAGGATTCGGTTGAGGACCTATCATTGATGCAGTTCCAGCTGAGATTCCTCAGATTCAGGGTGAGGCAGTGGTGACACCATTACGGAGATCCATTAGGGAGAGAAAGTCAGCTATATTATCTATCTATGAGGTCTATCTGGGAGAACATGACTATGACATTGGTTGTGTGGTTGATCCAGTTACTTATTCAAGCGTTGTTTCTAGTCTTTAATCAGATTTGTGGTTAGATACGATGAGAGATGAGATACGATCGATGAAACATAGTAATGTTTGGGAGCTTGTTGATTTACCTAAAGTTTGTAAGCCCATTGGTTGCAAATGGCTGTATAAAACTAAAAGGGATTCCAAAGGAAAGTCGAGAGGTTTAAAGCCAGACTGGTAGCCAAGGGATTCACTTAGAGAGAGGGAGTAGACTATAATGGGACCTTTTCTCCAGTCTCTTCGAAGGATTCTTTTAGAGTGATTATGGCATTGGTGGCTCCTTTTGATATGGAGCTGCATCAGATGGATTTTAAAATCGCCTTTCTCAATGGAAATCTTGATGAGGAGGTCTATACGGTTCAGCCTTTCTCAATGGAAATCTTGCAGTGGATGGTTCAGATCATCTTGTGTGTAGACTCAAGAAATCTATCTACGGTCTCAAACAAGCTTCTAGGCAGTGGTATATGAAGTTTGACAGTGTTGTGACTTCATTCGATTTTGTGAAAAACAAAGTGGATCAATGTATATATCACAAGGTCAGTGGGAGCAAATTTTGTTTTCTCATTCTTTATGTGGATGACATCCTGCTTGCAAGTAGTGACCTAGGAATGTTGTATAATACAAAACAACTATTATCTAGGGAATCTAACATGAAGGACCTTGGTGAGGCTTCTTTTGTGTTATACCTACACCCGAAATATATCCTAATACCCCGAGTCAAATTAGACTTTTACCAACGGGTAGTGTCACAGCAGCAATGGTCAACACCTGTGACCTTGAACCTAAAATTCTATTATAAGTGTCCCCTCGAAGTCCTGAGAGTACGGGTCAAAGCCCCACAACTTTCCTTGAGGTTTGGGCCCTGACAGCAGCAACGGAGTCACGAACGGACTCACCAGACTGGTTCCATTCGTGGATCCGTCCATACTATTTCTTGCCTTTTTAAAGTATTTTCATGTGGGATCCACGTCCCCGTGTTTCGGACACCATAATTAGACCTTCGGACAAGATGGACCCCCACCCTTACCTTTAATTGGTTAGTTGGGCTATGAAAGTGGGCCCATAAGACTTAATTTAAATAAATAATGGATTCTTTTATTTTAAATTTTACCAAACAAACCTTAAAGACTAATATGCCTATATAGGACTTAGGGCAGACCCAAACATGTGCTAACTAGATAGACTAATTAGGTAGTGACGTTGGCCAAACAGGCCCTAAGGTTCATTAAACCTAGAAGACCCTCTTGTGTCTTAGGGACACTTAGCCAAACAGGCCCTAAGGCCTCTTTTGATCTTTAAAAGATAAAACTTAACCTCATACTCTCCTATCTCTTCCCCTCTAAGCCAAACTGTGGAGGAGAAGAGACAAGGAAGAAGAAGAAGAAGAAGTAGGAAGAGGAATGGGAGGGGAAGGGAAGAAGATGGAAGGCATGCCAAAGGGGTTGGCTGCCCTACCTTCCCTCCTGTGGCTCGATCAAGGCTTGAAGAAAAGAAGAAAAAGGGAAGAAGGAGAAGAAGAGAAGGAAGGAAAGGAAGAGAAGGAGGAAGAGGAGGTGGATCTTCAAGGCTGGCTAGGACTGGGATTAGAGTTCCACTCACCAAGGTAAGCTCTAACTCTTGGTACATCCCTCTTTTCCATTCCCATTCTTGATTGAAGTAGGTCCCGTGTGAGCTAACCTAGGGTTCCATTTGGGACTCAAGGTGAGGCTTAGCCCTTAATTAAGGCTCTAATGGTGATGACCAAACCCTATTGGAGACTTCTATTAGTTGCCTTACAGCCATTGTTGCTAATCTATTGGTTTTAAACCATCAAACCCTACCTTTGGACCAAATGGAGCCAAACCCTCATGTGATCTTGAATCCATGAGGTAAGCCTAGGTTCTAGTGACCCTAGGGAGACCTAGGACACCCCTCCATGACCCTGAGTGTCATGTGAACTCCAGTTTCCAACTTGGAGGGGAAAACCCTATGAAATCTTAAAAAAGAATTCTGACGGATGCACGAACGGAGTCACCATCATGGTTCCGTCCATCAGTCCGTCCAGTGTAATCTCAGTGACTGGATTTGAATGGATGAAGGAACGGATTTACTCTGTTGCCTCCGTCTGTGGTTCCATTCCCTCTCAGGAATGTCTCAGGGATTGAACGGATGTAGGGACGGATTCAAAAGGCGCTTCTGCCCATGGTTCCGTTCGCTCTCGGGTGTGTCTCAAGGTTTGAATGGATGCAGGAATGAATCTAGGTGGTAGTTCCGTCTGTGGATCCGTCCCTCGTGTTTTGACCTTTTTGGCCTGAATAGAGTCAGGGACGGACTCACCTTGTTCCTTCCGTCCGTGCTGTCTTGGTTGAAACTTAATTATAACTTTGGGTTCATAACATAGGACCCCTCTATACATCTCTTGATGTTTGTTTTTGTATTCTTAGGCTACCCAACTCGATGGATAGAAGGTACACCGGTGAGATTCATGTCAACCATGCCGGGTGACACCCAAGTTCGGTGAGTGGGTTTTGGGTGATTTACTTAGGCTTGAATATATATATATATATATATATATAAAGCAATCATTATCATGCTATTATATGAAAAATAAGCATTTTACGCATTGCATTATTTATCTCGAATGTGAACTACTATGAATGTGATGTGATATAGTTCTCACTATTGTATCAGGTTACGGTGCCGGGGTGTATCGGTATCGGAACCCCAAATTTAATTATGAAACTTATTAATTGTCATCCTGATCTGTATGCGTCGTGCCGTGCTGGTACCCGGGTACTAGATGGAATGGGACGTTGATGCACCCAAAATACCTCTCGGGACGATAGAACTTGCATGTAGTATATCTGTGGCTAGGATTCTTGCTCCCTTATGCTACGACCCTTACCAATAGAGGTTTTTATGTTAGATAGTCTGAGCACCTGTTGCTTGTGGGGGAGAGAGGCAGGTCAGGGGTAGTGATGGCTATCGGGGTCTGCCACTGGGTGGTTTGATGGCTTCTACCGGCATAGGCTCCCTCATGATAACTGAGGTTTCATTGGAGCAATAAGTTAAATGACCCTTAGTGTCTCTCGAGTTATCATAGTAGCATACACTTAACTTAGAATTTATATGCTAGGTGGAAAATGAATCTAATATTAGCATGCATCATGAATTGCTTGAAATTACGTGTTTGTGTGTATGTGCATTCCCCTTTGCTCTCTCACTAGCTTGTGGAGCTAACCCCGTTGCGTAACCCCTTTTTAGTTGATATGCAGGTGATCTCTTGATGCGCATGTATGGATGCGAATAAAGTGGAATTGGTGGATGGGACTTGGATGTTGATATATATACACCCAAGGATGGTGCCCTAGTGGTGTGATTTATTTATTTATTTATTTCTGTATTCATTTTCATACATGTATAAACTTTATGTTTAAATATACGGAGAGAACTGGATGGTTACGAATATTATAACTATACTATGTGTTATTAGAGAACCGATGCTTTATATTCACATGATTTAAATGAATTTTGCTTCTGCTAACTCTATAATTGGAACGATTTATTCCATTGGATACGTTCCCTGGTGTTATCATGATTTGATAACAGAGTGGACTGTGGCTCGGGACACTGTATCTATGATCCTGGTAGGTATTGGGATGACACTTGTTGTCCCAGTCACCCCCTTTATTGTAAAATGTCTTTCATCAGGATGGGGGCGTGACATTTTTTCCTTGGCATTAAGATCCATAGGGATCGTTTTCGCCGATTACTAAGTCTTTCCAGAGGGCTTGTTTGGTATGTTGGATTACAAACTTGAGAATGTTCCTGTTCTCAAGGGTGACAAACTAAGCTTGACAGAGTGCTCAAAAAATAAAACTAAGAGGGATGAAATGAAGAAGGTACCCTATACTAGCACACTAGGTAGTATCATGTATGCTCATGTCTGTACCAGACCAGATATTGCTTATGAGATAGGTCTTCTTGGCAGATATCAGTCAAATCCTGATCTTAGCCACTGGGTTGCTGCCAAGAAAGTATTAAGGTACTTGAAGGGGATAAGAGATCATATGCTGACATACAGACACGTTTCTGAACTCAAGCTAGTGGATTATACAGATTTTGACTTTGCTGGCTGTGAGGATGACAGGAAATCCACACCAGGCTATGTTTTCTTGATGGCAGGAGGGGTAGTATCATGGAAGAGTAAAAAGCAGATAGTCCACTTTGACTATGCAGGCAAAGTTTGTAGCATGCTATGGGGTTGCTACTCAGGCTATTTGGCTCAGGAATCTCATAAAGGAGTTAACCATTGTAGATTTTGTGGATAGACCCATTCAGATATACTGTGATAACAGCTCTACTGTGTTGGTTATAAACAACAATAAATGACTTAGAGGGTCTAAACACATGAAGGTCAAGTATTTGACCATAAAGGAGACAGTAAAAAATGTGACGTTACAATGGAGCATATTGGTACAGATGATATGGTAGCTGATCCCCTAACCAAAGGTCTTCTTCGCCCTTGTGTTTTTGAGAGACATGTCATGAGCATGGGCTTAGTTGCATCGTGGGATGCGGTTGTTTAGTGTGAGTTTGATTATTTTGATTCATTGTAATTTATAGATTCTTTTTATCTATAATTTTTACCTTATGGTAAATTTTGGCTTATATATATCAGTTGTCTTTGCATGCAAATTTCTTTTGAACGCATGGGTATTTTATTTATTGACATGATGTATATATTTCTCGTTTTAAAGTCTTAAGGAATGTGTTAACCTTAAGCAAAGGCTGGGACATCAAATTATTAGCCTAAAGGTATATCTTGTAACACATAAAGTATAACTCGAGTTATTCAAGATGAGCCATACAGATTCATTGAAATCGTAAAGATTATTTTTCTAGTAAGCCTATGTCACTTAAAGAAGAGAAATTTTAGATTGATAAATGGATAATACATAAGGAATCACAATGTGAGTATTATGTCGTTGTCACACTACCACATTACATCCATGTTAGTAAAGCTGAGGACTCTCGTGACCATGGAAGGCTTTGTGTCACTTGATCATAGATGCAGTTACCGCTATGATTCAGTGTCTAAAACTCTATGGGACAGACCTGACTTTCGAATACGACCTCTAGACCAATTCAGTTTTTTCAAAATGTGCACATAATGTCACACCCCCATCCTGATGAAGATATTTTACATTAAATAGGGGGTGACTGGGACAACCAGTGTCATCCTAATACCTATCAGGATCATAGATACAGTGTCCCGAGCCACAGTCCACCCTGTCATCAATTGTGATAATAGCAAGGAACGTACCAAATGGAATAAATCGTTCCAATTACAGAGTTAGAGGAAGCGAAATTTAATTAAATCATATAAAATTATAGAGCATCGGTTCTCTAATGATAACACATAGTATAATTTCAATCTTTGTAACCATTCATTCCTCTCCTTATAATTAAACATACAATTTATACATAATTGTGGATGAATACAGAAATTAAATAATAAATCACGTCACTAGGGCACCATTCTTGGGTGTACATCTACATCCAAGTCACAACCACTGGCTCCACTTGATTCGCATCCAACGGTGCTCATAAAGAGACAACCTGCATATCAACTAAAAGGGGGTTGCGCAATGGGGTTAGCTACACCAGTTAGTGAGGGAGCAAAAGGAAATGCACATACATACACACAAACAATTTCAAGCAAAATGATGCATGCTAATGTTAGATTCATTTTTCACCTAACACTCAATTCTATAGGTCAAGTGTATGCTACTGTGATAACTCGGGAGACACTGAAGGTTACTTAACTTATCGCCCTAATGAAACCTCAATTATCACACGGGAGCCTACGCCGATAAAGACCATTCGGTCACCCAGTGGCAGACCCCAATAGCCATCACTATCCCTCACCTGGCCTCTCCCACCTCCACAGGCAACAGGTGCTCAGACTATTCAACACATAAACCCCTGTTGGCAAGGGTTGTAGCATAAGGGAGTAAGAATCCTAGCCACAGATATACTATATGCAAGTCCTATCATCCCGAGAGGTATTTCGGGTGCATCAACGTCCCATTCCATCTAGTACTCGGGTACCAGCACGGCACGGCACATGTACATCAGAATGACATATAACAATTTTCATAATTAAATAAATTGAGGTCCTGGTACCGGCACACCTGGCACCGTCACCCGATACAATGATGAGAATAATATCACATTCATAACAGTTCACATTTGAGGTAAATAATGTAATGCGCACAATGCTTATATTTATATAATAGCATGCTAATGATTACAATATATATATATTCAAACCCAACAAAGTCACCCAGAACACACTCACCTAAATCGGGCGTCACCCGATGTGGTTGACATAAATCTCATCGATGCACCAGCTATCCATCGAGTTGGGTAGCCTAAGAATACAAAAGCAATCATTAAAAGATGTATGGGTCCCATGATAGGCCCCCAAGGTTAAAACTAAGTTTCAACCAAGACAGCATGAGCGGACTCATGGACGGAAGGAACAGGGTGAGTCCGTCCCTGACTCCATTCAGGCCAAAAGGTCAAAATACAAGGAGCGGATCCACGGATGAAACTTCTTGCTTGGATCCGTTCGACTTTTGAGACACACCCGAGGGCGTGCGGACCCACAAACAGAGGCAACAGAATGAATCCACCCTTGCATCCGTTCGATCCCTGAGACATACCCGACAGGGAACTGACCCATGGGCGGAGGCAACATAATGAATCCGTTCCTTCATCCGTTTAGGTCAAAATACAGGGATTACACTGGGAGGACTGACGGACGGTACCACGATTGGTGGATCAGATCGTGCATCCGTCTGAAATCTTTTCTGAGATTTCAAAGGGCTTTGCCTCTAGCTTGAAGCTTGGAGTACACCTTGCACTCAGGGTCATGGAGAGGGTGTCTTAGGTCTCCTTAAAGTCATTAGAACCTAGGCTCACCTCATGGATTCAAGATCACACAAGGGTTTGGTCTCATTTGGTCCAAGGGTAGGGTTTCATGGCTTAGAACCAAAGGTTCAGCAACAATGGCTGCAATGCAGCTCATACAAGCCTCAACTAGGGTTCGGTTACCACCATTTGCGCTCCAATAAGGGTTGAGCTTCACCTTGAGTCCCAATTGGAACCTTAGGTTAGCCCAAGCTCAAAATGCAAAATCCTAAGCTAATAAATAGAGAAATGGAGGAAGAGAGATAGCTTACCTTCAATAGAGGCAGCAAGGACAAGGCTAGGTGAGCCTTCTTTACTCTTTCCTTCTCCCTCTTCCTTCTTCTCTTCCTTTCCTTCCTTTCCTTCTTCTCCTTCTTCCTTCCTTTCTCTCTTCTACGATTTCAATAATTTGGAGAAATGGGAATGAGCTAAAGAGCTCATACCCAAATACAACTACAATGGGCCTTATGGCCTGTTTGTTTAGGTGCCCTAAACACTAATTAGTCTCTAGGTTTAAATGGGTTTCAATTTGGGCCTTAGGTCTTGTTTGTTCCATGTCCTAGCCCATTAGGTCCATCTAATTAATTAGGACATGTTTGGGTACATCCTAAGTCTTATAAGACCTATTTATCCTCTAAAGTTTGTTTGGTTTAAGTTAGGGTATAAAACCCATTATTTATTTAAGTTAAGCCTTGTGGGCCCACTTTCATGGCCCAATTAACCATAAGAAGGTAAGGGTGGGAGTCCATTTGGTCCGGGGATCTAGTCATGGTGTCCGGGACACGGGGAGGTGGGTCCTATAGAAAAATAAACCAAAAGGGCAAGTAATAGCATGGGCGGATCCATGAGCAGAACCAGTCAAGTGAGTCCGTTTATGACTCCATTGCTGTTGTCAGGGTCCAAACTTCAAGAAAAGTTGTGGGGCTTTGATCCATACTTTCAGGGCTTCGAGGGGACATTTATAATAATATTTTAAGTTTGAGGTCACAAATATTGGCTAGTGCCACCATGGCATTACCCTTTGGTAAAGGTCTAATTTAACTCGGGGTATTAGGGTATATTTCAGGTGCGGGTGTAACATCCCCCCAACCTTATTAAAAATTTTGTCCTCGAAGTTTGAGGCACCTAGGGTCTCAATGGGTGAGGACTGCTAAATAATAACACCTCTAGTCAGCCACTATATGGACTAAGTCAAAGGTCGGGTCAAGATGAGGTAGTGCCTACATGACACGGCAAGTTAGGTTTTATAATTCCTCTTCCTTATAGGGTCACATTACCACAGGAGCTAAGGTTCAAAGTAACCCGGGGCTCAATTGAGTTAAGAGCCAATGGTTATAATATCCTAAGGGAAAATAGGGCTCCAGATACTAAGTTAAACCATAAGGAACAGAAAGTTCCCTAGATCTTCCAAATCAAGTCGGGATTTCACTCTAGTCACACTTTGAGTCATAGGACTAAACTTGTCTAGTCCCCAACATAGGATTCGTATCTGAATGCTTTCACTTCTGGTTATCTCATTACCTAGCCCAACTCTAGAATGATTTGAAATATTGATGGAATCTCCTATTATTCACTCCCGGTACGGAGGGAACGCATTTGGTGATCCATTACTCCATTCATATCTGTTGTTGGAGAAGGTCTTATTATATCCTTCAGTTTCAGCCTTCACAGCCTTATAAACCTATTACACAGTCATCCCACAGGGGAAAGTCCATATCAGTCCTCTTTCGAGAACCAACAATCTTTTATTAATCCCGGTCTAAGCCAATTTCTTTAAGTAGGTTCTAATAATTAACCCACCCGATCATTGTTATATCTTTACCTTTTAACCTAAGATTAGCTTGGCCAAGGTCGGGGATTCAATCTAGCTAACATAGTAAGGTTAAGGCAAGGTCACATTTGTAGTGTTGAAGAAATAGTCTTGCCACACACCTTTACTTTAAGGGATGTATTTATTTATTTTATTTTATTTTCAATTCTCACATATACATAAGTATAAGTTTAGTAATTATATTTATATCCCTAAGAATGTATCTGTTACCTAGGTAAATCCACAAAGGTAGGCTAGTCTTAGGGACGGTATACTAGGTCATTATGAGAGGTCTAGATACAACTCAAGACTCCACTTATGAGTCTAAGCAAAATTTGGATATACTAGGTGAAATTCTAAGTAGAGTTATCGCTAACTTGTGGGATATCGTGAGTGATTCTCATTTAGACTAGGTCTCTATTAGTCACTCAAACTAGGTCACTCAAAACCAGCCTATTATTTCCTTTCTTCATGTCTGGCTGTGAGTTTGGATCCTATGTGTCCCAATAAGGGTTTCTACACCACCTAGGTTTGGTCTTGCTAATCATTCCCGGTTCACTCACTGACGGGGTCTAAGGATTTTCATCCTTAGGGGTAACTCTCCTCCTTTTATGTAAGAGGGGAGTCACAGCGTATACTGATGCCTGTCATTTCTTATTGGCTAGCCTGGTTGATGTAGGCCCAAAAATGTAGACACCATAGTTTACATTCAGAGCAAGCAATGACTATGCATAGGCCAAGCAACATGGGTGTCCAGTCTAGGGTATAGGCACAAAATCATCACATTTAGGTGTGGCCAAAAGGTCTAAAAAATCTGGGCTCAAAATCCTAAAAGAAATCGGACGGACTCATAGACGGAATCAGTACTATGAGTCCATTCGTGGCTCCTCCGCAAGATAGGCAGAGCGAACTAACGGGCAGATGTGGAACATGAATCCGTTCGTTTGTCCGTTCTCAGAAGACTCAATTTTGTAAAAATACCGAGGCGATCGGATCTTCGGACGGACTCATGAGAGTAGATTCGTTCGTTGTTCTGCACAGTTTTAAAAGTGAGATTTTTACAATTTTGTGCGGGGTGGATTCACGAGCGGAATCACGATAAGTGGATCCGTTCTCAGAATTTTCATAAAATAGAGCACGAGTTTCAAAACTCATTTTGGCTCCAAAAGAAGGGGGCACAACCGTAGGAGAAAAGGCTCTCCAAGAACTTCCGTTCAGGCCTCCCTCACACTCCCTTGGTGGTTTTTTGGTGATCTCAAGCCCTCAAGTTCATCTCTCACTTGCTTAAAGTAAGGTTTTCTCCCTATCTCTCCCTTCCATTCTCTTTTCCTTCCCATTTTCTCTCCCTTTCCATTCTTAGGGTTTATAGTAATGTCTCTTCATCTTCCTCCCCTTCTTCCTTGGATTTGGGATGAACATCTCAAGCTTGTGATTATGTTTTGATTTTGGTTGTATTTTTATGGTCATGTGCACCAAGACTATGCCAAAATCGATTGAGACTAGGGTTCTTGGGGTTGAATCATGCCCTAATTGATCAATAGCACTAAGTTAATGGATCCTTGTATGAATATTGCATCTTTTATTAATTTTCAAAGTCTTTGCAAGAATTTTAGAGATTGTTTGTCATGTTTTCCATGCCAAGTTGAATTTCTTAGATTATTTCTAGGTTTTCGTTGGGGTAAAATTCTCAAACCTTCAATATTTTGGGGGAAACTCTTAAAAGCATGTCTAAGTTCATTATATGCCCCAAAATTTCATAGAAAATCATTCCCTTGACGTATCCTCAAGCATTCTTTTATTGTTCATATGATTATTAGTACAATCCTTTGTATTCATCCCCTTTTTCTTCAAATAAATAGTTCTTGTCTATAGTTGGGTTAATTCATTCAATCCTTTGTTTGTTTGGCATTGATTGGGTTGTAAAATAGCCAAAAGCATCTGTCATTCACATTGATATCATTCTTTCACATCCACTCACTAGGGATCTCATATGGGTTTTTGTATGCATATATAACTCTTGTCTCTTTTCCCAAGTTAATCATGCTTCCAATGGTATCCATATTTTATTTTCTCGTTGTATAGCCTTCTCATCTAACAATTTCCATATCATATAGGCATTTCACTTCTATAATTGTATTTGCTAGTCATATTGTATTCACTCCAAATTGACTCACTATTGTTGTCTTCTTTGGTGGTGCCTTGTGTATAGGAAAACAATCATGGCTCCCAAAAGGAAGAGGGATTTAGCCATCATGCCAGCTATTCCCACGGCCTATAATGTGGGGCGGTTTATCTCAGAAAAGACTGAAGGGATATTTCGAGAACATCTCTTCAACAGGAAGATTTTAGTAGAGAGAGATGTAGTGGTGGAAGAGCTTCTGGCCTACAAGGTAGGTGCCAGATTTGACAAGCTGAGGTGGAGTAGCATGCTGACTCAGCCTGAACTCTACTATCCCACATTTGTCTGAGAGTTTTATTCTAACTTGGCACTGGTTAAAGAGGATGATGATGGCTTCAAGTTGACCTCCTTTGTGAAGGGGGTCACCATTGGCTTTAATGTGGTAGAGTTGGGGATTCTTCTTGATGTATCTGCAGAGGGTGACAAAGTTTATTATCCCCTAGGTAGTGATCCTAATAAGTGTTTGTCTCCAGCAGAAAGTCAAAAATTGTTCAAGACTCTCACCAACAACAAGTCTGATGAGAATGATGATCTCTCCCGGTTTCCTCCTTCACATCGGGTTCTTACATTCATAGCCAGGACCAATCTGACTCCTTCCAAGTCACACAACACTCAGCCTCCTCTGATGTCAGCAGTCTTAGCATACTCCATGTACACTGGCCAGTATATTTGTCTGCTTCATGTGGTTATCCAGCATATGGCTCGCGTGGTACTAAATCCTGCCCACAACAATACTTTGCCATATGGTAGACTGCTCACCCGAGTCTTTCTGTATTTTAGGATTGACCTTGACCATGACCCCAAGGAAACAAGTATTGAGGGGCCTATTGGGTTCAATGTATTACAGAAGATGGGATTGTACTGCAATTATGATAGTGTCGGGGAGCCAGTCAAATATGGGGAGGGTAGAGGACCCAAAGATGTTGATGATGACAGTGATGATGACATCGAGGTCATGGGCTCCGGGCCATTTGCTATAGGGACTTCTGGTGTACCAAGGGGAGGTGGAAGTGATATCCTAATGGCTATCAAACGACTGAACTTGAGGATGTTGGAGGGCTTCGATGATGTTAAGAAGCAATTCTCCAATCAAGCTCGGCGTCTCGATGGCATAGAGAGAGGAGTGGACGACATCAACACCTTCCTTGGTCGCGGTGGTGGCGATGGCGCGGATGACTAGCCCAGTTCTTTCTCCAAGCAATTTGAAGTTACTTTGAAGCAGACTTTTCTTTTCTTGTCTCTGAATGGATATTTGTGGAACTTTTCCTTTTGACTTTCCTTTATTTTATTGCTTTTCTTCTCTTTTTCTTTCGATCAGCTAATTTGGGAACTTTTGAGGGTGGAATTGTACTCTTTTTGGTTGGGAAGAACAAAATCATATATTTTGAGTTGGATCAATTGGAATCGTGTATTGAGAGTTGGGAGAATCATGTTCACACCCAAGCAGGAATTTGAAACAATGGTGGTTAGATTTGTATATCTTTTTCTTTGATTAGGTAGGACGAAATCACAGGTTTTAAATTTGAGACAGATGAAATCATGAATGTTGAATTGAGAAGGACTTAATTGCCTTCAAGGAAAGGAAGGATTTGGAACAATTCTGGAAGTTGAATTTAGTTTATATATATATATATATATATGTTTATATGTTTATTTATTTCCCTCATTTGAATCATTGTTCATAATTGTGGGTTGGTTATATTTGATTTGTCATTATTTACTGTGGATCATCACACGTGATTACCCATCTATTACTTACTCAAACTCAATCAAGCAATTACACAATTGTAAATTAACAGCCTATGTTTTGAGTTCTAAGTTTCATGGTTCTTGTTTCACCACAATCAGTCTTCTCCTATGTCTGCACACAGTCATTTATGTTCTTGAGATTTTTAATTTAGAACCTAATTTGTTAAGAGTAAATCAAGAGGTTATGCCAGACTATGGTCGGTGCAGAGCATCATTGCTCTGATACCACTCTGTCATGCTCTCATCCCGATGAAGATATTTTACATTAAATAGGGGGTGACTGGGACAACCAGTGTCATCCCAATACCTACCAGGATCATAGATACAGTATCCCGAGCCATAGTCCACCCTGTCATCAATCGTGATAATATCAAGGAACGTACCAAATGGAATAAATCGTTCCAATTACAGAGTTAGCGAAAGTAAAATTTAATTAAATCATGTAAAATTATAGAACATCGGTTCTCTAATGATAACACCTAGTAAAATTTCAATATATGTAACCATTCATTCCTCTCTTTATAATTAAGCATACAGTTTATACATGATTGTGGATGAATGCAGAAATTAAATAATAAATCATGCCACTAGGGCACCATTTTGGGTTTACATCTACATCCAAGTCACAGCCACTGGCTCCACTTGATTCGCATCCAACGGTGCTTATCAAGAGATAACCTGCATATCAACTAAAAGGGGGTTGCGCAACAGGGTTAGCTACACCAGCTAGTGAGGGGGCAAAGGGGAATGCACGTACATACACACAAACAATTTTAAGTAAAATGATGCATGCTAATGTTAGATTCATTTTCCACCTAACACACAATTCTATAGGTCAAGTGTATGCTACAGTGATAACTCGGGAGACACTGAGGGTCACTTAACTTATCGCCCCAGTGAAACCTCAATTATCACACGGGAGCCTACGCCGGTACAAATCATCTGGTCACCTAGTGGCAAACTTCGATAGCCATCACTACCCCTGACCTGGCCTCTCCCACCTCCATAGGCAATAGGTGTTCAAACTATCCAACACATAAACCCCTGTTGGCAAGGGTCGTAGCATAAGGGAGGAAGAATCCTAGCCATAGATATACTATATGCAAGTCCTATCATCCCGAGAGGTATTCCGTGTGCATCAACGTCCCATTCCATCTAGTACCCGGGTACCAGCACGGCACGGTACATACAGATCAGGATGACATATAATAGTTTTCATAATTAAATAAATTGGGGAGAATAATATCACATTCATAATAGTTCACATTTGAGGTAAATAATGTAATGCGCACAATGCTTATATTTATATAATAACATGCTAATGATTGCAATATATATATATATATTCAAACCCAGCAAAGTCACCCAGAACCCACTCACCTAAATCGGGCATCACCCGGCGTAATTGACATAAATCTCACCGGTGCACCAGCTATCCATCGAGTTGGATAGCCTAAGAATACAAAAGCAATCATTAAAAGATGTACAGAGGGGTCTCATGATAGGCCCCCAAGGTTAAAACTAAGTTTCAACTAAGATAGCACGAGCAGACTCACGAACGGAAAGAACAGGGTGAGTCCGTCCTTGACCCCGTTCAGGCCAAAAGGTCAAAATAAAAGGAGTGAATCCACGGATGGAACTTCTTGCTTGGATCCGTTCGTGCATCCTTTCAAATTCTGAGACACAACCAAGAGTGAGCGGACCCACGGGCAGAGGCAACAGAATGAATCCGCCCCTGCATCCATTCGATCCCTGAGACATACCCGAGTGGGAACTGACCCATGGGCAAAGGCAATAGAATGAATCCATTCCTTCATTCGTTCAGGTCAAAATACAGGGATTACACTGGGCGGACTGACGGACGATACCACGGTTGGTGGATTCGATCGTGTGTCCACCAAAAATCTTTTTTGAGATTTCAAAGGACTCTGCCTCCAGCTTGAAGCTTGGAGTACACCTTGCACTCAGGGTCATGGAGAGACTGTCTTAGGTCTCCTTAAGGTCATTAAAACCTAGGCTCACCTCATGGATCCAAGATCACATAAGGGTTTGGTCTCATTTGGTCCAAGGGTAGGGTTTCATGGCTTAGAACCAAAGCTTTAGCAATAATGGCTGCAATGCAGCTCATACAAGCCTCAACTAGGATTCGTTCATCACCACTTGAGCTCCAATAAGGGCTGAGTTTCACCTTGAGTCCTAATTGGAGCCCTAGGTTAGCCCAAGCTCAAAATGCAAAACCCTAAGCTAATAAATAGAGAAATGGAGGAGGAGAGATGGCTTACCTTCAATAGAGGCAGCAAGGACAAGGCTAAGTGACCTTTCTTTACTCTTTCCTTCTCCCTCTTCCTTCTTCTCTTCCTTTACTTCCTTTCCTTCTCCTTCTTCCTTGCTTTCTCTCTTCTACGATTTCAATAATTTGGAGAAATGGGAATGAGCTAAAGAGCTCATACCCAAATATAACTACAATGGGCCTTAGGGCCTGTTTGTTTAGGTGCCCCAAACACTAATTAGTCTCTAGGTTTAAATGGGTTTCAATTTGGGCCTTAGGTCTTATTTGTTCCATGTCCTAACCCATTAGGTCCATCTAATTAATTAGGACATGTTTGGGTACACCCTAAGTCTTATAAGACCTATTTGCCCTCTAAGGTTTGTTTGGTTTAAGTTAGGGTATAAAACCCATTATTTATTTAAGTTAAGCCTTGTGGGCCACTTTCATGGCCCAATGAACCATAAGAAGGTAAGGGTGGGAGTCCATTTGGTTCGGGCATCTAGTTATGGTGTCCAGGACACGGGGAGGTGGGTCCTATAGAAAAATAAACTAAAAGGGCAAGTAATAGCATGGGCGGATCCGTGAGCGGAACCAGTCAAGTGAGTCCGTTCATGACTCCGTTGCTACTGTCAGGGTCCAAACTTCAAGGAAAGTTGCGAGACTTTGATCCGTACTTTCAGGGCTTCGAGGGGACACTTATAATAATATGTTAAGTTTGAGATCACAGATATTGGCCAGTGCCACCGTGGCATTACCCTTTGGTAAAAGTCTAATTTAACCCAGGGTATTAGGATATATTTTGGGTGCGGGTGTAACACATAAAGTTTTCTTAAAGGGTTGTTAGCTTGTGATTTGTTTTGGTCAAAACTATTTTTAAATCTTTTTAAAAATAAGGAATTTAACATAAGTCCAAGTGGGAGAATGTTAGAATTCTATTTAATATAGAATTAATATTTCTTATTATGGACTAATATTTAATATCCTAAACTCAGGCTAATTATATTATTGGTCTAATTAAGGGGGTCATTGGGTTATATTTAGAGTCCTATGTGGACTGACTTTAGTGTGGGCAGATAGATTTCTACTAGGACTATGATGAATGAGGCCCTATTGGAATTACTATATAAAGAGAGCTAGGTCCCCCCTCTACCCATCACAGCTAATTATTCTCAATCTCTATTAAGGAGTGCAATCATGAAAGAGAGGGAGATATTCAGTGTTCATCATCCCTGTGCATACGGTATTCTCATCAAGCTAGTTATCTTTAGGAATAGAGGGGAAGCACCTAGATCTTTGGTCTTTATTTTCCACTGTGATCATCATCACTATGGATGCGAAATAAGGTTAGTGGTTCTATCCTTGTTTTCTATTATTTATTTGATTTTATTCTTGAACGCCCTATGGAGATCCTGGCTTTTATGGTTTTGTCCCTATTCGGATCAAACTAATATCACTATGGATGCTAAACCAGGTTAGTGATTCTATCCCTATTCTCTATTATTTATTTGATTATGTTCTTGAAAGCCCTATGGAGATCCTGGCTTTTATGGTTTTGTCCATATTCGGATCAAACTAATCTAACAACTCTAACTCCGATCAAGAATTCCCTGTCATCGTCAATATCCTCAAATGCATTGAAACCCCTAAACACCTATGTCATTTCCAATGGCAACTCCACTGCCCCTAGGGATTCCATGAAGTGCACCATCTCCATAATGGTTGGTTTGCTTCCTTTCTATCAGTTCTTTGTCATTATCAGCGTCTCATGGCATTCTCTCTCAATCACTTCCTTGTCTCTACCATCATCATTGGGCATTTACCATTATTGTTGTGCTATTGCCTGCTACTACTACTATTATTACTACTACTACTACCTCCGTTTATTAATTCAGAAAATTGGGTTTGAGGGTGAATTAGTGAATCAATATTTTATTTTCCCATATCTGTGAAGGGGTTCTTATGCATGTGCTCAGGTGTATTGGGACAAAAAAAAAATCCTCCTTTGATGCTTTCATGTTCATATATCTTTTCTTTTAATGGATCCTAATTTATTAGCTATGTAATAAGCACTTGTATGCAACACTACCCGACACAATCATACACAATACAAAGATTTGTTTCTTAGCTTTATGGACAAAGACATTTACATGACCCATTCCAGAAGTTGTGCCATCTCTGCTTTTAGGATTCCAGTTCAGTTCCATATAACCCACTTGAATATATTGTCTACCATTTAGCAAATGCAAGTTTGTTTGATGGGTTTTGTTAGATTAGTCTATGCGAATTAAGAACTTATTCTCTAGGTGCAGATTCATGGCTAAGCCTCTTCACAAGATGCGCAAAGTGGATAACAAGGATCATATGAAGTAGAATGATAACAGTGTTTTTGAAACAATCTCCAAGTCGCTGGAGATCGTGATTTCTTTAACTTAGTTGACAGAGCATATGGTTTACAATTTCTTACTGAGAATAACCAAGAATAAGAGAAACCACTAAGGAACAACTTCAGTGTATGGCAACTTTCATTTGAGCTGAAAGACTTCAATTTACCTCCAAAGCAGTTCCATTTCCACTATGGATCTTCCCATAGCCATGGCTGTTGCGGGTGGTGGCAGTAGCCATAGTTGACGTGGTTATGAAGGAAAAGATGAGGAGAATAGATTGAAGAGAGGTTTGAAGAGGCTAAGACAGTTTGTTGATTTGGCTCCACTCCTTGTTTCTGAGGAAGGGTTGAAGAAAGGAGATACTGACAAAGTTTTTTTTTTTTATGTGATCTTAACAAAGAAACTGAATCATTAGAGGGTGTTAATGGGGGCTATGGTTGAATCTTGAACTTGGAATTATAAAAAATTAGAAAGTGAGATTTAATAATAGTAACTCAATGTCTGTGACTCTGGTAAAGTTTGTAAGAAAATGATAGTTGTATGTAGAATGCAGATAAATAAGTCATTTTATGTTTTAATTATTGTTCCATAACACATACTGATATATGTTTGGTGGATCTTTAAAGTAGAAAATAAAAGTGAGAAATAACAGAATGAGATATCACAGAAATATAATCTTGTTTGGGTGAGTGTATATAATGCAATTTCATTGAGTTTCTTTCCTTCCCCCTCGACCATAATTTCCCAACTATTGAGCACCCATTATGCATTCAGCAAAATGGGTAAGTGGATTTTGTTACTTATTTATTATTATTATTTATATTGATTTGCAGAAAGTTTCAAGCCAGATACATCTATTTAAGGATTTCCCTGAAGTAAACTAATGTATGAAAGTGGTTTTAGAAACAACCATACCTAAGTTTGATTAATAATAAAACTCTAGATTATGGATTCATGCTCTTCATAGTCTCATATCACACCCTCTGAGCTATAGGTACTTGGTGAAACTAATGCAACCCGCATAGTTTTTCAAGTTGAATTTATAACCCACAATTGGAATAGTTGCTCATTTCTGCACATACTACTAAGAAATACTAAAAGAGAAAAAAAAATTTGTTTTCCAACAGGCTGATTTATGCGCCTCATGTGAGCTTCTAAGTTGCTTCAAATTACTCAATAGTCAGTAATTAAGCTGAATTAATGGTTGGATCAAATGATTCACTTATGAAAAGGTGGGGAGAACCTTCACACAATGAAAGAATTCAAAACCTTCTTATAACTGAGATGGAGCAACGATACAGAATTGAATTTTCGAACCAATAAACTAAGTCATTGTCTTCATTCTCATTCAATTTTTTTCCTAAACTTTCATTTTCACATGTTAGCAGATGATTTAATGGTGCTACTTTAGTTGATGTACCCCCACCGAATGGGATCGTAATGTATTCAGTTGCACTATAAGCGTATGAACTGTGATTTCCAAATGTTAACCACTTGAAAGTCATTAATCATTTATCTATACATCAAGGGATTTTACAACCTAAGCATCTGAAAATACTTATAAATCAGATGATACAAACAAAAGTAAATTTCAAAATTCGGATGGTAGGGATGAGGAAAATGAAACAAAAAACGAAAAAGGAAAAAAATGCAATGATTGAAAAGTCTCTCCTAACAAAATTAATCATATGTCGTATGGTAATGAACTTTAGACGAGATTCCAAGCGATCTCCAAAAGAAAAGGTACTCCAAGAATCTTCAAATTAACACTGCAACAAAGAATGTAAAGTCTATCATTTCTCTTGTTGATATTGTTGCTCCTTCTGTTGATTCAAACTGCAATGAAACCTCCAACTCCTACAAAATATTTAAAAATTATTATCATGAATATTACTTGATGACATGACTGTTAAATAGCAAATAGTGAATAAATGAGAGCATGGCAAAATAAACATGTCGAAATTGAAAACCATCACCGCTAGATAATGGTGCTTAATAATGAAGCAACTGTAAAATGAAATTTCTTTAACCCTACAAATTTTGGAAACATATTAAATAATATGTTAAAAATTTTATTCGATGTTTGTTTCCTCTTCATTACTCATCTCTAAGCTACTTTCACTACTAGTTTCTATAGCAAATCCAGTACTTTGTAAATGATACAATGTACTAAAAATATAAGAGTGGATGAATTTAAAATAACAGAAGATGTACTAACAATTTAAATAAAATATTTTTTTGACATAAGAATGAGATTATCACTCTAAGAAAAATGCAATTCAATGAAAATTTTTTATCTTTTGAAAAATCATAAAGAAAATTTTCTCTGTGTTACATATCAACAGGCTGAGAATGGTAAGGATTTCCTAGCTCATCAAGTGTCCAAGCTTATGTAAGATTCCATGATTAAAAAAACCAATTCAGCAGTCAAATGAATGAGTTGATAAATCTATACTCTAAATGGCACTTTGACCCCAACAAGAAATTTCATTATGCTAAAAATTATGCTATTTGGGAAGTTCATTCACTGCCAACATATTATAACTGATTAGCATTCTTACATGGACCATATTCAGGTTATCAGATTACACCACATGTATAAGGAAAAGAACTTAGTGGCAAATTTATCGGGAAATGAAGGAGACCTTTCCCCTTTGCTCACTCATTGTAAATACCCCACCCTCCTCATCTCTATCCATTCCTTTTTTTCTGATATTTTGTTCAAATACGTAGTAGCATACAATTGATCATTACAAGAGCCAAATAAGGAAAACGCCAGGAAGAGCAATGAGGGGTAAAAGAGTAGCCGAAATCCCAAAGTATCCAAAAATCCAATAGCCACAATCTTTGTTTCGACTTTGGATTTGCAAAAAAATGTGTCTATCAATGTTTGATTAAACAATTGACAGACACCCATTCTAGGCTTCTCCCTATGCAATGCATTAGCTGTTTAACTGATTTATTGAAAAGGGAGAAAAAGAAAAAGGAAAACAACTTTTAAGCCCAAAACAACAACGACATTAATGGAAGAATAATAGAACTAGATGTTTAAAGAACGAAGTAGCAGTTAATGCTCACTTCCAATTTATTCAATTCTTTCACAAATCAATTGCTGAATTATACTTATTTCTCCCATTGTTTAGTTGAATTGAGTGAGCTAAGTTGTAGAACTCATCAAATTCCTTCAATTTCAAACCCTTGGCAAGTAATTCCCTAGAACTACTTCTAAATTTCCATCTCTTTTCTTTTCTTTAACCTAAATCTTAACCCAGTTTCTGTTTTGGGTTGAGATTGGTTTATCTAACCCAATTTCCTTGCATGCATGCCAAATACCAACCTAAGAACCTAACCCTAATTCTAGTTTAAGCTAATTATTAACCATTCCTCATCTTATATGTTGAATGGAAGCAATAGGAAACCAAAATCAGCTTTACATGTTTGTTTTGGTTAAATTGAAACCCAACCCACATGCATGCCCCAATCCCCATGTTGGATCATTAATTCCCTATCCCCTAGACCTAAATTGGGTTGTAGGTACTTGAATTCAAGTGTTAGACATCAACCCTGGAGTCAATTAGATGAATCCAAGCAAACTCCCCCCGAACCCTTTTGATTTTGTTGCAACTATTGAGACCGGTCGGTCACTCCAGTCAGTCACCGACTACACCCATCGACCTGAGAATGCATTCTCAGTTAAAATAACCAAGTTAGCTATTGTAATCTCCGGTCGATGTGGATGGACTTTAGTGTTGTCAGCCCTATTTTTGGGTTTGTAACTTGTTCCAACATTAACCAATGTGCACCCTAGGACGACTCCTTTACTCAAAACCCTATTTAACACACTTGTTTGATCTAATCAACATAGGGTGGCGTCCTTGTGCGATGAGGCTCACTAAGGAACGAATCAGAACCTGATAACCAATTGAACAACCAAGTCTTTGACAAGGTGAGGGGGATAAACATTATGATTTTACAGAATATTTCTTTTATTGCATCTTGTATGCCATACATGCATGATTGATAGATTCTTTTTATAATATGCTTGTTTAGATAATTTACTTTATAATTTATTGTCTTTCATTTTTACATATGGAATTACTTTAAAAATGTTGTTGAGTTATGGTTAAGAGTTGGAATGCGTGATGATGTTGTGCTAGCTTAGATGTTGTAGCAGGCTTGGAAATGGGGATGTGGTGGCCTGTAGAATGGGATGCGGAGGCACAGCTGAACTCATACTATGCCATATAAAAAAATATGTGGTTAGGGATAACACACACCTGTATGCTACGAACCTTACCAACAAGGGTTTAGGTGTTAGGTAACCAAAGCTCCCTACTATCTGAGAAGTTTAGTAAGCCCAGGGTAGGGTTGACTATGGTTATCGGGGTTTGCCAATGGATTGTATGCGATACCATCACTTGAGCGGGCTCTAGGGAGACAATTGGGGTTACAACACTGTGATGACATGAAGAAGCCGCGTATATTTCCCTAGTTGTTGGAGTAGCATCAACCTAGTGACTTAGGCATTGATGTTAGGTGGATTAAAAGATAGAATTGAATCTCATGCATATAGGATCATATGTATTGCAGCTGATTGTATGGTTTGTTTCATTCATTGGGCTCAGTGGAGCTCACCCTCGTGGAATTCCCCTTTTTAAATGATTTTGCAGGTGGACATCACCCTTTGTGGGAGAATTGTAATGAGGCGGCAGTTGTTAGTGAAAGTGATTATATGAATTTGGACCTTGAGGAGCATGATTTTTCTTGCACGTGCAATTACTATGCTTCTTTGTGACTGACACGACGGATCGGGGATCTTTTCTTTTTTATGTTTAAAAACATTCTTTTTGGTAGATAAGATTCTACTATTCATACTCTGAGAAACTTACTTGGCTACTTTAGAGTAGTTGTACCTTTCTGTGACTGATGTAAGTTCTAACTTCTGTATAAAAGAATTATGTAAATGATATAACATAGGAAGTGGGGTACAATTGTAATTATGTAATTATAAATCCTTTTGGATAATTTTAGTCTTTTGTTGTACTCTAATTATTTTAACATCTTTGTATTCTCGATATGTGTTTGTGAGGTGTATTTACTGTTTTTGGATCCTAGAGGTGATTGGATACTGTGTGGTATCCGGGTCACTTGCCGGTCCCTCCCAGGGGGTGGGATTGGGGTGTGACAATCTTAACGCTCCAACTTGAGGGGGAGTATTACTGGACTTATTTGGAGGAGTCCAGCTTGTGCTGGCAAGCATTGTCGTGTCTTCCAAATTAAGATTAACATAATCTCTTCTCAATTTCATCCTTTCTTATCTAATGTATCTTCCTTATCTCTTGTATTTTAATTCCTCAATTAAAGGGATTCACAATTGCTCTCTTGTGTATATTAACAACTCCTCTTGACTAATAAGATGTCCAATTCCATTCAATCTCTCTCAATTTAACATTGGAGACTCTGAACATAGTGAAAAGTATGGGGCAATTGATTTCAAGTTGGTCAGTACAGAAGTCATGGCCATCCTCGACACCCAAAGCTTAATAATCATGGTTTTTCATGGCAATGGCCACCACCGACTATCTCTAATCTCCTAGACTAGATGATGAACACATTATTACAGCCATTAAGCTTGGGCTTTGTAGTCTCTTGGCCGTGGTGATTGTTTGTAGTGTAATATTTGAGCCTTCAAGCTCTGATACTATAAGTTAGATTCCAAATCCCAAGATCAAAGATAGATTAAGAAACAAAAATATGCAAAATAAATAAATACAATGTGTACCTGAACCCATAGAGATGAACGCCGACAATCCATGCCCAAAATTGGATCTAGAACTTCTACCCTACACAACCTTGATTGCAAGAAAGATGAGACCTCTAAATTTGCAATATTATTGCTAGGATAGAGAACAACCTCATATATAGCCTTACGGGTCCTAACCCATCATAGGAATGTAATATTTGATAAGATTCTTGAAAATACCCACAATATACTTTAAACCCAAAATGGAGATTTACTTTGCATATGGATTTACTTATTGAACTTAGGAATAAAATCTAATGTGTACTTGACCAATTTACCTCCTGGGACACTTGTTACATATTGGTAGGAGTACCGCCAACTATGTTAGCAATTGTCTTCCTTTCCTATGTCTTCACACTCGTTATCTTGTGTAAAGATCCTCTTTAGTCACAAGAGAGCCCCAATGGGAGAGATCAGATAGACATTGCCCCTGCTTCCCAACTTGGATGCATAGTTGATGGTAGTATGTTCATCTGGTGCCCAATTAACAATATTATGAGCTGCATAGTTATAGGTCCTTCTCCTTCAAGCATAGGGCTACAACAGGGTCGGATTGGGTTAGGTCTTTTAAAACACCAGTCCAACCCTGAGTCCCCTTAGCTGGACCCCGACCTGACCCGACCCTGACTTAAGGCTAGAAAAATCCAACCCTGACCTACCCTCAGGGTTGGGCCGGGCTGACCTGATTGGCCCCAATCATGGGGGGAGGGGAAGGGAGATATGTATGGGCTGGCCAAACTGGGAAAGGGAGATGCATGGTCTGGCCAGGCTAGGAAAGGAAGATGCATGGGTTGGCCAAGTTGGGAAGAAGAAGAAGACAGGATCGAGTTGGGCCAGGACAGGCTCAACCTGAGGCCTCAACCCTGACCTGTCCCGGCCCTAACTCAGGGTTAGAAATTCCTAACCTTGACCCGCCCTAAGGGCCAAGGTATCTCAACCCAGGCCCTGTTCGAGCTCAGGGCAGGGTAGGGCGGGCTTGGGCCATCAAGTCCAAACTTGCACCCCTATTCGAGCGTAGTTTATAGATACATCATGAAAAAGAACTTCCTTGATCAACTTGAATTTCATGCTGAAAATGTTCATTTCTCCAAAGCCAATCTAGCTCCACCAGTTGTAATGGATCCATCCACTAGCTCCTTCGAACAATTCCCACCAAACAAGAACCATAACCTTATCCAACTAAATGGGTTCGATTACATGGATCCGATAGAGGCTATGACAGTAATCGAAATAAGAGAAATAAAAAGAAGTAAAAATGAGTAAAATGAAGTAAAAAAAGAAAATAAGTAAAGAAAGAAGTCAAAACAGCATCCAATGAATATCCCCCTACAAGGGGTCGGCTACACGGATCCTTGTCTTCCAAACAATCTATCTGTGGTCATACTAAGGTCGAGCCATACCACATGCTTATTCCACCATCTATCAATTTTTTTAGTTTGTATAAGCTCCTTCAATACGTAGCAGGGTTTTTTCCTTATTTCTTTTTTCTGATGCTGATGAAGCACCTAATGTATTGTATATTTTGGTAAAATATTTAATATTATACCAATTTGTTCAATCAACTTTTAATTCGTTGTATATCTTGGTAAGTTGAATGGTTATGTTTTGTAAAAGCATCAGATCAAATCATCAGATGGTGAGGATCGATCCCAAGAAACAACATATGTTGTTTGATTCTAATTCAACGGCATATCCATCCTTTATTGCTTTGCTCCCTAGAAATTACAAATCAAATATTACTCTCTCTACATTTTTTTAATATTTGTGATAGAAGAAATCTCTACCAGAAAAAGTGATAGAAGAAATCTCTAGTATGAAAGTTCTCAACATCAACTGCTCTCTGTCTGGATAGTGGATACCCGTCTGCCATGAATCCTTTTATAGTCCACAACAAAAATCTCTGCTCCGACTAAACTTCCCAGTCATACTCATATAGTTTGCCATGACTAGCCTGCAGATTCCTTTAAACATCTCTGCACTCAGCAGCTACTGTGACGACCTGGGCAAGAGGAGGATATGTTTTCGATTCGAATTTCTGCAACGCATCAACCTGTCAAGAAGAAGGATTGATAGGTTACATGGCAATAAATTCAAGCTTAGGGCTGTTTCTGGGAAAATGTTTTGCTTTGTAGGCAGCAATGGAAGGGAAGGTATTTGCATGAGAGAGGAGAGGCAGAAAAAGAGGGTTGTATTGGCTAGAGTTAATCAGGGTTTTGGATTTAATGGTGGCGGTGGTGGAGGAGATAACGGCAACACTGCAAGGCTTTTGGGCAACCTTGCTTTAGCTATTGGTTTAACTTATCTTTCAATGACTGGGCAGCTTGGTTGGGTTTTGGATGCAATTGTTTCTATTTGGGTAAGACTTTCCTCTTCATTTTTTCGCATAAGAACTTAGTTTGGTAGTTTCATTTCTGTACTCGTTTATGTCTATTGGAGTTGGTGAGAAGGTGGAGGAACACGTTCAGGAGGCCTTGTAAAGTCATCACATCCTTTGGTGTATTAAGGTTCTTCTAGTTTTCTGAGTTCTATTTTGCTTAACTATTTCATGTGTAATCAATTAATAGGTATATTTTACACTGATAATAGTGAAAATACTTGTGAATTTTCATTTTACGCTACTTTGGGTACCGTAGTTGAGGGCCACTGTTAAGAACAGAGAAGGAAGAAAGAACCAAGACTGAATTCGAGTTTCAGAGGACTCCTAAGAGAGGGAGAAGAAAAGAATATTTTTATTACTTCCATGATCTTTCCTTTTACATTTGTCACTATTTATACTTCTTAACAACAACAGTAAATTCCCTTCCCTAACCACGTGTAACAACTATTCTAACCATGTAACAAACAACCCAACAGACAAACAGACTTGTGTCAACTTGTAGTCCTTAGTCCAACTTGGCCTTCTTGTAATTCTGGTACTCCTCTTCTTGTTTTGGTGGACTTGCTGACCTGGAGCAACAGAGGCTGAGGAAGAAGGTTCTAGCTTCTCTTTATCTTCCAATTCTTTATTGATAGAATCAATAACTTGCTGGTGATCTAAGTGTATAGGACTAGTCATATCATTCCCTTCCCCCATAAAAAATAACCTTGTCCTCAAGGTGAAGGTCCGGAAATCTGTCAACACAAGGGTGAAAGTCTTCCCAGGTAGCATCTTCCATAGCGAGGCCTTCCCATTAAACTAGAGTCTGATGAACAATGTGGCCTTGAAAGATGACAGTTCGTGTGGCCAGTATAGCCAATGGACTATGAACTGGCTGTTGGTGAAGACTTAAAACGGGGAGAGGACTATTAGAAACAGAGTGGGGATCTCTACGAAATGGTCGGAGCAGAGAAACATGGAAGACAGGGTGGATTCTACTCCCAGGTGGTAACTGAAGATGGTATGCAACCACGCCCACCCTCTTGCTGACCTGAAATAGACCAGAAAATCGTCTGCTAAGCTTGTGACTAGAGCGATAAGCTACAGTATGTTGTCTGTAAGGTTGAAGCTTGAGTAGAACCCAATTGCCGTCATTGAAATGCAATTCACGTCTTTGGCCATCAGCAACAGATTTCATTCTTTCCTGAGCCTGTAGCAGATTTGCCCTGAGGCGATGAAGTAGAGCAGTTCTATCGCGGTGCTCATGTTCCACAGCCTTGATGCGAGTAGTACCGGCAATGTAATCGGGAATAGCAGGGGGCAACCTGCATAAAGAGCTTGAAAAGGGGACGTAGCAATGGCAGGATGATGAGAAGTATTATACCATAACTCAGCCCAACTCAGAAACTTGGACCATTGAGCCGGGTTCTCATGGACAAAACAACGTAAATACTGCTCCAAGCATCTGTTGAGGACTTCAGTCTGCCCATCAGTTTGAGGGTGATAAGCGGTGCTCAAACTAAGGGTGGTGCCACTGAGCTTAAACAATTCTCGCCAAAACTGACTGAGAAATATGGCGTCCCTATCTGATACAATTGTTCGAGGAAAACCATGCAACTGGACCACCATTTGCGCGAATAAATGAGCAACCTTCACAGCATTGTAAGTAGACGGTAAACCTCCGAAATGTGCATACTTGGATAGGCGATCCACCACCACCCAAAATTATCGTAGAGCCTTGGGAAACAGGTAAACCTGTTATAAAATCTAATGAAATGTCCTCCCACACCTGCTGAGGTACTGGTAGTGGCTGCAACAGACCTGCAGGCCTCGTAGTAAGAAACTTAGTCTGTTGACAAACTGAACACTCTTGCACAAAAGTGAGTAAATCCTTGCGCATGGATGGCCAAAAAAAACTTGCTGCAACCCTCTTATAGGTCTTTAAAGAACCAGCATGACCTCCCAAAGGACTGGAATGGAACTCTGTAAGAATGGGAACCTTTAAATTGGAAGTGGAGCTGAGTACCACTCTGTTTTTAAAGTAAAGCAATCCCCCCTTGACCTCATACCCAGAATCAGCCAATAGACCAGCATGCCATTGTTGATGTAGATGCTGCAACTCGGGATCCTGCACATTGGCCTCCAATAAGGCATCAATGATGTCAAAATGAGGGACTGAGAGAGTCAACTGAGAAGCTTCCAATAAGTCAGGGACTCTCGACAGAGCATCAGCAGCAATATTATCTTTCCCTGGATGATACACAACTGTATAAGCGTAGCCCATTAGTTTGCTAAGATAGTGGTGTTGCTCAGGGGTTTGGATGACCTGGTTCATCAACTCCTTTAAACTTCTGTGGTCAGTTTTAATAATAAATCTCCTTCCTAACAAATAATGGCGCACTTCAAAACTGCTGCAGAAAGAGCATAGAGCTCGCGTACATAAGTGGAGGCAGCACGCATCCTTGGAGAAAGTTTTTTACTAAAAATAGCTAATGGATGTCCATCCTGGCCGAGTACAGCCCCATCCCTACCCCTGAGGCATCAGTTTCCACCTCAAAATCCAATGCAAAGTTAGGTAGAGCCAAAACAGGGGCTGAAGTCATCTTTGCCTTCAAATCCTCAAAGGCTTGTTGCGCAGGCTCGGACCACTGGAATGCATCCTTCTTAAGCAGATCAGTTAGAGGTGCTGCAACACTAGCATAATGTTGAATAAACTTCCTGTAGTATCCAGTGAGGCCCAAAAATCCTCTGATTTGCTTTAAAGTCTGTGGTATTGGCCATTGTAACATACCAGCGATCTTATCGTTGTCAACTTGAACACCCCAACGAGAAACAATATGGCCTAAATACTCCACAGATTCTTGGCAAAAAAGGCATTTACTCAGCTTGGCAAATAGGTGATTATCACGCAAACATTGAAGCACAATCCTCAAATGGGAAACATGCGCAACAATAGAAGGACTATAAATCAATATATCATCGAAGAAGACAATCACAAACTTACGGAGGTAAGGTCTAAAAACAGTATTCATAATGGACTGAAATGTTGAAGGAGCATTTGTTAAACCAAAGGGCATGACAACAAACTCGTAGTGCCCTTCATGAGTACGAAATGCAGTCTTATGAACATCACCATCATGAACTTGAATCTGATGATATCCTGCACGTAAGTTCAGTTTAGTGAATACACTGGCACCATGTAACTCATCCATGAGCTCCTCAACGGTTGGAATGGGAAACCTATCCCGCACTATAGTGGCATTTAAAGCCCTATAATCAATGCAGAAACGCCATGTGCCATCCTTCTTTTTGACAAGTAGAACAGGGGATGAAAATGGGCTTGTGCTGTGCCTAATGATTCCTTGCTCAAACATTTCTGCAACCAGTCTTTCAATCTCAGACTTTTGAAAGTGTGGGTACATGTAAGGTCGAACATTGACTGGTTTTGAATTTGGTAAAACATGAATGTGGTGATCAAGGGCCCTTGGAGGAGGTAGAGTGCTGGGAATGCTGAACATTTGCTGGAACTCATCCATTAAATGCTGAATAGCTGGATGAACTGATGTTGGTTCGGAATCCAATTCATGAAACACCTGCATATGGAACATAGAAGCAATGCCCTCTAGAGAAACTAATTTCTTTAAATGCTTCAAGTGCAAAGGTTCTCCTTGAAGAAAAGGTTCACCAACTAAATGAACTTTATTACCATTCCACATAAAATCCATTGTTAACAGCTTATAATCTGTTACCATAGGTCCTAGCAACTCCAGCCATTGAATTCCAAACACTATCTCGGCACCCTCTATGGGTAAAACAAACAAATCCATAGTAAAAGCATTCCCTTGAAGGATAATTGTCACGGCCTTGCACTGGTGTTTGCAAACTAGAAATTCCCCATTCCCCACATAAACCTTAAACAACTTACATTGGGTAATTGTTAAACCCAATCTGGTAGCAACACTTTCTTTAATAAAGTTGTGTGTACTACCACTATCAATCAGAATCTGGAGGTGATGTTCAGTAAGATTACCTGTCAATCTGATTGTTCTGGGGTTAATTTGCCCTGCAAAAGCATGCATACTGATCTCATGCAAGGAAGTATCCTCATAGGTTGCATCTGTAAGTGCCATACAATCTGCATCAGTTTCTTCCACCACAGAGTCACCTATTAACAGTAAGAAACGCTGCTTGCATTTGCGACCAGGAGAATACTTTTCCTCACAATTATAACAAAGACCCTTCTCCCTTCTAGCAGTAAGTTCCGCAGAAGATAGGTGCTTGATAGGGAGTTGCTTAGCCACTATTGAACTGGGTAAAACTGGTAAGTGTTTAGACACAGCAGGTGGAGGTCCCAAGATCCCAGAATTGTTCTCAGATTGTTTCGACCAGGTTGGCTTCCAAGATTGCCGAAGATCCAAGTACTTTTGCTCATGGAGCTTGGCCAAACTCATCACATGAAGGAGTGAAGCCGGTTGAGCAACCAAGAGTTCTCTGCACAACTCTGGTTTCAACCCAGAAACAAAAATGCTGATCAAGAATGTCTCAGATAACCCAGAAACTTTAGTAGACAATTCCTCAAATTGATCCTGGTACAAGGCGACTGTAGAAGCTTGCTGCAATCGCACTAATGCCCCATGATGATCCTCAAAAAGAGAAGGACCAAATCGCATAGCTACAGCCTGTAAAAACCCTTTCCAACCATGAATCAATCTATTGGATTGCATCCACTGGTACCAATTTATGGCTACTCCATCAAGATGAAAAGAGGAAATCAGCAGGCGTTGTTCTTCAGGGGTACTGTGGAAATCAAAGAATTTCTGTATCTTGAAAATCCAACCATTAACATCGGTTCCATCAAATCATGAAACTTTCAGGCGCATGAATCGTGAATTGGCTGAAACCCCTCCATTGCTTACAAGAGAATGGGATGAATCACCTGGAATTGAAGTATCCTTTTGGGCAATCGCCTCCATAAGCAATGTCTGCAAGCTCTTCAAACACTGAGTAACCTCATCAAGCTTCGCATCATTGTCTTTCTTATACTGATTATGGCTGGCCTGCAAATTCCGGATCTGTTCATCAACCTTCGAACGGGTACCCTCGGCCATGGTGGCAGAGAAAAATGAAAGCACCAATTTGTTAAGAACAGAGAAGGAAGAAAGAACCAAGACTAAATTCGAGTTTCAGAGGACTCCTAAGAGAGGGAGAAGAAAAGAATGTTTTTATTACTTCCATGATCTTTCCTTTTACATTTGTCACTATTTATACTTCTTAACAACAGTAAATTCCCTTCCCTAACCACGTGTAACAACTATTCTAACCATGTAACAAACAACCCAACAGACAAACAGACTTATGTCAACTTGTAGTCCTTAGTCCACCTTGGCCTTCTTGTAATTCTGGTACTTCTCTTCTTGTTTTGGTGGACTTGCTGACCTGGAGCAACAGAGGCTGAGGAAGAAGGTTCTAGCTTCTCTTTATCTTCCAATTCTTTATTGATAGAATCAATAACTTGCTGATGATCTAAGTGTAGAGGACTATTCATATCAGCTACTCAAGTGGCTTTGCCTTCTTTGGTTACATCTGTAATAAGAGTAAATAGCTGTGGTTGCTTTCTACTTTTCTGTGTCATAGATAAACTGATGCACATCTCCTTTATTTATACTTGAGGAGGACATGGAGATGTAAGTTGCATCTCTAGAAACACAGGAAAACACACATTTTAGGATCTTGGTTAATAAAATGGGTTTCTTGGCAAGAAATTTGCATAATGACTAATAAAGGCCTCCCCAATGTACACTGAAGATTAACTGTAACATAAACATACGAGAACATATAATGGGTTGGGCTTTGGGATTATGGTGTTGAAGCCAATGTCTTTATTTTAATTGATATCAGCAAATCATTTTGCCTGTTTAGTTGGGGACAGTTTCATTAAGATCTTTGAAATGCAAGAATTTTCTTCTATGTTTGACTAAGATGCTTTTCATAAATAGCTACTTGCAGTGCTTCTACCAATTGTGGGGTTGGGTGCTTTTCTCTGGTGGGCAGGGCGAGATATAGTTCAAGACAGTGTAAGGACTTTTTCACATCTGATTCTTCTTTTGCTATTTAATATTTCTATGGCTTTAAGTCCACTAGGGCACATGAAAATAAGTGGACTTACATCAAAGAACTAGAATTTGGATTCTTAAATTCATTTTAATGGATGCCATATATTTAGTTGCATTTTTGTACCACATGGTAGATTGAGATTAAGTTAGACTCTATTTGAAATGAACTCCAAATCTTAATGATTTTCCTTTTCATTCTCTTATTCCTTTGATTTCTTTGACAGCATCATAAACGTTTAGCATTTAATCACTCTGCATGGCTTTCATATTTTTATTTGTTCATAGCTCAGACCATTGGATATTGAAAACATCCAATGACCGCTATGAATGGTAGGTGCAGGGACCTGGAGGCTTAGTTGAACATTTAGTTTTGAAGTTTCAAAAGGCTGAACTTAGGCTAATGGCCCAACCCAGTAATTGTTCCTTTTCTTTTACCTGTTTATGCCTCCAAGGTCAAAGATGCGTATAGTATTCATTTTGATTCATTTTCTTATTGGTAGCAAGAAACTGAGTATGGTATCATGTAATTTCCTAGATAGCATCCTTGAGGTTATTACTTGAAATAAATCTGTGGTTTTTTAGTGTTGATTGATTTTTTTTTAATTGCCGTGTATGGTGTGTGTGTGTGTGCAGTGCCCCAACTGTGGAAATGGTTTTCAGATTTTTAGGTAAGCTTTGGTCAAAATTTTTGTGATACTCAGCCTGACACCCCCTGTGTGGATTTATTAAATTTCTAATATCATCTTGTGCAGATCTTCTTTGAAGGATGGTCTGCAGCTCTGCCCCTTCTGTAGCCAACCTTTCTCGGGTAACTACTATTTTTTTGTATTCAACTAATTCTGAGATTTATGTTCCCTTTTTAACAAATTCCTTGTATTCCTCTCTTTCTTGTAATTACTAGAAATCTTCTCTCTGAAGTGCTGCTTTTGATCGTTCACTGCTTTCTCGACCACCCAAATTCCAAACTCCTCTAATTTTAATCTTAATTTAAATATTATATCTAGTTGTCAAGTTGCAATCTATCCTCCTATCTTACGTTCGCCAATAAAGATCGCCCTACCACTGTAGATGAGAAGGAAAAAAAGCGAAAAAGAAGTCAAATGAAAAAAGTGAGAAGGTAGAAAAAGTGGCAAGAAGATTCAAGTTGCTAGGTTTGATGGTTTTCATCATTTCATCAGCAGGAGGGTGGTGCTTCTGTTTTTAGATGTTTATTTCACCCCTGACTCTTTCTAATACATAACCATCTATTGTGCACACAAGATTGATATGTTCATAGAGAACATTGTAATTATCCAAAGATAAACTCTGATCAATATCGCTGCATATCTGGGAGTTGAGCTTATTTTCCTTCGCATTTATGGTTCCTTACAATTTTGGAGCCTCTGTAGATTGTAAATTTTTTTTTTTCTTTTTGAAGCAAATGTTATCAATAATAGAGATATTATTCCCACTTATCTGATTTCTAAGCTAGTCTATTTGAATTCTAGTGGAAGGCAATGAGTTTGTGAGAGAACCTACAAAGGTCTCTTCCAACCAGTCTACGACATTTGGACAAGCATTCAGTGGCTTCTCTCCCCGTTCAAAGACAGGTAATTTCAATTGAATATGCTAGTTATCAGAAAAGAAAAAACTACATTTATTCACTTTCCACCCCTGCACTTTTTTGAAATCTAGGGTTGTGGTTGGGCAATCCTTGAATTTTAGATCTGCTTCCTCTGATGTCATGTCATGTTTGTGCACACAGAAAATGGTTCTGTAACAGTTGTTGATGTTGAAGCTGAAGTGAAGGATGTGGACTAATGGTTTATCGCTCATGCACATTAGAACCTGGTAGGCAGTAGGGATCTCGTCTTTCACCTTAATAGTCTCTTGCTCCACCCGTGAGATGTGGTAACGTCTTTTTCTTTCCCTTTTTTTTTGGGTGGGTTCTTATGAGATTTAGTGACGTTTAACTTGTCCTTGTTGGGAAAACATGTCATGCATGCATTGGTGAGTGGTGGAAAAAATGTTGTTGTCTCTAGGTTATGAACTATTCTTGCAATCTTTGTTCACTCTTTTGTCTAGATTTATGCAAAACCAACCACCAAAACATAGATGACGTGGTTTCTTCTCTGTTTATATTGTCATTTCTTGTACTTAACGAAGTCATGATACTTTCAAATTATTGTCTACCATTTTGCTTACAAGAGTCTATCATTTTCATTTCATTCTGTAAAACCAATTTGTGTACAACAGTGCCCCTAGGAATGTTTTAAATTTCAGAGTTTTTTTTGGGTGAATAAAAAATTCATTACCAAAGAGAAAGAGAAATACAGCAGCCCTCAAATTAGGAGGGAGAGGAGAAGAAAAAAAAAGAAAATACATAATAAGCAAAGACTCAGACAGAGGAGTCAGAAGCCTGAAGAGAGATAGAGGTAAGCCCCCAGGGAACAACAATGAGCCTGTTCCTTGGGGTATCAATACAAGTGGAGGGGGCAGACGAGCTAAGTTTAGCTTTAATCTCAAAGAAAATGGAATCCCAAATCTGCTGATGAGAGCGGGATTTGGTCGTCCATTTCCTGATATTGCTTTAAATTTCAGTGTTATTACCTGTGGTTTACGCTGAAGGAAGATTAAGTTCTATCAGTATACATCATTGGTGCACTTAAGGTTGCCATAGATGTAGACATGCTCTCAACATCAACTACAATTCTTTCTTTCTGCTGCCTTCTTTCTGGAAATAGAACTTGCTATTGATGGGTCAAACCCAGATGTATCTGATGCTGAAAATTAAGAAAACTGAGTCAGTTGTAACATCCAATATATTTTGTTCACGTGGATAGCTGGAAAAGACGTAGTTTATGGTACCAAACTAGATTTTACAGTTTAATGGTTATGTTTATTAGACGAAAAATTATGAGATTCCATTGGTGGAACCCATTTAATTATGCACTGTCCACCCTGCTATGTTCCATTTGTATGGAGTATGGACATGTTGTCTACAAATATGCTGTGTACTGTAAAACTTTCTAACATAAAAGTGTCCTATATCATGTTGGCACAAATATCAGGGTGGTTATGGGGCAAAAGTAAATGGTTTGCATCCTCTTTGCCAGATGTTAAAAAAAAGAAGTTTGTAATGAGTCCTGTGTTTGTAGTAGTGTAATCTTTAACTAATTAATTGATATACTAATTTTTTTTTGTGGCCATTAACTTGTAAACTGCCACTGTCTTGCAAATTAGAATAACATAGAGGCATCTAAAACACTTTTAATTTCTTTTATATTCAATTTTAAGTTTTTCCCTTGCATGTTAACATTTTGTTGGTTTTTGACATTTGTTCTTATCTATTATGGTTACTTTCATTTTTACCAACCAGCCTGACCCTAAAAAAGGTAGAGAAACCCTCATCATTTTAATTATGTATCATATATGACTTTTTATGAATTTCATGAACAAATCCCATAAGCAGAATTCAAGAGGATTTCCCAAGAATCGGAAATGCTACAATATGATATTTTTTCTGTTTGTAACCAACAAGGTTACTAACAGAATTTGTAACCAGACTTTTTTACCCCCATATAATGACTTGGGCTTCATAGGTTAGAAAGTCTAGTTATGTGATTTCACATCATGAGAGAGATCTATGTGTGCAGGAAGGGATAGGGATAAGGACTAGGGAGATGCAAGGACTGCCAGTTGGGAGAGGGAGAGGGAGAGTCAGAGGGGAGAAAAGGAGGAGGAGCTAGAATCGATAACATTACCTCCGGCTGGTCTGTCAGTTCTGGGAGCTTCCCGATCGCCGGCTAGCATACGAAGTACAAACAGGGAAACCAGTTCTCTACCTTACATTGTCATAGTTGTTACGGCGTCACGGCGATCCAAGTCGGTGGAGGGGTGTCACGTCGATATATCGACATGTCGCCCGCCATGGCGTTGCCATGGCGAGCATGTCGACCATGTTTTATTTTTTATTTTCTCTATTTTTAATGGTTTAATAGATGTATACTCAAGCCATGTTTTATTTTTTCTCTATTGTTTCTCAAGTTTTAAGGATGGCAATCTTGTAATTAAGCAGAATCTAAGAAAGGGCATAAAAGGGTTTTGATTTAATGACTAAGGGTAAACTTGGAGAGATGTGTAAAGTATGGACAAAGGGGAATAAAAGAAGAGAAGGGTACTTTAGGAAAAAGGAAAAAATAAGGGTTTGTAATAACCCAAGATCGGATTTATGGTTATCTTCAACCTGGGACGGAAAAAGGCAAAGTACGAAGGAGATAACTCCTTCAACTCTTCTCGGTCCAGACGTCCGGTCTAAACCTTCAAGCAAAGCATCGCCACATCATGTTCTATCAATTCCAGCAAGAACTCATCACAGAAATCAACTAAGCAAGGAGTATTTAATTCCTGGAATCAGATCTGGCGACTTCTTAGTTGCAAAACAGAGACAGAGAGACAGGAAGAAGAAATCGAAGAGGGAAAGAGAGACAAGAAGAAGAAATCGAAGAGGGAAAGAAGAAATAAAGAAGAAATCGAAGAGGGAAAGAAGAAATAAAGAAGAAATCGAAGAGGGAAAGAGAGATAGGAAGAAGAAATCAAAGGACGCCATGGCGTAGGTCGCCATGCAGGCTTCTCCAGCGCCAGGACGCCATGACAACTATGTAACATTGTGCTAATACACCCGATGCTACTCTCTCTCTCTCTCTTATTTGTACAGTCGCACTCCAAGAACAGGGGCTCTGGTCTGCATGCTATTATCCCTCCCACTTGCTTCTTTCTCTCGATTTTACGTCAAATTCCAAAATCAGCTCCTCATTTCACCCCATTCTCGTAACCTCCATTCCAACTCCCAAAGTCCCAACACCTTCCCTGCTGAGGAAGCACTTAGTAAACAAACTGGTAAGAGTTGGAGAGGAGAAGCTCGCCCTGCTCTTCCTGTTTCATCGTTGGCTTTTTCTGGAAGTCAGGGGATCTAGTCTGTAATACTTTTTTGTCTATACATCAAATTTGAAGAGATCCTATACAAAAAGGTGAGGCAATCCAGGTGTTTTCAGCTAAATTAGATTCAGTTCTACCACCCCAAGTGACTGCATTGCTTCTCATGTGCTATTTGTTTTAATTTGTAACTTTAATTTCCAACACTCTTGATTCCATCTGCTTCTATACCTATATTTAACTACTATTTTTTTTTTCTCACATCACCGGATTCAATGGTAAAATCCAGAATCTCCCATTCAATGGCATCAACAGTACCAAACAAAATTATTCATCATTGAAGTGGGAGGAGCATGGCTGTTATAATCTTATCCATTTTGGATTCTTCTTTGTGTTGATTTATTTGATTCAATCTCTCTCTCTCTGTCATGGCCATGTGTTTCTGCTTCAACGCTTCAAGGGACTGTTGTTATCACTATGCCTTCGAATGCAGGCTCAGCTTGGCCACGACGTACCTGGGCGACAACACCACCATGCATTATTGGGGTTTTCCCCCTGCCCTCCTCCCTCTTTACCACCACAAATAGAATTCAGTCTGGTTTTTGGCGTTTCTTGATCAATTTATCAAAATGATTTAAACTTTTTTCCACTTTCAATGAGAACCTGTTGTGGGTGGGAGTAGACTGTGGAGCGACACAGCACCTTTACATGACTATGGAAATCACTTGCCGCATTTCTCTTGCTTAGAAGATTAGCTACTCAAGCCAGATGTTTTTTGTTATTCTGGAAAGATTTTCATCTCATAAGCTCCGCAGAATTCGAAGCATGGACCACTGATTTTGATTTTGGTCAATCCTCCAACTGCCGTGGCACAAGAGCCTGCCTGCCTGCCATGACGATCCTGCGAGAACCAAGATTCAATGCTGCAGTGCCTCGTGAGAAAGAGAATGAGGGGAGTGGTGAGTTGCAGTGGGGAGAGAGCAGGCAGGAGGGCAGGATAGAAGTAGGGGATGTTACGGGAGATGAGGGGCCCGGAAGGGGAGGAGAGAGGGAGGAAGGGGAAGACAGAGCCGGCAAGGGAGAGGGAGAAGAAGACGGACACGGACACAGATAAGAAGGGGAGAGGGAGAAGAATGAAATTACAAACAAATCCCTTATCTTAAACAGTTAGCAAGTAAAATAGGGTGGACAAATAAGTCCGGTTACAACGGGTTGGTTACTGATGGAATCCCTAAGCGATACACACACTCACACATACACACACACACACAAAGCGTGATCGAAAGGGAGGAGAGCAAGATGAGAATGAGAGACTGAGGATGAGAGAATAGAGTCTAGGGGAAAGAGAGGCTGCTGTCACTTGTTCGGCTGCCTTCTCTTCCCCATACAACATATATATAAAGAGAGGAGGGCTACTATAACCCTAGTGGGTTCGTGGGTCCAACGTCTGCCCCAAGTGGGTGCCCATGGTGCCCGACCCATATTGTTTAACAGTTACAAACAGATTAGCCCTTAATATAATGTTCTTAACATTATGATGTCATAATGATGAACATTTAATGCCCACTCTATTTTCTCCCCATGCACTCTTTTTAAGACGTTTTTGTAGTAGTGTAATCTTTAACTAATTAATTGAAGGGGGAAATTGGTAGGTATAAATTATGTTTTACAATCACATGTTACGATGTTTAAAAGATGGGAAAGAGAATGCCACCCGGTCATGCAGCGCACCCCGCCCTTGTGCACTGACACAGGGGCACACGAAATGACCACTGCGCCCCTGGTCATTTCCAGGTTCTAGGGGGTGTGGCGGTCATTTTGCACGCCTCTGTGTCAGGGCGTAGGGGTAGCATGTCTGGCGTGACCTGGTGGCGTTCTTTCTCCCTAAAAAGATTTACCAAATTCCTATATGAGTGAAAAAAGGTTATGAAAAAACCTAAAATACCCCCAACATCCTTCTCTCTTCTTTCTTCTTCTTCCTCCAACAAAGCAACACCTCCGCAACCTCTCCTTCCTCCCTCCTCTCTCTGCTGCTTTCTCCCCCCTACCCGGTCCCTTTCCCCTGCAAACCTGCCCCACCCCCACCATGCTCCCCTTCTTTAATAAATCATTCAATAAAAAGGAAAGAAAAAAAGACAGATAGTAATAGAATAAATTAAGAAACCAAAAACAATTTCTCTCTCACTCACAGTGTGTGTAACATTAGGAATCATGGGATCCTTATCCCTGCTAATACAGATTAAACCATCGACCTCCCCTAAAGAGACCCCATTTCAAACGACACCTCCCTTCTCTCTCTCTCTCCTGGTCATAGACACAACCCCGTCTCTCTCTCTCTCTCTCTCTCTCTCTCTCTCTATATATATATATATATATATATATATATATATATATAATCTCCCACTTTGCATTGATATTCAAAACCAGTTCCAGTTATACCCACTACCGATGGAAGGGATTCTAGTGAATTCAATTACCTGATCGCGGCTGGTGGTTTCATTGTGTAGTCACCCTAAACATGAAGACTAAGGGAAAAGCCAAGAGGTTGTTAAATGAAGTTAGTGATTAGCATCAGGTCTCTTTTGCCCTTATGTTTGGTGATTTTGGTTGCAAAAGAAGGGAGACTGTCATACCGTTTGGATTCTGTTAACTTCAAAAAATTCCATTTTTCCGATATCTGGAAAATGGGTGTTTTAAAATTTGTTAGGTGTGAAATTTGTTCTTATGGCTTCAATCGGTTTGAAGTTAACGCTAGACTTTCTAATGAGGTTAGTAAAGTTCTTCTAGTTTTCCACCCAAGGCAATCTGATTAGAACCCATGGTGGGTTGGGTTTGCAGGGGAGGGAGGAGGTAGGGGGAGAGAGCGGGAGAGGGAGGGAGGGAGCATAGTTGTCACGGAGGTTAAGCGTCCCAAGGCGACGGAGAGGGCACAAAATCAAGGCGACAAAAATTAGGCGAGCAAGGCGTCCAAGGCGCCCGCCTAGGCGACGCCTTGATAACTATGGGAGGGAGTGAGGGCGTCGGTGGCAGTAGTGGCGCAGGGCGGGTTTTAGGTTGTTCATTTACCTTTTTTTACTCATGGGGATATATCTTTTTGCTATCTAGTAGATCTAGGCAATTCCCCCTTAAATGAAATACTAAATTGTTTTTGTGACCACTCACTTGTAAACTGCCACTGTCTGGCAGGTTAGAATAACATAGAGGCTTCTAAAACAGTTTAAATTTCTTTTATATTCAATTTTAAGTTTCTCCCTTCCATGTTTAAAATTTTGTTGGTTTTTGACATTTGTTCATATCGACTAAGGTTACTTTCATTTTTACCAACCAGCCTGACCCTAAAAAAAGGGTAGAGAATTCTTCATCATTTTAATTATGAACATATATGAATTCTATGGATATCATGGACAAATCCCATAAGCAAGAATTCAAGAGGATTTCCCAAGAATCAGAAATGCTACAATATGATATTTAATATAATGTTCTCAACATTACATCATAATGATGAACATTTAATGCCCACTCTATTTTCTTCCATGCACTATTTTTAAGACGTTTCCAACAGCTATATTCTAACGGCTCTATTCCAATGGCTAAATTTCAATGGATGGTTCTTTATTTTCCTATAGATATTTGCATTGTGAAGTATAGAAAAGAGAGAAGAAGAAGAATTTGAGTCCAATGTAACCTCTTGTGGTGAGTGAGTCTCACTCTTGGGTTGAATGAGTCCCCATTTGAGTTTGAGGTCCTCTTGTGATTGAGTGTCTCACAATTGGGTTGAGTGAGCCCAAAGCCCCAAACGGCCTTAGAGTTAAGTGGTCCTCCATAACCCTTGTTATGTTATATTTGGTTCCTAATTTTTAGCAATAAAATTCTTCTATATTTTTGAGTTTATTTTTGAGCTACATCACATTACCGACTCAATTTGATGCTTGTGTGTTAGGTTCAAGATTCATTTACATATATGCAGTTATGAACAATTTTATATTATTTTTCTTCTCCCTAAGTAATTCAGTTAGTTATTGAAGCTCATCTGCTTGTTTTGGTTTCCAAGAATGTTAGATCTCGTCTGATTGGTCTGAGGCCGCATTTTTCTTGTTATTTATTTCAGTAGATATGCTGGAGTTTGGTGATTCCTCAACCTGATTATGTCAACAGACCATTGGTAACAAGGATGCGCATGAAACATTAGTGCTACCATTGTCAATGTTCAACAACGTTTTGGTGTTGGACTCTTACTATTGTAAGGAAAGAAAGATAAATTAAATATAGAAATACAAAGTTTGGAAGATAGGCTTTGTTTTCACCACAGCTTTGTACATTATTTGTTTGTAGAGTTTCTGATTTGTTGCTTATATAGCCTGGAGTTTTGGGTCTCTTCTTGTTCTTTCAGGAATATACTAAGAATATTGTCATGAAGTATCATCTTGGCTTGATTTTTATAAAAGATTGAGCTAAATCATTTTTATGTGGTTTAGTTATTGGTGAAGCTAGTTCCATACTGTCAACTGAAACTTTGAAGGAATGCTGAGAATATACCTGATCTTTGATATGCAATCTTACTGAGTTACTTTTCTTCATTGACGTGGTTCGTCGCTTAGCTAATTTATGATTTATAAAAAAAAATAAAAAAATTTACTCCCATCAGGTTTCTGGTGATTCTTGCTCTCCTCCCCCCCCCCCCCCCCTCTCCCCAAATTTTTTTTTTGATTCAGATTTGACAATGTGGTTACAAATGGAAGGTGTGGACGCTGAAGTATAAACAGTAGAGAAAACAAATAGACTGGTTTTTCTTTTTGGAAATAATATTTCTAGATGGCGGACATGCATGTGTAGATAGTATTCTGGACAAGCATAGTTAATTTTGCCAACGTTGAAGGGTGATTTGATTGCTGGATATGTAAGGAATCGTCTGTATTTATAACATGTAAAATTTTAAACCTAAATCAATCTTTTTGCCCGCCCTTATAATGAGATACTTTCTCAAATTGTATGTTCATGCATCTCTTTAGTGATCCTTAATTTTTCAATGTTTAATTTTATGATTTCGGCAAATTTTGTTTGGACTAAAACTTGACCCATGAGCAGAGACAGGGTACCTGGCCAAAAAATTTGGGCTCCAGCTAACTCTGTCACATGGCAAAGAGGTATATCCAGACAGATATTGGACTTCTCTCCACCACCTTTCTGATAACAGAAACTATAGAATCTAGACATTACTAGCTTAAATATCACATGGTACATTCATCAAATTGGCATGGTCTGGAACTGCAAGTTGTTTTGAAGACAGACTTGATCAATGCAGTTAATTCATCAATGGGAGATGGCAATTTCTAGTTTCAACAGACTAGTCTGTTGAGAAGTTAATTAAGGGCGTACCTAATGCACGAGGCTTCCGCTACTACAAGTTCTGGGAAGGGTCATGTATGCAGCCTTGAGGCTTATCTAACAAATTTTAATTCCTAGAGAATTTCCCAATTTTATTTGGTCTTAAAACTTCTCTCTTTTCTTTTTTGATAAAATAAAATGTAATTCAACCACTATCATCTTTGGATTGGGATTTATGACTTTATGCTCACCACCACAACTTGTTCATTACACTGTATCGGTATTTCTTTAAGGAAGGAATACAAACTTCTGATAACTATTAATTAGTAACTAGTTTTACCACCCATTATTAAAAAAATAAATAAAAAAAAAAGAACAAAACAAAACAAGTAGGAGAAGAAAATATCATAAGTCTTTAATGGGTTATTTGAACATGTTAGGGATATCCTAGGACTCGGAGTAAAAAGCATGCAAGAACTAAGAAGCAAAAAATAACATTAAAAACTCAAAAACGATGACCTTTCCTGCGCTTTCTTCGATGACCTTTGCCCTCTCTTTCCGCTTCTGGCCTTCTACCTTCCACTTTGTGCGCCTCTTGGAGAGAGAGAGAGAGAGAGAGAGAGAGAGATGGGTTTTATTTTATGGGAAAAGTTTTTATACACGGCTGACACAGCCGTGTATGTGAGAGGGTCTCTCACAAAGAATTGAAAAAATCATAAATCCCCACCCATTAATTAATGCCTTAAAACTCTCATCCTCTCACATACACGGTTTACACGATCGTGTATGAAAACTTTGTTGGACAAGTGTGTGTCCATCAAACTCGGTTCGATCCGGTTCAACCCGGTTCACCTTTGTATTGAATATTTATACATTTTAGTTTAATATTATCACATGCGATATAAACTTTTTGAGCATTATGCGTCCGTAAGTTATACTTAAAATGGTAGTCACGACTAGGGCTTGGGCTGGGCACCCTTATCATATGGTTGTCGCATTGGGTATGCCTAGACATGTGATGTTAGGGTACGAATGCGAGTGCTCACATGTTTGATGTGTGCATTGGCGAAAAATCTACTTTGTCGATTCCCTCATGTATTACTGCCAGATGTAGGAAGGGATAGACATGTGTCACCGACACCCTGCACTTGAGGGAACCTTGTCACTGCAAAGTGTGATCGCATTCTTTGGTTCATCAATGACTGAGACTCAAACGAGTCAAAGCCGGTGTTTTGGGAATGCGTGAACACTTTGTCCAACATGGTCACCACTGCCCGATTGGGGAACACCAAGATAGAGACTGTCTGTACATGGTCGGATCAGAATCTGGATCCAATACTGTTTTCGAAATGGTTTTGCAAAATTTATTTTACATAAAATGATACATTATTTATAGTTATTTCAAATAAAGTGTTTTATCGAGTTTTGAGGGACCCGATCGGATGCACAGACGTTCTTATATGGACATGTACTATGGATTGGGGTTTGGCAGTACATGTGTACATACCCTAGATTCCATAATGATGATGTTGATTAGTGGGGGGTTGTATATGATAAATTGCTATCATATAGGGAGTTATTTGAAATTTGCTAATTTAATTGGCTTTTTATTTAATTAATGGATTTGGTACTAATTGTAATTATCCATTATTAATTAAATAAAGAATCTAATTAATGCTTTCCCTATTAGATTCTACTTCTTCACCTGTGTAGCACTTTGAGTTTAAACAGAACTGCCAGACTGAGAGAGAGAGTCAAACTCTCACTAGGGCTCTATTAAATCTATCTAGGATTTAATTAAATCCTATTATTATAAATAGGGGACCATAAAACGCAGAAGAGTGCAGCTCTCCACGTTTTTGGAGCAGACACTCTCTCTCCTACGTTTTTGGTTTCTCTCTCTCCCTCTTGTGATCTCTCTTCTTCTTCTTGCTTCTCTCACCTATGTTTGAGAGTTAGGGTTTGTGAAACCCTAGATCTGTGCTGAGGAGTTTGAGGGCATCTGGGACTGGCGTGTAGAACCTTGGTAGCACCATTGGAGGTTCAGATCTGTTTGCTTGGAGCGCTCGCTGAAGGAAAAACCACTGTCTATTGGAGGAGCAACACTTGAGGCTCACCAGGTTAGCAGTTCTTTATTAATTCCTTCTGTTCATTGATTATTAATATTTATGAGATGCGAAAGAAACTCGAATCGACCTTTTCCGCTGCGCATTTGAGTTAGGGATGGATCCCCCTTGCCATGTGATGGACTAGGGATGAGTTTCTCCGTCCCTACTATGATAATAAATTTTATGGGACACATGAGGGAAGGAGAAACCCTAACAGGGATGCACCAGGGTTCCCATGGGCGATCATGGGAAGCCCTAAAAATTAAAATGGGACACCCATGGGACACCATGGGCTAACCCAGGGCGTGCAAAACCCTAAGGATAAATATCTTGGTCTCCCTAGGGAACCATGGTTTGATCCCTAGACCATTGTTTGGCCAACAGTGTGGTATCAGAGCCACCTTTCCCACCCATGAATATTAGATAATTAATAGTTTAATGTAATTATCATGAGTGGGATGCAAGTTGGCACATGGGTGGTTAGAATATGGTTGTTGTAACAACCTTCCCATGTGCACATGGGTAGTTACAAGGTTGTTAGTGTAACAACCTACACATGTGATAATGGATTTGGTTTGTTTTATTTATTCTAATTATTGAAGCATGTATCCAATTAGGTTGTGATTACTAATTTTTAATTTTAAAATTTTTTAATCACATTCTATATGCGGGGGGGGGGGGGGGAGCGCATGCAGCCAAGCCTTTGTGCACGCCCTCCCCCATGAACCTACCCTTACGGGCTGCTGCCTGCGGGTAGCAAGCTTGTGGGCTGCCGGCCTGCAGGCTGCTGTCCGTGGGCCTTGTGCCTATGGGCTGCGCAGGGAGTGCCTGCAACCTGCGCATGTGGGCTGCATGCATCCCCCTTGTTTTCCCTCCAGTTTGACAATAAAAAAAAAAAAAAAAAATTTTCAAAACAGAATTTTATTATTTTGTTTTATTTTTTGGAGGATGATGATGGGTGAAGAGATTCCCTCTTTACCCACTTGCAATTAAAATGCGATTTTAATTTTATGGGCTTGGATACATGTTATCACATGCGATGTGGTGGTTCAATAATTAAAGGAATCCATGTTTTAATTTTTGGTTTACTTGCTTTAATGCCCATGCATGGAATTATATTATGATATGATTATGGGAATGGCATTCTAATAAATGGATGGATTGTTTATGTATGTGATACATGGGGCTATGGGTGGATGTGATGCTTCTCTCTCTTTCTCTCTCTCCCCCTATCTTTTTTATAAACAAATGTACTCCACCCCATGGGCAGCCCAAATGGTGGGTTGGTTTCTCCATGCGGGGTTTCTTTATTATTATGGAAAGGAAAGTGTATAGAATTTTTCCTAGGTTTCTATTGTAATTTTAAAGGAATTAGGACTCCCAAGGCATATTGATGGTGATCCACATGTGGTGCTCAAAGCTTATGGAGATGCAAGTCACCTATTTTGAAGAAGTAATCGGGTGGAGGAGATGATCGAGGCGTGACATCTATGGCATGATAAATGCACCAAAAGTTATTAGTTTTATTTTTATTGGGAGGGTTCTTTAATTTCTTCTGATAAAAATGCCACCATCCCATAATCACTTTTAATTAATGTTGATTAATTATGTTGTTTAAATCTATCCATGTATGTGAGAGTTAATTAATCCCTCTTTATTCATAATACATGTATGATATGGACTAGTCTTAATCGGTAGATATGTCCATGGCCTCCTATTGAAGATAAATGTAGAAAGTGTGTGACATGACCCCGCATAAGCCGACAGGACATTACCAGGACCTCTGTCACACATTTATCTATATTTACCTCTATCTAGATACGTTAGGATATGGATAGTAAGAGGACACTGCGACAGTGGGCCATCTTTCATGATTCCATGATTTTAACTAATGCAATAGGTAAGTACATGACTTGGGTGTATGTCAGCTGACAGGATCTGGATATGACACCCAGGTGGCCAAAAATATTGGAAGCCCATGAGACAGACAGCTTAGTCCACACTACCATGGTGTGTATAATGACTCCCGACAGGGTAAGTTATGCATGCAAGGGTTGTAGGTATCCAATTCATCTTTTGGGTTATGAGGGAAACCCAAATCATGAAAGACCATTGATGTGTGTGTGCTCAATTTATTATTTTCAATGGTCATTAATTAGCATGTGGTTATTTACTTGTGCATGTGTAGATTAATATACGATGGCTGCCGTTAATTCCAACCTGTTAACACTCATTAGCAATTACAAACTTAATGGTACAAACTATGTCGATTGGTACCGGAGCATTAAGTTGCTCCTGACTGCTGAAGGACTGTACACAGTTTTGGATGAACAAGTTCCTCCTCAACCCGACCCTACCGATTTTGAGGCAAATGAAGAGATGCAAAAGTTTCTCATGAGGGATTCTAAGGCATCACTCTATATCCTAGGATCGTTGAAAAAGTCAGTTGTAGACTCAGTCAAGGATATACGCACTGCTGGGGGTAAAATAGATAAGCTTGCTGAATTGTTCAACAAGCAGTTGACACACGCACATTCTGATGCGGTGAGTCAAATCCATAACTCCAAGATGTCCCAGGGGACTCCAGTGATGGATCATGTAATGAAAATAATCAATCTGTTTGAAAAATTAGAATCCATGGGGACTGATTTCAGCCTGCGATATAAGACTGATGTGATCTTAGTGTCACTCTCTTCTGCCTATGCACCTTTTAGGATGTCCTACAAGATGTCCAAGAAGGAGATGGAGCTCACCGAGCTTACTAATGCACTGGTAGAGGCTGAAGCGTCCTTGAAAAAGGACAAGGCTGAGGTCAATGCAACTGAGGCAAAGCCTTCTTCCAATGGGAAGAAGAAGAAAAAGGGAAGTAAGGGCAAGACCCTGAAAGCCAAGGGTGGGAAGTCTGGCAATAAAGGCAAAGGCAAGTGCTTCTATTGCAAGGAGGGTCACTGGAAAAGAAACTGTCGTGCTTACCTGGCAACTTTGAAAGACAAGAATCCAGATGAAACAGAGGCTGCTAAAGAAGGTACATGTGATGTTCACGTTCTTTATGAGTCTAATTTGTCTTTTGAACCGACCAATTCTTGGTTGGTGGATAGTGGATCCACTGTTCATATTTGCAATAATTTGCAGGGGTTCAAGGAGACAAGGAACCTGAAAAGAAATGAAGTGCATCTTTGGATGGGCACTGGAGCTGAGACCATGGCGTTGGCTGTGGGAACTTTTATTTTAAATTTTAGTTCTGCTAGTTTAGTTTTAAAGGATTGCTATTATGTACCCTCTTTCAAGAGGAAGATAATTTCAGTTTCAAAACTTATTTTGGACGGATATAGTTTTTTCCTTTAATTCTAAATTGATTATTCGTTTTAATAATTCATTTGTGGCATCCGGATATATGCAAAGTGGTTTGTATTTTCTAGATTGCCCTATTAGAACGAATGTTGTTTCAAATGTTGATTTGAAACGGAAAGCAGCTCCAGTGAACTCAACATATCTGTGGCATCTAAGATTGGGTCACATAAATGTGGACCGAATTAGTAGATTGGTGAGGGATGGGCCCTTAGAGAGTTTGAGGGTGGAACCATTCCCCACCTGTGAGTCATGCCTTCAGGGTAAAATGATCAAGAAACCCTTTAGCAATAAAGGAGCTAGAGCCACAGATCTGTTGGAGTTGATACACACTGACGTGTGTGGACCCATAAACATACAAACAAGATATGGGTATGAGTACTTTATCACGTTCACCAATGATTACTCTAGATATGGTTACATATACTTGATGCGTAGGAAATCGGAAGCCTTTGATAAATTCAAAGAATTCCAAGCCGAGGTCGAAAGACAGCTCGATAAACGCATCAAGTCCTTACGATCAGATCGTGGAGGGGAGTATCTATCGGATGAGTTTAAAGAATATCTCATATCCCAAGGGATAGTTAGTCAGCTAACTAATCCAGACACACCACAACAAAATGGTGTATCCGAACGACACAATCGAACCCTATTGGATATGGTCAGGACGATGTTCACTTATAGTGAGCTGCCTCTTTCTTTCTGGGGGTATGCTTTAGAGACGACGATATATATCTTGAATAGGGTTCCATCTAAGTCTATAGCCTAGACACCCTTTGAGTTGTGGAAGGGGCGAAACCCAGTATTCAACACCTTAGGGTATGGGGTTGCATAGCACATGTGCGAAAGCAACAGACAGACAAGTTGGAATCCAGGACTTCGAGATGCTATTTTTTAGGCTACCTCAAAGGCACGATAGGCTATTATTTCTATGACCCAGTTGACCAAAAGGTCATTGTAAGTAAACATGTCACATTATTGGAGGAAGAAATGATGACCCAGAGATCCGAACCAGTAGTCATAAAAGAGTTATCAGATAGCTCAGAAATGTCACTTCCAGAAGAGAGACCAACTGACATACCCGCTGAAATACCAACACCTGAGGAACCTCGACGCAGTGGGAGGACTATTAGACCACCCACCAGGCTAACTCTTCTAATCGAAGAGGAAACTGTGGAAGAGTTCCACATGGTATCGGTTGAATCGAATGATGATCCAATGACATACTTTGAGGCTCTAAAGGATGTTGATGCCACTAGGTGGCTGGAGGCAATGCGCTCTGAAATTGATTCGATGCATTCCAACAAGGTCTGGGCTCTAGTCGATCCACCACTTGGCGTCAAGCCAATTGGATGCAAATGGATCTTCAAGAGGAAGAAGGGTGCAGATGGAAAGGTCGAAAGATTCAAAGCGAGACTGGTAGCAAAGGGCTATACCCAGAAAGAGGGTATAGACTATGAGGAAACCTTTTCACCAGTAGCGATGATGAAATCCATCAAGATTTTATTGGCTATCGCAACACACTTTGATTATGAGATCTGGCAGATGGATGTGCAGACTGCATTTCTAAATGGGTTCCTTCAAGAGGAAATCTACATGGAATAGCCAGAGGGGTTCTCTTCCTTGGAGGAAGAAAGAAAGATGTGCAAATTGCAGAGGTCCATTTATGGGCTGAAGTAGGCTTTCAGGAGCTGGAACATCAGGTTTGATCAATCAATCAAATTGTTTGGTTTTGATCAAAACATGGATGAACCATGCGTTTACAAGAAGATCAGTGGGAGGGCAGTATGTTTTCTTATTTTATACGTAGATGATATATTGCTGATTGGTAACGATGTAGGATTCCTTTCATTAGTAAAACAGTGGTTATCCACAACGTTTTCGATGAAAGACCTTGGTGAAACTAGCTATATCCTTGGGATCAAACTCGTAAGAGATCACCAGAAAAGGATGCTAGGCTTGTCACAGGCTACCTATATAGACAAAGTCCTGGCCAGATTTAGTATGGAGAACTCCAAGAGGGGAAGTGTTCCCTTTAGACATGGAGTTAGTTTTTCCAGATCTCAATGTCCTCAGTCTCAGACAGACATTGAAGAGATGAAGAGGACTCCCTATGCCTTAGCAGTAGGGAGTCTTATATACGCTATGTTGTGTACGAGGCCGGACATTTGCTATGCAGTAGGTATGGTAAATCGTTATCAATCTAACCCTGGACGCGAGCATTGGAGTGCTGTCAAAAATATCCACAAGTACCTGAGAACGACTAAGGAATATTTCTTGGTTTTTGGATCTGATCAGTTGGCAGTATTGGGATACACAGATTCGGATTTTCAAACTGACAAGGATGACAGAAAATCCACGTCTGGGATGATATATCTAATGGGTGGAGGTGCCATTGTGTGGCGGAGTGCGAAACAAAAGTCTACAACCAATTCTACTACCGAAGCAGAATACCTTGTAGCTTGTGATGCAATAAAAGAAGGTGTTTGGCTGAGGGAATTCCTATCAGATTTGAAGGTAGTCCCTGATCTTGTCAACGGCCCTATTCCCCTATTATGTGACAACAGAGGGGCCATTGCACAAGCTAAGGAGCCTAGGGCTCATCAGAGGAACAAGCACGTGCAGCGGAAGTATCACCTCATCAGAGAGATTATCCAGCAGGGTGACGTGAGTATCTCCAAAGTAGACACAACTGAAAATGTGTCTGATGCCATGACAAAGGCTTTGTCATCAGGAGTGTTTGAGAAACACATGGAGGGCATGGGTTTAAAATGTATGGGGAATTGGCTTTGATGTACAAGTGGGAGATTGTTGGATAAGTGTGTGTCCATCAAACCCGGTTCGATCCGATTCAACCCGGTTCACCTTTGTATTGAACATTTATACATATTAGTTTAATATTGTCACATGCAATATAAACTTTTTGATCATTATGTGTCCGTAAGTTATACTTAAAATGGTAGTCACGACTAGGGTTTCGGTTGGGCACCCTTATCATATGGTCGTTGCATTGGGTATGCCTAGGCATGTGATGTTAGGGTACGAATGTGAGTGCTCACATGTTTGATGTGTGCATTGGCGAAGAATCTACTTTGTCGATTACCTCATGTATTACTGCCAGATGTAGGAAGGGATAGACATGTGTCACCGACACCTTGTACCTGAGGGAACCCTGTCACTGCAAAGTGTGATCGAATTCTTTGGTTCATCAATGACTGAGACTCAAGCGAGTCAAAGCTGGTGTTCTGGGAATGCATGAACACTTTGTGAGTGAAGGAGTTATCCAACACGGTCACCACTGCCCGATTCGGGAACACCAAGATAAAGACTGCCTGTGCATGGTCGGGTCAGAATCTGGATCCAGTACCATTTTGGAAATGATTTTGCAAAATTTATTTTACATAAAATGATACATTATTTATAGTTATTTCAAATAAAGTGTTTTATCGAGTTTTACGGGACCCGATCGGATGCACAGACGCTCTTATATGGACATGTACTATGGATTGGGGTTTGGCAGTACATGTGTACATGCCCTAGATTCCATAATGATGGTGTTGATTAGTGGGGGGGTTGTATATGATAAATTGTTATCATATAGGGAGTTATTTGGAATTCACTAATTTAATTGGCTCTTTATTTAATTAATGGATTTGGTGCTAATTGTAATTATCCATTAATAATTAAATAAAGAATCTAATTAATACTTTCCCTATTAGATTCTGCTTCTTCACCTGTGTAGCACTTTGAGTTTAAACAGAACTGCCAGACTGAGAGAGAGAGAGAGTCAGACTCTCACTAGGGCTCTATTAAATCTATCTAGGATTTAATTAACCCCTATTATTATAAATAGGGGACCATAAAACGCAGAAGAGTGCAGCTCTCCACGTTTTTGGAGCAGATACTCTCTCTCCTATGTTTTTGATTTCTCTCTCTCCCTCTTGTGATCTCTCTTCTTCTTCTTGCTTCTCTCACTTGTGTTTGAGAGTTAGGGTTTGTGAAACCCTAGATCTGTGCTGAGGACTTTGAGGGCATCTGGGACTGGCGTGTAGAACCTTGGTAGCACCATTGGAGGTTCAGATCTGTTTGCTTGGAGCGCTCGTTGGAGGAAGAACCACTGTCTATTGGAGGAGTAACACTTGAGGCTCACCAGGTTAGTAGTTCTTTATTAATTCCTTCTGTTCATTGATTATTAATATTTATGGGATGCGAAAGAAACTCGAATCGACCTTTTCCGCTGCGCATTCGAGTTAGGGATGGATCCCCCTTGCCATGTGATGGATTAGGGATGAGTTTCTTCGTCCCTACTGTGATAATAAATTTTATGGGACACGTGAGGGAAGGAGAAACCCTAACAGAGATGTATCAGGGTTCCCATGGGCGACCATGGGAAGCCCTAAAAATTAAAATGGGGCACCCATGGGACACCATGGGCTAACCCAGGGCATGCAAAACCCTAAGGATAAATATCTTGGTCTCCTTAGGGAACCATGGTTTGATCCCTATACCGTTGTTTGGCCAACAAACTTTCCCCTTATTTTATTAGTATTATAATATTTTTTTTGGTGGTGGGGGTTGGGGTGGGGTTGTTCTTCAAAAGGTTATGGGCATAGCAGTTGTATTAGTGGGAAAAAGGGAAGGTCGTATGAAAACAGGGTGAAACCAATTTGTGTTATAGTGGACCAGAAGAAGGCACTAAACATCAAGTCACTTGTTGGAGGTATACGTAAAAGAAGCAAAAAAGAAAGATGAAAATGGCCAAGGCCCTAGGCCCTAGGCCCAGATGGAGTCCCAGTAAAAATGTGGAAGAGTTTAGGAATCTGTGACTTATCTCGGTTAACTAAGATGTTTTATAAGATTATGTACATTGAGAAAATGCTAGATGATTGGAGGAGAAGCATTGTGATCCTGATCTAAAAAAAGAAAAGCGATATCCAAAGTTGCAACAACTATAAAGGTATAAAACTAATGAGTTATACTATGAAATTATGGGAGAGAATTATTGAAAACCACCTGAGAAAAGAGACCATTATTTCAGAGAACCATTTTAGTTTTATGACAGAGTTCCTAGAGATTTAATCTGCCATGTGATATAGAGGAAAAGTGTTTCAAGTAAATATGTGGACATAAATGAAGACATGTATGATGGCATGGTGGCTAGTATAAGAACCGTGGTGTGTCAAAGTATCGAATTCCCAATTACAGTTGGGTTAAATCAAGGATCAACTTTAAGTCCTTATCTGTTTGCACTTATCATGGATGAGTTAACCAAAGACATTTAAGGAGAGGTTCCTTGGTGCATGTTTTTTTACTGATGACATCATTTTGGTGTATGAGACAAAACCTGGAAGTAATGCTAAATTGGAGTTATGGAGATTAACCTTGGAATCAAAAGGTTTTAAGATAAGTAACACGAAGATAGATTATATGTTATGTAACTCTAGCAACTTCGGGCACAGATAATGAGGGAGTAATAGTTGATGAGGTGGAGAATTTGTAAAGTGACCGTTTTAAGTATCTAGGATCAATCGTCAGTAAGGAGGGTGATATAAAAGATGATGTCTCATAAAGGATTAAAGTAGGATGGTTAAAGTGGGGAGGTGCATCCAGAGTGCTATGTGATCGACGGTTCCCTTGAAAGCTTAAGGAAAATTTTACTAACAACCATAAGACCGGCTTTGATATATGAAAGGGAGTGTGGGTAGTTAAGAAGCATCATATGGATAAGCAAAACGTATCGAAGATGAAGATGTTGAGATGAATGAGTAGCAAAACCAGAATGGATAAAATAAGGAATGAGCATATTAGAGTTGACTAGACAATAGCCCCGATTCACGATAAGCTACGAGAAAGTCGTTTTATATGGCATGACCATGTTCAAAGGAGGCCTTCGGATGCTCCAGTTCGGAGTGACTTGATTCAGATTGAAGGTTCTAAAAGCGTTGACAGGCCAAATTTTTTTTTTTTGACAGGACAAAATGACCGTTGAAGAAGTGTTGAGAAAGACATGCATAGGATTTGTTTCAAATATGATGTCAAATAGAACTGACTAGTGGGCAAGGATCTGTGTAGCTGAACCCAATTAATTTGTTTAAAACTGATCTATAGTTGATGTTGTGTTCATTTTCTTCACTTTTAATTTTTATCTCACCTTCACAAGGATTCATGTAGCCGACCACGTTGAATTGGTAAAGGCTGAGTTGTTGTTTTGTAGCATTCACAGTGATTTTACAACTCTTTTTTTGAATCAGCGGTTATTCATGTTTAGTCTTCATATTTGGCTATTGTTTCCTTCCTTTTAGCAAGTAAAATAATAACCTTTGATATTAAGAAATTTGTACCTTATTCTAATGATGTCATCTTCCCTCTTCACTTTCGTCCTCTCTCCCTCGTCTTTCTGATCCACGAGTGTGGCTGTGTATTTGTGTAATGCCCTGACGGCTCCTATGGCATAACCTTCTCCTTCTCAGGTCTCCTTGGCTGTTCTCTATTGTTTTCCTTTGTCTTTTTCCTATCACAACATTCTTTTTGTTAGCCATCTTCTCCCTTTTCTTTTATGCTGCTTTTGATAGATTGAAACATGCGGATCATCATGGAGATCAATGAGCATATAAAAACATAGAGATGTTCTTAGCATATCTGGATCTATGGTTGTGGATGCCGAACTCTTGACGATCCTTATCGCACACGAACTGTGTTGATTTGGTCTGCCCTCTTTCACTTAACTTTAGATTTTCTCATTAGTGGTCACTTAATGGGCCAGTGACAACTATTTATAGTGGTGAGGGCAGTGACCAACCCTGCGTAGAAACTAGGGTTTTTTTCCCATTAAGGAAACAATATTTTAGGTCCACACATAGTAATTGGACTCATACCATTAAGGCAGCTCCCATCAACACAACTAAATCGATTTTAATAAAATAAAAGTGGGACTATGCCAGCCCACCTTATGGAAATTTTACAATCTCCCACTTGGGCTGCATATGTCACAAGTTTTGTTTTGAAAACCATTTTAAAATGACTCTCCGGTTTAGACAAACTGATTATGGCCACAAAAACAGTGTTGACTGGAATACACCTTAAACCTGATGCCTTGGTCCGAATGAAACTACAAACACCCAACAGTGCAGATCGTCACATCTAAAGAGACATGGGACCTAACACGTCAAAGTGCTTATAGCGTCACCGACTTGGGCTGTACAGTATGAGAGTGTGGTATGGAAAATGCATGATACAATGTTCAACATGCCAATTTCCAAATTAGTCCAGGCTCAGAAATCGAATGAGTCGCATGAGACAAAAGCTGAAGGTCTCATTCACCATAAGCATCGCCTAAACGTAAACACTTCACATGAGGAAGCTCGTTGGGACTGGGTCTGAATGTCCCAACATACTAGTTCACGTCCTCGAGACCGAATGAGGCTCTTCTAGTGAACAAAATGTGCGTGTATTTACTGAATGTCTCAAATACCATAGGAGACAAATACACCACATAGCCTCAAATATCTGCAGGAGGCAAAAACAAGTGTACACAAATGAATCTGCATGCCTTTACTTAATAACTGGATGTGCATGTGTTGGATGAAACCTCGTATACCAAAAGAGATAAATACACCACATATGACCTCAATTAATTTTCTATGAGGCAATTAATCAAGTGTATACACAATAAACAAATGACCATAAGAAAGATGCATGTATATTCTCGAGAATAAAATGTCACAAAAAGACATGAATCTGAAATCAGTTGCAACTGTATACACAAGTAAAACTCCCACTAATAAAATACATTAAAAGAACTAATAAGTTCCATATTACTGTCATACTCCTAAAAACTTTTGGAGTCAAGTCCTTAGTGAGAGGATCAACAATCATACTGTCTACAGTAATCTACCATACTGAGTTTTATGACTCACATACTTTCTCTCTAACAAGGAAGCATAAATATCAAATCCCTGAGTTAAAAAAAAACTCAGCCATAGAGTCTAAACAGTGACATCATATAAATCATAAATCCCTGCTTGCATAGAGAAAAGCAGTCGGTGTCTGTAAGATACTCTTTTAACATATAGCACCATCTGTCATCACAAACAGATATCCACATATGGTCTTTTAGGTCATCTTGACAGTTACCTAATGTGCTACTCCAAGATTATAAAATAAGCAATATCAATCCATATGTATTCTTGAGTTTACATTAAGCTACCAACCTTAAATGCACAAAGTGTATTATTCATCTGAGTTCACTGAGTTTTGATAAATCTGTTTTCTTTCATAAGAGGTCTCTTGAAACAACCCAAGAAAGCATATAGTTCTACTACGGTGAATCTTAATGCCTAAACATAAGAGGCTTCACCAAGATTTTCTTATAAAAAGGATTATTACTTGCAGCAAGAATATCATCACTATAAAATACAAGAAAAGATTATCTAACTCCCACTGATCATCAGATAAATATTGTCAAACTAAGACAAGAATAACTGAATAATGTATAATACAAGAAACGTATTGAGCATTTTATCTCTATTTAGCTCAACTTGCACGACATAATTAGTAATTTATAATGTACTTATAAACATACTCACACTATTATAAGAACTAGGTGTAAACAACATAAAATCCATGTAAGTGTTCTTTAAAGCTCATCATGAACAATGAATCTTCTGTTTACAAGCTAATAAGTTTCTGTTCCTTAACACTCTCAATCAAAATGATACTTCTGATGGTCATGCCCATAATGTATATTATGACTATCAGACATAACCGATTTGACTCCCCCCACTCTTCATAAAGACCTTTATCTTCAATGGAGCTGTCAGCCAATGGCTGGGAATGTTTGTCAACTTTAAAATAACAAAATCCATACTCACTGTAGCCATATAAAACATTAAAGAATCCGTTCCATTTCCTAAATTGGAACCATTCAAGATTTTGATGGAAGATAATTAGAAACTTAAAGTTGGTAAACATGATCACACAAAATTTACTAAAACAAACAATATGCAACAGCTGAAGGCATATCAATATCCCAATAATATAATCGAAACTGATTAATTTGGGCTTATTTATCAGATTTATCCCAGTTTTATTTTCAGTAACTATAGGAAAACATAAACTGGGAAAAGATCCGGCGTCATCAGGGTCACACCTGTGGTGGTAAGATCGCCCAACATGCAATGGAATCTCTCACATGCAAGGCGAGACGCTTGCAACAACACCACTCTAAAGATTCCGTCACTTGTGGTGGCAAGACAAGAACCTCTAAAGTAGCGAAGTCCAAAACGTCACCCTCACACCATCAAGCGAAACACACCAAACATTGACTCACCTGTGGTGGCAAGAGCACATCATTCGTCATATGGTTTCCTTGACTGCAATCCATCTGAATAGTCAATGATGATCTCACAATCCAAGTAACTAGCCCACTGAGTGGAAGCGTAATCACTTAAATCATGAACCCCATAGACTTGGACTGCTACTGAATGCCCATTTAATTTCAATAATTTCCTTTAATATTACTTTTATCATAAAACACACACAGCCAATATATTTAAAGAAATGTCACCTAAATCAATCCTTTCGTGACGTTCAGAATTATCACATAGTGTCAATATCATGAATAGACTACATGCAATCCCTTGTGACGAAATCGAATGTCACAGACTATATAATACCGATGAGCAAGTCTAAATACATCAAATTGGTTAAAAATTCATGAAAAGTCAGTATAATGCATATAAATCAATGTGTAATGCATCCATCACCCACAGTAGGATAGAATTCTATCTTTCCACCGGTGAAACCCTAAGAAAGCTTCATATAAGACCTAAAACCTGTTCACTTTTGAACTAAACAACCTTGTTCAAATCTGTCATAAAGTGAAAGAATAAAAAATCAGTTAAAATCAAAAGACCATACTGGCAACAGCTCTACTGGCCCAAAACAAATCGACGAGCCAGATTATTGAGTCAACCCGACCTAGTAGGATACGATGAAGAAAAAACCCATGTACAATAGAAGGACTAACAAGTCAATAAATTCATAATTACGGCATCATAGAGGTTCCAAAATATTACTGTAAACACATAAAGTAATCCACAAATGTTTATTGACAAATAATTTTTGAGACCAGAAATGATATATAGAACCAATCCACAGAAACGATTTCTAGAAAAGAAGCCGAACTCAATAACTATAAGGTCAAATATGGAATTATTTCAATAGAACAAACTTAAAACCGTATGATTTCTGATTCACTTCCATAAGCAATTCATGGTCAATCCATTTATAAGATCTTTTTCAAGTAGGTTTCATTAAAACTATGATGGAAGTATTTAATCCGTAACTTTATAAGCCCAAGCTTATAACTTAAAAAATTCAAAAACATCATGCGGACATCATCATGTGCATCTTGTGCAAAAGTTACAAAATAAAATTCCAATGCCTTCACATATTTATAAGACAACTTTATGGGATATGAAAAGATGGAACATGTGACAATAATATCCCTTCAATGGTAAACTTGTAAATATTAGACATTAAAGATTGTGTTTTCCTAAATGTCACAAATAACCAAAAACATACATCACTGGTTATAATAATACCTCATGACAATACAAAATATCACGAGTTCCTTATGTATTATAATACACATGTGGTTTTACTTACCGCCTTGTGACTTACTTAGATGTCACAACCTTAATAACACTGAATCCACACTTAGAATAATCTTAAATATGATATTGTAAAAGTACATGTGTGTGACATAGCATGAGAAAAAATAAGGCAATTAACCATTTAAAACAACCAATATGCACTAAAATTTACTTTACGTATCCAAACAACACCTTAAAAGGCCAAGGGATACTTAATGCAACCAAACAGACCCTTATGTGAGAGTTTAGTTTAATGTTTCTCAACAAATTGAGAGTATACTTCAACACGTTCCTGACACTGTATGGAACATTAAATTATCTTTGACTCAAATTTTATACTCCCACTGGTTCAAGGTACTCTTAAAATTCATGTCAAGACAGTTAAAAAATGGCTTAAAATAGCCTTCAATTAAAGTAAAAATCAATTTTGCTAAAACGATCTGTCAGAGAATAAATGGAAATTTCTCTGAAAAAATTCAACCAATGAAAATTTCTCTGAAATGTTTCCATGAATTATATCTACAAAAAATTACTTCTGTAAATGGAATGAACCAAAACATATTCTACAAATAATCCATAGTCTGAATTGAAACAAAACAGACAAACTGAACCACAAACTGAACAAAGTTCATAATTACATTGTCTCACTGGTCGAACCATATAACCGGCTCGGAGTACATAATTCCATCCTCCCACCGGTTCGACCAGTCAAAATGATAATATGATTAACATGGCATAAAACACTGATAAGCTTTTAATAAATAAAATTAATACAGTCTTATATACTTATTACACATTTTCAAATTTAATGGACTTTATAATAATAATAAGCCACCAAAAAACCGAATGGGCTCATTTTGTTTCTATTAAAAGTCTTCTTTAAGTATGTAGCAAGTACAATAGGAAAAATTCCAAGTGTTACCATACATACTAGTTCCCTATCGTGCCAACTTGAAACGTAACGAGGTACAAATCATAGCACATAAACGTATTCTTGTTGGAACACCATAATGTACACACATTGCCTCATGGTGACAACAACAAGGAATCAAGAGATGTACATCACATATGTCCTATTATTTCAATGTATACCATCAATGATTCGTACTATATTATGGAACACAAGAGCATGAAACAATTAATATATATGCAATGTGTTCCATCATGCCATTACTAGATCCAACAAGTAAATAATTTTCTATCACAATGGCAAGCACAAAATCAAATTATGTGAAAATTGAAAACATATAAAAAATTTCTAAGTATTAGAAATTATATGTTCTCTATTGTGACAGTTCAGAGCAACACAGAATATAAACAAAAACCAGAATTAAAATAGAAAAGTAAACCAAAACCTTTTTGTTTTTGTTTACAAAAACAAAAAACCCGTTTTTCTGTTTCTGGTTAACCCGTTTTTCTGTTTCTGGTTAACCTGTTTTTCTGTTTCTGTTTGACCCGTTTTTCTATTTCTGTTTAATCTGTTTTTCTGTTTCTGTTAATGTAACAAAAACAAAAACCAAACTTATTTCTGTTTCTTTTGTTTCTATTTCTGTTTATAAAACAAGAACAAAATCAAATTGATTTCTGTAACTGTTTCTGTTGCCCACTTTTTGTTTTTTTGTTTTGTTTTTTTTTAAAATTCTGTTTTATAAACCAGGACCGAACCGATCAAAACAAAATAAACAAAACCAAAATGGTCAAACTGAATCGGTCAACGGTCAACCCAACGGTCAACACCCAGCCAAGGTGGGTTACAAACCTGATCGTCCATCCGGCTTACCGGGTCGGTTTGTCGGGTCAACCCGACCCGGGTACACATTAGCACAACTGCCTGGTTCACGATAGCAAACCCTTTTTTAACTTTTAACTTTTTCTTCTAAAAAAAAAAAAAAGTTTTAACTTTTTAATCTTTTTGATTTTTGATTCTTTTTTTTTAATAATTACATGGGGGGAGGGAATCAGATAGGAAATATTCCTTATCTTCTTCCCCAAATCGCAAAATAGAAAACGCAGGTTTTAGGATTTTTTTTAAAAAAAAAAAGCTTCCCACTGCCGCCGGCCGCGGTGGCCAAACCAGGGACCGACGGCAAGCATAAACGCCGGCGAAAGATCCTCGTGCTCCGGTGAACACCATGCCTCCCTCAGTTGCCGGTAAAAATCCCTACGGTTACCCTTAAAACTTGCAAAAACGAGATACCCTTTTTTTTTTTTTTTAAATTCCTTGCCGCCTCTAGTGGTGGTTCAACCAGGGGCCGTTAGCTAGGAAAAAAATACTGGCGAACGATGACCCAACTCTGGCGACCAAAACCTTGGCCTCAATTGGCCGGAATAACCAATCGCCAGTGTAAATCAGACCAAAAAACAATCGGCTTTAAATTTTTTTTTTTTTTTGTTTGCAAACCGCCATTAGAAGCTGCGGCCATGCTCTCGGCCATGGCTACAGTAGAAATTGGTTTTTTTTTATTTATCCATCGTATGCATTCACACACAACCAAACTAAAAATTAAAAAAATTGTAGCCCCATTGATCAACCATGATCAGCTCTGATACCATTGATAGATTAAAACATGCGGATTATTATGGAGATCAATGAGCATACAAAAACATAGAGGTGTTCTTGGCATACCTGGATCTATGGTTGTGGATGCCGAACTCTTGACGATCCTTGTCGCACACGGACTGTGTTGGTCTGGTCTGCCCTTTTTCACTTAACTTTAGGTTTTCTCATTAGTGGTCACTTAATAGTAACTGGACTCATACTATTCAGGCAACTCCCATCAACACAACTAAATCAATTTTAATAAAATAAAAATGAGACTATACCAGCCCACCTTATGAAAATCTTACAGCTTTTTGACACTTGTTAATTCACCTGATGAAAGTCTTTCCCTTCACTTTATACATCCGATCCACCCGATCCACACGCTTATTATTCACTTTTTTTAACTAGGACTCCACTCAAAGTCACTGTGTTTTCCTCGTGTGGGGGGTCTTGTTATTTTTCCACCCTCTCTGGAGTTGCATCTTTTGTTTATTCGGCCTCCCAAGACCTTTTCTTTGTCTTTTGCCAAAAAAGAGCTGAAGATGTCTCAAGAACTCAAACTGTACGACAGAGTGATGGTGAAGGCAAAAGGAAAAACTCGAAAAGGAACTCACAGAGACACAAGCTCAGAGTCAAATTCTTATATTGCTTCCCAAGCTGGATCTCTTTCACCACCGTCGAAGATTTCACATTATGTAAGGAATGCCTCACAAGTGAAGTCTCGCCCACCTGCTGATCTTCTTTTCCCCATTTTCGGATGTGTGATTGGAAATTGCTCCCCACCGGAAGGCTGGTTAGGCAAATTTCTAGTTTTTAAGTGGGGATCCAAGGGTGCAAAAGCAATTTGGCCTGAAGAACAGAGTCACTTCACTGTTGAGGTGTCGTCTTCCTTGGAACAAGTTAATATTATTTCCTCTTCACCGTGGTGGTTTGAGAAACACCTTCTCCATCTCCTAACGGTGAAACCAGTTTCACTTCATTCCACCAACAATTTGAAAATCTTCTTATTTGGATTCAAGTTCTGGATATTCCTGATGAATGCTTCTCTGAAGGGCTTATTGCTTCCATGGTGGAAAGTTTGGGTCCATTTTGTTCTGTAGACCTCTTTTGGGAAGCATATCAGCTCCCCCTGAACTCGACGAGAGTAAAAGTTTCTTTCCCTAAACGTCGTGCTGTCCAAGATTCTCTTCGGATGATTAGTGATCAACGAAAGGGTTCTATTGTCCATATAAGATTTAAAGTTTTCTTTGTGTGTACCTGGTGTGGCAGATTAACACCTCATGTTCAAGATTGTTATGGTTTTAAAGCCTCAAAAGTGAAAAGCATGACTAAGGAAGATGAAAGGATCCTAGAGCTGTTTCCTGAGAATTTGGCAGCAAGTATTCCTACCATTATTACTAAACCCTTGTCTGTGCGAACCAAACTTAAACAATCAGGGAGCAATGCCTGTACTTCAAGGATAAGCAAGCCTAATCCATTGTGTGTTCACTCTCCAGTCGCTATGGAGGGTTCCCCTCAACCTATACCCGACCCCATTGCCCAATCCTCGACCCCACCTCCAAATTCTGAACCTGTTGATGATGATGCTTTTTGTACCCTTCCTCCAATCCTGAGCTCACTACTAGATACCCACTCCGGTCTCATTCCACCTGCAAATCTGTTTCTTGACCAAACCCAGGACGTCATTAACTCAGTTTGGGAGGACCCTCAGGAATCTCTCAACCCTTCTGAATCTCTGATTTTTGATGAAGTACCGATTCCATCTCTTTATGATATTATACCAACTAACCCCCTTTCTGAGTTTGGAAGTAACCCTGAATTCCACCCGTCGTCTTTCTCCACTCACCCTCCAATTGGGACATCTACCCTCCCTGACCAATAAAATTACCATTATAACCCTTTTGCCTTTATCAATCTACTCAACCAAACCCATAACCACATTTATAATCTAACTTCCCCCTCAGCCTTCAATAATTTACCTCCATCTTACCGCCCTGAACCCTCTTTCAACCCTTCAAATGTGGAAAGTTCCTCACCAAACCATAAACCTTGCCCCCATCACTTTGAAAATTTACCGATGCTACCGTCGTTGTTGCACCCATAGTCCTCCTTCCAGCAAGGTGAGATCTCGTCGGATTTCTATTCCCCCATTGGTGAAGAAAGGAAAAGGAAAAAAATCCCAGACTACGATTGCTAGTGTTTCTTCTTCATCTTCTCCATCGAAAAATTCTCTGAGCTCTTCACAGAAATCAAGCATGCCTTCTGACTTCAAGTCGTCTAGCTCTTCTCAACCATCACCTCCAGTTGTTTAGCTGGAACGTTCGTGGTTTGAAGTCCAAAACCACAATCACTGCTTTAAAGCATTTCCTCTTTAAATTTCATCCTGACCTTATTTTTTTGTGTGAAACTAAACTCACTTCCCCAGACATTTCCCCAGACATTTCGATTTTTCCCACATCTCTTAGGAACTTGCAGACTTTAGGGTTTGTTGAGGGCTCTGGGAAGAGGGGATTTGGGGGAGGTCTCTGGCTTCTCTCTGAATCATCAATTTCTATTGTAAATACTGTTTGTATGGGCATGTTCTTAGCAACCTTTATTTTGGATTCTGTCTCTAATCGTCAATGGTGTTTGATTTGTATCTATGCCCCACCTAAGCCAACTTCTACAATTCAGATCTGGGATTCACTTTGTGGTTTCTTAACTTCCTTCACCTGCCCTTTTATGATTATTGGTGACTCCGATGAAGTCCTTGCTAAGGAAGATAAATTTGGTGAAACTCCTTTCTTACTCCCTTCCCCTTTAGCCGAATCCCTCATTCTCTGATTTTTGTTTAGAGGAAATCTACCCTTCTGGACCCTAGTATACCTAGAAAAACTATAGAAAACCACCACATTGTGTGCTTGAACACCTAGATAGATGCTTGGTATAAAAGAGTGGTTAACAGTGCCTTTTGCCTTCCTTCAAACCTTAACCTCTCTGGGATCTGACCACAATCCCCTACTCTCAAACTCTGCCCCTCCTCAAAGGTCATTCCGGAAATTATTCCACTTTCAATTGGCTTGGATCAATCATCCGAATTTCTATAAATTCGTGGCCTCCTCTTGGGATACTATTCAAGCTGAAAACTTGATGGTTAAATTAAATGGCATCTCCCATAAGTTGAAACACTGGAATGCACAGGTTTTTGGGAGATTGGAAAATATTAAAAGGGAAGCCTTTGAAACAATTCGGTCCCAGGAATGTTGCCTTTTGTCGGACCAATCATTTCACCAACTTCATGAGGCCTACCAGACTCTAAATCGGATCCTTGAGGCTGAAGAGATTTTCTGGTTGCAGAAATCTCGACAAGCTTATATCTCTGGTGGAGATAGAAATACCTGCTATTATCACTCAATTGCTAAACCGAATCTTCGACCTAGGAGAATTTGTTTTCTTAAAGATGCTGCAGATCAACCTATTACTTCTGCTCCTGAGATTTCACATGTCTTTGCTACCCACTTGCAGGAAATAACTTCCTCTAATCCCCTTGACCCAACTTTCATTGAGTGCTTATTTTCACCAATTTCATTATCTCAGGCTCTCCTTTCCTCAACTTCTCTGCCATCACTGGATGAAATAAAAATTGCAATTTTTAGCATTGGAGCTCTTAAATCATTGGGATTGATGGATTGTCTGTGGGTTTTTATCATCATTGCTGGGATATAATTCACCATGAAATCACCAGTTATGTGCATCAATTCTTCTCCTCGGCTTACAACCCTCCTGGCATAAATAATACATAGCTCATTCATATCCCAAAAAAGGAGAATGCTTGTCTGGTGGAAGACTATAGACCCATTAGTCTGTGCAATGTTTCTTACAAAATACTTTCAAAGATTCTTGCCAACAGACTAAAATGTTTTTTTTGTTACAACTGCACCCAAGACTCTGATATAATATTGTACTGTTATGCCACGTAGGCGAATCAGCAACATACAAGGGGAATTACTTGCAATAGCCATCAAGCCAACTCATCAGATCATCAACCGCAGCATCGAACTCCCGGTTGAAGAAAGGTTCTTTAACCGAGACTGGGGGAGGTTCGTGGACGGCGATTTCCTTGATTGCCCTCCTAGCACTTGTCCCAAGAGCGAAGAGGATTGCAAGGAGAATCCGGTGGCCACGTGTATCAACAAGTGGTGCCTCTGTGCCGTGTGCATCGAAAAGAGACTGTTGTTTGGGATCCGGGAACTGCGCTTAGATGAAAGGTGAGCAGATACCTTGAACATAGCCCCCAACACTCACAGGGTTGGAGCCTCCTCGAAACTCTTGAAGTGTAGGTTAAAGCCCACAACAATTCTTGGCTCATCCAGCCTTGATAGCAGGAATGAAACCACGGACGGAACCACTGCTAGTGATTGCATTTGAGCTGTCAAGGGTATTATGGTAATTTGGTGCATGGGACCCACAGCCCCGCACTCCAGACATAGTGTCCCTGTCCCCAAGTGTGGTAGGTCCCACCTTGGCCTTCACCTACCTATTGGGCCACATAGGTGGGTCCACATGGCTCAATTTAAGTAAAAATGAGTATCTTGACTTAGGGGTAAACCAAACAGGGCCTTAGGGCCACTTGGCTTAGTAATAAGAGCCAGCCCTTATGGCTCATTCATTCCACACCAACCAAAAACGTGGGAACTTGGGCTAGAGCATTGAAGGAAGCTTGAGAGAGGAAGAAGGGGGCAAGATCAAGGATTGATTGGTGGTGGGTGCCCTAATCCCTACACTGATTGAGGTAAGCCCTCATTCCACCCTCCTCTCTCTCCCTTTCAATATATTTTGGGTTTTGAGAACTTCCTTAAGCATGGGTACTCTGCAATTGGGTTCCACACCCATCTAAACCTAAAGGAACCCTATGTAGCAACCTGTTGCTGACCAATGGTTGCAAAACCCTAAAACCCTAAATGGGGTCAAATGGAAGCCATGTATAGTGAACCCTAGGATCAGGGATGGCTAGGTTTGTGGTGACCCTATGAGGGCTTAGGACACCCCCTTTTAGCCATTGGAACCAATGGATCCCAAGGAAAAAGGCTGGAAGAAGAAAGCTCTCAGAATAACTGTTTTCCCTTGGGCGGAACTATGAACGGAACCAGCATCGGGGCTCCGCCCGGAGTTCCGTCCTATTTAGAATGAACATCGATTGGGCGGAACAACGGATGGAACCACCCTAGTTACTTCCGTCCGATGTTCCAAACCCCTCGGGTATGTCTCAAGACACTGGCAGAACAACTGACGAAACCATGATTGAGATTCCGCCCGATCTTCCATCCCATGTATTTCAACCCAGGGCTTGGACGGAACCACGGACGGAACCAATGACACTGCCTCCGTCCCTGCTGTCTTCTGTATTGAGTTACAATAACTCGTGGGTCTCCTCATGGGACCCACCTATACCTTCTAACAAATTACTTCATGCATCTCTAGGTAATCAAAGTAGCGCGAGGGAGCGTGCACCAAGGCAATACTCACTAAGCGATACAACAACAATAAGTGAGTGAGTTTTGGGTCTTGTTGGGTTTGCTTATATGCATCTATTCATAAATATAAACGTAATGCTAATATCATCATCATAGCCATGCTTGTATTATTGCATATATTGTTATTGGATACTTGTGATATGGATTATGATGTGGACTGTGTTGGATTTCGATGCCGGGAAGTACCGGTATCGGGATCCCGGATTATCTGAGCTAATGACATGTATGACATTTTGCCTGAATGCGTCATGTTGTGTTGGTAACCGGGTGTTAGATGGAATGGGACATTGATACACCTAAATTACCTCTCGACACAATAGAACTCATGTAGTATATCTGTGGTTAGGACCAGTCCCCTATGCTACGATTCTTACCAATAGGGGTTTAGGTGTTGGATAACCAGGGCATCGGATTCTGTGGAGAGATAAAGAGGCCAGTCATGGTAGCAATGGTTATCTGGGTTTGCCTCTGGGTGGTGATGGCTGTGGCTGGCATAAGCTCCCGTGTGGTAATTGAGGTTACATTTGTGGCATCGAAAGGAAGGGACCACAGTGTATTCCCGAATTATCATTATAGCATTTACCAATTGACCTAGCATTGTGTGTTAGGTGAAAAATGGATTAATAATATCATTCATCATGGACTATTTGTGCCTTGTGTGTATGTGTATCCCCATCCCCTCATTGGCTCAGTGGAGCTAACCCCCTTGTACACAATCTTTTTAGATGATGATATAGGTACTGGGTGTCTTGCGGGTCTCGAGGTTGAGCCCTCAGGATATGATGCTATTGGATCTGAGGATCCGGAGTATGAGGTCGAGGAGCACGGAGACGGATGTCCGTGTGATGATTGCTCTTATGGAGCACAGTGATTTCTTGGGACTTAGTCCCCTCTTTTGATTCTTTTGGGGCTTTTGAGCCTTTGTATAAACATTTTCATGTTATACTATTATTTTGTATAGTTATGTCATGGTCAGTCTAAACGCTGTGTTATTATATTGTATTACATAGAGGTTGAACATGATATAACTATTGATCTTAATGCTTCCACACTGTTGCTTACTCTTGGAAATGTAATTATTTTATCTTTTCTGTACTCTGATATGAATGTGACATTTATGTTAGTTTAGGACTGTGGATTGGGACACTGCATCTGTGATCCTGGTAGTGTTGGGCTGGCGTGTGTCATCCCAGTCATCCATTTTATTACTATCATATTCCTTATTAGAATGGGGGCATGACAGCGTGATGCTCTGTACCAACCACAGTCTAACAGTAATTCTTGATTTACTCTACACAACTAGGTTCTAACTTACAAAATTCAAGAAAATAATTGAAGTGCGTGCAAACCTAGGGAGAAGACTAGATAGGATGAAAGTCGTCTACCATAGCAAATAATAGGATACAAGAAGAGTAAAGAAATACAAACTGTTAGATATATGGCCAGAATACCGTGGGGGTATTTTGGACCTCTTTTCTTTGTTATTTTATTAGTTTTGTATTATGTGGTTTAGTCCCACATTGCTCATGTACATAATTTTATTCTTTTATTACTCTTATAAATAAAGATGTGCTTGGGGTGAATAGATCATCCAAGCCTTTCCCTAATTTTAAATCTCTCTACATGGTATCAGAGCTGATTTCGAATTAGGGACCAACCCCATCGAATTTTTTTTTTCCCTTCTCTCTCCTCCATCGTTTTTCCCTCCTTCTCCCTCCTTGTTTCTCTTTTGTTCTCCCTTGGTTTTCCTAAGGGCAGCACTACAAGAGGTGGTCGTATGACTTAGGTGCTGCCCCTCCCAACCTCTTTTTATGTTTTTTCCATGATCAATCCCTGTTCGATAGCTGCTGGACTCTACCTGCGGTTTTTGAAGTCTTCAAGTTTTTTAGAAGATCAGCCCCTACCATTATTGCAGGCTGTTCTTCCCTTATTGGAGCTTCTTCAGCACCCTTTCCAGCATCTATTCAGCATATATATTCTCCTTCATTGAAGACCTCCACTCCCAATCGATCTCCATCTTCAGGGTTTTCCAAAACCCTGACAATTGTCGACTTTGGGTGTGGGGCTGCTTGTTGCTGCTACACTTTGGCTCTACTTCTGCAGGGCTGGTTCTACACTTTCAAGGACACACTCGACTGCAATTTGGGCCTTCACAGTTCAGTTTTGAAGACCTCTCTAAGATCGATATATCATCATAGGTGTTTTTTTCAAAACCCTGACATCCATCGATCTTGGGGCTGCTGCTGCCTATTGGACCTATATTTCTGCAGGTTATTTTCTCCATTATCCAGGGTCAATCGACTTCAGTTGCTGCTATTTACCTGCAGTTTTATCCCTCTCTTGTCCCTTTATCGATCTCCACAATTCAGCCTTCACTTGAAGACATTATTGGACTTCTTTACTGGCAGTATGGGTGACTCTCACGATTCTTCAGCTACTTCAGATCAGCCACCTACCGATGGTCACCACAAGACTGACTACCACAGCTTCACACCAAATCCTATTAAACTTGATGGCTCGAATTACCTTTTATGGTCCAGTGCCTCTTTTGCCATTGCTGGCCGTGGTCTCACCAGCCATATTAATGGCACTAGTGTTCAACCTACTGCCCCAGGCCCTGCTCAGGACAGGTGGCTTGCTAATAATGGTGTTCTCATGTCCTACTTAATTGGTTCAATGACTACAGATTTGCAGCATAACTTTCTTCTTCTAGACACATGCCTGATTTGGGCTGCTTGCAAGGAAACCTACGGGCAGCTTGGCAATGATGCCCAGGTATATGAACTTAGGCAGAAGGTCCTCCATACCACTCAAGGTGAACTTTCAGTTTCGAAGTACTATGCTACTCTACGCAGTCTGTGGCAGCAATTAGACCACTTTTCTGACTTCCACCCGTCTACAGTTGCTGATATTGCTTCCTATAAGAAGCATGTGGACAAGATCAGGGTCTATGATTTTTTGGCTGGCTTGAATGTGGAGTATGATCCAATTCGTGTTCAAGTGTTGGGCCATAAGCCTTTTCCCACACTCAAACAATCTTATGCATTGGTTTCATCTGAGGAGCACCGTAGGGCTGCCATGTTGCACCCGCCTATTACTGATAGATCAGCTCTCAAGGCTGCTGCCCCGACCCCTTCTGCACCTAGTGGCACTGTTTCTCTTGGTGATTCTACTACAGGGACTGTTGTTTGTGAGCACTGTCACAAACCCTATCACACCAAAGAGAAGTGCTGGAAACTTCATGGGAAACCGGCTGATTTTGAAGCTAAACGGGCTGCCAAGACAAAGATAAAGACAAAGACCAAGGCCCATCAGACTGAGACTGTTACTACAGCCCCTACTACTGACACTGGTCTATCCCAGGATGATCAACAGGCCCCCCTACGAATGCTCAGGACTTCCGCTGCTGCTGCCTCTACTACATCAGCTACTGCCAATTCCTCAGCTCCTTCAGGTTCACACTTTGCCCGGTCAGGTATTCCATTTGTAGGTCATTGTGCTTCTGTGGCTTCCCATCCTTGGATCATAGATTCTGGAGCCACAGATCATATGACCGGTTCCTCTAGTCTGTTTCACAGATATTCTCCCACTTCTGGGAAAGATAAGGTCAAAGTGGCTGATGGGTCCCTTTCTTCAATATCTGGAAAGGGACTCATCAACTGCACTTCCTCTCTTCCCTTGTCTTCTGTTTTACATATTCCTAATTTTACTACTAACCTTCTTTCCATTAGTAGTATTACTCGTGATCTTAACTGCAAAGTCATTTTTTTTCCATCTCATTGTGTGTTTCAGGATCTGGACTCTGGGAAGACGATTGGATTGGGTAAAGTGCATGGTGGCTTGTACCTGCTTGATGACGGTCGCTTCTCTCCACCACCATTGCCTTCTCCGCTGCATCAGAACTCCTTGGTCTCTTCTGCACTTTACCAGTGGCACTCTCGGTTAGGTCACCCCCCTTTAGGAATTTTAGCTCATTTATTTCCTAGTTTGGTCACCCTACATACTAAGGATGACTTTTTTTGTGAGGCCTGTGTTCTGGCCAAACAGACACGTTCAACTTATCCTATTTCAAATAAAAGGAGTTCTTCTTGTTTTAATTTGGTACATTCTGATGTTTGGGGCCCTAGTCGCAAGCCCTCTATTTCTGGTCATCGCTGGTTTGTCTCTTTTATTGATTGTCATTCTCGGAACACTTGGGTATATCTTTTGCACACTAAAAATCAGGTTTTCTCATGTTTTCAGCATTTTCATAAGATGATTCAAACTCAGTTCCAGGCTACTCTCCAAATATTGAGAAGTGATAATGGAACCGAATTTACTGAATCCCAATTTCAAAAATATTTGGCTGATAATGGCATTATTCACCAAACTAGTTGTGTTGATACCCCTGCCCAGAATGGTGTGGCAGAAAGAAAAAACCGCCATTTGTTGGAAATGGCCCGGGCTTTGATGTTTGCGAGGAATGTTCCTTCTCAATATTGGGGGGATGCGGTTCTCACTGCCGCCTATCTCATTAATAGACTCCCTTCTCGGGTTCTTAATTCCCGTACCCCCTCTGATATTTTACTGGGCCATTCCTCCTTTATTGTCCCTCCCAAAGTATTTGGGTGTGTGTGTTATGCTAGGGATACCAGATCTCCAGGCAAGCTTGAGCCTCGTGGGCTCCGTTGTATTTTCTTGGGTTATTCTCCAACCCAGAAAGGTTATAAGTGTTACCATCCTCCTTCCCGTCGTACCTTGGTGAGTATGGATGTTGTTTTTCATGAGACCCTTTCTTATTATTCTTCACCACCTCTTCAAGGGGAGAGTTCTAGTGAAGATGTGCCCTTTGAGATTCCTCCACTAGAGGTTCCTCTGGTTGCTGTCCAGCCTCCTTTGATGGCACCCACGGCTGCTGCCCAGCCTCCTTTGACTGATGATGTCCACCCTCCTCCGGCTGTTCCTCCCTCACCTAATGGGAATCCTTTACAGGGGGAGACCATAGAAAATAGTGTTGTTAATGTTCCTATTCAGGGGGAGCTGACTCCAGTCCAGAGAACTATTGGTGAATTTCAGAAGAGAATTGACAATTCCAACATACTCACCTACACAAGGGGCAGAACCAACAGAGGGCAGTTGCAATCCACTTTAGCACCAATACCCATCCAATTGCCGGCTCCAGATCCAGATCCTCCATCTCCTGGTAATCCCTCTTCTTCCGACCTACCTATTGCTCACCGCAAAGGTACTAGGACTTGTACTTTACATCCCATATCTCGTGTTGTTTCTTATAGTTCTCTTTCTCCATCTTTTCGTGCTTTTGTATCTTCTCTTTCTTCTGTTTCGATTCCTAAAACTTGGCAGGAAGCATCTACAGATGGAAAGTGGAAGGCAGCAATGTTGGAAGAAATGAGAGCACTACATAAAAATAATACATGGGAGCTTGTGACTCTTCCTCCGGGAAAGAAACCAGTTGGATGTAGATGGGTCTTCGTGGTCAAACAGAAGGCTGATGGTTCTGTGGATCGATATAAGGCACGTCTGGTTGCCAAGGGGTTCACTCAAACTTATGGAGTTGACTATCAGGAGACCTTTGCACCAGTGGCGAAGCTCAACACTGTCCGGGTGCTATTATCCTGTGCTGTAAATCTTGGGTGGGATCTTCAACAGTTAGATGTAAAGAATGCCTTCCTCCATGGGGAGCTTGAGGAGGAGGTATATATGGACATTCCACCAGGCTTCTCTGATGACAGGACCAAGGGCAAGGTCTGTAGACTGAAGCGTGCACTTTATGGGCTGAAACAGTCACCTAGGGCATGGTTTGGCAGATTTCACAAGGCTATGATTTCAGCAGGTTATAGGCAGAGTAATGCTGATCACACTTTGTTTATCAGACGAGTTGGTGACAAGGTAACTCTTCTCATAGTCTATGTGGATGATATTGTGGTCACTGGTAATGATGGTGATGCTATCCGGGATTTGAAGCTCCTCCTTGGCCGTGAGTTTGAGGTCAAAGATCTTGGTCCTCTGAAATATTTTCTAGGGATAGAAGTTGCTCGCTCTTCAAAGGGCATCTTTCTTTCTCAAAGGAAATATGTCCTTGATCTATTGACTGAAACAGGGCTGCTAGGCTGTCATCCTTCAGATACTCCTATGGAAGCTACTACAAAACTTAGGGAGAAAGAGGGTGAGCCTGTTGACAAGGGTGTTTATCAGCGGTTAGTGGGCAAGCTAATCTACCTTTCTCACACACGACCTGACATTGCAGTTGCTGTGAGTTTGGTGAGCCAGTTCATGCATGATCCCTATTCCTCTCATATGGATGCAGTCCGTCGTATTTTGAGGTATTTGAAGTCTGCTCCAGGAAAGGGAATCCTTCTATCTCCCACGGGTCACCTTAAGATTGAAGCCTATACTGATGCCGATTGGGCTGGTTCTCCTGACAGAAATCTATCTCGGTTCTTGTTCCTTTGTTGGTGGGAACCTTGTCACATGGCGTAGCAAGAAGCGAGAATGTTGTGGCCAGGTCAGTCTTGAAGCCGAGTTTCGTGCGATGGCCCAAGGAATTTGTGAACTTCTGTGGCTTAAAGGATTATTACAGGATATCGGTGTTGCTGTCCATCTTCCCATGATGCTTTATTGTGACAATAAAGCAGCCATTAGCATTGCTCATAACCCTGTCCAGCATGATCGTACTAAACACGTGGAGGTTGACCGACATTTCATCAAGGAGAAGCTTGAGGCCGGCTTCATTTGTGTTTCTTTTATGAAGTCTACTGATCAACTGGCTGATGTGTTCACTAAGGGACTGAGTAGCAAGCTGTTTCATCCTATCTTAGTCAAGTTGGGCATGCATGATATATATGCTCCAACTTGAGGGGGAGTGTTAGATATATGGCCAGAATACCGTGGGGGTATTCTGGACCTCTTTTCTTTGTTATTTTATTAGTTTTGTATTATGTGGTTTAGTCCCACATTGCTCATGTACATAATTTTATTCTTTTATTACTCTTATAAATAAAGATGTGCTTGGGGTGAATAGATCATCCAAGCCTTTCCCTAATTTTAAATCTCTCTACACAAACACCTATTAGATTGAAACTGTCAGTTGAATTACATACATAACCCTCCCTTGGAGGTAAGTACATCACACCCCAAACCAAAACAAAAGTACAAAATTACAACTAAAACCATAAGACCATGCATAAACTAATAAACTAAAAGCTTAAAAAAAAGGGGGGGGGGACAACAACATCACTAAACCAACAAAACAAATATAGTCCAGATACCATGGAGCCTAGTCCTCCATGTCATCATCATCACCACCATCCCTGTCGTTCGTATCCTCGTTGCCTCCATAGTAAAGGTAAGTGTTTATATCATGTATGTCCTTTTCCATTCTCTCGAGGCGCTGGTTGTAAGATGAGAACTGGCCTCTGATATCAGTAAAACCCGTGCCATTTTGGTGTTTAGCTGCCTGATGGTAGCAAAAACAACACTCATGTCTGTACCCCCTACGGTGTGCTGCCTGGATCTCACCTCCTCCTCACTTTCTTGGGCTCTTCCTCCTTCCCCATAGTTAACATGCTCACCAAAACTGTAGGAGTCATATGGGATGTTCATTTGGATCAGTGCATTGAATCCAAATGGTTCCTCGGAGCTTTCGGACAAGACTTCATTGTCGACGTCTATTCCATAATGGAGGAAGATTCGGGTGAGCAGCCTTCCATAGGGCAGGGTGTTCTTACGGTTGGGTCTGGTGACCGCTTGCGCCATGTGCTAAATGATGACGTAAGGTAAGCAAGTCTTCTTGCCCATGTAAAGATAGTATGCTAGGGAGGCTGCCATCAATAGGGGCTTAGTGTTGTGTCCTCTAGATGGAACCATGTTCGTCTTGGCAATGTATGTCAACACTCGTTGAGAAGAACCAAACTTAGTCGAGTCCACACTGTTCTCATGCACATAATCAGTGAGGGTCTGGTAGAAAAGCTTGCGGGCCTCCTTGAACATGCATTTGTTTGGGTCGCTCCCTGGAGGGTAGTAGACCATGTCTCCTTCTGAGCATATTCCTAAGAATATCCCCAACTCTACCTCATTAAAGGAAATAGGTACTCCCCTCACAAAGGAAGTCATCCTACACTGATTCGCGTCCTCCTGAATGAGAACCATGCTAGAGTAGAATTCTTTGACAATAGTAGGATAGTAGGACTTGGGGTTAGTGAGCATGCTGGTCCACCTCAATCTATCGAACCTCAGGTCCACTTGGAAGGCCACTAAGTCCGCAGGTACTGCATCCCTCCTTGCTATGATCTTCCTATCATGGAAGTGAGCATTGAATAGGCCCTTAGCTTCTACTGAAACGAATCTGTTAGCATTAAAGGGTGAAGCTTGAGATGCGCGGGCATTTTGTCGCCTTGGAGCCATTGTACTTGATTACCTACACACAAGAGGGAAGAAAACAAGACAAGACTGAGATCAATACAAAAAAAAGAGAGAGAGAGAGAGAGAGGATGTAATAATAATAAGTAGATGAAAATATAGCATTTGAGGAATTAGGCCCCTTGAACACGAACAGAAGAAAAAGAATTTCGGAGATTTTTACCCCCTAATATATATAACAAGTTCCTACAATTGGATGTTGATGGAAATAGACAAATGAAAACCAATGCCAAACTTTATAATGTAAGGTTCCAACCTAAAACTAGGATTTAATTGGAACGAAATCAACACAAGTAGAGCAATTGATTCCAAGCCCTAATTTAGAAGTTGCATAAACAATCAAGGACATACTTGGAGGATATTAGCAACCAAACAACATGTATTATGGAAAGAAACAATGGAAGCATTCTTGTATCAACAAATAAAAATAGTAAAATTTGGGGTTTCATCTTGAGAAAAGCCTAGAAATCATTCAATATGATTCAACAAGGTATAGGTGCAACCAACATTACCATAGAAAATGTCCTTGCAAGAAACCATAATCAAAACAGTGAGCAATTTTTCGGTTTGGGCTTGGTTCATCCAAACCCTAGCTAGAATCGATGGTGGTTGTGTGGGATTAATTCCTCACACTTGTATAACCCTAGTAAATGGGGGAAATGTGATTTACAACACCCATTCATACTCCTATGTGTTTAGCCAAGAAGAAACAACAAAAACCCTAGAATTTGAAGGGGAAATTCTAGAAAAGCAAAAGGAGAAGAAGAGAACTATACCTTGAGCAGATGGAGATCGATTGTTGAGTTCTTGAGCCCTAGGACCACCAAAGGATGTAGTCTAAGGCTTGAACGAAGGCTGCTGGTGCTCTCTTGAGCAATGCTTCCATCACACAAAAAGCCAAAAAGTGTTTTGAAAACTCGCGGTTTTGAGTTTTGTAAAATTTTCGCAACGAAACATCGAACGTAACCAGCTATCGTGTTTCCGTCCGTTCCTCTGTCCAGTGTAAAAATTTGATTTTGTAAGTTGAATGGGGTGGAACATAAGACGAAACTACTCTGCTTGCTTCCTTCCGTAGTTCCAAACCCTTCGGTATTCTTGATGGAACACAGACCTGGCGACGGAACATTGGACCTGGTGACGAAACATCGGACGGAACAACTATTGGAGATTCTGCCTATAGTTCTGTCCTGCCTATTTTTGTGAACGGAACATCCGATGGAACCACTGGTTTCGCCCATAGTTCCACCTGCACTCCAAGGTGTGTTTGGCCTATTTTTCTTGACCAGCACCCCTACTAAGGCCCCTTGTTCCCTTTTTGAGTACTACTCTATGTTAAATGCTCCTCCTTAATACTTGCATTTAAGGAATTGACAACCATCTTAATGCTTGTATATCTTTTGTTTAACCATGTGAGGTGCTGTGGACATTGACAGGTGTTCACAATGGTTAATACTCAAAATCGGAATAGCTCTTCTCCCAGAGACGATGCTAGTGATGCCTCGAATACGGCTTTACCGGTGCCACCAACCAATCAAAAATAGTGCGAACGCTGCCGCATTATTGAGTAACATGCTCTGACTCATGCAATAGGAGCACAGAGATGCCCAATAGGTGCAACGTCAATTCATGTGGTCAATGACAGACCAACTACGGGACGTTGCAAGGGAAAGGCAACCAGTGTCCCCTCTGGTTCCAGTGGCTCCTCCTCCACCAGCACCAACGGCTGCTGCTGTAGCTGAGATTCCCCCATCGGCACCTGCTGTTGTCGGCACCCCTCCTGCACAAGTGGTCCCAATTCCTCCTCCCCCTACCCCTGATGCTCCACAAGTCCTAGTTGTGGCACCAGTTTGGGCCAATGCCTCCAAGTTATCAGAGAAGTTTCAGAAGCACCGTCCCCCGACATTCTCCAAGATGATCCACGACTCGATGTTCCCAGCCACTTGGATCTGGGACCTCAAGAGGATATCCTTCAGTGCAATGACATGGATAAAATCAGATGCGCTGTGTTTCAGCTTTGGGGCGATGCCGATGCTTGGTGGCACTCCTCTAAAGAAATCTTCTGGGCCAAGTACCCAAATGCCATTTGGGCCCAATTCACTGAAACCTTCTTAGAGAACTACTTTCCGTAGAACTTTCGCGATAAGAAGGAAGTGGAGTTCTTGAGTCTAAGTTAAGGATCGTAGATGGTCCTGAAGTACCAACAAACCTTTGAGGATTTGTTCTACTTCGCCCTTGAGCACTAAAAGCCCGACAATGTCAAGGCAAGGAAGTTCGAGAAGGGACTTAGGCACAACATCAGCACTTCTGTGGTGCTACACAACTACCCTACCTATGCTGAGGTGGTTCAGGCTTCCAAGATCATAAAGGACCAGCAGAGGGAAAGTTACAGGGCCATACAAGCTGGCAAGCAGCCTATGAGTTCACCTGGCTACTAAGGGGCCAGTAAGTTCCAGAGGGGATCCTATACCACCACATCCCCTGTTCGGTACTACAAACTTGATGCGACCCAACTATCCAAGACAGCGGCAACACTTCATTATAGCACACAGACCTTATCGTGCTATAACTGTAATGAAAGTGGGCACATGATTAGAGACTGTCCACATCCTCGACAGGGGCGGGCTCCTGCTGCTGCTCTACCTTATAAGACTTCCCAGGCATGGACTGTGAGTCGTCCCTATCTTATCCCAATGGCGAGTCAGACTCAAGGGCAGGTCTACTCAATAACCAATGAGGAGGCACAGGCAGACCCGAACATCATTATAGGTATCACAACTTAACCCTAAACTTAGTACCTTTACAGAGATGTTATTGCTATGATGGGTTGTCAATGCGATCTCAGGTACAATTTTTGTATGCTCACAACCTGCATATTTGTTATTCGATTCTGGGGCTTCCCACTCATTCATCACCCCATCGTTCGTCGAGAAGAAAACCATGGCACCGGGATAGTTGTCTCAAGGCTTGAGGGTTAGTATGCTTACTAGCGGTGTCACCGAACTCAATCGGGTGTATGAACCTTGCCATATTTGATTAAATTATAGAGGGATGCTAGCCCGCTTGATAGAACTGGACATGAAGGGTTTTGACGTAATTCTGGGGATGGATTGGTTGTCAGTGCACGGAGCCGGCCTAATCTATGCGGAGAGGAGGATACTGTTCGAACCAAGGAAGGGTGTATGGTTTGGATTCAAAGGTGATGAACACAAGAGACCCAAGAAGTTGATTGTCTCTGCACTACAAGTACATAAGTTAATAAATGAGGGATGCCAATTCTACTTAGCGTCGGTGATATACGTTGAGGCGAGGGTTAAACCACTGGAGAAGATCAGTATGGTGAGAGAATTTTTGGATGTCTTCTTGGAAGATCTCACATGGCTACCCCCGGACTAAAAAAAAGAGTTCATGATTGATTTGGTGCCGGGTGCAGCCCCAGTGTCTAAAGCCCCCTACAGGATGGCACCGTCTGAGTTGAAAGAACTGCAAGCACAACTTCAAGACCTGTTGAAGAAGGGCTTTATCAGACCTAGTGTGTCCCCGTGGGGAGCACCGGTGTTATTCGTAAAGAAGAAGGATGGTAGTATGCGGATGTACATCGACTACTGTGAGCTTAATAAGTTAATGATCAAGAATCGATACCCCTTACCAAGAATTGATGACTTGTTCGATCAACTACAAGGTACAAGGGTATTTTCAAAGATCGACCTTCGGTTGGGATATCATCAGCTAAAGATCAGGGGTAGTGACATAAGCAAGACAACGTTCAGATCTCGCTATGGTCATTATAAATTCCTGGTCATGTCCTTTGGATTGACTAACACCCCGACAGCTTTTATGGAGTTAATGAACCGGGTGTTTCATGATGTCCTAGATAAGTATGTCATTGTGTTCATTGATGACATCTTGGTTTCCTCCAAGAGTGTGGAGGAACATGCTAACCATCTTCGTGTGGTACTGCAAAGATTGAGAGAGAAGCAACTGTGCACCAAGTTCAGTAAGTGCAAATTTTGGCTGCAGCAAGTGGCATTCCTTAGACATCTGGTTTCCGGTAGGGGTATTAAAGTAGACCCCGACAAGGTGAAGTCGATGGTTGATTGGGAGGCACCCAAGAGTGTAGCGGACATTCGTAGTTTTTTGAGCCTAGCCGGTTACTACAGAAGATTCATCGAGAACTTCTCAAGATTATCAGCCCCCATGACTCAACTGACCCGAAAGGGAGTGAAGTTTGAGTGGTCTAGTGATTGTGAAAAGAGCTTCCAGGAGCTGAAGCAGAGGTTAGTTTCCTCCAGTACTCACCATTCCTAATGGTACTGGAGGTATGGTGGTTTATAGTGATGCATCAAAGATGGGCGCTGCGTACTGATGTAGGATGGGAAAGTAGTGGCCTATGCTTCACGACAACTGAAAGACTATGAGAAGAATTACCCAACTTATGACTTGGAGCTTGCAGCTGTAATGTTCACTTTAAAAATCTGAAGGCACTATTTATATGGGAAAAGAACGAGATCTACAGTGACCATAAGAGCCTCAAGTACTTCTTCACCAAGAAGGAGCTCAACATGAGACAGAGACGATAGTTGGAGCTGATGAAGGACTTGATTGCACTATCCATTACCATCCAGGTAAGGCGAATGTTGTAGTGGATGCACTTAGCCGAAAATCTTAGACTTTGTCACTAGCATCGCTAGCCATTAGTGAGAGACTCATTGAGGAAGCAAGGAAGATGGATCTGGAGTTATTGGTCGAGGGCATTACACTGTCCTTGGCAACCTTATCAGTACAACCAACATTGGAGGAAAGAATCCGGGTAGCCCATGTCAAGCCTGCCCCTAACTGGCTGAAAATTTGGAATGAAGGACAGGAACCTCTGACCAATCATCCAAACACCCTGTGGAGCATCACTCCAGTAGCTGAACCTCTGAGGATGACCTCCTACATACATGCCAGAAGGTGGATTGTAGCCCCATGCAGTTGCACTGCACACTGTATAAACCCCAGGTATTCTCTCTCCTAACCATAAATGTGGGGCCACACCTATAAAGATGTGTATTAAACCCTGGGTGAGATGTTGGTGCAAGGCCCAAGCTCTGGGCCAAGCCCCTGTGCAAGCACAGAGGAATTATAGCTTTGTTGTATTCTCTGGGTGATGCACTGGGTGATTGGACCTATCACCCAATACATAGCCCAGAGTGGCTGAACTGTAGTTTTTGGACTCCAGACATGTGGGAACCACCCATACAGACCATGGACACCCTCTAGGGGTAGATGGGAATTTTAAGAACCATTACCTACCCTTGGACCCCTGTGGACCCCACTTGAGTTGCCAGAATGGCCCAGAATCAGTTTGGAAAACGTACTCTAGAGGGGGGGCTAGCTACCAAATAGACCCTAAGTAGGGCTGGCCTATAAATTGGCAGTCCCAGCCCAAATTAAAACCTCTACACTGTTCAAACCGTGGAGGAGAGAAAAGAGAGAAAAGAGAGAAAAAGAGAAGGAGAGAAGAAAAAAAGGAAGAAGAAGAGAAGGAGAAGGAGAGGAGGGGAAGGAGGACACAACACTGCCCTGCATCTAGCCCCTGTGCTGCAGCCTAATCAGTCTCAGGTAATAGGTGCTACCACCTTGAGTTGCTGTTCTTTGAATAGCTTAATGGATCTCTGCTCTATGGAGGTGAAACTGGCCAAGGAAAACCTAGAACACCTGGGGGCTGCCTGGTACTGCCTCAGATTTGACATGCAAACCTGTTGCATGTGAGAATTGAGCATTTTACATAATATAAACCTGCTATTTTGCTTCTGAGATTGAGATCAGTCTCTGTGCCAGACTGCACTGCCTAGTTACACCCAGAACAGGTAGTCTGGACCTGGATTTTTGCACACAGGCTGCTCCTTGCCTAGCCCTATGTTGGAACAGCTTCTTACCATGATATTACACGTGGGATCACTCTTGCATGCAGCCCAAACCATGGCTGTGAAGCTGGAACACAGCTGGGTTGCTGTTCTCTGAGCTGTATGGACAGCTTTGGCTTCCAATGGCAGAACCAAGCCATGATCCATATAGACCATTAGATTCCACTCCAAATGGGGCCCACAACAACCCCACATGTAAGAAGGATCGACCTAGGCACTGCCCATGTAGGAAAATCCAAGAATTTTAGCCTATTTAAGCCTCAAACAGGCTCTGGGCGATTGCCCTATCACCTAGTGAATCACCCAGAGATTTAAATTGGACTGTGCAGCTATCTTGTCTCTGTGGGCCTTCACCAGTGGCCATATACAGTGTGAGGAGGTGGTAAATGACCAAAATACCCCTCTTCACATCTGTTCATTGATATTTAGACCTTGGGTACCGTAGTGGGCCCCATAGGGCCTAGCAACCCTGTCAGAGATGGTCCAGCTGAACTACTGACCTGATTACTGAGTTGTAAAACTATCAGGACCATGTATAACTAATTACATTGATAAATACCAGATCTGATCCTGATCCACATCTCTGGATGATGCATCGGGACATGGACCTGAAGGCCCAGTGCAAGACCTGGAGAATTCCAGGTGATACCAGACTGAACACCGAGTCAAACCAGTGAGCCTAGACCGACACTAGGTTATCCAAAGTAGTTTTGAATAATTAAAATAACACATTTCTGATTTATTACTTTAGGATTTGATCTCGCGCTCGAGGTGCACTGCCAGACACCGATCGGAACTGAACCAGCAACTGAACCTGTAGGACCAGACCAAGGTGAGTGAAATGTCATCGTGTATGTAAATGTAACATAATTAATATGCTGAAATGGATCTTAACATAATGATATTGTGTTGTATATTTAATTCATAAATCTTGAAATCTGGAAACAATCATGTGTTGATTGCTGGAATCTATGGTTGAATATTATATGCTATATGTCATTGTTAGACTAGATGCCGTAGCCGGCTTGGAAATGAGGCCTGTGGTAGCCCGTAGAATGGGATGCGATTGACACCACCTGACTCATATGATGCCATATAGACATTTGGGCTAGAGTTTCATCACCCGTGCTACGCACCCTTGCCAACAGGGGTTAAGGTGTTGGATGCCTGTGGGAGTGACCATATGAATGAGAAAAGAAAAGAAACGAAATGAAAAGAAAAGAGAAGAAATATTATGACACCGAAAAGGTGAATTATGGGCTATAAGCCAGAGAAAAGAAAAGTGATGAAAAAGGATGGATGCCTCATAGGTTAATCACAGAGGACTGGTCGGGCTGACCTTGGTGACTAATGCGGGAGCTGACTGGTCCTCTCCGACAACTCAATGGGTGTATCACGAGAAGGGGTTAAAAGCCCGCACCAGGTCAATGAGCTGACTAATGCGGGAGCTGACTTTTTAGTTTTCTTTTTTTGGTGCTCGGGTTACCTTGCCCTATACATATTTCTTTTGTATATGGTAGATATAGGTTTTACTGTTTTATCTGTGGGAGTGGGTGAGGGAATGATCAAAGACAGTACTGTACATAATATCATTTCCTGTACTACTTTACTTCTAAATGTTTTAAATGAAATTTTAGTTTTCGCAGCACTTTGAGTATCATATGATGTATTAAGGTGGATGTGTATGTCTGTGAATGGATTAACTACTTTTAGATCCCTGGGATTTGGCGGATTGCTATCATGTAATTCAGGTCACCTACCTAATCCTCCCAGGGGGTGGTTTGGGGTGTGACAGAGCTTGGTATCAAAGCGAGAAGCTCTTTCTACATTCACACACAGCGGAATAGGAATAATGAAAATTACAAGAAAATAAAACATGTAATAATTAAAAGCTATAGGGGGTAAATGTAAATAAAAGATAAACACATAAATTGAACATTAATAAAATTAACTGGCAGAAGCCACTACATAAGTTTAGTGGAAGTACTACTTCCAAATACATCTACTGGAATAAAAGAAAGATTATATAAATCATGATAAAAAAAAAAAGAACTACATCAAGTCAGGCTAAAATATGAACTCGTGTTGGAAGGCTACTTCTAGGGAAGTATGTTGCTCGTCAGAGGCTGAGTCTGTAGGGAGTTGATGCGATAGTAGGAGTCCCAGAAGTCTAAGTGCTGCTCCATAGAACCTACTCTCCCCTCCAGGGAAGTGAAACCCTAATCCATCCGCGTCAACATCTGTGTCAGCTGGGTGTGGAGGCCTTGAAACTATGCCATCATGTTAGACCACCCATAGGGCTCCGGTACCTAGGAACTAGTAGCACCGGTCGGCTCGTAGGAGGGCAAATATGCAAACTATGCCCTAGTACCCTCTGGATCACCCTGCTCATCTAACCCAACCTCCTGCTCCTCTCCACCCTCAGGATCAATTTCAGGCTCCCCCTGCATCTTCATCTTCTAGATCGAGGTCTTGCTAATAGGTCTTGACCTATCCCCATCCACATACTCTCCAACTAGAGGAACTCCAAAATACTGGAACACCAGGGTTAGGAATTTCCCATAGGGTAGGTTCACATCAGACGGGTTCTGCACATGATAGAGCATCACCTATATTAGCAAATATGGGAGGTTGATCATCGAACCCCCCTTACCAGCCCCCAACAGACAGTAGGTGATTTAAGCCTGGAGCATAGAAATACTACCACGATTACCGCCCTTCGGATAAATGTTGTAGGAGATGCATCTGCTAATGATCCTAGGTGTAGGTTTGTAGTCAGCCTCAGATTTCGGAACCCCATCTGACCCAGTCAATGCCTTGAACACTCTCCTCCTGGTCTTAGGAGAAAACATATCGAAGATATCTACCCGAGGCTTGTAATAGCATCTATCACCTGTGTTGGGCAATCCCAATATCTCTGCTAAGATGGTAGGGGTGAACCTCATGTCAACTCCCTTCACCCTGCTCTCCAGACCAAACCCTTGCACCCCAGAGGCTGGTGCAAGGTTACAGTAAAAGTACCGAACTAGGTTCGGGTAGCATGGTTGTGTGGGTGATAGCATCGATGCCTAGCCTAGGGCATTAAACCTAGCATACAACCCATATTGGTGGAAGTCATCCACCTGCACCATCCTCCCATTCACGATGTTTTTGGACTTAAATTTTGCCCAGTCCTTAGAGTGCTCAAACCTAGAGAACCAAAAGCGCTCAAACACCGGTTCTTCAGATGAGGAATCCTCTCTTGGTGAGGCAGTAGGTACCGTAGATGGTGAAGAAGGTGCGGGATTAGACCGTAGCCACTTACGTGTCACTGCTTTCCTCGCCGTACTGTGCCTACCACTTGTGGACATGGTGCTGCAAGCAAGAAGAGAGAATAAAAACAAAATTAGGGCATAAAAATCTGCATTTTTAAACCAAAAAGACAAGAAAACTGTGGACAGCAGTCCAAAATAGGAGAAAAGTGTGAGACTTACCCTAGATTCGTGTAGGTGCGTGGGGGACCCATGAAAACACGTGGATTTAGTGTAGAAATTGTCAAGGAAGCCCTTGGAGCTCTGCCCTAGAGGTTTGGGAGACTTAGGATTGAAAATGAGTTGAAAATGACAACTCTCGGACTGATATAGCCTGGGCCCCGATTCTCTGGGCGAAAGGGCCAAACGCCCAGAGAATGAAAATTTCAGCAATTTTGAGATAATTACATATGGGCTTGTTAATTTCACCCTAAAACAGTATGATTAACATAAATACATCATTCAAATAATTATGAGATTAAAAAAATATATATACATAAAATAATAAACAATAATGAATAAATAAAGTAGTAATAAGTAAGATTGTATTGGGGTATAAAAAAAAAAAGAAATAATAATAATAAGTAATTTGAGGAATTAGATTTTCTTTTTAGATGCCTCATTTTAAATATAATTTATGCTTTAAAATATTTAAAGGTTAAATGCATTTGTGTACGAGCCACTATATGTGTGATGCTGTGCAAACTTGAACATAGATACCTAGGCATACTAAATTGTGTGATTGTAGAATCTTGGGGAGCTTAGGCTTTACTTAAAATTTTGTGCCTGTAAGTAGGCCCTACCATGCTCATAGCCTAGCCCAACAAGGATTAGACCTAATAGGCTGCCGAGCAAGATTAGAACCCCGCAAGTATTGAAACACTGTGTGCAACCTCGAGCTAACCTATTTAATTTCTTGTCTATGTTACTTAATTTACCTATAATGCTACACTTAATTTTAAGTTGAGTAGCCATAGTGACCTGATACTTAGAACTTCTCCATGACAGGACCCTATTGTGTTGTTCGGGCTTGGAGACCTCAGCAACATGCTCTATATTAGACAATTGAGGAAGAGATTAGCTTGGATACGAGAGATACAGTCTCGGGCCGAGAACCAATTGGCTGTCTACTTGGCACTTGCTGATACTAGTGGACCTGAGGGTTGAGCCATCTACCTTTCCCTAGCTGACGGGGTTAGGGGTGACATAGGATACTTTTACATGTAGGCTCTTATTACCAGAACGAAGTTGGAGAGGCTTGCATGCTAGACGTAGGTATAAAATTAAGAAATTTCTGTTTAAAATAAATTTTCAACATAATATCATGCATAACATATCACAGTATAAAGCACTCCTCGAACATAAAACAAATAACAAAAACAAGACATTAAATAAATAACACACCTTACTGGGATGATAACATGATTTCACTAGAACTGTGGAATAGGTAATGTACATGTGATTGTTAGAATATTGACCTCGATAAAAGTGTTGGAATATAGAACGTGTAGCTTCTTTCAGAAAAGCAATCATGGTCAACACTAGATCTAACCGAGGTGGTCGTCGAGGAAGACGTCCTCGAAATGTCCCAGAAGTTGAGCTGCTAGACGGAATCGAAGCTTAGAATTTTGAAGTGTCGGCTACCTCACCGAGGGTGCCAATGGCTGCCCAAGCTACTGCTGCTGCACCTAAGCTAGGTATAGCAGCTGGAGAGGTGAATACCTTCATGACCACCATGATGCGGACCATGTAGCAACAACAGGAGCTGCTAGGCCAAATGTCCACATAATTTGCGGCCATGATGCAAGAGCGAGCAATACCACCACCACCACCCAACCGGCCAATACTGTTTCCACCACCTATGCCTCAACACCTAGTAGAAAACTCTACAGCCAAGGTGATGGAGAGATTCAAGAAACTCCAGCCGCCCACGTTTTCCAAGTTGAATTCTAAGGCAATGCAGCCGGAACGATGGATTAGTGCCCTAGAGAAGGCATTCGACGTGCTTGAATGTACGGATGCGCAAAAGCTGATATGTGCAGGTTATCAGCTACAGAATGAGGCAAAAGCATGGTGGAAGGCCACCAAGCCTATTCTCGAAGCCGCACATCTAAATCCTACCTGGGAACAATTCAAAGATGTTTTCTTCAAGAACTACTTCCCAAAGAGCTTTAGGGATAGGAAGGAAGCTGAGTTCTCTGTACTTGTGCAAGGGACCAAGTCAGTGCTGGATTACCAACAACAGTTCGAAGATCTGTTCCACTTTGCTTCGGAACACCTGAAAGGGGAAGTTAGTAAGGCGAAGAAATTTGAGAAGGGACTCAAACCAGAGATCGGGTCCGTCTTATCAATTATGGATATTCGGGATTACGCTCAAATGGTCGACAAGGCAAAGACTATGGAAGACAGGTTGAAGGAGAAAGAGAAAGAGAAAGCTATAACGTCGTCGGATTGGGCAAGAGGCCAAGTAACTACCAGAATTTCAGTTGGCCGAATAAGGTTTTTCGAGGAGCTAGTTCAAGCCCCAATCCGACTACGTATCGTAGGCCAGATGTGGGTCAGAACCCTTTCTGCCCCACTTATAACCAGCCTGCCCAACCAACTGCGAGTCAAGCGACAATAGCAGCTTCGCCAACCCGACCTGCTACGAGCCAAGTAAGCCAAGCCTCATCACCGGCTGTGCTTTTTCGCAGATGCTACGTGTGCCACAACGCAGGACATATGGCCAGGGAATGCATGCACCGTGAATACAACACCTACTTGCCAAACCAGTCCCATGCTCGACCTTTTCAGCCACGGGACAATCAAACTCGAGGAAAGGTATTCGCGTTGACTAATGAAGAAGCGGAGGCGAACCCCGAAGTAATGATAGGTAAGTCCACTGAACACTACTAAATTGTAGAAAATACTCTGGTATATGCAAGAGATTTAAAATCTATACAAACCCTCGGTACCCTGATTGTCTCATCCATCCCTGCACGAGTACTATTCGACTCGGGCGCATCCCACCCTTTTGTTTCCACCACCTTTGCGAGTAGGATGACTGTAAAACCAAGAGACATCAGGCACGATTTAGTAGTCAGTACACCGACTGGTAGTGTCGTGAGCCTGAAGAAAGTCTACGACCCCTGTCTGATAGAGATTTATGGGAAGAACCTGGCTGCACGTCTGATTAAGTTTGATATGAAGGACTTTGATGTGATACTAGGTATGGATTGGCTATCCTCCTATGGAGCGAACATCATGTGTCTGGAGAAGAAGATCACATTCAAGATAGATGATGGCTCGATTTTCATCTACCAAAGTGAACCGATGAGGAAGACCAAGAGAATAACCTTATCCGCTCTCCAGGCACGGAAGTTGCTGGATGATGGTTGTCAAGGCTATTTAGCCACGGTAATGGATACTGAGGCAAAGATAAAGCCTTTGGAGGAGCTTGATGTCATTAGAGAATTTCTTGATGTTTTTCCAGAAGACCTGATCCAGCTGCCACCTGATCACGAGACAGAATTCACGATTGATTTGATTCCTGGTGCGACAGCGCTTTCCAAGGCACCATATCGGATGGCACCTATTGAGTTGAAAGAACTGTAGGTCCAACTACAAGACTTGCTTTGGAAGGGATTCATACAACCTAGTGTGTCTCCTTGGGAAGCACCTGTGCTATTTGTAAAGAAGAAGGATGGTAGCATGTGTCTGTACATCGACTATCGGGAACTAAATAAACTGACGATCAAGAATCGATACCCGTTGCCGTGCATCGATTACCTATTTGATCAACTGTAAGGAGCAAGAGTTTTCTCCAAGATCGATCTTAGGTCCGGATACCACCAACTGAAGATCAAAAGCGGTGATATCCACAAGACGGCGTTTAGAACTCGGTACGAACATTATGAGTTTCTTATACTATTGTTTGGGTTAACAAATGCCCCGACATCGTTCATGGATATGATGAATAGAGTGTTCCATGATGTGTTGGACAAGTTCATCATTGTATTCATTGACAATATTCTGGTGTACTCTAAGAGTGAAGAGGAGCATGCTCAACACCTTACCTTTGTATTGCAATGCTTATGGGAACACCAGGTGTACGCCAAGTTCAGCAAGTGCAAATTTTGGTTTCACCAGATTGGATATTTAGGGCACATTATCACCAAAGACGGCATGAAGATAGACCCAGACAAGGTGAAGGCAGTTCTCGAGTGGGAGACTCCGAAGAATGCCACTAAGATCCAAAGCTTCTTGGGTTTAGCCAGATACTACCGTCGATTTATTGAGAATTTCTCGTGCATCTCGGTGCCCATAACAAAGGTGACAAAGAAAGGCGCAAAGTTTGAATGGAATGATGCTTGCAAGAAAAGCTTCCAAGAGTTGAGGAATCGATTAGTGACGGCACCAGTTTTGACCATTCTAGATGGCACCGGAGGAATGGTGGTATACACGGATGCATCCCGGATAGGATTGTGTAGCGTGTTAATGCAGAGAGGTAAAGTGGTTGCCTATGCCTCAAGGCAACTGAAGGAACACAAAAAGAACTACCCCACTCATGACCTAGAGCTGGCCGTAGTAGTCTTTGCGTTGAAAATATGGCGACATTATCTCTAAAGTGAAAAGAGTGAGATCTTCAGCGATTATAAGAGTCTGAAGTATTTCTTCACCCAGAAGGAGCTGAATATGAGACAAAGGCGATGGTTAGAGTTGGTGAAGGACTATGACTGTGAGATCCAGTACCACCCTGGAAAGGCCAACGTAGTAGCTGATGCGTTAAGCAGGAAATCCCAAACCGCATCTCTCGCTTCTTTGGTTGTAAGCGAGCAACTGATAGAAGAAGCTCAGAAGTTTGATCTGGAACTTATGATCGAAGGAATGGCTATGCAATTAGCAGCCATTGATATACAACCGTCGATCCGGGAAGAGATAATTGAAAAGCAGCCTTATGACCCCGATCTAGCCAAGATAATCTGGGAAGTGCAGTATGGGGTCCACAAGGAACCAGACTTTTCATTGGCCCATGACGAAGCGTTAAAGTTCAGAGACAAATTGTGCGTGCCTGACAATTATGAGGTACAGGACCAAATCCTAAAGGAGGCACATAATTCACCTTATTCAATCCACCCTGGAAGCACAAAGATGTACAAGGATCTAAAGAAGTACTATTGGTGGATTGGGATGAAGCAAACCATAGCTATATACGTGTCCCAATGCCTCACCTGCCAACAAATAAAGACGGAGAGACACCGACAGTATGGATAGTTACAGCCACTCCCTATTCCCAAGTGGAAATGGGAAAGAATTACCATGGATTTTGTAACCAATTTACCCAGCACCAGGAAAGGTATGAATACAATATGGGTGACTATGGACGGACTAACGAAAGCGGCTCACTTCATTCCCATCAGAATAAGCTATTTGATGGAAAAGCTCGCCCAACTATACATCGACAATATAGTCCGCTTACATGGCGTGTTTGTCAGCATTGTATCTGATAACGATCCCCGATTTACCTCAAGATTTTGGAAAAGTCTACAAAAGGCACTAGGATCTCAACTAAATCTCAGCACGGCTTTCCATCCTCAGACGGACAGACAGTCTGAAAGAACAATCCAAACCCTGGAGGATATGCTCAGAGCCTGTTTATTGGAAATGAATGATAGTTGGGATGCCCACATACCCTTGGTGGAATTTGCATACAACTACAGCTACCACTCCACCATGGGCATGGCACCATACGAAGCTCTTTATGGTCGGAAGTGCCGGACCCCGTTGTATTGGGACAAAGTCAGAGAACGAAAGTATCTTGGGCCCGAAATGATACAAGCAACCTGTGAGAAGGTGGATATCATTAGAGAGAAGATTAAAGCGGCCCAATCTAGATAGAAGAGTTATGCTGATAATCGGAGGAAAAATATTGAATTTAGAGTCAGAGAGAAGGTATTCCTCCGAGTATCTCCAATAAAGGGATTGCTACACTTCAATAAGAAGGGTAAACTAAGCCCAAGATTTGTTGGTCCCTATGAAGTCCTCAACAGAGTGGGACCCGTAGCATATTGACTGACATTACCGCCATCTCTACAAGGCATCCATGATGTTTTCCATGTGTCAATGCTAAGGAAGTACATCAACAACCCGACACATATGCTCTCTGCTGAACCCGAACAGTTGGATGCGGATATGACCTATGAAAAAAATGGAATTCAGCATGCCAGATCTGGATTCGGTATGCCGAATCAGCTATTTTGCTGAACAAGTGTAAGTCCTTGGTTGGACTGACTTGGGTCGATTCCATTGGACAAGTCCGGGCCAATTTCTTTGGTTTTAGTCCATGTGGGAAGAGTCTAAAACAACCTCCTAGGGTCACACTATATGTATGTATGTGTGAGTGTGTGCGATACATTGATTGTGACTTTAACACATGATTTAACAACATAGTACAATTCTAAGTCTTCAATCTTCTTCAAGTCTTGAACTTCACTTCTTTACATGAATGTCTTCAAAGTGAGTTCCTCTAACTTGTCTTGATCGTTGTCTTCAAAATTTTTTCTCCATTCTTCTTGATTCTTTGATGTCTTGAAAGATTGGACAAGTTCGATTTGCTTTGAGCATCAATCTCTTGAATTGAGTGCTCCCCCTCACTTGGTGCTATGCTCTTATTTAAACACCTTAAATAAGAATTAGTACAATTTGGTTTATTTGTTATCATCAAAACATATATATCATCATGATAGATGATTGGAGTTTATGTATGAGGAATTTTCCTCAACAATCTCCCCCTTTTTGATGATGACAAATATTTATCGAAAATAATGCAGTATTCAAGAAATATATAACATTAATTGCATAATAAGTTCAAAGAGAAAAATTACAACCATAATAAGTTCAAATAACAACTTTTTCTCCCCATTTCTCTCTCCCTTTGGCATTATAAAAAAGCGGGGATAGAGAAGAAAAAAAGTTAATAAAATTTTGGCCTCCATTGTGTGTTGGGTTCGTCAATGTTAGTATCATACCTTTCTCTTGGTTTCCAAACCATTTGGTTACCATACCAATTTGGGTATGATTGGGGGTTCCAAGGTCTTTGGTTTTGGGGTACCTTATGTGGTCTTTGAATTTTGGGAGGGTCTCTCAGATATTTACCATAATAAGGTCTTCTAGGTTTATAATACGCTTGATTTGTATTTTTTAATTCCCTATACTGATTTCTCCAGCGAGTATCATGACAATCTCAAATTGAATGTCCCTTTTTGTTGCAATTATTGCATATAACAATTTGAGGGGTATTTGGACTTTGAGTCTCCCCTTTGGGATTGGGTTTCTTAGCTTGAGAACTTTTCTTCTTGGAATAGCATTCCTTAAGAGAATGTCCCTTCTTTCTACAGTAGTTACAATATTTATTTTTCTTAGCTCCCTTGCTTGCTATCTTACTTGAACTTGGCTTTTGGGTTTGATTTGAACTCTTGTTCACATCATAGCCTAGCCCTTCCTTGTTGAAAGGTGCTTTGGATGAAAATCCAAGTAAACATGATTTAACAACATAGTATAATTCTAAGTCTTCAATCTTCTTCAGGTCTTGAACTTTACTTCTTTACATGAATGTCTTCAAAGTGAGTTCCTGTAACTTGTCTTGATCTTTGTCTTCAAAACTTTTTCTCCATTCTTCTTGATTCTTTGATGTCTTGAAAGATTGGACAAGTTTGATTTGCTTTGAGCATCAATCTCTTGAATTGAGTGCTCCCCCCTACTTGGTGCTATGCTCATATTTAAACACCTTAAATAAGAGTTAGTATAATTCGATTTATTTGTTATCATCAAAACATATATATCATCATGATAGATGATTGGAGTTTATGTATGAGGACTTTTCCTCAACAATATAGACCATGGACACCCTCTAGGAGTAGATGGGAATTTTAAGAACCATTATGTACCCTTGGACCCCTGTGGACCCCACTTGAGTTGCCAGAATGACCCAGAATCAGTTGGAAAATGCATTCTGGAGGGAGGGGCTGGCTGCCAAACAAACCCTTAATAGGGCTGGGCTATAAATAGGCAGTCCCAGCCTAAATTAAAACCTCCACACTATTTAAACCGTGGAGGAGAGAAAAGAAAGAAAAAGAGAAGGAGAGGAGGGGAATGAGGACACAGCACTGCCCTGCATCCAGCCCCTGTGCTGCAGCCTAATCAATCTTAGGTAATAGGTGCTACCACCTTGAGCTGCTGTTCTTTAAATATCTCAATGGATCTCTGCTCTGTGGAGGTGAAACTAGCCAAGGAAAGCCCAGAACACCTGGGGACTTCCTGGTACTGCCTTAGATCTAACATGCAAACCTGTTGCATGTGAGATCTGAGCATTTTACATAAAATAAACCTGTTGTTTTGCATCTGAGACTGAGATCAGTCTCTGTGACAGACTGCACTGCCTAGTTGCACCCAGAACAGGTAGTCTGGACCTGGATTTTTGCACACAGGCTGCTTCTTGCCTAGGCTCGTGTTGGAATAGCTTCTTACCACGATATTACATGTGGGATCACTCTTGCATGCAGCCCAAACTATGGCTGTGAAGCTGGAACACAGCTGGGCTACTGTTCTCTGAGCTGTCTGGACAGCTCCTGGCTTCCAATGGCAGAACTAAGCCATGATCCACATGGACCATTGGATTCCACTCCAAATGGAGCCAACAACAACCCCACATGCAAGAAGGATCGACCTAGGCACTGCCCATATAGGAAAATCTAAGAATTTGAGCCTGTTAGGCTCTGGGCGATGCACTGGGTGATTGCCCTATCACCCAGTGAATCGCCCAGAGATTTAAATTGGACTGTGCAACTGTCTTATCTCTGTGGGCCTTCACCAGTGGGCCATATACAGTGTGAGGAGGTGGTAAATGACCAAAATACCCCTCTTCACATCTATTCATTGATATTCAGACATTGGGTACCCAAGTGGGTCCCACAGGGCCTGGCAACCCTGCCAGAGATGGTCCAGCTGAACCGCTGACCTGAGGACTGAGTTGTAAAACTATCAGGACCATGTACAACTAATTACATTGATAAATATCAGATCTGACCCTAATCCACATCTCTGGATGATGCACCGGGATGTGGACCCGAAGGTCCAACACAAGACTCCGAGAATTCCAGGTGATACCAGACTGAACACCGAGTCAAACCAGTGAGCCTAGACCAACACTAGGTTATCCAAAGTAGTTTTAAATAATTAAAATAACACATTTCTGATTTATTACTTTAGGATTTGATCCCGCGCTCGAGCGACACTGCCAGACACCGGCCGAAACTGAACCAGCAACTGAACCTGTATGACCAGACCAAGGTAAGTGAAATGTCATTGTGTATGTAAATGTAACATAATTAATATGCTGAAATGGATCTTAACATAATGATATTGTGTTGTATATTTAATTCATAAATCTTGAAATCTGGAAACAACCATGTGTTGATTGTTGGAATTTGTGGTTGAATATTGTATGCTGTATGTGATTGTTAGAGTAGATGCTGTAGCCGACTTGAAAATGAGGCCTGTGGTAGCCCATAGAATGGGATGCAGTTGACACCACTTGACTCATACGATGTCATATAGACATTTGGGCTAGAGTTTCATCACCCGCTATGCACCCTTGCCAACAAGGGTTAAGGTGTTGGATGCCTGTGGGAGTGACCATATGAATGAGAAAAGAAAAGAAAAGAAATGAAAAGAAAAGAGAAGAAATAGTATGACACCGAAAAGGTGAATTATGGGCTATAAGCCAGAGAAAATAAAAGTGATGAAAAAGGATGGATGCCTCACAGGTTAATCACAGAGGGCTGGTCGGGCTGACCTTGGTGTTTGATACGGGAGCTGACTGGTCCTCTCCGACAACTCAATGCGTGCATCACGGGAAGGGGTTAAAAGCCCGCACCAGGGATACATATATTGGGGATTGTAGTAGCACTAACCTGTCGTTGTTGTGATGTTAGGTGGCTAATTAAATAAAATGAACTGTACCTCATGTAGGATTCATATGGTTGTGATTGCATATGCATGCATGATGATGTGTTTCATTCACGGGCTCGGTGGAGCTCACACTCTGTTATACATGTTTTCTGTTAGATGATTCTATAGGTGGATGTCACTGTGGCGGGGAGACTTATTACCCGGAGGAGAGCCATGGTGATTCTGACTATATTGGTATGGACCCAGATGGAGGTCATACCGATGGTACGAGTATTCTCGGTGACTACTGAAGATGACCCGTGAAGGGTGTTGTTGATGCTTTTTGTCTTGGGGACTCCTTTTTGTTTTTGATAGGAGTTTTTCCCCGTTCTACTTTTTAGTTTTCTTTTTTTTGGGGCTCGGGTTACCTTGCCCTGTACATATTTCTTTTGTATATGGTAGATATAGGTTTTACTATTTTATCTATGGGTGTGGGTGAGGGAATGATCAAAGACAGTACTGTACATAATATCATTTCCTATACTACTTTACTTCTAAATGTTTTAAATGAAATTTTAGTTTCCGCAGCACTTTGAGTATCATATGATGTATTATGGTGGATGTGTATGTCTGTGAATGGATTAACTGCTTCTAGATCTATGGGATTTGGCGGATTGCTGTTATACAATTCGGGTCACCTACCTAATCCTCCCAGGGGGTGGTTTGGGGTGTGACAGCCCAGGCATTCGACAAAAACTTCCAAGAGATTATTGAAGCCATCCATGGAGACACACAGAGGGAACTGGACTTTACATTGACTAAGGATGGTATCCTCATGTTTAGAGATCGGTTATGTGTACCCAAGGAGGAACAACTGCGAAAGGACGTCATGTCAAAAGCTCATAACTCTCCTTATTCGATTCATCCAAGTAGCACCAAGATGTATCAAGATATGAAGGGGCACTATTGGTGGAGCAGGATGAAGAAAGATGTGGCTGAGTTTGTGGCTAAGTGCCTTACTTGTCAACAAGTGAAGGTTGATAGACAGCGACCACATGGCCTATTGCAATCCCTGCCTATTCCTGAGTGGAAATGGGAACATGTCACTATGGACTTCATCACCGGACTACGTACGCTTAGGGGTGTCGATGCCATATGGGTGGTCGTGGATAGATTGACAAAGATAGCCCACTTCATTCCTATGTAGGTCACATACTCGATGGATAGGTTGGCTCGCTTATACATCAACAATGTGGTTCGCCTGCATGGCGTACTAGTCAGCATCATTTTTTATCAGGATCCCAGGTTTACTTCAAAATTTTGGGGTGGCTTTCAAAAAGCCATGGGGACCCTCTTGAACTTCAGCACCGCATTTGATGGGACAAAAGACCAGGCGTAGCGAGAATGACCCGATGAGGTCGTAAGTCTAGGGCGAAGTCGCACAGCCTGACAAGTGCGAACCGGGGCGCTCTCCAAGCTCATAGAAAGGACCAAGCTATGAACAACGTACTGGGTTGGGCAACAAGTCGCACCCCAGCCCACACCACTAGGGTGCCACGCACTCGCCTGTAAACGAAAATAGTCTGGCCACGGCCAAGCATATGAGGAACGACCTCCATAACTTACGTAAACAACACCAAGTTTAGCACGGACCAACATGGTTTGAGATTCTCGCCCACATCGTGCCTAATCCGGCACGTGGGACGTAACGGATAAACACTATCCCATGATTCACTCCACAACGGTCTCACTCCACTTCGAGATTCCAGCTTACCTATTCTGGCACGATCCTATCTCTCAACCACCTTGAGTAAGGGAGGTAACACTCAGCCAAACTATTTGAATTCTTTCTGAATTGACTGCTGCTCAGAGATCTAACTTAAGCATCGGAGTGAGGTCATTGGCGACGCCTAGTCCTCTCTACTAATTCTTATCTTGTAGGCAGAGCACGCTTCAGTAGGATTTCTGACATAACAGTTTGGCGCCGTCTGTGGGAACATTCATTCTCAAAGCCTCAAAACCTCTACCAGACAATCAATTTGAGATCATGGCAAGAGAACAAAATGTTGTTCCACCCAGCACTCAAGTTCCACCAGTAGTGGAGAACCCAGTGACATGTTGGGTGACGAAGAATGCTCGTGGTGGGGGACAAATAGGAAAGTAAACCCTGTGGTGAACGAAGACGGGACCCACCAGAACCCAGCTTTCGGAGGCAGGCGAAGCCGTGGGGACCCAACCTTCTGCGACTGAGGTGGCTGGCCAAAATATAACACAGGATCAGGGCCAGTCTAGCCGCAGCACCAGGGCAATGCCACGTCCATGGCCATTGCCTCAGGGATTCAACCCTACGATGGTAGATCCTAGCGCGCCTGCCAATGTGGGCCAGATCCAAGACCTGCAGCAGCAGGTACTCCACCAGAACGAGTTCCTTAGGGACGTGGTCAGAGAACTACAGGCATTGAGAGTAGCCAATCTGGCAGCCGTCATAGCCACGGGCTTGCCTCCAGTGCCAGCCTTACCACTGGCACCAATCCTGCCTCCAGCGCCAGCACCAGTGCTCCCCAGACCTGCGCTAGAGAACCCAAGACCTGCGAGGGATGATGCAAGGGCAGTTGGGAGCAGGGCTGAGTCCTCACACCCATCCAGAAGAAACCTACCCCCTCCAGGGGTGGTTCGCACAAGAAGTCTTCCTACCAGAAGTAGGGCCTCACGTGTGGAAGAGTAGTTAGTGTCCACCAATCGGAGGACCCTTACCAGAACAGAGCGAGGTCGCTTCAAAGCCTCAGACATACGTACTGAGCAGGTCGACCAGCAGAGGTCACCCAGGCATGACCTCCAGGAAGAGCTGAATGCGCATCGTGCCCGCGTCGACCCTGCTGCCAACCAGATTGGGGATAACGAGCTTGACCGTAAGCTCCACAAGATGAATACCAAGATCGAGGCCCTAGAAAAGGGCAGTGTCCCCGAGGAGGGCCTCAGACCTGGCCATCATCCCTTCACAACCGAGATCATGAAGGCTGAACTCCCCAGGGGCTTCAAGCCTCCCACCTTTGAGGCTTATGATGGGAAGGGTGATCCCAATGACCATATCAGTTACTTCAACGCCATGATGATAGTCTATGACGGGTCTGATGTAGTGTCGTGCCACTCATTTCCCACATCTCTTAAGGGGCCAGCAGTACTGCGGTTCACAAAGCTAAAGCCCAACTCGATCAAAAGCTTCACCGAGTCGGCCAAGGCATTCATGAGCCATTTTCAGAGTAGTGTGAAGCAAAAGAAAACTGCTACCAACCTGTTGGCTATCAAGCAACGACCTGATGAGTCCATCAGGGATTACATTGCCCGCTTCAATGCGAAGAGTTTGGAGATCAAGGACCTGGATGATGCAATGGCCTTCAATGCCTTGCATAATGGGGTCGCCAACCACGACCTGGTGAAGTCGCTCGCCCTGGACCCGGTGACCACCATGCTGCAGCTACTAGACCGCTGCTACCAGTATACTAATATGTTTGACATCATGAAGGCAAGAAAGGCGATGGACACAAAGGTCCCAGAGAAGAAAAGGACGAGCGAGAAAGAGAAGAAAAAAGACACGAAGAGGGCGGGGTCAGATTGAGACCAGAGCCCAGACTACACCCTGCTCAACATCACCAGGACTAAAATCCTGATGGAGGTGTATGATTGAGGTCTGTTGCAGTGGCCTAGGCCGATGTTCTCTAGGCCTGAGGATAGAAACAAGAATAAGTTCTGCAATTTCCACAAGGATGTCAGCCATGACACCGAGACAATTGAAAAGAGAGATCAAAGATGTGATACAGAAAGGCCATCTGAGGCGTTATGTCAAGGAGGATGGGAAAGATGCGATGCTGCGAGGAGCGACCCCAGGAGAAAAGACAGAGCCCGAAGAGGAGATGATCGAGATCGTCGAGATGGCCGGTGCGACGATCACAGGGAGGTCCAGAGGAACCAGGGCGATGCCAATACCTCCACAGCGCCTGCTATCCTCACCATCCTGGGGGGACCAGGGCGGGAGTCGTTGCGCAAGGCCAAGGCAAAAGCGTTGTTCGTGGCAGTGGCCGAGGTGGCCGAGAAGAAGGCACGTACTGAGCCCGTGATCACATTCTCAGATGAGGACATGGAGGGGCTAAGCTGGCCACACGACGACGCCGTCGTGGTTCAGGCAGTTATGGCCAATCGTCCCGTCCACAGGATCCTGGTGGACACTGGGGCATCAGTGGACATGCTGTCCTATGATGCCTATTTACAGTTCGAGTTCAAGCCAGGCACCTTAAAGCCTGAGTCTGCACCCTTATACAGGTTCTCAAGTGCACCAGCCCTGATTGAGGGGTCAGTAGAGCTTCTGATGATAGTGGGAACCACCGCTTATCCAAAAACAATCAAGGTAAACTTTATGGTGGTTCGGGTCGCGATTGCCTACAATGCTATCTTGGGCAGGCTCAACTTGAATGAGTTGGGAGTGGTAGTCTCCAACAAGCACCTGAAGGTCAAGTTCTCCACCCCTAACGGCATAGGGGAGTGCCAAACGGAGCAGAAGAAAGCCCGTGAATGCCATGCGGCTTTCTTGAAGCAGATCAAGGGCCACTATAGGGGAACAGCCTACCCAGTGGAAGTCACTGATAACCGCGAAGGTGAGAAGCGCTACCAGCAGGGCAAGTCGGTTGAAGAGCTCATTGAGGTCCCACTAGACGAGTAGGATCCCACAAGAACTGTGAAGATTGGGTCTCTGCTAAAGGGTGAGGAAGCGAGGGAGCTCAGCTCGTTCCTCCAGAAGAAGAAGGATGTGTTTGCCTGGTCAGTGGCTGATATGCCAGGCATACCACGCCACATTACTAAGCACATCCTGCACGTGGACCCTACCAGAAAGCCAATATAGTAGAAAAGGAGGACGTTCACCCCAGAACCACAGGCCGTAATGAAAGAAGAGATAGAGAAATTGAAGGCATCCAACTTCATGAAAGAGGAACAGTTCCCAACATGGCTCGCGAATGTGGTGATGGTCCCCAAGCCAAACGGGAAATGGAGGGTGTGTGTGGATTACACCGACCTCAACAAGGCGTGCCCCAAGGAGAAGTACCCACTACTAAGGATAGACCTCCTAATAGATGCGACAGCGGGGCATGAGAGGCTGAGCTTTATGGATGCATACTCAGGATACAACAAGATCCTGATGAAGGAACAAGATGAGGGGTATACAACATTTCGTTCTGATCAGGAAAACTTCTACTACCTGGTGATGCCTTTTGGCCTGAAGAACGCAGGGGCGACCTACCAAAGAATGGTAAATAAGCTGTTCAAAGCCCAGATTGGCAGAAACATGGAGGTCTATATAGATGACATGTTAGTCAAGAGCATACCTACAGAGGACCACCTGGCTGATTTGGACGAGGCATTCTAGGTACTGCGGGCCCACCAAATGAAATTGAACCCAGCTAAGTGCGCCTTTGGGGTCAGCTCTGGCAAGTTCCTAGGTTACATGGTGTCTCAAAGAGGGATTGAAGCCAACCCAGCCAAAATCAAGGCCATCCAAGAGATGGGCCCGCCCAGGACTGTTCGTGAAGTACAGAGGTTAAACGGGAGGATTGTAGCACTGGCACGGTTTATGTTGCGATCTAAGGATAAATGCTTACCGTTCTTCAAGACTTTCAAGAATCTAAAAGACATCAAAGGTTTCGCATGGACTGAGGAATGCCAGAAGGCCTTTGAAGATCTAAAGGTGTACCTCGCCAATCCACCCTTGCTGGCACATCCAATACCAGAGAAAGAACTGCTGTTGTACTTGGCCACCTCGCCCATAGCAATGAGCGCGACCTTGGTAAAAGAAGAAGATGGAGTATAAAAACCAGTGTACTACGTTAGCCATGTGCTGATAGACGCAGGGACTCGTTACCCTCAGATCGAAAGGTCATGTTCGCACTGGTGAAAGCAGCCCGTAATTTGAGGTCGTACTTCCAGGCTACCACATAGTGGTCATGACCAATCAACCGCTAAAGAAAGTGCTCCACAAGCCAGACGTGTCTTGAAGATTGACCGCATGGGTCGTAGAACTAAGCAAGTATCCGATTGAGTACAGGCCCAGGATGGCCATAAAGGGCCAAGCTCTGGCAGATTTTGTGGTCGAGTGTACACAAAGCGAGAACACGCCGGAGCAGGAGGACCAAATGGAAGTAGAGACCGGCTCAGAGCCGTCATGGACCATATTCGTAGATGGGTCGAGCAATGCAGAGGTCAGGGGGGCTGGCTTCATTCTGACGAGCCCAGAGGGCTTCAAGATATAGTACATGCTACGCCTTAACTTCCCAGCCTCAAACAACGAAGCAGAGTATGAAGCACTGATAGTAGGGCTGAGAACGGCCAAGGCCATACAGGTCAAGAGGTTGACAGTGTGAGCTGACTCATAGCTGGTCGTGAATCAGGTCAACGGGCATTATAAAGCCAAAGACGATCACATGGTGGCGTACCTGGAAGTAGCCAAGAAGTTAGTGAGCTCGTTCGATGCGTTCGAGATGAGGCGGGTGCCCCAAAACGAGAATGAGAAGGCAGATGCACTCTCGCGCCTGTCAACAGAGGTGCTGGCTCAGCTAGACGGGTTAGTATACATTGAGCAGCTATCTGAGCCCTCCCACTAAGTCCAAGAGGTGGTGCCGATCGAGGTCGAGCCCAGTTGGATGGACCCAATCGTTGCATACTTGAGGGACGATATTCTGCCCTAAGACAAAACCAAAGCGCATAAGGTTCGAGGTCACGCAGCTCAATATACATTGGTGGAGGGGGAGCTGTACAAAAGATCAGTCTCGGGTCCGTTGCTAAAGTATCTGACTCCCACACATGCCCTAAACGCCTTGACTGAGGTACACTGTGGGACATGTGGTAGTCACTTGGGGGGGCGCCACCTGGCCTATAAAGTGCTAAGAGCAAAGTTCTACTGGCCCAACATGCAGAAGGAAGCAATCCAGTATGTAAGAAGGTGCGAGCAGTGCTAGGAGTTTGCATCCATACCACGTCAACCTACCACGGAGCTAGCCTCCATACTTAGTCCTATCCCCTTCACTATGTGGGGAATGGACATCCTTGGTAACTTCACCCCAGCTTCAGGGGGAAGGAAGTACCTTGTGGTCACGGTGGATTACTTCACCAAGTGGGTAGAAGCAGAGCCAATAGTAACCATAACGCGGCAACGAATGGAAAATTTCTTCAGGGATAAGGTCATTTACTGGTTTGGACAACCAAAGATACTGGTGATAGATAATGGGATGCAATTCAACAACCCTCAGTTTAGGGCATTCTGTGCCCAATACGACGTAGAGCTCAAAACAACCTTAGCTGCTTACCCATAAGCAAATGGCCAAGCAGAAGTCACCAATCATACCTTGCTAGCAGGGATAAAGAGAAGACTGACAGAGGCAAAAGCAAGGTGGGTAGATGAGCTCTCCAACGTTTTATTGTCGTACAGAACCACAGTTCGAACGCCCATGGGGGAGCCCATTTCGGCTAGCCTATGGGACTGAAGCTCTGGCACCAGTTGAGGTAGTAGCAGGCTCACTCAGGAGCCTCAATTTTAATGAAAGGACGTACCAGGACGGGCTGAGGGCCAACCTGGACTTCCTTGATGAAGTTAGAGGGGACGTGTTGATGAGAAACGTGGGCTATCAATAGAGAACGGCCTGCTACTAAAATTCAAACGTGGGCTATCAACAGAGAACGGCCCGCTACTAAAATTCTAAGGTTAAGGAGAGAATGTTCAGGGCTGGTGACCTAGTATTGTGCAAAGTAAGCGCCTCCCAACCTCAACACTAGGGCAAGCTAGATGCAAACTGGGAAGGACCATATATGGTCTCCAAGCAGATCAGGCCAGACACTTATCTCGTGAAGACCCCGGGGGACAACAAGATACCACGACCCTAGAATTTAGAGAATCTGAAAAAAATTTATCAGTAAAGTCGTTGAAGTCATTGTAAAAGTTGCTCGTGAGTCAATAAAAATATCAGTTCGTGGTCACGGTTTTATCTACAGTTGTGCTCACAGTTTCGCGTTGACCTAAAATGGTCATTCCTAAAGTCTGGCTCATTGAGCTAGCACGAAAAATTGACCCCTATAGGTCAGCACGAAAGTCTAGCTTATAGAGCTAGAATGAGAGTCTAGCTCGTTGAGGTAGCACGAAAGACTGACCTCCAAAGTCAGCACTAAAGACTGACCTCCAAAGTCAGCACTAAAGGCTGACCTCCAAGGTCAGCACTACAGACTGAACTCTAAGGTCAACACGAAAGACTGATCTCTACGGTCAGCACTAAAGTCTGACCTCCGTGGTCAGCACTAAAAACTGACCTTCAAGGTCAGCATTAAAGTAACAAAGGCAGCAAGATCATGACTTGAAGAAGAACTCAAGTGAAAAAGAAAGAGATTCTTTTATTAATTTTTCAAAGCATAAAGTACAAGTACATGAGAAGATTACGATATCCAAGAACAGTTACAAAGATCGACTCATGATCCAGGTTCCCCTTCACTACAGGAGAAAACATGGCAAACTAAGGCCCACCGGCAACATGAGTTCGATGTGGGCCTCCTTGGTGCTCCCAAGCAGAAGAAGGCTGATGAAGCACAAGCACCAGGGGTCGCGAAATGTGAAACAAGAGTAGCAATAATAGACCGATACTGAGCTCGGCATTCATGGTGCAATACCACCTGTTACAGAGCGACCTCGAGAATGAAGAATAGACTGCCTTGCCAAATGGGATTCACCATCAGAGGGCTAAAGCACCAAAATAGCCCTGTTTCTACTCCTCTACCTCCGTAAGGAACGAAGAGCTTGAAGAGCACGAGCATATTATTAGCTTGGGTTCTCCAGCGCACTGATGGTTCGACATCATCACCGTCCAAATCCCTTAACAGTTGGATCGAGAGGTGGCAGCCTCCTCAAGATTCTCCACCTCTCTGATGTAACGTTCCCACTCCTAAGAGTTGGCAATGGGATGCCACATAAAGAGGAACCCTCACAGCCAGCCACCCAAAAGACATTGCATGTCGATTGAGGATTGAAGCTGTAAGGGTCACGGTCGATTGAAGATTGGAGCCGAAAGAAGCACCAACAAGAGGAGCAAGCCTCCCGAAATTTGCAGCCCCTGTATCAGAAAGGGCGTCGGCATCGCGAGTGCCAGAGAAGGTATAAACCTCAAAGAGAAAAGCAGCATAACGACAAAGATAAGGAACCCATAGCTCTGTGAGAAGCAAAGGCACATGGAACAGAGGGCATAACCCCTATTTAAAGAGCCATGTGATGGCTCGAGATCAAGAACCATGTGAAGGGGGAGTTACGTCCAAGACCACGTGCCCTAACCTTATTGGCCTCGTACCTCCCCAAAAATTGGAGAAGGCGCAGTTACAAGGACAATGATTCAGTTTTTGTGCCAATGCCATTACACCTAGGGCCACGTGCCCATATCCCATTGGCTCTTGGCCACTCCAAGAAACCTAAATGGCACCGTTACCGAAGCGACAATTCAACATCAACACCAGTTCCATTAATGGCAAGAGTAAATAGCATGTCAGTCAATAACAGCTCGCGATCCTACAACAAGAGGAAAGATAAGTTTACAGGGGAAAGGACTCACCCTGTGCCGAGCTCAGCCCATGCCTAACCAACAGAGCCTCATCTATTAGATTTCGCACATCAAAGGTCGCGCCCTACGCGATGAGCTCGAGAGACCGCTGGTCGTATGAGCTCAACATGGGGACCTTGTTCACATACTTCGGCCGCACCCACTCCTACTCCGCTTTGAAGGGGTCGTCCTTGATGTGCGCAAAGAAGAAATGATCTTTCCACTTCTTTGCGGACTGGGGCATATGGCTTATGAACTCTTTGGGCTTCTGTGGCTCCTTCGTACCATGCAGAGCCACATAGAACCACTCATCAGTGGTCTTCTTCAGGTGAAAAAAATAAATGAAAAGCGCCCACGAGGCCTTACGACTGAGCTGGGTGAAGAACAAATAAAAACCAAAAAGCTGCTTCCAGGAATTTGCCACTAACTGACTAAGGGAGAACGTATAGTGACGCAGCACGTCCCAAACAAACTAGTGGAGAGGGAAGCAGAGGCCGCACTGGAACGTGACCTCGTATAGGCATACGGTGCCAGGCCGTGGGGTGTTCACCCTCTCGGCTCTGGTGGGTACTCATGTCTCTACCTCTTGAGGGAACCCATACTGGGCCCTAATGGCAGCCAAGGAGCGCTCAGTTATGGTACTCTCAAAAGCTGCCACGCATGTGGGCCTCACAAAGACTTCCTCCTCGTCATCCTGAGCACCGCCGCCTTCGGCGGTGCGCTCCACTAGGCCCTCGACTGGGGCTTGCGCCCTCCCACTGGACTTGGCCGAGGAGGCTTAGGCCAAACGCCCAACTTGGGCAGCAAATTTCTTAGACCCGAAGAGTGTAGACCACTCCTCTTGGGTCCTCTCAGAACTCACTTCGGGGTCAAAACCCCCACTCATTCCAACAGCCTCATCGAGGTCCCTATCGGACTCGGCTGGAGGAGAGGAAGGTAACATGATGGTAAGAACCTACTGATAGCAAAGTAGTAAAGGTTACGTGAAGAAAAGCACGGCTTGAGCAGAATGCGTGGCACGAGCTCACAAGGAAGAGTTTGAGTGAAAGAGCTTGAGAGTTGCCGAAGAAGATGGTAGTCACCGGAGCAAATACAGCGGCATGAAACAACAGCAACGGAGGGCAAAAAGAGCAGAAGGTTCAAATTCTCCAAAGATTAATAAAAGTTATAGTAGGGACAAAGCCCCAATTTATAGATGAAGAGGAGAAGAGGAAGCACCCTCGAATCCAACGGCCAGGGGGCAAGTCCATCGTAGGGCCAAGAATGGCCGATGTTGGACCTACCCGAGATGTAATAAAAGAGTAGGCCACGTGGCTAAATCGTAGCGGGTGGCTTAGCGCAATAGGGATCAATTGATGGTAGGCTTAGCCCAGGCCTCATAATGCCTACGTCCACGCATCCGTTCGAGTGTGGAACGTTAAGCATCGCCAAACCCTAAACAACGAGTGCTCGGTTCGAGGTGCCTTAATGGCCTTGGCCACGTGTCGGCCGATGGCTGGAACATCAAGTCATGCCCAGCCATCAACATGTCAGGCTCACACGTGCGAGATCAGATGCTAAGGAATTTGAATCAATTTAACTCCCCAGGACCCCAACGTCCAGGGGAGTGGGGGGCTCGTGATGGGACAAAAGATTAGGCGTAGAGATCTAACTCCACTCTGAGATTCCAGCTTACCTATTCAGGCACGATTCTACCTCTCAACCACCTTAAGTAAGGGAGGTAACACTTAGCTGAACTATCTGAGTTCTTTCTGAATTGACTGCTGCTCCGAGATCTAACTTAAGCATCGTAGTGAGGTCACCAGCGACGCCCGATCCTCTTTGCTAATTCTTATCTTGCAGGCATAGCACGCTCTAGAAGGATTTCTGGCACAACAACATTCTATCCTCAGACGGATCAGTCGGAGAGAACCATACAGACATTAGAGGACATGCTCCGTGCCTGTGCCATAGACATGCAGGGCAGTTGGGATGAGCACCTCTCGCTCATCGAGTTTGCATATAACAATAGCTATCATGCTACTATTGTCATGGCACCGTTCGAAGCCTAGTACGAAAAGAAATGCAGGACACCGTTGTATTAGGATGAAGTTAGAGAGCGTCAGCTTTTGGGACCTGAATTGATCCAGGCAACTTGCGAAAAGGTTGATTTGATTTGGATCGAATCAAGGTTGCTCAGTCCAGACAGAAGGGTTACGCGCACCAATGGCGTAAGGACTTGGAATTCACTATTGGAGACAAAATATTTCTCAAGGTGTCCCCTACCAAGGGGGTAGTGCGATTTAGCAAGAAAGGGAAGCTGAGTCCATGGTTTATTGGACCGTATGAGATTCTTGCAAGGATTGGGCTGGTGGCGTACCGATTAGCTCTTCCTCCTTCCTTGGCGGGTGTACACGATGTGTTCCACGTCTCCATGTTGTGAAAGTACATTCATGATCCAGACCACGTTCTATCATAGGAACCGTCGAAGTTGGCATCCAATATGACCTACCCAGAGTATCCCGAAAAGATACTAGACAATAAGGTGCTTCACCTCCACAACCGTCCACTTTCTTACTTGAAGATCAAGTGGTGCAACCACCCGATGTGGGAGGCATCTTGGGAATCTGAAGTGGAATTGTGGGCAAAGTATCCCTCTTTCCTCGACTTACAAGGTACATCAATTTCGAGGACAAAATTTCTTATAAGGTGTGGAGGATGTTACAACCGCACCCAAGACCCTGATATAATATGATACTGTTGTGCCACGTAGACGAAGCAGCAGCATACACCGGGAAATTATTTGCAATGGCCGTCAAGCCAACTCATCAGATCATCGACCGCAGCACCAGACTCTCGATTGAAGAAAGGTTCCTTAACCGAGATAGGGGGAGATTCGTGGATGGCAATTTCCTTGATTGCCCTCCTAGCACTAGTCCCAAGAGCGAAGAGGATCACAAGGAGAATCCGGTGGCCACGTGCATCAACAAGTGGTGCCTCTGTGTCGTGTGCATCGAAAAGAGACTAATGTTCGGGATCTGGGAACTGAGCTTGGATGAAAGGTGAGCAAATACCTTGAACATAGCTATCATACCCAAAACCACTCCTGCGAGGATTAGGTAGGTGACCCAAATTGCATGCTAGCAATCCGCCAAATCCCACGAATCTAGAAGCAGTTACTCCATTCACAAACACACATCCATAGTAATACAACATATAAACTCAGAGTGCTGCAAAAAACTATAATTACATTAAAAGATAAGGAAGCATAGCAGTACAGGAAATGATTGTTATATACATAAGTAGGTTGAATCATTCCCTCTCTCACACCCACAAACAGAACAGTGAAAGATACCATATACATCAACTGAAACAAAAGGAAAATACATACAGGGCGAGGTAACTCAAGCCCCCATAAAGAAAGAGGAAAACTAAAAGAAGAAACGGGGATTAACTCCTATCAAAGTCAAAAAGGAGTACCCAAGATAAAAAGCAGCATCAACATCCACGTCAACACCCTTCACGGGTCAGTCCTCAGTCGTCACCGAGAACACTCGGACCATTGGCATGACCTCCATCGGGGTCCACACTAATATGGTCATAACCATCATGGCTCTCCTCCTCGTAATAAGCCTCCCCGCCACAGTGACATCCACCTGTACAATCATCTAATAAAAAAACATGTATAACAGAGTGTGAGCCCCACTGAGCCCGTGAATGAAACATATCATCATGCATGCATATGCAACCACAATCATATGGATCCTACATGAAAATGCAGTCCAGTTATTTATTAGCCACCTAACATCACAACTAAGGCAGGTTAGTGTTATTACAATCCCCAATACATGTATCCCTGGTACGGGCTTTTAACCCCTTCCCGCGATACACCCATTGAGTTGTCGGAGAGGACCAGTCAGCTCTCACATTCGTTCACCAAGGTCAGTCCGACCAGCCCTCTGTGATTAACCTGTGAGGCATCCATCCCTTTTTCTCTTTTCTTTTCTTTTCTGGCTTATAGCCTGGCATATAGCCCATAATCACATTTCTTTTCTTTTCATTTCATTTCATTTCTTTTTCTTTTCTTATATACGGCCACTCCCACAGGCATCCAACACCTTAACCCTTGTTGGCAAGGGTGCATAGCACGGGTGATGAAACTCTAACCCCATGTCTATATGGCATCGTATGAGTCAGGCGGTGTCAACCGTATCCCATTCTATGGGCTACCACAAGCCTCATTTCCAAGCCAGCTACGGCATCTAGTCTAACATTCACAATCCGCATAGAGTATTCCAACATAATTTCCAGCAGTCAACACAGTGTTGTATTGAATTTTAAGATTTATGATTAAACATGTATCACAGTAATAATATTATAAAATTAAATTCATCACCTTATTTATGTTACATCTACACACGCGATGACATTCCACTCACCTTGGTCTGGTTCTACAAGTTTAGTTGTTGTTTCAGTTGCAGCTGGAGTCTAGCAGTGCACCTCGAGCGCGGGATCAAATCCTAAAGTATTAAATCAGACATGTGTTATTTATTATTCAAAACTATTTTTGGATGTCCTAGTGTTGATCTAGGCTCACTAGTCTGACTCGGGGCTCAGTATAGTATCACTTGGAATTCTCTGGGTCTTGTACTTGGCCTTGGGCCCATATCCTGGTGCATCATCCGGAGAATGTGGTTCAGGGTCAGGTATGGTATTTTACCAATGTAGTACATAGTTCATGGTCCTGACAGTCTCACAATACAGTCCTTAGGTCAGCAGTGTAGCTAGACCAACACAGGCAGGGTTTCTAAGCCCTGTGGGGCCCACTTGGGTACCCAAAGTGTAAATAATGGTGGACAGATGTGAGGAGGGGTATTTTGGCCATTTACCACCTCCTTACACTGTTCATGGTCCATTTGTGGAAGCCCCCAAGGTCTGGTCTACAAATCAGCCCTTGTTAATTCTCTGGGCGATTCACTGGGTGATGTGTGCATCGCCCAGAGCCTGTTTAAAACGTGAACAGGCTCTAGATCTTGGAATTTTCACCACAGGCAGTGCCAAGGTCGATCCTACATGCATGTTAGGTTGTTGTGGACCCCATGTGGAGTGGTTTTCAGTGGTCCCCATGGATCATGTCCTGGGCCCACCATTTGGCAATCAGGAGTTGTCCAGTTAGCACAGAGAATAGTAGCTCAGCATAAAGCCACGGTTTGGGCTTCATGCAAGGACAGATTTACGTGCCAAATCATGGCAGCAGACTGTCCCTACCAAGATCCAGGCAAGAACTAGCTTGCATGCACAGATCCAAGCCCAGACTGCCTGTTCTAGGTGTAACAGGGCAGTGCAGTCTGGCACAAGGACAGATTTCAGTCCCAAGTAAGAAACAGCAGCAAAAATTACTTTAATATGCTTAGATATTTCATGCAATTGGGTTGCATGTCAGATCTGTAGTAGTACATGGCAGCCCCCAGGTGATCTGGGCTATCCATGACCAGAAATACCTCCAAAACATAGAGATCTAAGGGAGGAAACAGTAAACAGCAAAAGCAATAGGTAAGAACATGGTTGTATACCTGAAAATGGACTAATGCTGCTGTTGGAGCTAGATCTGGAGGTAAGGTATGTACTCCCTCTTCCTTCCCTTCTTTTTCTCCTTCCTTTCTTCTTCTTTTCCTTCTCCTTTCCTCTCTTTTCTCTCTTCTCTTCCTCCCATGGTTTGAACAGTAATAAAAGGTTCTATTTTAAGCTGAGACCCCCTATTTATAGACCAGCTATAATTAGGGTCTATTCGGCAGCCTGGCCCCACCCCTAGAATGCATTTTTGGAACTGATTCTTAGCCATTCTGGCCACACTGGTGGGGTCCATAGGGGCCCAAGGGTAATTTATGGTGCCCAAGACTCCCATCTACCTCTGGAGGGTATCCATGGTCTGTATGGGTGTTCCCCACACTTTTGCTGTTTAAAATATTCATTTTTACCACTCTGGGCGATTCACTGGGTGATATATGCATCGCCTAGTGCATCACCCAGAGAATACAACAAAGTTGTATCTCATTGTGCTTGCACAGGGGTTTGGCCCAGGGTTTAGGCCTTACACCCACACCTCACCCAGGGTCAAATGTACCTCTTTCCAGGTGCAGGCCCCACATTTATGAAGAGGAGAGAGAATACCTGGAGTCCAAGTTGTACATTATGCAATGTGCAGTACAGTGGCATGGAGCTGCAATCCACCTTTTGGCAGGTATGTGGGAGATCATTCCCATTGGATCAGCCACTGGTGTGATGCTCCACAGAGTGCTTGGGTGACTGGCCAGGGTTTCCTATTCTTCATCCAAATTCTCAGCCAGTCAAGGGGTAGGTTTGACAATAGCCCCCAACACTCACAAGGTTAGACCCTCCTCGAATCTCTTGAAGTGCGGGTCAAAGCCCACAACAATTCTTGGCTCATCCAGCCTTGATAGCAGGAATGGAACCACAGACGGAACCACTGCTGGTGATTCTGTTTGATCGTTCGTTTGAGCTGTCAAGGGTATTATGGTAATTTGGTACATTGGACCCACAACCCCGCACTCCGGACATAGTGTCCCTATCCCTAAGTGTGGTAGGTCTCACCCTTGGCCTTCACCTACCTATTGGGCCACATAGGTGGGCCCACATGGCTCAATTTAAGTAAAAATAAGTATCTTGACTTAGGGGTAAACCAAACAGGGCCTTAGGGCCACTTGGCTTAGTAATAAGAGCCAGCCCTTATGGATCATTCATTCCACACCAACCAAAAACATGGGAGCTTGGGCTGGAGCATTGAAGGTAGCTTAAGAGAGGAAGAAAGCGGCAAGATCAAGGATTGATTGGTAGTGGGTGCCCTAATCCCTACACTGATTGAGGTAAGCCCTCATTCCACCCTCCTCTCTCTCTCTCCCTTTTAATCTATTTTGGGTTTTGAGAACTTCCTTGAGCATGGGTTTCACCTAGGATTCCACTTGAACCCAAGGTTGTGAACTGATGATCTCTGGTACTCTGCAATTGGGTTCCACGCCTATCTAAGCCTAAAGGAACCCAATGTATCAACCTGTTGTTGACCAATGGTTGCCAAACCCTAAAACCCTAAATGGGGTCAAATGGAAGCCATGTATAGTGAACCCTAGGATTAGGGATGGCTGGGTTCGTGGTGACCCTATGAGGGCTTAGGACACCCCTCTTAGCCTTTAGAACCAATGGATCCCAAGGAAAAAGGCTGGGAGAAGAAAGCTCCCGGAATGATTGTTTTCCCTTGGGCGGAACTTTGAACAAAACCAAGCATCGAGCCTCCACCCATAGTTTCGTCCTATTTAAAATGAACATCGATTGGGCGGAACAACAAATGGAACCACCCTGGTTGCTTCCGTCTGATGTTCCAAACCCCTCGGGTATGTCTCAGGATACTGGCAGAGTAACGGACGGAACCATGACTGAGATTCTGCCTGATCTTTTGTCCCATGTATTTCAACCCAGGGCCTAGACGGAACCACAGACGGAACCAGTGGCACTGCCTCCGTCCCTATTGTCTTCTGTATGGGGTTACAATAACTCATGGGGCTCCTCATGGGACCCACCTACACCTTCTAACACATTACTTCATGCATCCCTAGGTAATCAAAGTAGCGCGGGGGAGCATGCACTGAGGTAATACTCACCGAGCGATACAACAACGATAAGTGAGTGGATTTTGGGTCTTGTTGGGTTTGCCTATATTCATCTATTCATATATATAAACACAATGATAATATCATCATCATAACCATGGTTGCATTATTGCATATATTGTTATTGGATACTTGTGATATGGATTATGATGTGGACTGTGTTGGGTTTCGGTGCCGGAAAGTGCCAATACCGGGATCCCAGATTATTTGAGCTAATGACATGCATGACATTTTGCTTGAATGCATCATGTTGATACACCCAGATTACCTCTCGACATGATAGAACCCATGTAATATATCTGTGGTTAGGACCAGTCCCCTATGCTACGACCCTTACCAACAGGGATTTAGGTGTTGGATAACTAGGACGCCGGATTTTGTGGAGAGGTAGAGAGGCCAGTCATGGTAGCAATGGTTATCGGGATCTGCCTTTGGATGGTGATGATTGCGATCGGCACAGGCTCCCATGTGGTAATTAAGGTTGCATCTGTGGCATTGAAAGGAAGGGACCTAGTGTATTCCCAAATTATAATTGTAGCATTTACCAATTAACCTAGCATTGTGTGTTAGGTGAAAAATGAATTAATAATATCATTCATTATGGACTATTTGTGCCTTGTGTGTATGTGTATCCCCATCCCCTCACTAGCTCAGTGGAGCTAACCCCCGTGTACACAATCTTTTTAGATGATGATATAGGTACTGGATGTCTTGCGGGTCTCGAGGTTGAGCTCTCGGGATATGATGCTATTTGATCTGAGGATTCGGAGTATAAGGTCGAGGAGCACGGAGACGGATGTCCGTATGATGATTGCTCTTATGGAGCATAGTGATTTCTTGGGACTTAGTCCCCTCTTTTGATTCTTTTAGGGCTTTTAAGCCTTTGTATAAATATTTTCATGTTATACTATTATTTTGTATAGTTATGTCATAGTTAGTCTAAACATTGTGTTATTATATTGTATCACATAGAGGTTGAACATGATGTAACTATTGATCTTAACATTTCCACACTGTTGCTTACTCTTAAAAATGTAATTATCTTACCTTTTCTGCACTCTGGTATGAATGTGGCATTTATGTTAGTTTCGGACTGTGAATTGGGACATTGCATCTGTGATCCTGGTAGTGTTGGGTTGACGTGTGTCATCCCAGTCACTTTTATTACTATCATATTCTTTATTGGAATGGGGGCCATTTTTACCTGAAATAATTTTCCCTTCCCAATCTACTTTTATTAAGGATCAACAGATCTCTGACAATATTATTATTGCCCAAGAGATTTTTCACTTTTTGAGAAAGAAAAAGAAAAAAAAAAAAGGAAAACAAGGCTTTTTGGCTCTAAAGTTGGACATGGGCATATGACAGAGTCGAATGGAGTTTTATCATCTATATTTTTAAATTTCTTGGTTTTGACCAGTCGTGGATAAATCTTTTTTCTTCCATTCTGAAATGCTCCTTTTCCATTAAGCTTGAGGGAAGCGTTTTTTATTTCTTTGAACCCTTTAGAGGACTTAGGCAGGGATGCCCTCTTAGTCCTCCTTACTTGTTCATCATTGCCATGGAATGCTTGTCTCGATTGCTTCAGACTTACAGAGTTCTAGATCTTTTTCACAGCATTAAGATTGCACATATTACTCCAGAAATCACTCATCTGTTTTTTGCAGACGATACACTACTCTTCTGTCGTGCAAATCTTGATGATGTTCATACTCTGAAATCTATTCTTAATCTCTTTGGGTCTTTATCGGGGCAACAACTAAACATGTCCAAAAGTGGTGTCTTTAGTAGTAACACTCCTAAATCCATTCAGAGAAAATCTACAAGACCCTGGAAGTAAAAGTGATGGGTGACTCATCAAAATATTTGGGTGCTCTCATCTTTCCTCATCGTTCAAAATGAACTCTATCTCCTCTGATTAATAGAATTCAAATCAGACTCTCCGACTGGGAATGTAAATTTCTTTCTCAAGCAGGGAGATCTGTGTTGATTAAATTTGTGCTTCATGTTATTCCTACCTGTCAAATGTCATGCTTCTTATTCCCAAAATCCATGTGCCAAAAATTTGACTCTATCTGCTGCGGTTTTTGGAAGGGTTTTTCCACACCACATAAAGGATTTTCCCCCATCTCTTGGGAGAGTTTCTGTACCCCAAAAAGTCAAGAGGGTTAGATTTGAGAACCCATTGGAACCATAATCGAGCCTTAATTTTAAAATTGATTTGGAGACTATTTAATGATTCATCAAGTCTCTGGGCTCGTGTTCTCAAATCCAAATATTTTTCGGCTGCTTCCCTATTGGATCCATTAAAAAAATTTCCTTCCGGTTCATGGACCTGGAATAGCATCCGAACCCTCCTACCTATATTTAGACAAATCACTCGTTGGTGCATTGGTACTGATCACAAAGTTAATATCTGAGCTGACCCTTGGATCCCAGACAATCTCCATATTGGTGTTGTGTCACCACCAACTATCCCAAACTCTAATTTTTCCATTGTTAATGAGCTTATTATTAATCGCTCATGGAATACATCTTTGGTCTCCTCTTTATTCCTTAACCCAATCAGCCAACGTATCATCACCATTCCACTTTCACATACACCACGAGGATAATTTCTTTTGCACTTTATCAAAATATGGCCGCTTCGCTACTAAAGTGGTTGCAGCTTTCCTTGCAAATGAGTCCTCGTTACCCATTGACCAATTTTGGACCAGACTTTGGAAATTAAAAGTCCACCCAAAATTCAAGATTTTTCTGTGGAAAATTTTTAGAGATGGGTTGTCAACCAGAAATAAACTGCATTGGATGAACCTTCAATCTAACTCTTGCTTAATCTGCCAAGATGCCTCTGAATCGCCATGGCATATTTTCTTATCTTGCAACATTGCAAAAAGAATTTGGCTGGCTGGACCTCTTGGTCTTCGAACAGAATTTCTTCAAGGTAATACCATCAAAGAGGCTTTTCATAATTTGATTTGAAGTCCATCTATGATTAAAAGTGATGGAGATAGTGTCCTGAGCATTGCTAGCATTACTATGTACTTTATCTGGCAAAACAGGAACCGAACTATTTTTGACCATCAGAAAACCCATCCCACAAGTATCATTAGAAATATTATGAGATGGGCCGTAGAAAACAAATTATTTTGCCCAATGGAAAATCCAACCCACTCGGTTCAGGAATCCCTAGAACAAGTTTCTAGCTCCAAGTTGACTCCTCCACCTATGGACTGCTATTTGGATCCCAATACCCAGGATAACATCATTTTGATTACAGATGGTAGTTATAACCAAGGTTCGAAACAGGAAGGATGGGGCTATGTAATTATCTACTGTAAATCGGTGATGGACTTGAAGCCCAGCTGGTTCGCCCACATGGGGTAGGTCGGTGGAGCCAATAATGAGAGAGAGAGAGGGACGGTCACTTAAATGACCGATCCCTCCTCTGATTGGTCAATCCCAGGGTTTAGCCTATATATAGACATAAGGCATAAACCCTAGGAGCATGAACTAATTAAATCTCTCCCTCCTTTCAAGTTCTACGTTTCCTAGGGTTTCCATCGTTGCATAGGATTTTGTGGTGTGGAGTTCTCTGAGGAGAAGCCTATAAAGATCGCATTGTGCTCGTAATTATAAGCCGCCTTTGATCGTCCCTTCCACTACGATTCCATTCGGTTCAGGTAATCCCTAAACCTATGTGATTAATGAAATGCTCGAAGACTAACAGTGGCATCAGAGCCATTAGGATTTGCGATTTGCACATGATGAATATGTTTTTTTAATGGAGATCTGCAACTAGCACCGTGCACCACAGCTGGCTGCCACGTATGCTGCACTTTGCGCACCCTCGCGGCCTGCTGCACCTTGTGCACCCCTCACGGCTTGCTGCACCAGCGTGGCCCTCGTGGCCTGCTGCATCTTCGCGGCCCTTGCGGCATGGCCGTGAGGCCCTTTCTCGTTTTTTAATTTCTGTTTCATGTATGAATAAAAGTGGATGTAATGATGATGAAATCATTAAGTGTATGATGATGCAATCATTATATATATATATATTAAAAAAAAAATATGCAACACATCATGATTTTGGAAAAGTCAAAAGTAACTTTTTTGATTACTTTTCAAAAGGTATTTTAGGTTTCATGTGAAATTTGGTTACTCTCTCTTGTTACCCTTTAGTTTTATAAAAAAGTAAAATCAAATTCTGCTGCTGCCACATATGCAACTCATCGGCACACAGCCGCGGCAGCCATAGGCCACGGCCTATTGCTGCCGTTGCTGTGCCCGCAAGGCTGATGGACAGAATTTGATTTTACTTTTTTATAAAACTAAAAGGTAACAAGAGAGAGGAACCAGATTTCACATGAAACCTTAAATATCTTTTGAAAAGTAATCAAAAAAATTGCTTTTGACTTTTTCAAAACCATGATGATTGCATATTTTTCTTTAAATATATATCATATTATTATATAAAAGTAGGTTATGGCAAATCTTTCATTTACCTATTTTATCTTTCATTCTTATCTAAAATTTCAATTTTAATTTTATATTCTTAATCTTCATGTAATTTATTTTTATAATTTCTTAATGTAAGGTACCCTTACTATTAGTATTTGTTTTTAATTTTTAATTAATATTAATAATTAAAAAATGTTCGTTTTCTACAAGCTAATCGATTGGTTTCCTTTACCCTAACTAAACCCCTAACCCCCAAAATACCTAGCCTATTCACAATACGAAACCAGCTTGTCCCCTTGTCTCCATTCCTGGATGATTGAAGCTCCACTGCTTCAGATTGTTGAACTCCATCGGCAATTGCAGCGGCTGAAAGGCGACTCACTACCCCTATCCCCTCTCCCATCAATATCTCGCTCTACCCTGGCTCCCACTCTCTTTCACGACCTTTCCCCTCTGTCCCCCTCACTAATGATCTTACCCATCTCCCGAAGCAGATAGTGATGACAACGTGTACTTCAGGTCTGTGCATTCGTTTTATAGACTACATGGCAGAATTTGTTTTATAGACTATTTCCTTCTTATTAGTTGTTCGGAATCCTGTTCTGATTGAATTTTTTTTCTTCTTCCTGTTGGCTTAGGATGGGAATTCTCAGACAATTCGACCGTGTGTGCACTTCAATCGTGTCGAAATCTGATGGTACGTGTACTTTGAAATCCTGAGATTTCTGAAACTTATAGAATTTGATTGCAAGCAATTACCTTATTTGAAGATGATACCAAACGAATGTTGAAAGATAATTACACTTCTCATCTTCTTCAGGTTCGGTCTCTCTCTCTTTCTCACTCCCCCATTCTCACACCCTTTTTCCCCTTCAATTCTTGTGTAAGGAAATGGTTGCTGCTTCTTGATCTTCTTTGTTTTTGTTTTTTTGCTTTTAATTTGCAGGAGAGAAATGTGCAAGGAACCAGAATTTTTGGAACAAGTCCATTACTTGTGATTCGTTCTCCTCTTCCCATCCAAACAAGAGGAACATTTTGAAGGACGTAGGTAAATTTTTTTATTTTCCTTTCACATGGAGATAGAAAAAACATTAGATAATGGTTTCAACATGCATATTCTCCATTTGCTTTTAGCGTTTTGTTTTTTCAATCAAAGAATGTCCTTTCACAATCTCTCTCTTCCCTACCCCCATCCTTTATTTTCTTATGTCATTGTTCTGGGAAAATTTTGTTTTCATTATTTTCTTGACTAGACTTCAGGTTAAACTCAAAGTGTGTTCTTTTTTTTCTAGGGTCAATATACAAAAATGTTCTTCTTTCACTTGATAATTGCTAAGAATGTTATTTTCTTTGGAAATCTATAGTAAGTTATGAATTTTAACAAAACTCTAAGATTTGGTATTAGTTTAAAATTTTTCCTCTGTATTAATTTTAGTTGTACTTGATTCATTCCTTTTAATTATCCCATTTCTTTTTAGAGGAATTCAGGAGATGTGGCAGAGGCATCCACCGGATCACAGACACCGTTTTCCAAACTTTTTACATTTACCACTCCGAATGCTATCTTCTGTATATAGTGTTCACTTTTATTTTCTATAATTATTTCTTCATAATTCTTTATTTATGTAAATCATGTTATGTAGTTCAAATTTTTTTAAACTTTTTTTCTTTTCCATCCATTGCAAGTCATTACAACCCCAATATGCTCTACCATTTCGTAGCCCCATACCCAAGTTATTTAATTAAACTGATTCTCACTCAAAATCAAAGGGCAAATCTGATATTATTGAAGTCTAATGGATTATGAAATTCATATCATCTGATTTGATGAAAAGTATTTTGCATTGCACGTGCATGTAAAGTATAATCCTCCCAGTTCTCCACCTGCCCCCTGTTTTTGATCTTTACTTTTCATTTCTTTTCCATTGCAGAGAAGAAAGAGAACAGAAGAAAATTGAGATTATACTTGGAGCCCTTCCTATTGTCACTCTTAAAATCTCTTCTCCTTCTTAAGATGGGAAACTTATTTCATTAGGTAACTATATCATCCATCCAACGTATCTGTCTTCCCTTCTTCTACCATCTCTCTAGCACACATCCCCCCCCTCTCTCTCTCTCTTCTTTTACATCTCATACTGCCTCTCCTCTCAAGGTAAAGTAATTTTGATTATTCTTGTGGTGGAGATTGTATGCTGCACTATAGTATGGAAATTTTAATGTTTTCCTAAATTCTGTCCTTCCTTCCACAGTAAGTGTTTCTCTGTTTTGTTTGTCTTTATTTTATATTTCTTCCTTTTTACTATTGTTTCCTTGCTATGTAATTTAGCAGGTAATTTATGATCTTTACTTACTACTTTTTCCTTTTCAATTTTTTTGGTATACATTGTATGCTGCGAGATTATGAATTTTATAGATTTTCTTTTATTGGTTTAAGTGTTTTTTCTTTTTAATTTTTTTTTCCTTCTTGCCATTGTAACTGTTTTTCTATTTTGTCCTTTTGCATTTTTAATACATTTTAACCGCTCTTATCCTTTTATTTTAAGGTGAGATGGGTTCTTAGTTTCCTCGGTTATAGATGTAACTGTTCTCCACCTCCCCTGTCTCTGCTTGGGTGTGGTTTAATCCTCCTCTTTAGCAATTTTTGCCACAAAGTTTATTTTTCTTTTTCTTCAGTAATTTTTCAAGGAGAGGATATGATTTGTCTTCAGTAATTTTTCCTTTGTTATTCTTCTTTCATTGTAATAGAGAACATTTTACCGCCTTACTGGATCCCATCTTCCTTCTCCAGTTTCAACTACTTCAGCTATGTGTGGAAACATCTTGTACATTAATACCTCAGAGCTTCCAAGCCTAAAAGGAAATGCACATAATTGCTTATAATTGATTAAGCAGGCAGTTTATTCCCTGATTGCTACTAAGCAGATGGTTTCTGAAATGAAGAGTTTTGTAGACTCCATTTACTGGCCTTGGCTACACCCATTATAGGATGTGCTTATCGTCTTCTCACCCTCTAAGTGTCAAGTTCATATCCCCAAAGTGCATACATAATTGCTGAACCTGCAAATATGGACCCAGAGAGGGGAAAAGTATCTTTCATGTGTACTCCCATATGAAGCTCATTTCAATGGAAAAAGGACTGACTGAAGAAACATACATTTAGATTTAGTTGTGGACAATTCATATTTTACTATTTTTCTTTCAAATTTAACAAGGAACTTCTATGTTCTTTTAGAGCAATGGTTCAACAGATAGTACAGGGAGATTAGGCAGCTTATGCCAACGCAATGAAGAGGCTTTCTGCCAAGGAATCTCTACTTCTAACTGTAAGTACATCTGTTTGTGAGTACATGCTTGTATCCTCCTCCTTCTCATTTCTTTCTCTTTCCATGGAAAATACGTTCGTAAACATACCATACACATCTGTTTGTGTGTTTGTTTTAGAGAATATTTTAAGAGAACTCCAATTGTGAAGTACCCGTTTGTATTTTTATGTGGCTATGCAGATTATGAGGTGTTAGTTATTAAATATAACTTAATTTTATTTAAGTTTGATCTCTTTATTGTGTCATAGGGATACATCAAACTACTTATGGTCCAAGATTTTGTGTTTTTCTTTATTATTTAAGAATTGGATTAAAAATTTTGGGTCCAATGGTACAGCTGGAGACAATATCATGGAGTTCTTTATCCCAGTTACCTATAGTTTGTTGGGAAATTCAAACTCTTTTGTGTTTATGAAGTCACTAGCTGATAGTTCAAATTATAATAATGACCATCGTGCCTGTTGTTTAACTTAGGAAATCAAGTTTGTGTACTAAATTATAGCATAGCGTACTTAGAATGAGCCATTTCAGCTTAGTAGCTATAAGATCTAACTCAAGAAAGAGCAATCATCTACAATAGCATTGATGATCAAGAAATAGCATAGTTAAAATAGATATGAGCTGTTTTGAGGAAGGAAAAAAAAGGGTGACCACTAAATACATATAAGCCTGTTAAAACCAAACAGGAGAAAGAGAATTAAACGTACTTAACTTTGCTACTGATTATGAACTCTAACGTAAATGATGTGATTAGCTTGAAGTTCTGGTACAGTACTTGTTACAATGTGAGAATGAAAGTAAGATTTTGTAAGTTGTTCATTTTAAGTTTCTTAGACACACACTATCTCTCTCTCTATAATTATCCAATACACCCTCTCTACTCCTCTCCAAATCTCTCTCTCCCCCTCATTCCCGACTCTCTCTCCCTCATTACTGATCTCACAACTCTCTCACGACTCTTTTTCTCTACCATGACACACTCCGAGGGAGGTAATTGATCGATTGATGATCAAATGGATCAGGGTAGACGACCCAAATGAAACGTTGATCTACCTGAGCATAAGCCAAATGATTTTAAGACTTCAAGCTCCAATGATAAGCCCTCGTGTAATTTTATAATCTGCCAAAAAAATTTCTTACTAGGGTTTCATTTATACCCTAAATCCCTCTGAGGTTTTGCTTGGTTTTGTTTATTTGTGCTTTGATGCAAAGCTTAATGGGTTTTTTTTTTCTCTTCCTGTGCAGGGTTAGGCTTTGAAGTAAAACAGAACAGGAACTGGGTTCTCCCTACAAACTACAGTACATTTGCAGAGGTCTTCTATACATCTCCATTGTCTAACACTTTTAGCTAAGAAAAAACATCTAAAAGCAATGATTAGAAGTAACTATACTTTATATAAGAGCTAATGTAAAGACTGACTAAAGTTCATAAGGAGGCTTATATGAAATCATGAAAAGGAAGGAACACATAAGAGTAACAAAAGGCCAAAAGCTTTGAATGTTGGCAAACTAAAAGGGCTTAAAGCTGCACTCCTTCCTTTCTATGGGGCCTGTTGTTATGAAACTGAGCAGTGGCTTTGGACTTTTGTGCCTTGTGTTAATTCACTATTTCTTCTTTTCCAGGAATCTGTTTCAATGCAAAGAGCAGCCGTAGCAAAAAGTAGAGCAGATGTATGGATTCAGTTTGAGGAGGGAGAATTACAGCAGAGGCCAAGCTCTGCAGAAACCCATGCCACGTGGCAGATGATGCATTTATCTTGTTCTCCTTCTCCTACCCACCTCACAAACACCATAACCAGATCTTATACAGAACCAATAACAACAATAAACCCACATCTCATGACCAAAGAGTCTTCAGGAAGACAATGAGGAATGTGGAGATTCTAACACACTTCAGCTCTTCCCTTGTGGTGATGATGCAAAAAAGGAGACCAAGCTGAGTATTCAATCAATGAATAGAGACTTCACTCCATACCAGTTTTTCGAGTTCCTTCCCATGAAGAACTGAAGGAGAATAACTTAGTAGTTTACCCATTTGTCATAATGTATGTGAGAAGTAAGATGATGGGTCATGTTTAGATTTTGTTGTTATTGGAAACTTTTACTGTTCTTGTTGTGAACTGCAGAGGTTGGTGGATGTTAGGTATTTAGTGAGGTGGGTATGAAGGAGGTTTCCTTAAACTGTACTTCCATCATGTTGTTCAAATCAATGAAGAGCTTCATGAAAGTAAATATTACAGGTTTCAATGTTGAAACTTGACAGGTCTACCTATCTATCTCTTATGCCCCTATTATAGTAGTTTCAGAGAGTGGTGATGGAGACTTTGGGTTCATCAATTGAGGTATTGAATGTGAAATATGAATCAGATGTGAAAGAGTTTGATCGATCGATGTTGAAATAACTTATAATTTGGGTTGAAGACATACGTTGCATTCCCTTACACATGGAAACCAGATGTTTTTAAAATTGACATTCCTCTTATGGAGAGGTTATTTTAAGGGGACAATGAACAAACTTGGGAAACTGATAACAATTGCACAATAAACATAATAAACCTAAGAAAAGAAACTAAAACAAGACATTCTTATAAAACATAGGAACAAAGCTCAATCAATATATGGCAGTTTTCATGAAGTGTAAATTCTGCTTGGAAGCTCTACATGAAATTAATTTTAAAGGTCTTTTAACATCATAAAGGAATTAACTCCTATATTTATTCACTTTGAGCATTCAAGTCTTCAGGGAGAGATGTCAGAGTGCATAAAAAACTTCAACACCAAATCATATAAGAGAAGGATAAAAGAAGAATATTAGGGATTAACACAAAAAAATCTTCAACTTCTATCCTATTAAAACACATAATGTTTTTTATTTTTGGACTGTTAAATTATCAATAAAGAATTGGAGAATTATATCATATTAGAACAATAAATATCTCAATCAATAAATAGTTTAAAAGGAAATGGTGAAGGTTCTCATGTTACATTATTTTAGAACATTTATGAAAGTTTTGAAATATAAATCTTTCTCTTTCAACCCATAGTTTCCATTTAAAAAAAAAATTAATAATTTTAGCTAATTTCTCTTCTACTAAAATACCTTGGCCCATTTTAAAAATACAGTCTTCAATGGATACAAAATCTTGATGATATTTTAAATGCTTTAATCTCGTGTTAACTCAATCACCATTTCTTTCTCCCAAGTCTGTAAAATCAATTGCTATAAATGACAAAACTATCTACCACTACTCCTTCAATGTGTATTTATTAGTATTCATTTCTATTATTCTATCTCTCATTTTTCTGTACCATAATGTTTTATGATATGTATCAATATTTATTGAACAAAAATCAAGTACTTGATACTATTTTGCACATTGAGAAAGTCTCATTACCTTATAAAACCAAAATAATTGGCTCTCTAAACACTTAACAAATGCTTACACGTGTATTTGCACGTGCATTTTTACTAGTATATATATATATATATAATATGATTGCATCATCATACACTTAATGATTTCATCATCATTACACCCACTTTTATTCATATTAATTGAATAATCCACATATGATATGCATTTCAATAACATACATGGTTTATCCCAAAATCGGAAAAACATATAACAGACTATAACTCTCATGCTCAACTACATAACCAATCATATGCATATAAGACATAGCTATAACCAATCAATCAATCATATGTATATAATTAAAACAATAAACACAAAGTCACAAAAAACTTTATATTTTTTTCTTTCTCTTCTTCTTTTGTAGTTGATTCTAATATTAGTCCTGATTCAATTACTTGGCATGCTAAACTAGGACACATAGGTCGTGATAGGATGGGACGGCTAGCTCGAGAAGGCCTTATTGGCTCACTCGCTAAAGTCAACTTACCGACATGTGAGACCTGTTTAGCGGGTAAGGCCCATCGAAAGCCTTTTGGAAAGGCTAAACGGGCAACCCAGACCCTAGAGCTTGTCCATTCAGACATCTGTGGACCAATGAACGTGAAGGCACATCATGATGCTTCCTATTTTCTCACCTTTATCGATGATTATTCGCGATATGGTTATGTGTATTTGATCCCTCACCGCTACGAAGTGCAAGATTGCTTCAAACGCTTTGTAGCAGATGTTGAGAATCAGCAAGGCAAGAGGTTAAAAACTCTGCGCACTGACCGAGGACGCAAGTATCTATCAGATCAATTTAAAGAGATGTGTGAGGAAAAAGGAATCACTAGGCAGCTAACTATTCCCCACACTCCACAACAAAATGGTGTTGCAGAGCAGAGGAATAGGACGCTTTTAAATATGGTTAGATCGATGATGGCACAGGCCAACCTCCCAATATCTTTTTGGGAAGATGCTATGTTGACCGCTGCTTACGTCCTTAACCACGTGCCATCACAGTCAGTTCCCTCCACTCCCTATGAATTGTGGAAAGGCGTAAAGCCCACTTTGGGGCATATGCGACCATGGGGATGTGCAGGATATGTTCATAGTACCTCCCATAAGTTTGGAAAACTTGGTCCTAGAGCTAAAAAGAGTATCTTTATAAGATATTCCGATACCTCGAAAGGCTAAGTAGTGTACGGTGAACATCAAGATGCAGGAATGACACAAAGTGAGTCCCGCGGTGTGGATTTTCTTGAGATCGATTTCCCTAGCATCAGTGATGCTGGTAGAGACCTTGATCTTTTTGAGATAGAGACTGATGAAAGCGTTTCACCTACTCTTGGTGAGGGTGAGGAATTAAACACTCATCAAGAGATCGCCAGAGAGGGTGAGAGTGATCATCAACCCAGTGGGAGTGTGCTACCTAATGAAAGCGCATAACCCGCGGGTCAAGAACCCTCTGCACGTAAGAGCACATGTGGACACGTTCTCTGACGTCGTTTTGAGATTGAAGGGGACGCTGCCCTCGTCTGTGTCCTGAGGGATGAGGATGAGCCAACCTCAGTGAGTGAGGCGCTCTCTTCTCCAGCTAAGGAAATGTGGCAAGTTGCTATGGAAGATGACTTGAGTTCTATGGGCAAGAACCAAGTCTGGGAGTTAGTTGATCTTCCACTTGGGCCCAAGGCCATCGGGAACAAGTGGGTACTGAAGGTCAAACGAAAGGCAGATGGATCAATTGACAAGTATAAGGCACGTCTTGTGGTGAAGGGCTATACTCAAAAGGAGGGTATAGACTATGATGAGACGTTCTCCCCTGTGGTGAGAATGGCCTCAATTCGCCTCACTCTAACCATTGTCGCAAAGTTGGATTTGGAACTCTACCAAATGGACGTTAAAACTGCTTTTCTCAATGGAGAATTGGATGAGGAGATCTTTATAGCTCAGCCTGTGGACTTTGAGAAGAAGGGACATGAGCCCAAAGTATGTCATCTCAAACGTTCCATCTATGGCCTTAAGCAATCGTCCAGGCAGTGGTACATTAGATTTCACCATGCCATTACCACTGCGGGTTTTGACATGATTGAAGAGGACCACTGTGTGTATGTTAAACGGTCCAAGGCGGGGTTTCTCATCCTATCATTGTATGTTGACGACATCTTGTTGGCTGGGAATGACATTGAAATGATTGTCGCCACTAAAGAGTGGTTGTCCTCCACTTTTGAGATGAAGGACACGGGTGAGGCCAACTTTGTGTTGGGCGTGAAGATTGTGAGGGATCTTACTAGAAGACTTCTTAGTTTGTCTCAAGAGACTTACATAAAGAAAGTCCTGGAGCGGTTCCATATGAGCAACTCGAAACCCATTGACATTCCAATGGACAAGGCATGCACTTTGAGCCTAGACCAATGCCCTAAGAGTGATGAAGAGAGAAATCAAATGTCCAAAATACCCTATGCAGCGGTAGTAGGCAGTCTGATGTATGCGATGATGTGCACGCGTCTAGATATTTGCTTTGCCATTGGCATGGTGAGCCATTACCAGAGTAACCCAGGGGCAGTTCATTGGCAGGCAATTAAGAGGATACTTCGATACCTACGTGGCACTACAGACCTCTCGCTCACCTTCAGTGGTTCAGACTTGAGACTGAGAGGCTACAGTGATGCTGATTGGGCTAGTGATAGAGACGAGCGCAAGTCCACTTTGGGGTATGCGTTTGTCTTGGGAGGCGGGGCTTTCACTTAAAATAGCAAGAAACAAACCTGCATCGCCCTGTCCACGATGGAGTTTGAGTACGTCGCATGTTCGGCAGCTGTACAAGAGGCTGTTTGGCTCAGGAGGTTTTTGCAGAGACTTAACGTTTCTGCTCACTCAGATGACGCTATGCTTATACACTGTGACAGCACGACAGCGCTTGCATTTGCGAAGGACCCCAAGTTCCATGGTAGAGCCAAGCACATTGACATACGGTATCACTACATTCGAGACATGGTAGCGCGAGGTGAAGTGGTTCTGCAACATATCTCCACTAGCAATATGCTGGCTGATCCATTGACTAAGCCCATTGCCAGAGATGTTTTCCTAGTTCACGTTAGGAACTTGGGACTCAGGCGGATCTTATATGTATTTGCTTTGAGAACACTTTGTTTGTGATGGACATTTATCTGTATTTCTCTTACATTTATTGATGAGCATATATTTGTTTGAGTAATCTTGTGTGTATACATTCATTGTTTGTAAAGATGTCACCAGGCATAGAATCGACCCACTCACACCGGTGATTTGCCTTGGTGCTGGGGTGTAGCGAGCGAGATGAGCCCATAAGCATGTGTGCTTTATGGCACCTTAGTTAGAGCTAAGATGAGACCTTTACTTGGTCCAACTTGGAAGATACCACACTTCCAAGTAGCCTGTTGGTAGCCAGATGTGAGGTTCTAGGCAGAAACCATGAGGGTGACTATGCTAGAAACTCAGGTTAGGCGCTTAGAGAAGCGACTAGACTAAGATCTGTATGGCATTTATTTATTGTGAGTGACATGCCCACCCTAGTGGGAGTTACGCTATAGCATGCACATCATACTGCATGTGCTCATGTCGACCGATTGTGAGAGTGACTGAATGGATCCCTGCTTCGCCACTGTGTGAACCACGTGGATTATATTAATCCTACAGTACCCTTATTACCTGAGACAATGTCACTAAAAAGACACCCAATGACGCTACTTTGACGTTCTCCTTAGGACCATGGATGATGTGGTCCAACGGGAAGCGATTGGGAAAGCTGTTGGGGATATTTAGATTGACATGAGGGGCTCAAGGAAAACCATTGGACGTTGCACCTTTGTTATGTGACTCATTGCCCAGGCGATGTGTCGTATTTGTGATCGACGCAGTCATGAATACATTACATACCAAGGATTAACATTGCTCATCATGAGGGGTCGAGAATGTTAGATCGAGTGCAAATGGATCGTTTGGGGTATTTTGAGACTTTTTTTAGAGTGATGTACTATGTTGGCTAGATGGAAGTTTGATATAGTACTCCTACCTTGTATCATCTTGACAGGTCGCAAGCCCAATTACCTGTATGGAGGATAACGCGGAATGAGCGAAACTTGAATGCATAATATATGCGCCCTGTGTGGGTGAGTGGGAGATGTAAATCGGTGATGGGCCTGCGGCCCAGCTGGTCCGCCCACATGGGGTAGGCCGGCCGAGCCAATAACGAGAGAGAGAGAGAGAGGGACGGTCACTCAAGTGACCGATCCCTCCTCTGATTGGCCAATCCCAGGATATAGTCTATATATAGACATAAGGCATAAACCCTAGGAGCATGAACTAATTAAATCTCTCCCTCCTTTCAAGTTCTGCGTTTCCTAGGGTTTCCATCGTTGCCTAGGGTTTTGTGGTGTGGAGTTCTCTAGAGATCGCGTTGTGCTCGTAACTGCAAGCTGCCTTCGAACGTCCCTTCTGCTGCAATTTCATTCGGTTCAGGTAATCCCTAAACCTATGTGACTAATGGAATGCTCGAAGGCTAACATCTACAATAATGAATTATATGCATCTTTTATAGACTACGGAAATACAGGAACCGCACAAGAAATGGAACTCAGAGAACTCAAAGGACTTCAAAAGTCACTTCTATTGGACTGCAGGAAAATAACAATCTGGACAGATTCAAAGGAGCTAAAGAATTGGCCAACTTGCCAAGAAAAGCATCCTTGGCCGTGGGAACTCTATCACCTTTTGTTAGACATCAAACACTTTATAGATTCATTTTGGTCTGTAAATATTATCAAGCAATCTAGATATCTAATACAGCCAGCTCATAATCTGGCAAACTATGCTAGGAAAGAACTTAAATCATCAGCATGACATCTAATGTTCCTATTATGTTTTAATTAGATTATCTTTATTTCATAAAATAAAATAAAAAAATAAAGCAAGTAAAATAATAGAAAATCAGTGAAACTGACTAGTAAGATCTCCAAGTTTTTGAATCAAAATCTCAAAGAGGTTTATTTTTTTATTTTTTTTGAATTTTTTTCTTTCTTTGAGATTCTAATTTCTAGGGTTATCACCAATTCCAACTGGTTTCAATCCAGTCGATCCCTTATCCAACTCCGTATATTATGTGGGTCTTGGAGAGGCCCCAACAAATCGTACGCATAGTTTCATCCAAAAAGAGAAAAACACAGAAGTCGTAGGCACAGTTCACTTCTGGGAAACAACTATCTGGAAACCATTAGAACATAAAACTCACCGCTATCTTATAAAAAAAAACCCCAAATGAACATAGACGAACAAAAGTGGCCCTCTTATGATCCACCACCATTATCATCATCTGTAGTCATGTACAATAACTGCCCCAAACTGGATTGTTTTACAACGAAGGCAAAAAAAATACCCTCTCCCTTCCTATCACTTTATTTCCAGGTGCAACCAGGCATCATAGAACTGCCACAAAATCTCCCAAACTGTTTTAGTGGGATGAGTCTGCCACTTTCTGCAAGAGAGACCAAGAAGAGTTAGGTAGTAGAAAGAAATTATCTTGCATCCAACCATGTGGTTCATCCAACATCCATACTTTCAGTAGAAGGGGAAGTCCAGACTCCTGAATTTGACATTATACTAATCCAGGGATTTCTCTTAAATCGTGTAGCAAGGCTTTCCATATGAGAGACTTTGTGGCCCCTTAGGATAGAAGACCCCAACACATTTCACTGATGATATTTCACCCACAAACAAGCAGAAGTGCCTCAGAAATGAAATCAAATTATTAAAACTTGGGCAAGAGATTGCTGCCTGGTCGTGTGGCCCTTGCACCAGCATGGGTATGGGGGCCAATGAGAGTGCGCATAGGGCATCAACATGGATGAAATTTTTTAATATGGGGGCAGGGAGGTAATTTTGTGTGATCCTGTGTCGGAGCACAACAGGGGCCACATGACCAGGCAATGTTGTTTTTCCCTTAAAAATTAATATCAGAGGGGAAAAAAAAAGGGCCACTAGATTTGAAAGAGTATTGGTCATTTCTGCCAAGATTTTGCCAGTTGAGATGGTTATCAAGTCCTATACAAAGGCCACTACACATACATCCACATCTGCAACATAGGCGGGTATCGAGTGAACAAATGTCAGTAACAATAATAAAATTTGATTTTATGCTTATATGATGAATAAATATTATTTTTAACATGAAAATGAAAATTTATATAGAAGCTTCCAACATATCTCCATACTCCTGTTGCATCACAGCCGCTTCTCCCCAACAACTGGGAAAAAGACACTGAATTAAATTGTTCTGTACATTAATGAGCAATACAACACGGATACTCCCAAATGCCATCACTATCACTACAGATATTGGTCATATGCGAAAGTGAGATCATAATGAGAAATAACTACTAAGGCTGTGTTTGGTATGCATTCCAAGTCAATTTCGCATTCTCGGACGATAAAAATAGTTGTTTTTACCATCCGAGAATGCGAAATTGACCTAGAATGCATTCCAAGAATGCATACCAAACACAGCCTTAAATTCCAAGTTTTGAAGAATAAACAATTACCTCATCCTCCTTGTCTTTCTTGCCTCCAGTAAAGAACTTGTAGCCTCCATAGAAAAGTAATCCCCAGCCAGATAAAGAGACAATCACAAACTGCATAGGATTGGGAGCACCAATTAATACTAGATCATAACAATTCTAGACATAGTTGTCAAGGCACTGCCTTGGTGACTTGTTGATGTCACCTTCAGGTCTAGGCCCCCTCAATGCCTTTGGTCACCTAGACACCGTGACAACTATGATTCTAGATTTACGCCCCAGTAAATTAAAGAGAATTCAAACATATCTATACAACCTCACAAGGAGGTAGTAAGTCAAAAGTATTGAAATCAGAATTCATCAAAACAATGTTATATAACTAATTTAGTCCAGAATATAGCATAATTTTTTTCTAAAAAAGTAGGATAAAACATGCCTTCTCAAACTCTAATAATAGGCGGCAACTCATTGAGGAAATGTAATTGGAATGACCAAAATGATGTTAATAACTAAATTACGGTTCAATGTTGCAAACTTCTAGACAAACAAAAATACAGGTAAAAGGGCACTTTCAATTTTTTTCCAGTCAAAAGGTAAAAAATAAATACAATTATTTCTCTAACCCCTCTATCCCTTCATTCCACCTCCCTCCCAAAACCAGTGGTGGGGCCGTATTAGCTGGCTAGTCTAATCCCCCCCCCCCCCAACAAAAAAAAAAGCCCAAAAATAGATGTCTCTAACATGGGAAAACCAATGTCGTAGAAAGTGATGATTCCTATGTCAGATGTTTCCATATCCTATTTCTTTGATTTCCCCTAGTACTCCCTATTATGAAACCTCAACCCAATTGATTAGAATTATATCTTGATTTACATGTACAGTAAATCAAGATATAATTCTAATCAATTGGGTTGAGGTTTCATAATAGGGAGTACAAGGGGAAATCAAAGAAATAGGGGAACCTAAATAAGGTTCCCAAACCCAACACAATTCCTAGGTCATAGATTACACATGAGACTGAGGATGCAGCACATGCGCCAAGGCGTGGAGGGTAATAATGATCCAATCGAGCTTGCCAACATTTTCAGATTGACTCAGATGATGGAGAGGATCCCTATACCAGTGGGTGAAGGATCGAGGTGAGCATGTTATGGATCAAGCTAGGGGTAAGCCCGACTCGAAGATAGCTAGTTAGATGGGTACAAATGTTGACAAGTATATGTCATCTCGCGAGGGCCATGTGCATCCATACACACCGCGACCCTTTGAGTCTCAAGCTGGTAGGGATGAGGAGGACGACCCCGAGTGGTTGCATTCCAGTGTGGGGGTTATGGGGGTGATGGAGATGATGGGAATGATGATTGGGGGTTGTGCCAAAGGTACCGGTACCATCTTTAGCTAGAGCCAGAGCCGGTGCACTTTATAGGCGGAACAGTATACTCATTCCACACAAGATGATGACCATGGTGCACGTGCCCCCACACGTGCAGGGACTATAGGCTACTCAAGAGGTCCACGTCACATATTCGTACCACCACCTGAGCAGCAGGATGATACACTGGAGTCCATGGACATCAGTATCGAGAACTTGACTGATAGTCTTGGAGGTATGAGTATGGAGGGTGGTATAGTTGGGGAGCAATGGCATGCACCATCATATGGATATGGGCCATATGGCACGGGGAGCACCAGTTTCAACTAAAGTCACTATACTGGGTGTAGTGAGTTCGGGCATGTTAGCTCTTCATCATCATTACCCCGTCTCTGAGTATAAAGGTCAGTCACACACTGAGACAGGTTTTGAGGATAGCATCTTCGGGTTCCCAACCCCCCAACCACACATGCCGGTTCTAGTTCCACATGCACTAATCAGTAGCAATGGCTCTCGCTCGAGTTCTGCACGGTTTACAGATATGGGGTACCCTCGGTTACGGTACCTCCAGTACGTTAACATCTATAGCGTTGTTGTGGATGACCTCGAGCGTTTCTTTTGCTACACTATCACATGGTCAGCTTTTGTGATTCAGTTGGAGGAAAACTTGATTCGGCATCAACAACATTCTAGTGGTTTTGATCCGGCCCGACACGACACTCATTCCAATACTAGGTGACTCACTAACATTGTTGCTCATATTGTTCACTTGTACAGTCTTATATATTGAAATCTTTGACTCTATATAACAAACAATGTTAGATGTCTGATGTATGAAATGGTTTATAATTTGACGTCATTTCCTTCGTAATGCTTATTTTTTAGGTTATTTTTACACGAATTATATGTATTCCAATACTAAAGATTGTATGAGATAGGCCATATCATTGTATATATATAGCGTAGACTACCAATCATAGGCCAAAAGTCAAACTGCCATTTTGAGTTAGTTTTAAAAAATTAAGGGTTCCATTATGTTTATAGGGCCTAAAATAGCATGGCTCGAGAACTTGGTTTCGGACCTGGTTTTGGTCAGGCCAAAAACCAAGTTGGACTGAGATCTTGGCGAGTTGGTACACTTCTTTTTTTTTTGAACTCGTTTGATGGTTTTGGTGGGGGTTTTTTGACCTAGTTTGGTCATGAAACTTGGTATACAGCCTATTTTGGGCTATTTAAACACAATGACACAATCAGATTTTCCAAAATCAAAGCCCAAATAAGAGTTTGACTTAGTGGAAAACCAGGACAGACACTTATTTATGCCTAATATCATTTAAGTAAATGTTTTTATATTTGTTATTTCATTTACTTAAGGTATTATTCATAAATAAGCAAATATACCCCCTATTTGAATCCAATAAAAATAGTTAACAAATCAAATCGCAAAAATGTCTCTGAGGCTATATCTAACCCAAAGTGGAAGAGGGCCATGTTTGAGAAAATGATGGCTATTAAGAAGAGTGGTACTTGGACACTTGTAGATCTTCCCAGGGGGAGAGTTCCAGTTGGATGCAGGTGGGTCTATACAATTAAGTATTTATCTGATGGCACTGTGGAAAGATATAAGGCCATGGAACAAGACCTTGCTGAGATCTCGATAATATCTCGCTTTTTTGAAACACTGAAACGAGATGATAGGCGAAATAGGAGGAATGCATTGTCTCGCCAAGACATCGGTCGAGATCGAGATCTTAGTGGTCTCGATCATCTCAGTGGGAAACCTTAGTATACAGACACTTACTTATGCCGGAAACCAGGATAGACAATTTCTCAGACATTTACTTAAATGATATTAGGCATAAATAAGTGCATGTCCTGGTTTCTAGCGAAAATAAGTCTTGGTATATACAGACACTTATTTATACCAGAAACCAAGACCGACACTTGCTCGAACATTTACATAAAATGATATTAGGCATAAATAAGTGTTTGTCCTGGTTTCTAACATAAATAAATTTTTGTCATGGCTTCTGGCATAAATAAGTGTCTGTACACCAAGGTTTCCCGCCGAGATGACCGAGACCACTAAGATCTCGACCAAGATCTCGGCAAAACAAAGCATTCCTCTTATTTCGCCTATCATCTCGTCTTGGTGTCTCAAAAAAGCAAGATATTACCGAGATCTCAGCGAGTTCTTGTTCCATGTAAAATAGGCTATCTTACAACTTTCATGGCCTGATTAGGTCATATACCACCAAAACCAGTTGCCGGAAAAAAAATACACCAACTTGGCCGATATCTGAGACAACTCGGTTTCAAGCCTGAGCGAAACCGAGACTTCGAACATTGCACTCAACCACTAAACTAGTCATTATTTGACCATATAAGCCAACAGTCAAATCAATCAGTCAACCCCCCTTTGAGATTCAGTTGACCACCCTTTTTTTTAGTCACTTAAATGGTCAAATTTCTCCTGTGAGATTGGTCGACTCTCTTAGTTGATAGAGTGACTAATCAATCCATTTCAAGGCACTTGGGCTTGGCCAGAACCATTACATAAAAAAAGAAATGTAACTCTAATCCTATGTCTTGTGAAGCTCAGCCTTATTCATAAATTCTTGAATAACAATTTGTAAAGCTTGTATGATGTGATCAAATGCTTCAACTATTTGGCATGGCTTCCTTGAGCATCTACATCTATGTCATACTGATTTAGGAAGCTAAACCAGTACCAAAACAGAATCGAATTCAGAGAATAAAATAATTCAGATTAGGGAGATCAAACATATAAGGAAATCAGATGATCAGACAGGAACAAAACTCAGGTTGAATTCTACTCTTAGGGTAATAAATCCCTGCTGAAAAGTCGAGGTTGATCCAAGGGTTGGATCTGGAGTTATGAAGCAATTTCAGTGATATTAGGAGGGGTATAACAGTCAAATCACAAATCAGAATACTATTCAGAAAACAGAATTATACTGGCCGATAGATTATGATCACATGACATAAATCTTAGCAATAATAATCTCCAAAACAGTAGCTCGATTCAGCAATCAGATAGATGGTATTAAACCTGGAAAACAGGAGCAAAATTGGGAGACATAATTATCTCCAGATCAGCAGGTCTGACACCAAGGAATTCTGGTTGAAGGTGTCCTCTAAGGTGAAGAACAACTCAAAAGATGACGATAATCTGATGGTCAGATTCCCTCAACCATAATTCTAGTAAAAAAATACTTGCATAAGAAATCCCAGATCAGAATATGAATTGCAGAAAACCAGAAGAATACTTGCTTGATTAATGAAGGAGAAGAAAGAGGAAGAAGAATAAGAATAAGGAAGAACACATGGCTTCTCACAGCAAGGTGGTTAGAAGGTCAAACACCAACTATCCTTGATCACACACAAGGATCTATGATCTAACACAAGGGATATCTTCATGCAAGGTAGAGAACAGCAGCAGCAGTTTTTTAAAAATAAAAACCGTGGCTATATAATGAGCCCACGGTTTCCTTTTATTGACAATAGAGAGAGAGAGTTTGAGATGGAGTTGACTTGGGAGATCCCTAGTCAACCCCACATTACAAACCACAATCCCTTTTAAAGTCTAAGTAGCCTATGTCAATTTTAAAAGTGATGTGGACTCAACTTAAAAGCAAATTAAAGAAACTGAACCTACACAAACTTCAATTGAACCCATCAGTTCAACCAAGCTGAACCAAAAACAACTAAACACAAAAGAAACTATCTTAAGACAGAATTAAAAGACTAAACAAAACTAGGCCACACTAGGCTGGCCTCTCTTGGATCTCCTGCGGTAGGTCTTCAAATCTACATCAACATTGCTCGATCATCATCATCTTCTTTGAGTCATCTTGACTTGCTTGCATAAACTCTTTCTATCTTCTGAGATGCTTAATGACTTCACTTCCCATATGATGCTTAGACATCACCTAACAAACTTGTTAGTGCATACCTCATCATCAACACTCATAATTGTCATGGCGTCGCCATGGCACATGGCGTCCTGGCGCTGGAGAAGCCTGCATGGCGACCTACGCCATGGCGTCCTTTGATTTCTTCTTCCTATCTCTCTTTCCCTCTTCGATTTCTGCCTTCCCTCTTCGATTTCTTCTTTATTTCTTCTTTCCCTCTTCGATTTCTTCTTTATTTCTTCTTTCCCTCTTCGATTTCTTCTTCTTGTCTCTCTTTCCCTCTTCGATATCTTCTTCCTGTCTCTCTGTCTCTGTTTTGCAACTAAGAAGTCGCCAGATCTGATTCCAGGAATTAAATACTCCTTGCTTAGTTGATTTCTGTGATGAGTTCTTGCTGGAATTGATAGAACATGATGTGGCGATGCTTTGCTTGAAGGTTTAGACTGGACGCCTGGACCGAGAAGAGTTGAAGGAGTTATCTCCTTCGTACTTTGCCTTTTTCCGTCCCAGGTTGAAGATAACCATAAATCCGATCGTGGGTTATTACAAACCCTTATTTTTTCCTTTTTCCTAAAGTACCCTTCTCTTCTTTTATTCCCCTTTGTCCATACTTTACACATCCCTCCAAGTTTACCCTTAGTCATTAAATCAAAACCCTTTTATGCCCTTTCTTAGATTCTGCTTAATTACAAGATTGCCATCCTTAAAAATTGAGAAACAATAGAGAAAAAATAAAACATGGCTTGAGTATACATCTATTAAACCATTAAAAATAGAGAAAATAAAAAATAAAACATGGTCGACATGCTCGCCATGGCGGGCGACATGTCGATATATCGACGTGACACCCCTCCACCAACTTGGATCGCCGTGACGCCGTAACAACTATGTCAACACTTACCTATTAAGTTGCACAAAACAAGGTTTGTTATATACATTCTAGAGCAACCGGAATGTTCATCATTAAGACACTAACATGCTTAGAACACCCAGAGTAGTACATTGTCATGTGCCAGTAATGACAGTACCTCCGAGATAATATACCACTAAGTACCATAAACATGTTTGAGGAGCCATTGGAACTTTACTAGTCCTCTGCCACTCATGACATTATTTCTGGTATAGTCTTTCCATCAAATAGTAACATGCTTAGTCCCACACTAAGGCATGTTTATTCCATTGGCGTTCATTTGTTTGGTTACCACCAAACACTCATATTTATTATCATTAAAACTTTTCAAATAACAATCCGTCAAACCAGCAGTTTGAAAATTATTTACAAATCTCTGAAGCAGAACCTGGCAGAAGTTTCAGATCCAGCTTTGGATCTCTCAGCCTTTGTGTTTCAATCTGAAACTCAGCAAGATGAGTCCCCCCCCCCCCTCCCTCAGTTTGTGAATACTCCACAAAATCTTAGGACAAAGGTCCAGGCTGAGGGAGATTCAACTCCTTTTCCTTCTGTCCAGTCTACCGCCCAAAACAGGGAATGGATGCTTTGCTTTAACTGAAAATTGTAACAGAAAATTAAGGAAGAAGAAGGTTAAGAACAGAGAAGGAGAGGAAGAGTGGCTCACTGCTGAAGGCTGAAGGAGAATTCGATGTGATGTTGCACAGGGGAGAAAAAAGGAGACGGCCCTATCGCTCAGCAGAACATCACCAGTTCATGCAAACAACAACTCTTAAAAAGAACAAATATTCTTAACTAAATCTGATCGATGGTGGTATGCTTACACGTGTAGTTTATTTGCTAACAAGATTGATTCAAACTGCGAAACTGAAAAAAAACTGGATTCTACCTCCAACTGCCACTATCGATAACTGAAACAAACTGGACTCTCTCTCCTACTGCCACTATTGATAGCTAGACAAGCATACAATAAAAAAATAATAATAACGATAATAATAATAATAATAAATATGAGAGTACAAAAAAATATTCACTAAAAAAGAAATAATTTCCCTAGCTACCGACACTAGAACTGAAGCCAAGTTTATACCAGGTTCTCCTTGGCCTGGGTTTACAAATTGGGTCAAACCGGTTAAACTAGGCTAGTGCAACTGCATCAAGGGATGATAAAGGGAACAAAAAATCCTGTGGTCAGAGTCAATATTACCCATTCAATGAGAGAATTGACCCCAAAATAATTTCATCCATAATTGAATAAGCTAGAGTCTGACATGTGAAGTCAATATTCAAAAATTTTATTTCACTAGTTTGGATTACTAAATGAAGCTTAACAATATCCCAAGTCAGCTTAAATTCAAATTCTTTTTCCCTTAAAATTATATGGTTCAACTTAATCCAATTTGTAATAAAAACTCCAACGAGCACCTTGCTACAACCAAATTCTGATAAGAAATTATAATGATGCGAACAAACAATGCCTCAATTATGACATGCCTGAAAAGGAGCCAATGATAAAAATGGGATCCAGAGCTTACCTAAATCACATCTAGCATTGAAGAGTTCAAATTTGGAACTGGAAAAAATAGTATAGAGCTACAAGCATACAACTGAACCCATATAATAGTATGCACCAAATTCACAGCCTATCTTCATCCTTCGGATCACACGACAATCCCCTGGAATATTGCTCCTAATTTTTTGGAACTGGCAGAACTAACAGCAAATTTTTCAACAGTAACTTTTGGTTTGTGTATTGATAACTCCATCCTGGAATATCTATGGAACCTAGCTCGTAAATCCATTGAGGACTGGTATAGTAATCCTACAATGGGAAGGGTTGTATTTGGTTTTTAATCTAATATATTTCTTTCCTTTTATCAAAAATAAATAAATTTCACAGCCTACTCATGTGGAAAAGAGAAAAGAACGCCCAGTCATCTTGAAGAAACTTAGTAATGACAATATTAACAGCATAAGACGAAATATCGGCCTCAGCTGCAACAAAAAAATACTCACATGCTCTTCCTTCCATTTTGACGGGCTCAAAGGGTCCTCCCAAAAGTTTACCTTGGCGGGTCCATGATGATCTGCATTTTAGGGAATAAGCAAGTTTGTGACTCAGTTAAGGAAGAGCTAAAGATATCTCCTAATCAGATTCATAAAACAATCAGCAATGCCAGGACAGTAGGATCCCATATGCATGGACATATTCATCAAAACAGATCAAGAATATTTAAATAGTTGCATGGTCCATAAAGAGGAAGCGCAATGGAAATAGAAGAAATAATGATAGACAAACTATTAGCGAAATAACTTCTGGAAATACAATGAAAGAAATCATGAAACCCGCAAAACAGCCACTCTTTGAGATTCAAAACTCTAGAATCATAGTTATATGATCATTACTTTTTTCCCCCTACAAATAATGAAGATTATCTCAAGAAGAACAGAATGGCATTAAAACAAAAAACCGTGCCAGCATGGTAGAAAAACATATTTTTGGCCAATGAATCTATTTGTAATTAGAAGTGTAATAAAAAAAACATTAATCAACATTTCACTTCTCATTTATACGTGAATTGCCACATCCACACATGATTCAGTGTGACTCATCTACATAGTTTCAGTAGTCAACAAGTAAGGTGCCAAAGGAACTGAAGCGCCCCCTCCGCCAACCCCCACCCCGCATCCAAAAAAAAAAAAACAAAGAAAAAGGCAGTGGGAGGCTGCTTTATGATTTTCTGTTAGTTTGTAGATACAAAAATAATTTCTGACCTCGCTGGTAGAATGACAAATTAAAACTAAAAGATAAAGAAAAGGCTTGACATTCCCAATCTATGTGAATGAGATCGACGTTCATAAGAAGAAGAAACGATTTAGTCAAAATTCCAAAGTGAATCTAAAGGAGGAGGCGATGGGGGGGAAGGAAATGAGATATGTACCTCCACCACCGGCGAGACCGCGCCGCTGGATTAACTTAGATGCTTGAACCACCGAAGTCGACGATGTCGGAGAGGAAAGGCGAGCTAGAGATGCGGTTTGACGAGCTGCTGCTGCCCAGGCTGCCATGGTTAGAAACTTTAAGGGTTCTTTAGAAAGGCAATGTGAACCAGAGAAAAATAGAGAAACAAAACGAGAGAGTGCGACACCACACCACCGCTTGTTGTCTTTGAGAAATGGAAAAAACCTGAGAGAAAGAACGCCCTTCTATTTTATCGCATATTCTTTTTTTTCTGTTTTTTTTTTTTTTTTCTTTTTTGTTTTTTTGTTTGGTTTTTGGGTTTTTGAGCCGGAGGTGTCCGACCCTGCACACGAACCGCGAGGTACTGAGCTCCCATGTTCACCAAGGAGTTTCCTCCCAGGGCTCGTGCACAGCCCCGCATATTCTTTTCTTTTTCTGAAGACCAAAATGTCATTCCTATAATTTCGAAATTTCCTCCAATCATGTACAGGGTTTTAAAACTAGGAATCGGTAACGAAACCTGCTGGAATCAGTCCAAAGAACCCTAGAATCGGTCATTTGATCTAAAAATTGACCGATTCAAGGGAGTCTTGGCATGAATATTTTGATCTAAATTGGCAAGAATCAGGATCGGTGCTGATTCACTTATCTGATTTCCGATTTTTGAAACCTTGATCATGTACTCATGTGTTGATGCTCCACTCATAATTTTCCCACTTCCTATCTATGAAACCGTATACAACTTGAGATCTCTCAGGCTACTCCTCATGGATGGAAAAAGGTATACATGGGTATTCTGGTTAATACATCGCATCAAATACGCTTGGTTTATTCCACTCTGACTATAAGCTCGGAGGCTGGACTGCTGTCACTGCCCTTTTATTGGGATTAAATAAATCGGGCATGTTGCGTCAGGAAATTGTATCACAGCGTCCTGTGCCTGCAAAATGAGATTAGCAGAGAGGACCGGGCTGTGCCGGCGATTCCACTCCGATGCCAAAGTCAGAATCCTTGCAATAGATGAGACTAATGGAATTTAGATGATCGTAGAAGGATGTTACCTCCCTTATTTATGGTGGGTGATGGGCAGAATCGTGCCCTAATAGGAAAGTTGGGTTCTTGGAGTGGAGTGAGAGTGTTTAGGAGTGATTTCAGGGATAACGTTCATCCCATGATTCCCTTGGCGCCTGATTAGGCATCGTACAGGCGATAATCTTGGACCACGTTGGTTAGTGGCAAGTTTTGAGTTAGTTAGGCGAAGTATTGAGGTCGCCCCTTCATGGCATGGGCCAGGTCGCCGTCCTTTGGGTGGTGACACAGTGGCCTCCTGCGATGGCACAAGTCGCGCTCTCGTACCCCGCGATGTATGCCATTCGGCTGTTCTCGCTCTTGGTGAGCTCGTCGGTTTACTTCTGGCCTTTGTGGCCCCAGCTCGTTCCTCGCGTACTCCTCAGCTCATTCTCGTAAGGAGAGATCTCCTGACCTATCACGAGCCCCCTACTCCCTTGGGCGTTCTACGCCCAGGGGAGTTGAATCGATTTTGAATTCTCTGGCGTCTGCTCTTGCGCGTGCAAACATGACGTTTTGATAGCTGGATGTGACTTGACGTTCCAGTCGTCGGCTGACGTGTGGCTTAGGTCATAATGGCACCTCGATCCGAACCCTCGTCATTTCGACTTGGCGACGTTTGATGTCCCACACGCTGCTGGCCACGTGGCCGTAGGTATTATGAGGTCTAGGCTTGATCTACGGCCGCTTGATCTCTGTCGCGGCGAGGTGCCCATTGGTGGTGGGACACGTGTTGGGAGTCTTTATGACGCCTCGGGTATGCCCAACGTTGTTCATCCTCGGCCCTTCGATGGCTTTTGCCCTTGACCGTTGGATCTGGATGGTTCTTCTTCATCTCTTGGCCTATAAATTAGGGCTTTCTGCCCCATTGCACTTCTTACTGCTACTTTGCGATTTTTAGACTTTTGTTTTCTCTTGTCTTCTTGCTGCTGCTCCTTACTCTAGTGCCCTGACATTTTCATCGGTCATTTGCCAGCGCCTTTAGCGAATCCTGTTCTGGTGCGCTCGTGCTGCTCGCCCTGTCTAAGCTTCGTCCTTCGTGCACGAACTTCATCTTTCCTCTCGCAAACTTTCTAGCCAGTAAGCTTTATGCAACCATGTTTTCTTCTTCTTCTCAGGCAGAGCCTGACAGGGTCTCCGACAAAGTTGCTGGCATGAGTGGGGGTTTTGACCCCGAGGTCAGTTCTGAGAGGACCCAGGAAGAGCGGTCTACGCTCTTCGGGTCAAAGAAATTCAGTCACTGCCAAATATGGCCATTTGGCCCGTTCTTCGTCCACTCACCCTAGTTTGGGCACTCTGACCCTTGCTGTAGCCATGGAGGAGTGAACTGCTGAGGGCAGTGAGGCTCACGACGAGGAGGAAGTAGAGGGTTCCACCTCTGAGGCCTCTGAGGAGGGCACCACAGGGGTGGAGACCTATGAGAGCACTCTGATCGAGCGCTCTCTGATTGCTCTAAGGGACCATTACGGGTTCCCCAAGGAGGTGCACACCTGGGTGCCAACCCCAGAGGAGAGGGCGAATACTTTACGCCCTGGGATAGTGTGTCTATATGAGGTCGCATTCCAGAGCGGCCTCCGTTTGCCCATTCACCAATTCGTGGTGGATGTCCTTCGCCACTACACCCTTTCTCCGGGTAAGCTAGTAGCGAACTCCTGGATGCAGCTCTTTGGCTTCTACATGTTCTTCGCCCAGCTTGATCGCAGGCCGTCATGGCCCTCTTTGCTTTTTTCTTTATGTTGAAGAAGACTACGGACAAGTGGTTCTACTTGGCCTTGAGCGGCATGAGGGGGTCGTTGAAGGCCGTGCACTTCATAAGCCACATGCCCCAGTCTGCGAAGAAATGGAAGGATCACTTCTTCTATGCGAGCATTCCTGGCGACCCCTTTAAGGCAGAGTGGGAGAAGGTCCGGTTGAGGATCATGAATGCCGTACCCATGCTGAGCCAGTACGACCAGGATTCTCTCAGCTTGTGCATGCAGGGCAAGGCCTTCAACGTGCACAAGTTGAAGAACGAGGATCTGTTGGTCAAGCACGGGCTGAGCTCTGCTCGGGGTGAGTGTCCTTGCCTTTAGTTTTAATTTTTCTTTCCTTATACGCTTTCACGAGCCGATCTCCTAACTTGTGTTTTCTTTGTTTTCCAGTGAACTTCAAGGTAAACCCGAGGTCGCTCCGCTCCAGTGCGGCGGAGGACAAGAAGAAGGTGCTTGTGCTACAAGCCCAGCGCATCCAAGGGATTGTTATTGGGGGGTCTACCAAAGCCCCTTCGAAGGGGAAGGATGTGCTCCCCTCAACTCTGCCACCGAAGGTCCCGTCGAAGGATAAGAGGCCTCAGGACGATGTGGTTGACCTCGAGTCGCCCGTCAGGAGGACTGCCCTGGAGAAGGGCGCTACTGAGAAAGCCCCCCTGGACACTACCCAGGGGGTGCTGATGGAAGCTCGACCCAGGCCCCTGGGAAGGGGAGACGCCGGCTCAACTTCAGGTGGAACATCTTCGAAGGTGGCCCACCCCTAGGTGGCTAGGGAAATGATGGACTATGGCCTCCCCCTGGACCTAACCGCTGTCCGCGAACTCTCGTACGATGAGCTGGTGAACTCGTTTGCCACGGACTTCACCAAGGTAACTTTCGATTCTCATTGCGCCTTTTTCATTCTTTCTGTAATTCAGGCATTTTCTGACATGATGCTATCTTTTCAGGTCGCCCATAAGGCGAGCGAGATCAGGCAGCGAATGGAGGCCCTCGTCAAAGTGTACGAGGAAGAGAAGAAGAAGAGGAAGGTCATGGAGGAGCAGGCTCTGGACGCCGGGACGAGGATCTCGGAGCTTGAGTCCAAGGCCAAAGACCAAAAGGAGAACGTCAAGATCTTGACGGAGCGCAAGGACGAGCTGGAGTAGGAACTCGCCTTAGAGAAGAGGAAGGTCGTGGCCTTTCAGAAGGACGTGGTTGACCTGAAGGCCAATGAGGTGAGAGCCATTGAGCGGGCGATCAAGGCGTTCAAGGTCTCAAAGGAGTTGCATACTTTCATCAGTGAGAGAGTCGAGGAGGGCTATAAGGTGGGCGTGGGCGACACCGTTCGCTTCATCCTCCAGGGGAACCCTGCCTACGACTTCTCCAACTTCAAGTATTATGCTCCTCCTATGCCAGAGTCTCCTAGCCCTACTGACGTGGCATCTCCTGCCCTCGAGGATCCTGCAGCTCCAAGCGACCTTCCTGTCCTGGCTGATCCTCCAGCTCTCAATCTAGCTCTCCTGGCCGACGTGGCCGTTGCTTCAGACCCTCCGCCAGCCCAAAGTTGAAGACTATGTACTTTTTTTTTTTGGTACTGGCTATCCTTTTTCTCTTTTTTTTTTTTTTTTTTTAAATGTAAATATCAGCCCTTCATTAATGAAGAATATTTTCCCCAATACTTGAGCACTTTTCTTTATTTCTCGAACTCTGTAGATCGCTTTCCTTAGAGGACAAACTTGTCGCTAGTCCCCAATGTTTCAGTGCCGACCTTAGAGGTCGGTCTTTAGGCCAGCCACATGAACTGGTCTTTCGTGCCAACCCTTGAGATTGGTCTTTGGTGCCGACCTTAGAGGTCGGGCTTTACACCAGTCTCAAGGACTGGTCTTTCATGCAAACCCTTGAGGTTGGTCTTTAATGCTGACCTTAGAGGTCGGGCTTTATGCCAGTCCCATGGACTGGTCTTTTATGCCAACTCTTGAGGTCAGTCTTTTGTGCCGATCTTAGAGGTCGGTCTTTTGTGCCAACCCATTGGGCTGGTCTTTTAGAGCTTCCATTCAATTGAAGAGGCATAGAATTGTAAATTCTATTCACATGAACTAAATTTCATTAACGCGAACAATTCTTATAGCGGTTTTACTGGTAAAATTTTTTCAAATTCTCTGAGTTCCAGGGTTACGGTATCTTGTTGCCTCCCGGGGTCTTCAAGCGGTATGTGCCTGGCCTTATCTGCATGGAGACCATGTAGGGTCCTTCCCATTTCGTGTCCAGCTTCCCTTGATGTTGAGGTTAGGAGGCGCTCACTTTGCACAGCACCAAGTCTCCAACCTTGAATACCCTTTCTTTTACTTTAGAGTTGTACTAGCGAGCCGTCCTTTATTGGTAGGCTACGTTCCTTAGTAGAGCATCCTCTCTGATCTCGTCCAGGAAGTCTAGGTTGGCTCTCAACCCATCCTGGTATATCCTTTCGTTAAAGCTGAGGCTCCTTAATGAGCCCGCTAGTATTTCCACTGGGGCCAGTGCTTCAGTCCCATAGGTCAGCCGAAATGGGCTCTCCCCCGTGGGCGTTCGAACTGTAGTTTGATAAGACCATAAAACGCTTGGTAACTCGTCTACCCACCTTGCCTTTGCTTCAGTCAGCCTTCTTTTTATCCCAGCCAGTAGGGTATGGTTGGTGACCTCTGCTTGGCCATTTGCCTGAGGGTAGGACACCGATTTCTCCATTTGTTGTCGCGTAATTCTTGCCAGTGGCTCTGCTTCTACCCACTTGGTGAAGTAATCCACCGCGACAACGAGGTACTTTCTTCCTCCTGAGGCTGGGGTGAAGTTGCCCAATACGTCCATTCCCCACATAGCGAATGGAATGGGGCTAAGTACTGAGGCCAGCTCGGTGGCCGGTTGGCATGGAATGGATGCAAATTTTTGGCACTGCTCGCATGTTTTCACGTACTGGATGGCTTGCTTTTGCATGTTTGGCCAGTAGAAGCCTAGCTGAAGCACCTTGTACGCTAGATGGCGACCTCCCATGTGACTACCACATATCCCCTTGTGCACTTCTGCTAGAGTATATAGGGCACGACTTGGGGTTAGGCATCTCAATAAAGGGGAGGACACCGACCTTTTATATAGTTCTCCCTCCACCAGAGTGTATCTCGCTGTGTGTCCTCGCACCTTGCGTGCCTCGACCCTATCCTCGGGCAAGATGTCGTCCCTTAGGTAGGCGACGATTGGGTCCATCCAACTTGGCTCCATCTCTATTGACACGACCTCTTTAACTTGGTGGGAGGGCTCGGCTAAATTTTTTATATACACCGAACCGTCCAAGCGAGCTAATGCCTCAGTGGAGAGGCGCGAGAGCACGTCAGCTTTTTCATTTTCGTTCCTTGATACTCTCTGCATCTCGAACACATAAAATGAGCTGACCAGCTCCTTGGCTATGGCAAGGTACGCCGCCATGTGGTCGTCCTTGGCCTCATAGTCCCTGTTTACTTGATTCACGACCAGCTATGAATCGCCTCGTGCTGCTAATCTCTTGACTTGAATGGCCTTGGCTATTTTAAGGCCCGCTATCAGTGCCTCATATTCTGCTTCGTTATTGGATGCTGGGAATCCAAATCGGAGCGCGAACTGTATCTTGAAGCCTTCCGGGTTGGTCAAAATAAAGCCTGCTCCGCTACCTTCTGCGTTACTCGACCCATCCACGAATATGGTCCAATATGCTTCTGGACCAATCTCCTTTTCCATCTGGCCCTCTTGCTCTAGCTCGTTCTCACCCTGAGTGCATTCGACCATGTAGTCAGCCAGGGCTTGGCCTTTTATGGTTGTCCTCAGCTTGTACTCGATTTGATACTCTCTCAGCTCTACTGCCCATGCTATTAGCCTTCCTGACACATTAGGCTTGTGGAGCACTTTCTTTAATGGCTGATCAGTCATGACTGATATTGGGGGTAGGCTTGGAAGTATGGTCTCAATTTCCTTACAGCCTTGACTAGCGCAAACGCGAGCTTCTCGATCCTTGGGTAGCTGCTCTCTACCTCTAGTAGCACGTGGCTGACTAAGTACACTGGCTCCTGTACCCCACTTTCTTCTTTTACCAGGGTAGCGCTCACTGCCACTGGCGACGTCACTAAGTACACCAACAACTCTCCTTTGGGGTCAGGTTGTGCCAACAGAGGTGGGTTGGCCAAGTACTTCTTCAGATCCTCGAAGACTCTTTGACAGTCCTCGGTCCATGTAATGCCCTTCACTTCTTTTAAGCTGTTTAGGGTCTTGAAGAAGGGCAAACATTTGTCCCCAGATCGCAATACGAATCTGGCGAGTGTAGCTATTCTCCCATTCAGTCTCTGTACCTCGCAAACCGTCCTGGGGGGGCTCATCTCCTGGATGGCTTGTATCTTGGCTGGGTTAGCCTCAATCCCCCTTTGGGACACCATGTATCCAAGGAATTTTCTAGAGCTTACCCCGAAGGCGCACTTGGATGGGTTCAGCTTCATTTGGTGAGCGCACAACACCTGGAACACCTCGTCAAGGTTGGCCAAGTGGTCCTCGGCTCGTATGCTTTTGACTAGCATATCATCCACGTACACCTCCATATTCCTGCCGATCTGGGCCTTGAACATTTTGTTGACCATCCGCTGATAGGTCACCCCCACATTCTTTAAGCCGAAAGGCATAACCAAGTAGCAGAAGTTCTCCTGGTCTGAGCGAAACGTTGTGTACTTCTCGTCCCCTTCTTTCATCAGGATCGGGTTGTACCCCGAGTACACATCCATGAAACTTAACCTTTCATGTCTGGCGGTTGTGTCTATCAGGAGGTCTATTCTGGGGAGAGGGTACTTGTCCTTTGGGCAAGCCTTGTTGAGGTCGGTGTAGTCTACACACATCCTCCATTTTCCATTAGGCTTTGGCACCATCACCACATTGGCTAGCTATGTAGGGAACTGCTCCTCCCTAATAAAGCCTAAGGCTTTCAACCTTTCTATTTCTTCCTTCATTGCGGTCTGCAGCTCCGGGGCGAAGCTTCTTCTCTTCTATTGGACCAGTTTTTTAGCTGGGTCCACGTGCAGGGTGTGCTCTGCAATGTGGTGTGGGATGCCTGGCATATCCGCGGTAGTCCAGGTAAACAAGTTAGCGTTCTTTAAGAGGAACGACGCGAGCTCTTTTGCCTCTTCCTCCTTTAGCAGGGCCTCCATCTTCACGATCTTCGCGGGGTGTTGGTCATCAATCACGATCTCAACGAGCTCTTTGACTAGTTCGCCTTGTTGATAGCGCTGATCGTCCTCACGGTTGTCGATAACTTCTACTGCGAAGACTGTCCCCCTGCAGTTGCCCTTGATCTGCCTTAAAAAGGCAGCGTGGCATTCTTGAGCCTTTTTTTACTCGGTTCGGCATTCCCCTATGCCGTTAGGGGTGGAGAACTTGACTTTTAGGTGCTTGGTGGAGACCACAATTCCCAGCTTGTTCAGGCTTGGCCTACCAAGGATAACATTGTAGGCAGTCACGACCTGAACGACCATAAAGTTTACCTTTATGGTTTTTTGACAGAGGGCGGTCCCCACTGTCATTAGGAGTTCCATCGGCCCCTCGATCGGGGCGGGTACTCCTGAGAACCCGTACAATGGCGTAAGGGTGTCAAAACCAAACCGAAACCGTTTACCAAAATCAAACCGAACTATTTAAACCGAAATCGATAGACCGTTTAGTTAAATGGTCCGGTTATGGTTTTAGAAATGACATCGTTTATTTAATCGGTTTGGTTTGGTTTAGACCGATTAATCCAACTGTTTCAAACCGTATAATCCAATTAAAACCGATTATAACCAAACCGTCTAACTGTTTAAAAACCTAACAACTTTTGTTTTTTGATAAACAAAAAATCAAAACCTAGCAAGTAGCAACTACTAAGTAGTCACGTTTCTTCATAAATGATTTCCTTTCTCAAAAAAAAAAAAAAACTAATAACTTAGTAAGTAATAAGTAATAACTATTAACTAATAACTAGTATTAGTAAATAGAGTAGCAAATGTGTATAGAACCGTATAACCAAAACCGTGTAAAACCGTATAGAACCATTTAACCGAAGCCATTTAAAAACCGTTTAACTGAAACCATTTACTAAACGGTCTAGGTTTTGATTATCAGACTGTTTAGTTAAACGGTCTGGTTACGGTTTCTACCCTTAAGCAATCAAAACCGAACTGAACTGAACTATTTAACCGAAATCGAATCGTTTAACACCCTTACAATGGCGCGGTCTCAGGCTTCAGCGTGCCAAGCTCGAACCCAAACTACAAATAGGCATCATATGATAGCATGGCGACCGACGCCCCCGTGTCCACCAAGATCCTGTGCACGGGTCAGTTGGCCATGATTGCCTAAACCACGACGACGTCGTCGTGTGGCCAGCTTATCCCCTCTATGTCTTCATCAAAGAACATGATCACTGGCTCAGTTCGTGCTCTCTTCTCGGGCACTTCCGCCACTGCAATGAACCGCGCTTGTGCCTTCGCCTTTTGGGATGACTCCTGCCCCGGGCCTCCAAGGATACTGAGGATAGCTAGTACTGTGGAGGCATTTACCTTGGTGTCAGTCCTTCTGACCTCTCTGCGGTCATCTCGCCTATCTTCTCGGTGATCTCGATCGTCTCTTTCTCTAGGTCGATCATCCTTCTTGGGGTCGTCCCTTATGGCTTCGTGACCTCGGGAAATATCCTTTCCATCCCCCTTGACATAGCACCTCAGATGGCCCTTTTGAATCACGTCCTCGATCTCTCTCTCTTCAATTGCCTATAGCCCTCTGTGTCGTAGCCGACGTCCCTGTGGAACTTGGAGTATTTCTTCTTATTCCTGTCCTCGGGCTTTGAGAACATCGGCCTGGGCCACTGCAACAAGCTGCGATCGTAAACTTCCATCAGGATCTTAGTCCTGGAGGTGTTCATGGGTGTATAATCTGGGCTCTGACCCCGGTCTGAATACTAATCTGATCTCAGCTTCTTGGCTTCTTTCCTTGCTTCATTCTGGCTCACCCTTTTCTTTTCTACGACTTTGGGGTCGGCCGTCCTACGTGCCTTCATGATATCAAACATGTTGGCATATTGGTAACACCGATCGAGTAGTTGGGGCATGGTGGTGACCAGGTCGAAGGCGAGCGACTTCACTAGGTAGTGGTTGGTTACCCCGTTGTGCAGGGCATTGAAGGCCATGGCATCGTCCAGGTTCTTGATCTCCAGAGCCTCTCTGTTGAAGCGTGTGATGTAGTCCCTTATGGACTCATCGGGTCATTATTTCACCGCCAGTAGGTTGGCAGCGGTCTTCTTCTGTTTGACACTACTCTAGAAGCGACTCACAAATGCCTTGGCTAGCTCCGTGAAGCTTCTGATGGAGTTGGGCTTTAGTTTGGCGAACCAAAGTGCCACCAGTCCCTTTAGTGAGGTCGGGAAAGAACCACATGATACGATGTCAGATCCGCCATACACCGTCATCATCGCGTTGAAGTAGCTGATGTGATCGTTTGGGTTGCTCTTCTCGTCATAGGCCTCAGAGGTGAGAGGTTTGAAGCCTTGAGGAAGTTCAGCTCTCATGATCTCGGCGGTGAAGGGGTGCTGGCCAGGCCTGAAACTCTCCTCGAGGACGTTTCCCTTCTCCAGGGCCTCTAACTTGGTGTTGATTTCTCTGAGCTTACGGTCAAGCTCGCTCTCAACGACCTGGTTAGCTATGGGCTCAGCGCGTGCCCGACACACATTTAAGTCATGCCGAAGGTCTTGTCTGACTGATCTTTGCTGGCTGACCCATTCAGTTCGCAAGCCAGAGTCCTTGGTACGGCTCTGTTCAGTTCTACCATGGGTCCCCCAATGGGTAGACACTGATTGCTCTACCATGCGAGAAGGGTCGTTCGTCGTGGGTAGGTTTCCAGTGTGAACGATCACCGATGGGGGTGGATTCCTTCGGGATGGGTGAGACGACCCTACCCTGCTTCCGGTCCCTCGTGCCTCTTCTCTCGGGGGCCTCGGATCTTCTCTTACTGGTCTTGGGAGGACCGGTGCCGGGGGTAAGTTTGGTGGTGCAGCAGACGCAAGGTTGGCCGCTCTCACGGCCTACAGTTCTCTGACCACCTCTCTAAGGAACTTGTTCTGCTGAAGGACTTGTCGTTGCAGGTCATGTATTTGACCTACTATAGCCGGCGCATCTGGATTCAGGGTCACCAGGACGAATCCTTCTGGCAATGGAGGTGGGGGTGGTAGAGCCCTTGGGCTTTGGCTGGCTTGCCCCCCTTCTGAAACTGTACTCAGTCCAACCGCTCTTGCTATCAATGGCTGGGACCCTGTCGTGCCTACTACGACCGCTGGTAACTGGGATCCGGTCGGTGCTGCAGCCGTTCATCGTAGGGTTTGCTTCCCAGCCTACCCTCCTCCTCGGGTGTTTCTCATCGCCCAGCGGACTGCTAGGTTTTCTATAGCCTGAGGGACCTTCGGGTTGTTGGGAACCACGTTCTGTTCACCTACCATGATCTTTGGTGATATTGTAGAGTTTTGGAGGCTTTGCGATTGTCATTTTTTCCCAAACGATGCCAATCTATTGCATCAGGAAATTGTATCAGAGCGTCTTGTGCCTGCAAAATGAGATTAGCAGAGAGGACCGGGCTGTGCCGACGATTCCACTCCGATGCCTAAGTTAGAATCCTTGCAATAGATGAGAATAATGGAATTCAGATGATCGTAGAAGGATGTTACCTCCCTTATTTATGGTGGATGATGGGCAGACTCGTGCCCTAATAGGAAAGCTGGGTTATCAGAGTGGAGTGAGAGTGTTTAGGAGTGATTTCAGGGATAACGTTCATCCTATGATTCCCTTGGCGCCTGATTAGGCATCGTACGGGTGATAATCTCAGGCCATGTTGGTTAGTGGCAAGTTTTGAGTTAGTTAGGTGAAGTATTGAGGTCGCCCCTTCATGGCACGGGCCAAGTCGTTGTCCTTTGGGTGGTGACATAGCGACCTCCTGCGATGGCATGAGCCGCGCTCTCATACTGTGCCCCGCGATGTATGCCGTTCGGCTGTTCTTGCTCTTAGTGAGGTCGTTGGTTCGCGTATGGCCTTTGTGGCCCCAGCTTGTTCCTCGCTTACTCTTTAACTTGTTCTTGTAAGGAGAGATCTCTTGACCTATCAAGGCACAAACCTCTAATTTATTTAAGATCAGGCCAGAGAGAACATGAATGTATGATGATGGACCAAACTCCTAAATCTTTCAAAAAAAAAGAAAAAATCAATCTCCTAAATCAACATGGCCTCTTGATGAAATACACAAGGCATTTGGATTTGGATTTTCATCCTATGTGGTGGAACCAAGGTACTAAAACTCGTAAGATCTCGGTTTTCTAGGAGGTCGAGACGAATCGATATACAAGTTTCAAAAGTGCATTTTTTTGGTTTGGGTAACTCGAGATCTCGGGTGGACCCAGATCTCGACCCATCTACTCCTTTAAAAGTGTTTTAACTGGACAAAACTCAAGATTTCTCGATCAAGTTCTGTCCAGAAGCTCTTTTCTCATGCCTCACGTACTCTTATATGATTGCTGTGGAAAACTATGTGCAACATTACAGCATATGTCATCGGAAGACTATGTGGCATTAGTGGGGACTGAATGTATGATTCAAGGGAATTTTATGTGATGATAGTTGTAAAAATTGTTAAACAATTTGATGTATCACTTTAACATTTCTAATGCGTATTGCAGTTGTTTTACATTAACTGAATGTGTTGCTTGCTTTCTATTACTAAATTAAGTAGGGTATTTTAGTATGTTGTACCTACTAACCTAGGGTCCGAAGTGAAACTCCTATTTGAACTTTGTTTTTGCAAAATCTGATAGTGTCATTGTGTTTAAATGGCTTCAAATAGGCTAAGTACCAAGTTTAAGACCCAAACTAGGTCTAAAACCCACCGTAACCAGGTTTCGAGTTAGAAAAAAAATGCACCAACTCGACCGAGATCTTGAAATCTCGACTGAGATCTCGGTTTTTCCCAAGGTTGAGTTTCAATTTTTAGTACCTTGGGTGGAGCATGCTTAGATGGGGTGTGTCCATGTCATACAGGAGTAGCACCATTTTACCCAACAACCTAACATTTTGAGCTATGTGGACTAGAGGGATTTGGGTAGATGGCCCAGTCACCCAGACCAAACCTTGGCTGGATAATATGCCCCTAGATTGGCATCATATGCTATTTATTGGCCCTATGTCAAACATAGAACTCTTTGATGCCAGAATCCAATCACATGTTAAATAAAAAGAAAATTACTCAACATGGGTTTTGAGGGATCTTTTATTGCAACCAAATTCAAATCTGGTAGAAGTTTTTCTATGGCTGTCATGGAAGCTGAAGATAACAGGGATGGGATCCTATATTTTTAGTTTAAGAGGAGTAATAAAATAAAAATGCCACTTTTGACCTGCTAGTGAGCTCCAAAAAAATTATTGAGAGAGCGAGAGAGATTTTGTGGTTCTTTTTGTTCGTTAATATAATGTGATTTCAGCCCATTTTCTGAGATTACGAAGTTCAACTGGAGAGGAGTAGAGAGGAAAAAGGAGCTTGAGGAAAAAGAAGGTGGTATCTAAGACAATCTATGCCGCTACACTACCGACTATGGATCCATAGGCAGAGCACTGGCATGGCTGCTCTTGTTGGAATCGGTGACCCAATAGAGCAACGGATTCAGATCGGGTATAGAACCTTTGCATTCAAGTTTGAGTCAACATCCCATAACAAATTGAAACGGGAAACAATAGGTAACCTTAGAACCGCAATTGTAGTTCCTCCAGATGATAGTTCTTCCTCACTTGAGCAACGATGGGAATTGATGATGATCAACTCTTGATTCTTTAATTCGATGCAAGTAATCAAAAACTATCACCAATGAACTAGGGTTCCAAAACCCTAATCACACGTTCGGCCAAGGGAGGGGGAGCACAGTAGATTTCAGCCAGCACTGATTCCTCTCTGTGTCATTTTTATAGTCCCCAACCTATTAAAGGTGAGGTGAATCTCAATATTCAGTTTCATAAACTGATTGTAAGACTTGTTGATGACGTTACTTGACTTGCAACCCATCTTGCTTCCAAAGTGGGAAGAGGTAGAATTTAAAAGGGATTTTGATATCTCTTATATTATAGTTGATTATTTTATCAATTAAAATCACTATCATTACGTAAATAATCAACCTATTTATTTTCCCAATAAATGTAATGTATATTTAAACTCTTTAATTTGCATATAAGACCATTCACTAAACAATATCTCATGATGAACTATAGAGTAGGTAATTAAATATTGACAAACCCCAATTCATTGTACAGCTCTCATAAAAGATTCTATGATCACAATCGGATGCCAAAAAACGTGATCAAACATCATTGAAATAATATAATAATATATTTGATAGTAAGAAAATAAATTTTGTAAATAATTTACAAAAATGCCATTGGATCCAGATTCTAATCTGATTGATCATAGACTTTCTCTCTTCTTGATATTCCCCAATCAAGGGTTGTGGATTCTATGTTGAGCATCCCTTTCCTTTACGATGCATAATCACGAATCCAATACACCGATATATAGTCCACATGACATCAACTATTGGTGTACCAAAACCTATAATGTAACACCGTAACGATAAGGATTCTCAAGTCAAAGGGTTAACTGGTGATGGGTACGCATCTCATCCTAACATAACAGGTAGTAATATGTGTGAGAATTGTACCAGTTTCTTTTCTATACACATACATGATGTGTAATTATATTTATGCCCTAAAATCATCATTTCTAGTGGCATACAATGTAATGACCATATGAACAGGATGTCCGGTCCTATCCCTAGTCGAGAACTGTTTTGGGTGAAAACCTATGGAACAATCTTATGAGCCCATAAAAGATTCATGCATAAAATAAAATAAAATAATTTATTTAAATAAAATTCGGGTTTGATGGACATACTCCAACAATCTCCCACTTGTATATCAATACCAATTTCTCATATGCTTTACACATATACTTTCTACATGTTTCTTAAACACTATAGGTGACAAAGCCCTTTTCATGGGATTAGACACATTGTTTGTTAAGTCTACCTTCATTACAATAACGTCACCATTCTGGATGATCTCTTTAATCAGATGGTACTCCCGCTACACATGTTTGTTTCTTTAATGGGTCCTAAGCTCTTTTTCTTGTGCAATAGCCCCCTTGTTATCACAATATAAAAGTATAGGCTATTTACAAGATCAGGAACAACACTCAGGTCACTCAAAAATTTCCTCAACCGAACGCTCTCGTTGGCTTCTTCATTGGCTACAATATATTCAACCTTAATGGTAGAATCAGTTATAGATATAGCTTTGTGCTCCTCTAAATAATTGTTCCTCCTCCCAACATAAATATCATACCGAAAGTAGATTTTCGGTCACCCTTATTAGTTTGAAAATCTGAATCTGTATACCCCACCACTATATATGATCAGCGCCATAGACTAAGAATAATCCCTAGTATTTCAAAAATACTTGAGGATATTTTTTATAACAGTCCAATGCTCACATCCAGGGTTGGATTGATACCGACTAACAATCCCTATTAAATAGCAGATATTTGGTCTACTACATAACATGGCATACATGAGATTTTTGATTGCAGAGGCATAGGAAATTCTCTTCATTTCTTCAATGTCCTCTTGAGAATGAGAGCATTGGGATTTAGATAAACTAAATCCATTTTTGAAAGGAACGTTTGCTTTCTTAGAATTCTTCATGTTAAACCTAGCTAGAATCTATCTCTGTAAGTGGATTGTGATAACCTAACATCCTTCTCTGGCAATCTCTCACAAGCTTGATTCCTAGGATGTAGTTGGCTTCACCTAGATCTTTTATTGAAAAAGTTGTGGACAGTCACATCTTTACAGATGATAAAATTCACACATTGTTCCCCATTTAGCAGTATGTCATCTACGTACAATACAAGAAAAATACTATACTCTCACTGACCTTCTTGTAGACACATGGTTCATCCATGTTTTGATTAAAACTAAACGATTTGACTACTTAACCAAACCAGATGGTCCAAATCCTGGATGCTTGTTTTAGTCCATATATGGATCTAAGTAACTTACACACTTTGCTCTCTTCACCAATGGTAGTGAACCCTTCTGGCTGATGCATGTAGATTTATTCTTCAAGAAATCCATTGGGGAATGCAGTTTGCACATCCATCTGTCAGATCTCATAGTCAAGGTGTATAGTAATAGCTAACAAAATCCTAATGGATTGCATCAGTACTATTGGTGAAAAGGTTTCATCGTAGTCCACCCCTTCCTCTTGGGTGTGTCTCACATGCCATTGATTGGGTCATCTAGACTAGGGATGGGTCATAGCCACTTTCCTATATAAAAAGCTATAGACACAACTAAAATTGAGTGCATACATATGTGTGCCAATAGAGGGGGCCCCATACATGTCCAACAATCTAATGTCGAACTTCCCACACGTGCCGACACGCTGCCAGAGTCTACTTTCAAACAGACTTGTCGAATCAACAAAGGTCCACTGGATCGAAGAGTGGAGCTTCGACTGACGACAAGAAGGCCACCAGATATGATGCCATAGCCTACTTTCGAATAGATCTACAAGGATCTGTTGGATCGGCGAGTGGAGCTTCGTCCTGTGATAGGAGAGGGATGGTGAAGATTGAACGGCGGCTGGAGCTTCGGAGCCGACGATAGTCTTGATGCCACCAGCACCAAGGTCGACATCACCTGGGTAACCTTTAGCTACTAGTCTTGCTTTGAATCTCTCAACTTTTTCATCAATGCCTTTTTTTCTCTTAAAGATCCACTTACATCCAATGTGCTTAACACCTTGTGGTAGATCAACTAGAGTCCACATGTTGTTGGAATATATTAAGTCCAATTCAAAGCGCATAACTTTTATCTATTTAGCGACATCTACGTCCTTCAAAGCTTCATTATAAGTATTCAGATCTAAATTCGAATCATTAGAAACTAGGTGGAACTCTTCCACTTTGTCTTCTTCTATAAGAAGAGTCAACCTAGTGGGTGGTTTGTGAATCCGCTCACTATGTCTAGGCTCTGAAGGTGTGGAATCAACAATGGGTGTAGGTATAAGATTATCAGTAGGAACTAATGGCTCTTGGTCACTAGTAAGGTCTTTTATGACCACTGGATCAGATCTTTTGGAGATAAGATGCTCTATAAGGAAAGTTACATGTTTACTAGTATGACCCTTTGTTCACTGGGATCACAGAAATAAAAACCAATGGTTCCTTTGGGATATCCCAAGAAACAACATCTACTGGTTCATGATTCCAACTTATCCATCTATTGTTTGCGAACACGCGCAACACAACCCCAAATCCTAAAATGTTGAACACTAGGATTTCACCCATACCACCACTCATAAGGGGTTTTGGGTATGGTTTTAGTACGAGTCCTATTAAGGATATAGATCGCTAGATCTAGGGAAAAACCCAAAAAGATAAAGGTAGTTAACTAAAAGTGAGCATAGTCCTGATCATGTCTAACAAAGTCCTGTTACGTCTTTTTGAGACACCATTTTATTATGGTGTCCTTGGATTTGTGAGATATTCTTTGAACTCATTTGATAAATAGTCCCTCCTTGATCAAATCGAAGACCCTTGATCCAAGAATCAAGTTGCTTTTCTACTTCAGTTTGGAACTCTTTGAAATTTTCAAGGTTTCTGATTTCTTACGCATTAGGTATATGTAACCATATCTTGAGTAGTCATCGATAAAAACAAAATATTCATAACCGTATCTTGATTGAATGTTGATGGGTCCGCATACATTAGTATGTATTAATTTTAACACACTATTAGTTCTCCTACCATCATTGGGAAAGGATTTTTTTGATCTTCTTACCTTGTAGGCATGATTCATAAGTTGGATAAGGTTCGAAATTTATACTTTCTAATGGTCCATCCTTAACTAATATGTTAATCCTATCCAAATGATATGACCTAGTCTGAGATGCCTTAGGTATGTTGTATTAACTGAAGCATGCTTGCATTTCAAATCCACATTTGAAGCTTCATTCGTTTTAATGGTAGTGATGAGCACATTTATGTGTGAAATCTTAGGGCATAAAGCATGCATTTTACCACATTGAACAGAGTTACTCGGGTATTTTTCTATGTTTTTTAGGTTTTAGGTACTTTGAGGTCATTTTATGCTATTATGGGCAATCGGGAGTTGTACCTCCTAATCTACACGTAAAGTCACCATGTTTCTTTCCATGACTGTGAAGAGGGCTAAATTCTGAGCAAGATGGATGTGATGCATTAAAAGTACGCATTAGTTTTGATATCCATACATGCAATTATTTTTTTTGGGCCAGAAAAAAATAATGGGCCAAAAATGAGCTGGAATGCAAGCCTGGGCCAGTCTGTGATTTCTTAGGGATATGTTTGGCATCAAAGAAGATAATCATGATCAAAGGTTGAGATTCTCTCATGTAAAAGATCCCCTTTCTGCATTTTTTTGGGACTCGCTCACTATGCTCCACGTTTTTCGAAGAGGACCCCATGGTCCACGATTTTTGAAGGGGTAGAATGAGCATCAATTGAATTCTTGAAGAAGGAAGACTACATGGCACACACTCTCTCTCTCTCTCCACCGAATTCCCAAGGGCACTATAGGGATTTAACAAGTGGTGGATATTTTATGGGAAATATTCTCTTATACTTGAGAAGTTGAAGAGTCAAAGATTGAGGGAGCCTTATTCACATTACTTGGAGAAGACACCTACAAGAAAAAGGAAACACATGAGAGTGGAATCTATGCTCAAGAGTCAAATTAGAAAGCTTTCAAATTGAAAAATAGAAGGTATATTAAACTAGGAACTTGTATATTTACTTTCTATTTTCTTCTTTTTTCTTGGGAATCAAGTTTTGATGTAAAAGGAAGAAGGGATAAAAAATCAAAGATTGAGTGAGCAACACCACATCCAACGAATTTTAGAGGTGGAGCCCACTCAAAAAGCGTGGAGGCCTCTCTCTCCTCCCCTCTCTTCCTTCCCCTCTCCCTATAAATACTTGTGGGGTGTGGGTGTTAGAGGGTATTGAGAATTCTAGTCTTTTTTCATATTTTTTTTGGCTTCTAGTTTTCTAGTTCTACTTTTCTGAATTTTTATTTCAATGGTTGTAATTTCTTTTATGCAATTTTAATTCAAAGATTGTTCTTCAATTTTGGTTGTAAGTTCTTCAATCTCTAAGTGTAGTTTTTGATTCAAGCCTTCTAGTTCTAGGTTTCTAGTTATTGTGAGAGGAATTTAGAGATTCAGAGAAGGAAGGTATGCAAGTTAATTCAAGCAACGTAGGCTTCATCAACAACATTCATTCAATGCTCAATCAACACAATTATCATCAACAATTGCAAGTTTGGTAGAAGGGAGTAGTCAATCCCATTTTTCTTTCTTTCTTTCATTCTCATCCTCTTTATTTCTTTCATTCTCATTCTCATTCTCTTTATTTCAAGTACTTCTGTTGGGGTTTTATTTTTGATTATTCTCATCCTCATATCTTATGTTAGATTTTTATTTTGATTTTCAGATTTGGTTGATGTAGATGCGAATTCAAGTTTGATAGAGGAAGCCTTATCAAGTTCGGTTCAAGCAATTTTCGGGTTTTATCTCTTTGCTCTTGGATTTATGTTCTTTGTATGTGTGTGGATTTGGTAATTTCAATCCGTCAATCTCGTATTCCGCATTAGATTTTGGTAGGTTAGATGATGAATGGTTAGGTCATTGGAATCATTAGATGCATGTGTTAGGACTGTTAGTTTAGTTTAATCATCTTAATTTAGTTCACTCTCGCATTACTTTAAATAAGTAAGATAGAGTGGCTTATCTCCTCGTGTTCGACCCGTAGCTACGATTGACCCGTATGCTTGCGGTATTATTTTTAACTCAAACAAGTTTTTGGCACCGTTGCTGAGGAGATAATTGTCCACTTTATTTTTCTTATTTTTAAGTAAATCGAAGTGTTTTATTTTCTTTTTCCTTTTCTTTATAAAAAAAAAACGTCATCTTGTTTCTCTTCTGTTTCAAAGAATGTGCACTCAATCCAAAAAATTTCATATGCCCAAATCCAGCCAATCTTGGTGTACCTCATGGGATTTCATCATCTATGACGCTGCCCCTTGATTTGTTTGGGTGGTTTGGATTACATGTGACTTATTTTTGGAGGTGACCAACTTTGATAACAGGAAAACAACATTGTGAGTGCTTTTGTTTGGAAACAAAAACGTACAGTAGTCCCCCACTCTACATCAAAATCCGCCAGGAGTCGCACGTAGGTGGCTGGCGAAGACTATACGGGTTCTCTTGCTGTCAACCTACATGGCAACCTTTCAACTTTGGAATCATTGTTTCAATCTTTGAGGGGCAGATGCACCAACTGTCTTTAGTTCCCTCTTGTTTTTAGTGATTTTCCTAGTCAACATGGAGACTTCTTAATCGGTTTGGGTGGCTAAAGTATGGACCCGTGACTCTACCAACCGACTCGTAAGAGTACAAAGTTTGACCATGCTCGACCAAACTCAGCCTAGGACTCTTAAGGATAGGTTCTACCCTACCAGGGCTGCACAGCCTTCTTACATCAGTCTACCTACTACTACAAGAAATAATTATGAACTCAAGTCAAACTTCATTAGTATGCTGCCCCATTTCCATGGGATGACCAATAAAGATGCCTATCTCTTCCTTAGGGAATTTGAGGAGGTGTGTGTTCTGATCAAAGTACAAAATTTGTCTGATGATGTAGTTAGACTTCGGTTCATCACCTTTGCTCTGAAAGATCAAGCCAAGAAGTGGCTCTATGGTCTGCCGACTAATTCCTTGCTACATGGGATCACTTTTCGATTGTCTTCTTAAAATTTTTCCCTCTTCACAAAACCAATAAACTCAAGAGTGACATTCTTCAATTTAGGCAGAAACCACATGAGTCATTCTCTAGATTTATGGAAAGGTTCAAGGATCTTCTGTTAGAATGCCCTCACCATGGAATTGACTTGTGACAACTTTGCCAAATCATTTATGAGGGCATTGACTTTCAGATCAAGTAGCTACTAGAATCTATGCGTCCCACTAGATTTACATCTTTTACGGATAAGAATGGGGCTTGGACGTTTTTGACCAACTTGGCTGATAAGACTAGGGAATGGGAGTCCACTAAAGAGGCTGAAAGGACCACTAAGGGTTACCTCATTGAGGGTGTACTAGCCAAGGAAGCCAAATTAGATAGTCTCATCAAAAGGTTGGAAGCCATAGTTCCTAAAGAGCTTGTCCCGGTTAACTAAGTCAACCAGGCCCCCATGTGCAGTTGGTGCCATACACCTGGTCATCTCATGGAGGAATGTCCTAACACCTTTGTGGGTAATTCCAACACTGAAAATTTAAGTGCTCTTTATCAGAACAATCCATATAGCAACACTTATAATCCAGGATGGAGAAATCACCCTAATTTCTCCTAGAACTAAAGGAATCAAGCAGGCCCATCTAACTTCCACCATTAAGGCCAGCCTGATCCCCAAAGGCCTAATTTTGTACCACCAAACCCAAGTTTGGCTCCTCATTCTCTTCCCCCTCGTCCTCATTTAAGACCTCATTTAAGACCTCAAATGAATTCTGCTAGGCCACCTCTCCTTGCATCCTATCAGCAACCCCTTGGGTTTACTAATACTAGAGAGGCAGCAAGAACAAGTGAGCTAGAGAAAAGCATGGCCCTTCTCATGACAAGCCACAATAATGTGGAGAAGCAACTCACCCAGCTTGTCACAATCTTGCATGAGAGGGAAAAAGGAAAATTGCCTAGCCAGCCAGAGCCGAATCCTAGACATCAGGCTCTAACTCAATAAGGAACCCATGCTCCTCAGCTCAATGTTGCACAAGGTCAACAACATCTAGGGCCCTTCAGCCAGATTAATGCAGTATATGCTTTACGGAGTGGCCATGAGTATCAACAGGTTAGTACCCCCTCAGTCTTTACCATCTAACATTCCCATTGACTCTCCCCCTACTGATGAGGCCGTTGTAGTGCCTTCTGTTCCAGGTTCGTCTGATGAACCTGAAAAAGTTCAAGATGATTTGATTGATGAAACTAAAGATGATTCTTTTAAGAAAGTCAAAGAGACCACCCCTAAAAGAGTGTACTCCACCTGCCCCATTCCCAAATAGATTGGTTAGCAAGAAGTCTCCTTTTATGGAGAAAATACTAGATGTCTTTAAACAGGTTCAGGTGAACATCCCTTTGTTAGATGCTATAGCCCAGGTCTCCGCTTATGCAAAAGTCCTCAAAGACTTATGTACCCAGAAGTGGACCACCAAAGTGCCCAAAAAGGCATTCTTGGCTGCTCATATTAGTTCTCTCATCGCACAACCAGTCGTAGCCAAGCATAAGGACCCTGGGAGCCCCACCATATCTTGCACTATAGGCAACACCATTATTGATCATGCCTTATTGGACCTTGGTGCAAGTGTGAACCTATTGCCTTTTCATGTCTACCAACACTTGGCATTGGGAGAGCTGAAACCCACTAAAATCACTCTTCAGCTTGCAGATCGATCAGTAAAAACTCTAGAGGGGATGGTTGGGGATGTCCTATTCAAGGTTGGGAAATTTGTATTCCCTGTAGATTTCATTGTCTTAGATCCCCAACCTATTGCAAACATCAAGGACCAAATCCCTATCATCTTGGGTAGACCATTCCTTGCTACTAATAATGCTTTAATCAATTGTACGAATGGTCTCATGAAATTATCTTTTGGCAACACATCTGTAGACTTTAATGTGTTTAGGTTGGGCAAGCAACCTAATTTATATGAGAAGGTACATATGCTTCAGGGATTCCCCGATGACATTGAAACTTTCTTTGAAATTGATTTTGTTTCGGAATTTCAGGAGTATATGGAGGAATTAGAAGGTGTTGATGATACCATCATATCTGAGGTCTGGAGCATCCAACCGCCTGTGGAGCCCCTTGGACCCCTATCCACCTCCATTCCTAAGCCCTCCATTATTGAGCCCCCCACATTAGAGTTGAAAGAGTTGCCCTCCAACCTAAAATATGTCTTCTTAGGACAAGATCAAACTCTCCCTGTCATTATTGCCTTTGATCTGACTTCTAGTCAAGAAGAAGAGTTGATCAAGCTTCTAAAAAAATATAAGGAACCCATAGGTTGGTCCATGTTGGATATCAAAAGTATTAACCCCTCTATTGTGTAGCATCATATACATCTTATGGAGGGTTCCAAGCCTTCAAGAGAACCACAAAGGAGGGCTAATCCTGTCATGAAAGAGGCAATCAAGAAAGAGGTCCTAAAGAGCTTAGACCATGGGATCATTTACCCCATTTTTGATAGCCAGTGGGTGAGTCCAGTGCAGGTAGTACCTAAGAAATCTGGTGTCATTGTAGTTGCTAATGCCAATAACGAATTGATTCTAATCTGTGTCCAAACAGGGTGGAGAGTGTGCATTGACTACAGAAAACTGAATGCTGCAACATGGAAGGACCACTTCCCTTTTCCTTTTAATGGCCAGATGTTAGAGAGGCTAGCAGGACATGAGTATTATTGCTTCCTTGATGGATACTCTGGCTATAACCAGATCCATATTACTCTTGAAGACCAACATAAGACCACGTTCACATGCCCTTATGGAACATTTGCTTACCGGTGTATGCCCTTTGGGCTTTGCAACACCCTTGCTACATTCTAGCGGTGCATGATGAGTATCTTCTTTGATATGGTAGAGCACTTTCTGGAAGTGTTTATGGACGATATTTCTATTCATGGCTCTACCTTTGCAGACTGTTTGCATCACCTTTCTTTGGTTTTAAAAAGATGTAGAGAGAAGAATCTAGCCTTAAACAGGGAGAAATGCCATTTTGTGGTAAAATAGGGCATAGTACTTGGACATGTAGTATCCAAAGAAGGGATCCGGGTTGATAGAGCCAAAGTGTATCTCATTGCTAATTTGCCACCACCCAAGAGTGTGAAGGATATCCGATCATTCTTGGGGCATGCTGGCTTCTATAGAAGATTCATCAAGGATTTCAGTAAGTTAGCTAGACCCCTCACTAACTTACTTGCAAAGGACCACCCCTTTGATTTTTCTCCTAAGTGTCATGAGAGTTTTGAAAAATTGAAAAGGAATTGACCACAGCCCCCATTATTCAAGCTCCTATCTGGGCTGAACCATTTGAGCTTATGTGTGATGCGTCAGACTTTGCTATTGGTGTTGTCCTAGGTCAAAGACTCAATAAATTACCCATTGTGATTTACTATGCTAGTAGAACTCTAAATGATGTCCAGCTCAATTACACTACCACTGAGAAGAAATTTTTAGCTGTGGTTTTCGCTTTGGAGAAATTTTGCTCATACTTAGTTGGCTCATATGTTATTGTTTATATTGACCATTCTACCATTAAGTATCTTCTGAGTAAGAAAGATGCTAAAGCCCAACTCATCCGTTGAGTTTTGCTTCTTCAAGAGTTTGACTTAGAGATAAGGGATAAGAAAGGGACAGAAAACTTAGTTACAGACCACCTATTCCGCCTGCCCAATGCAAGGAAGGATGACTACCCCATTAGTGAGCATTTCCCTGATGAGCAATTATTGGCCGTTATAAATGAACCTTGGTATGCTGACATTGTGAACTACCTTGTGACGGGTGTGACACCTGACCATTGGTCCACCCAAGAAAAATACCGGTTCCATTCACAGGTCAAAATTTTCTTTTGGGATGACCTTTACTTATATAAGACGGGTCCTAATCAGATCATCAGGAGATGTGTCCCTAAGCATGAGCAGATTCCTATTCTATCATTTTGTCATGATCATGCTTGTGGGGGTCATTTTGGTCCCAAGAAAATGGCTGCTAAAGTCCTTCTATTGCACTCCAATCCCAATAAAGGATAAAATACTACAAAAGGGGTATGATAGGATGCTTACCAACATTCTAACCACTACCAGGATCTCAATGCAGTGGCCAACGCATAGTCTTACACTAATATTAAATTATAATAATATTAGAATGCGGAAAATAAAAGAATATTTCATTCCAAAAGATTAGAAATGAGCGGAAGCGTTAGAGATACAATGGATTCAAAGTCTACGTGATAGACAGTTTAATATTTTACATTTCGACCCAAAAGATTTACTAGAAACTAAAACAGTAGAAATACTACCAAATATATACAATACTCATGATAAACAAAATAACAAAAGATATAAATTGTGCCCCAATGGCACAGTCCGTGAGTATACGCTATCGTCAAGGTCCAAAATCATAGGCTCCGATCAGTCCACATCAAAAGGATCACTAACATACATCACCTGCATACAACTAAAAAGGGTTGCACAATGGGGGTAAGCTCCACTGAGCCCAGTGAGGGGATGGGGAGTGCACATACACACAATTACACATAGTCCATGATGCATAAAATGTTAAATATATTTTTCCCCTAATAAACAATCTAAGTCATGGTATATGCTACTGTGATAACTTGGGAGACATTGAGGATCACTTATCCTATCGCCCCAGTGAAACCTCAATTATCACCAGGGGACCTACGCCGGTAGAAGCCATCATGACCACCCAGTGGTAGACCCTAATAGCCATTACTACCCCTGACCTGGCCTCTCCCGCCTCTACAGCCATCAGGTGCTCAGACTATCCAACACATAAACCCCTGTTGGCAAGGGTCGTAGCATAAAGGAGTATAAATCCTAGCCACAGATATACTACATGCAAATCCTATCGTCCCGAGAGGTATTCCGGGTGCATTAATGTCCCATTCCATCTAGTACCCGGATACCAGTATGGCACGGTGCATACAGACCAGGATGGCAAGCAATGATTTTAATAATAATAATTTTGGGGTTTCGGCACCGTCATACCCGACACCGTAACCCAATGTAATAAAGTAAAGCAACATATCCACAATTCATCAATTCATATCCAGCATAGTTTATATGCAAGAATGCAACATGTTAAGAATCGATGCAAGCATACACAATTATATGATCTATATAATTATATATATATATATATATATATATATATATATATATATAACAAGCCCAAACATCATCCAAAACCCACTCACAGTTTGCTTGCTTGTCGTTTTGTGTGTTCGGTAAGATTTATCTTGGTGCACGTACTCCCGTGCCAGATACAAAGTCTGAGGATGCGTGAGAACATTATTAGAAGTGTATAGGTGGGTCCGATGAAGGGTCCCAATAGTTTATTTGAAGTCTGGGTCAAGATAGCAAGGGCGGGTGAAGGAACGGAGTCAGTCAGGTGAGTCCGGTCAATCCCCCACCGCCATTCTTTTGAAATCTGAGAAGATTTCTACCTTCAGCCTTTCGTCCATGGAACCACAAGGGTCCCAGGGTTAGGGAGGTGAGTCCAATCCTTTGTTGGAGGTCCAAAATACATAGTCCTTTATAGGACTTAGAGGATTCAAGGGATTGGATCCTACTCCAAGGTTTTCCCCAAGTGTTACTATTGTTAAGTTTGACAAAATACAACACAAACTTCCTAAGTCAATCACTTTCAATCTTCACCCCTATAGGTGTTATGGCTTTTAGGATCCTAAAAGGATCACTTCAAGGTCCATCAAAACCACCAAGGCCTAGTCTAAGCATTAGTCTTAGGATTCATGGGTTTGGAATCACTTTAGGATTTTCCCAATTCTAGGATGAGGTCACAAGTCCCTTAGGACAACAAGGGGGTTTGAAAGGTATCAAGGGTAGACCTTGGTACCCCGATAGGTCAATTAATTAATATATTTTGGGGGCACTTTAGGTGGTAATTAATCCCTATTAAAATTTATTAAGTCTTACACAAGCAGCCACAATGTGGGTGAGGTCACCGGATTACAACCATGTTCCTAAGTTGCTGTCAAAACATATTAGCTAGGTTTGAACCCACTTTTGAGGGTCTTATTTTTGGATTGGATCCATGGTTTCTTCATAGAAAATGTAGCCTTTGTTTCTATTTTACAATACAACTTGAATCGCATCGATATGATATGTATAGACAAAGTTATGGCCAAAATACTGAACAGTGGTCATATTGTAAACTGCGGGTGGATTCACGAACGGATTCTATTTGTGAGAGTCTGCCCGTGCATCCGTTCGAACCCTAAGACACACCTGAGACACATCCGAGAAGGTGGGTCCACGGGCGGATGCACGATTGTGAGTCTGCTGCTGAGTCCGCTCGAAGCAGAAATGAGTTTTTCAACTCCGAATTGCATCCAAATTGGTTCCCAAGGCCCCCAATGGCTTTAAGGGCTTGTAGGGATGACTTCCAAGGTTCATTAGGGTCCCAAACATCCTAATGGCACAATGCATTCAGGCATCTATGGTCTATATCCCATTCCTCAACCCAAACTTGGGTTTTTGGGTAAAAATCTAGGTTTTCATGGCTTGGGTTGAATGGCACTTCAAAGAGAGGTGCAAGGGTATGCAAAGGCATCCCAAAGGGATTACAATCATCCCTCCAACAAGAGCATTGGGTCCCAAGTGGAACCCAAGCTAATCCCAAGCTCCAAAATTCAAAACCCTAAACTAGAAATTAGAGAAATAGAGACGGAGAGATGGAAGATTCACTTACTTTCAATGGAGAACCAAAACCTAAGGCTAGGTGAGCCCCCTTATTTAACGTCCTTCCTTATACTTCTCCTTCTTCTCCTCTTCTTTTCTTTCCTTTTCTTCTTCTCCTTCTCCCTTCTTTTCCTTCTTTTTCTTCTTTCTTTATCCGGACAGCAAGAGGGGAGGGAGAGAGTGTGAGTGAGGGAGTTTCCTTTCCCCCTTTCTCCTTCTTCTTCTTCTTCTTCTACTTCTTCTTCTCCTTCTCCTTCTTCTTCCTTCTACGGTTTTAGCAATTGGGAGAAATGGGAATGAGCTAGAGCGCATACCCATAAATAACTACAATGGGCCTTAGGGCCTGTTTGGTTAGGTGCCCTCAAACACTTAGTGGCCTCTAGGTTTAAATGGGTTTTAGTTGGGCTTTAAGTTCTATTTGGCCCATGTCTTTACCCATTAGGTCTAGTTAGTTAGTTAGGACATGTTTGGTTTAGCCTTAAGTCTCAAAAGACCTATTAGTCCTTAGGCTTTGTTTGGTTTTGAGTTAAATATAAAACTCATTAATTCTTTAAGTTAAGTCTTGTGGGCCCACTTTTATAGCATAATTAATAATTTAATAGTAAAGGTGAGGGTCCATTTAATCTAAGGGTCTAAGTATGGTGTTCGGGACACGGAGGTGTGGGTCCCATAGGAAGATAAATCAAAAGGGTAGGTAACAGCAGGGGCGGATCCTCGAGCGGATTCAGTTGAGTGAGTCCGTTCGTGATTCCGGTGCTGCTGTCAGGGCCCAAACTTCAAGGAAAACTGCGGGGCTTTGACCCGTACTTCTAAGACTTCGAGGGGACACTTATAATAGTATTTTTAAGTTCACGGTCATAGTTGTTGACCATTGCCACCATAGCATTACCCTTTGTGCAAGGTCTAAATTGCCCTTGGGTATTAGGGTATATTTCAGGTGCGGGTGTAACACCTTCAATCCAGTTTTTACTGGTCTACCCTTTTTAGGGATGCTTTCCTTTATTGCAAGGCTTGTAAAGCTTGTCAATCTTTGGGCCGAGTAACTAAGAGAAACATGATGCCCCTAAATCCTATTCTTGTTGTGGAAATTTTTGATGTTTGGGGTATAAACTTTATGGGTCCCTTCTCGAATTCTTTTAGGAATCTTTATATTTTGTTGGTCGTTGATTATGTTTCAAAATGGATAGAGGCCATTGCCTGTAAGACTAATGACCACAAGGTGGTTGTTAAGTTTCTAAAAGAAAACATTTTTTTCCGCTTTGGTATACCTCGGGCTATTATTAGTGATAGGAGTACACACTTTTGCAACCGTCTTTTTGAATCTTTGATGAAGAAGTATAGTATCACGCACAAGTTAGCTACCCCTTACCATCCTCAGACGAGTGGCCAAGTGGAAGTCTCTAATAGGCAGATAAAATTTTTTTTGGAAAAGACTGTTAACCCATCCCGTAAGGACTGGTCTACCCGGTTGGTTGATGCCTTATAGGCACACAGGATAGCTTATAAGATCGGCCTTGGTCAGTCTCCCTAATATCTGGTTTGCAGAAAAGCTTGTCACCTTTCAGTAGAACTTGAGCATAAAGTATTTTGGGCCCTCAAAAAGCTCAATTTTGATATGTCTGAAGTAGGTACCCACAGGAGACTCCAATTATCTGAGTTGGAGGAACTTAGGAATGATGCATATGAGAGTGCAAAGATCTATAAGGAGAAGACAAAGGTCTTCCATGATAGACACATTATTAGGAAGTCGTTCCAGGTGGGTGACAAGGTCTTGTTGTACAATTCCCGGTTACATTTATTCCCTAGTAAATTGAGATCTAGATGGGTTGGGCCCTACATTGTTAAGTCTGTTTTTCGTCATGGGGCTATTGAGATTTTGAATCCAAGTACAAAAGCTGTTTCTAAGGTGAATGGCCAGAGATTGAAACCAATTTTGGAATTACCTTCTGATAGAGTAGTAGAGGTCATGGATCTCTATGAACCTCTTTATTTTGATGATTGACACTATCAGGTATAACCCCCTCCCTTTTTCCTTGTTCTTTATTTTCTGCATGCATTGCGGATACTACATAATTTAAGTGTGGAGGAGGGTATGAGCCTAATTGGTAGATTTTGATTTTGGCTTGTGGTAATATTTGCATGTTCTGTCTGTTACTTTGATGCGAAGCGCGAGAGAAAGAGACTTAGGAACCCTAATCTGAGAAGAAATAGAAATCCTGTTGAGAGGAAGATAACTAGTGTGTATCTTGAGGTGGGATTTGACCCAAACAATAAAAACACCACCTTATTTGAATGGACGGACCTTTTGTTTATTGTGTGGTTCCTTGAGCCTCTGGTTAGGAGCTGAGACCAAATTATGGCATGGCATGGAAAAGAAAAAAAAAAGAAGAAAAAAAGAAAAAAAAAAAAAAAGGAGAAAGAAAAATAAGTAGGAAAGTCAAAGTTGAATTCCTTAGAACTAGACAGGGCACTGGTGCCTCAGGAAGCAGGGTGACTTGATCAAAATTCCTTGGAAGGAGATTTTCTGAAAAGCACTCTAGCGTCACTGTCTTTATAGATATATGCAAAAAGCAAAGCTACCAAGTACTTGGGTATCTGGTGTATGCTCCACCATGTCATTCAGGGAACTGTAGTGGAGTAGAAATGGAGTTCACAACTTCCAAGAAAGAAAAAGAAAAAGAGAGAGAGAGAGTTATTGGCTTATTGCCTTGATAAATTGTGTGGTAAAAAATGCTCTAAAGCCTAAGTCCTTGGTTCCCTTGATGACACAAGTGGTCCTACCTTAGGGTGAAGTGGTGTTTTTGGAAAATATGAGGAGAACCCCTAATTAAGATGTGTGCTTGTTGCTAGAATCAATACGGGGTAATAAAGTTCAAGTGTGGGGGTCCCTTTGTCATCTTGATCTTAAGTAGAGTATCTTGGTTTCGGCAGGGTGTGTGATTCTTATCTTATGCCAAAATTTAAATCTACATAATTTTTGGAATCATGAATTTTGGGTGTACATTCTCTGCAAACACCCACGAGACAAAACTTGTCTACTAGGGGTAACCTAGGGGTTTAAAGGCTTGTTGCACGAGCTAAGTGCAACTGTGATTCCTACGAAAGTGAGTCAGGATTTTTACATTCTAGGATAGTTTTTGTTTTGTTTGCTTGAGGGCATAAAACATACATTTTATCACATTGGACAGCGTCACTTTGGTGCTTTCTTGTGCTTTTCAGGTTTTGGGCTATTTTAGGCTATTCTGGACTATCGGGAGCTGCATGTCCCAAGTTACACGTAAAGTTGTCAATTTTCTTTCCATAGCTGTGAAGAGGACTAAATTTGGAGCAAGATGGACATGACAGAACGTAAATAAGCATTCGTTTAGGCCACCATGCAATCGATTATTCTTTTCAGGGCATGAAAGGATAATGGGTCAGAAAGGAGCTGTAGTGCAAACTCATAGTCATTTTGCCACTGCCCAAGGACATTTTTGACATTAAAGAAGATACTTCTAAACAATGGTGGAGATCTACTGCAAGTACAGGATTGTTTCGGCAATTTTTCATTCTTGAAGAGAGAGAAGGACTACTACCCACATGGGGGGGACCCACACTGCCTACACCCTCCATGATTTTTGAAGGCCCACATGTTATCCATGATTTTTAGAGGGCATGATGGGTATTGCATTAATTGTTTTGAGTGGAATCCTAGTCATCACCCTTATTCTCTCTCTCCTCCAACTTTTCAAGGGTACTTTTAGAATTTTACTGGGATAGATTTCTTTTGAAAAATATTCTCTCATCCATGGAAGGTTGAAAAGTCAAAGATGCCTTGATCTCATTGCTTGGAGAAGATATCTACAAAGAAAAGGAAGCACAAGTTTGAACTAGAAAGTTACTTTTGTAAAAATAGAAGGTTTATGTAGCTAGGATTCTCCTCTCTCCCTCTTTCTATTTTTTCTCTTTTTTCTTGGGATTCAATTTGTAAAGGAGGAAGGAGAAGGGAATATTCCCTTATTTTGGGTTTCCTTCTCCAACTCTCTCTCCTCTCCACAATTTTTAGAGGGAGAGAAGCCCCAAATTCGTTGGAAGCCTCCCTCCCTCTCTTCTCTCCTTCCCCCTATAAATACCCCTAGCCTCTCCCTTGTAAAGTAGTTCAATTAATTAGTGAAATTTTTTTTTTCCTTCTTCTAGTTTTTGGCTTTCTAAGTTTTAGTTTGATTTCATGCTTTCAATTCCATGGTTGTAATGCTTTTGATTCATGCTTTAATTTTATGTCTTCAATATGGTTGTAATAATTCTAGTGTAGTTTCAAGCTTTCTAGTCTAAGTTCCTAAGTTGATGACAAGACTTGGAGATTTAGAAGAGGAAGCCATGTAAGGTTTGTTCAAGTATTCAAGCTCTTCAACTACATTCATGCAAGCAATTTCAGTCCGGTTCAAGCACATCTTGGTTTTTACTCTCTAAACTCTTAAACTCATTCTCCCTCTCTTCTGTCTCATTCTCTCCTCTTCTATCTCATTCTCCTTCTTCTTTTGTTTATTTTATGTGGTTGTGGTGTGTGGGTGCAATTTATCCCTTCTAATCCGCGTTAGTTTGATAGGTTAGATGGATATGTGTTGGGACGCCAATTTAATTCATGCCAATTTAATTCGTTAGATGCTTGTGAGTTAGGACGCGTTAATTTGTTAGTTTAATTAGTTTAATTTAACACTTTAATTTGGTTCACTTTGCATTACTTTAAAGTGAGTAAAATAGGATGGCGTATATCTCCTTGAATTTGACCTGTAGCTACGATTGATCCATACACTTGCAATTATTATTTTGTGTAAACAAGTTTTTGGCGCCGTTGCCGAAGAGATTATTGTCCACTTTATTTTTCTGATTTTTAAGTAATTCGAAGTGCATTATTTTATTTTACCTTTTCTTCTACAAAAAAAATCAGTTTTTGAAAACCTCATCTTGTTTCACTTTTGTTTCAAAGATTGTGCGCCCAATCTAAAGTCCTTCTTATGCTCAAACCCAACCTCTTTTGGTGTCCCTTATAGGATTAAGTTACCTATGACGCTGCATCTTGATTTGGTTGGGTGGAATGGCATATGACTTATCTTTGGAGGTGACCAACTTTGATAATAGGAAAGCGACATAGTGAGTGGTTTGGAAACAGAAACGTATAGTAGTCCTCCATTCTACATTAGAATCCACTTGGAGTTGCACATAGGTGGCTATAGAAGACTATACGGGTTCCCTTGCTGTCAACCTATATGGCATCCTTACAGCTTTGGAACTGTTGTTTCGATTCTTGAGGGACAGATGCACTATCTACCTTGGACTCCCTCTTATTTTTGGTGATTTTTTTTTAAGTCTTTTATTTTTCTTTAAATTTTTCTAAAGGAGACCTCGTTTCTGTTTAAGTGGCTTCAGTGTGGACTCGTGATTTAAGTAATTGTCTTATTAGAATACCACCTTCTCCCACTACCCTTGACCCCACCTTTGACCATGGGTGACCAACAACCCAAGACTCTTAAGGATAGGTTTTACCCTACCCGGGCTATACAACCTTCTTGCATTAGTCTGCCTACTGTTACAGGGAACAATTATGAACTCAAGACCAACTTCATTAGCATGCTACCCCACTTCCATGGGATGGCCAATGAAGATGCATATCTCTTCCTTAGGAAATTTGAGGAGGTTTGTGTTCTAATTAAGGTTCAAAATTTAACTGATGATGCAGTTAGGCTTAGGTTTATACCCTTTGCCCTGAAAGACCAGGCCAAGAAGTGGCTCTATGAACTGCCTACTAATTCCATTACCACATGGGATCAGTTTACCATTGTCTTCTTGAGAAAATTTTTGCCTCTTTACAAGACCAATAAGCTCAAGAGTGACATACTCCAGTTTAGGCAAAAACCACAAGAGTCCTTCTCTAAATTCATGGAAAGATTCAAGGATCTCCTCTTAGAATGCCCTCACCATGGTTTTGACTTGTAGCAGCTATGCCAAATTATTTATGAGGGCATTGACTTTTAGACCAAGCAACTTGTAGAGTCCATGTGTCCTACAGGCTTTACCTCTTTTCAGAGGAGAATGATGCATGGACATTCTTAACCAACTTGGCTGAAAAAACTAAGGAGTGGGAATCTTTCCAAGAGACTGAAAAGACCACTAAGGGGTACCTCATCAAGGGTATGCCAGCCAAAGAGGCCAAACTTGACAACCACATAAAAAGGTTGGAGTCCATAGTTCTTAAAGAGTCTATACCAGGTCAACCATGTGTCTATATGCAGTTGGTGCCGTACTCCTGGACATCTTTTGGAGGAATGTCCCAACACCTTTGTAGGCAATTCCAACACTGAGAATGTAAGTGCTCTCTACCAAAATAATCCATATAGCAATACTTACAACCCAGGATGGAGAAATCACCCTAATTTCTCCTGGAACCAAGGGAACCAAGCAGACCCATCCAACTTTCACAATCAAGGCCAGCTTGGTGTCTAAAGGCCCAACTTTGCATCACAAAACCAAGGCATGTCTCCTAACCCCTTCCCCCCTCGTCCTCCTCTAGGACCTTCTATAAATTCTGCTAGGCCTCCTCTCCTTGCACCTTATTAGCAACCCCCAGGGGTTTACCAATACAGGAGAAACACCATGAATAGGTGAGATGGAGAAAAGGATGGCCCTTATGGAGAAACAACTCACCCAGATTGTCACAATCTTGTATGAGAGGGAAATAGGGAAGTTACCTAGCCAACCTGAGCCAAATCCTAGGCATCAGGTTCATAATCAGTAAAGTACCCAAGCTCCTCTACTCAATCTGGTACAAGGCCAACAGCTTCAAGGGCCCTCTAGCCAGGTTAATGTTGTATATGCTTTAAGGAGTGGCCGTGAGTATCAACTGGCTAGTGCACCTCAGTCTTTACCATCTCATACTCCTGTTGGCTCTCCCCCTTCTGAAGAGGCCGTTGTAGTGCCTACTATTTCAAGTTCGTCTGATGAACCTGAAGAAATTCCAGATGATTTGGTTGAGGAAACCAAAGATGATTCTGTTGAGGAAGTGAAAAAGACCACCCCTGAAAGAGTTTATACCCCACCTGCCCCTTTTCCAAATAGGTTGGTTAGCAAGAAGTCTCCTTCTGTGGAGAAAATATTGGATGTTTTTAAATAGGTTCAGGTGAATATCCCCTTGGTGGATGCTATTGCTTAGATCCCCGCTTATGCTAAAGTCCTTAAAGATTTATGCACACAAAAGCGGACCACCAATGTGCTCAAAAAGGCATTCTTGGCTGCTAACATTAGTTCTCTCATCTCACAGCCAGTAGCAGCCAAGCATAAGGATCTTGGAAGTCCCACCATCTCTTGCACTATAGACAACACCACTATTGATCATGCTCTATTGGACCTTGGTGCAAGTGTGAACCTATTACCCTTTCATGTCTACCAACAACTAGGATTGGGAGAGCTGAAACCCACCAAAATCACTCTTCAGCTTGCAGATTGGTTGGTTAAAATTCCCAAGGGGATGATTGAGGATGTCCTGTTGAAGGTTGGAGAATTTATCTTTCCTGAGGATTTTATTATCTTAGATACCCAACCTACTGCCAATTTCAAGGACCAAATCCCCATTATTTTGGGTAGGCCATTCCTAGCTACTAGTAATGCTTTAATCAATTGCAGAAATGATCTCATAAAATTATCTTTTGGCAATACTTCTGTTGACTTCAATGTGTTTAGGTTGGGCAAACAACCTGATATAGATGAAGAGGTGCATATGTTTTAGGGATTTCTCGATGATGTTGACACTTTCTTTGAGATTGATTTTGATTCAGGATTTCAAGAATGTATGTAGGAATTGGAGGGTGTTGATGATATCCCCTTATCTGAGGTTTAGAGGATCCAACCACCTTTGGAGCCCCTTGGACCCCTATCTACCTCCATTCCCAAACCCTCCATTATTGAGCCCCCCACATTAGAGTTGAAGGCATTGCCCTTCAACCTCAAGTATGCCTTCCTAGGACATGATCATACTTTTCCTATTATTATTGTTTCTGATTCGACTTCTATTCAGGAAGAAGAGTTGATTAAGCTTCTAAAGGAGCATAAGAAAGCCATAGGTTGGACCATGTCTGACATCAAAGGTATTAGTCCCTCCATTGTTCAACATCGTATCCATCTAATGGAGAGTTCCAATCCTTCTAGGGAACCCCAAAGAAAGGCTAATCCTATGATGAAAGAGGCAATCAAGAAAGAGATCCTAAAGTGCTTGGATCATGGCATTATTTATCTCATTTCTGATAGCCAATGGGTGATTCCTGTGTAGGTTGTGCCTAAGAAAAGAGGAGTCATTGTAGTTGAGAATGCCAATAATGAATTGATTCCAACCCGTATCCAAACGGGATGGAGAGTGTGCATTGACTATAGAAAATTAAATGCAACAACATGAAAGGACCACTTCCCCTTGCTTTTTATTGATCAGATGTTAGAGAGACTAGCTGGCCATGAATATTATTGCTTTCTTGATGGTTATGTAGGCTATAACCAAATCCCTATTGCTCTAGAGGATCAACACAAGACCACTTTCACCTGCCCTTATGAAACTTTTGCTTACCGGCGTATGCCTTTTGGGCTTTGCAATGCCCCTGCTACATTCCAAAGGTGCATGATGAGTATCTTTTCTGATATGGTAAAGCACTTCTTAGAGATGTTTATGGATGATTTTTCTATTTACGGCTCTACCTTTTCTAATTGCTTGCATCACCTTTCTTTGGTTCTCAAAAGATGCATAGAAAAGAACTTGGTCTTGAATTGGGAGAAGTGCCACTTCATGGTGAAGCAAGGCATAGTTCTTGGTCACATTGTGTCTAAAGAGGGGATTAAGGTTGATAGATCTACGGTGGACCTTATTGTCAATTTGCCACCACCCAAGAGTGTGAAGGACATTAGATCTTTTTTGGACCATGCTGATTTTTACAAGAGATTCATCAAGGACTTTAGCCAGATAGCTAGACCTCTCACTTCCCTCTTGGCAAAGGACTGTTCAGTTGATTTCTCTCCTGAGTGTCATAAGAGCTTTGAGCAATTGAAAGACGCATTGACCTCCACACCCATTATACAAGTTCCAAAATGGACAGTGCCAATTGAGCTTATGTGTGATGCCTCTGATTTTACTATAAGGGCTATTCTTGGGCAAAAAATCAACAAATTGCCCCATGTGATTTATTATGCCAGTAGGACTCTAGATGATGCACAACTTAATTATACTACCACTGAGAAAGAATTTTTGGCTGTTGTATTTGCTCTAGAGAAGTTCAGGCCCTACTTGATTGGCTCATATGTTATTGTTTACACTGACCATGCAGCTATCAAATATCTTGTGCAGAAGAAAGATGCCAAGGCTCATCTCATTAGGTGGGTCCTCTTGTTGCAGGAATTTGATCTGGAAATTAGGGATAAGAAAGGGTGTGAAAATTTGGTTGCAGACCATCTATCCCGGCTGCCTAATTCTTTGACTGTTGATTCTCCAGTCAACGAGAACTTTCCTAATGAATATCTGATGGCAGTGTCTAGTGAACCTTGATTTGCTAACATTGTCAATTATCTGGTTACGGGTGTGATACCTGCAGATTGGTCCACCCAAAATAAGAATCATTTCTTTTCACAGGTACAATATTTCTTTTAGGACGATCCTTATCTTTTTAAGACTTATCCGGATCAAGTAATCCAGAGGTATGTTCCTGATCATGAGCAACAATCTGTCTTATCTTTTTGCCATGATCAGGCTTGTGGAGGCCACTTTGGGCCCAATAAGACTGCGACCAAGGTTTTACAGTGTGGATTCTATTGGCCTAGTCGGTTTAAAGATGTTTTTACTTATTACAAGGCGTGTTATTCATGCCAATCTTTAGGGCGTTTTTCTAGGAGGAATATGATGCCCCTCAACCCAATTCTGGTGGTTGAGGTATTTGATGTATAGGGTATTGATTTCATGGGGCTTTTCCCTAATTCTTTTGGTAACCGGTACATATTACTTACTGTGGACTATGTGTCCAAATGGATTGAGGCAATTGCTTGTAAGACCAATGACCACAAGGTAGCTGTGAAATTTTTAAAGGAGAACATTTTCTCCCGTTTTGGTACTCCCCGTGCTATCATTAGTGATCGGGGCAAGCATTTTTGTAACCGGCCCTTTGAGGCCCTCATGAGAAAGTATGGTGTCATCCATAAGTTGGCCACACCCTATCATCCCCAGACTAGTGGCCAGGTTGAAGTTACAAATAGGCAGATAAAGCAAATTCTTGAGAAAATCATCAACCCGAACCGCAAGGATTGGTCTAACCGGTTGGTAGATACTTTGTGGCTCATAAGACCGCCTTTAAGACCGATCTTGGTCAATCTCTTTACCGTCTGGTGTATGGAAAGGCGTGTCACTTACCTGTTGAGCTTGAGCACAAGGCTTTTTGGGCTATCAAGAAGCTTAACTTTGACCTACCCACTACAGGTGCCCATAGGAAACTCCAACTATCTGAGTTGGAAGAGCTTAGGAATGAGGCATATGAGAATGCCCGGATTTACAAGGCAAAAACCAAGGCTTTCCATGATAGGCACATTTTGAGAAAATCTTTTGAGGTAGGTCAGAAAGTTTTGTTGTACAATTCTCGTTTGCACATCTTTCCAAGTAAGCTGCGTTCTAGATGGGATGACCCCTATATTGTTCAGACTGTTTATCCTCATGGGGCTGTTGAGGTTGCCAATCCTAGTACAGATGCTACTTTCAAGGTCAATGGCCAAAGATTGAAGCCATGCATAAAGATGCCCACTCCACTTGTAGAAGAGATCATGGATCTCCATGAGCCTCTTTACCTTGAAGAATGACCTCCTGGTATGTTTGCCTTCCCTTGTCCTTACTCTTTCTTTTCTGCATGCATTGGGGACATTGCATGAATTAAGTATGGGGGGTGTGTTGGACTTGAATGGTGAATTTTGTGAATTTTTTATTGTGGCGAAAGTTTGGTTTGGTGCATAAGTTTCTTTGATTGCGAAGCGAGAGAGAGAGAGGGAATTACGTGCCCTAGCGTGTGAAATAATAAAAAAATCCCTTTTCAAGGATGGTAGTTGGTTTGTATCTGGTGAGAGGGATTGAGTTGGAAAATATGAGCGTTATTTCATTTGATGGCTAGATTCCTCTATGTGTTTTATGGACCCCTTTGATCTTTTGGCTAGTAGTTGAGACCAATTTGTTTGTGGCAAGGCAAGACATGAAAGTGAATGGAAAGAAAAAAATAGAAAAAAAGAAACAGAAAGGAAACTGGAATTCCTTGGGACTAGACATTGTTGCCTCAGGAAGCAAGGTGACTTGTTCGAAATTCCTTGGAAGGAAACTCAAAAAAAAAAAAAAAAAAAAAAAAAAAAACCTCTTGCATCAATGTCTCAATGTCTTATGGATATATGCAAAAAGCGAAGCTACCAAGTACTTGGGTGTCTGGTGTATGCTCCACCATGTCATTCAAATAACAGTAGTGGAGTAGAAATAGAGTTTGTTGTTGAGAAAGAAAAAAGCTTTTGCCTTAATGCCTGGAAAGAAAGTATGGTAAAAAATACTCAAAGCCTAAGTCTTTGGTTCCATCGATGCTATGAGTGGTTTAACTGAAGGGTGAGTAGTGTTCAGAAAATATGAGGAGACCCCTTAATCTTGATGCGTTCTTGTTACTTGAATTGATGTGGGGTGATAAAATTCAAGTGTGAGGGAACCTTTGGCTCCTTGATCTTTAGTTGAGCAGTTTTAGAGCTTGTGTGCACTATCCTACTTATGCCATGATTAAAATTTGCATCATCTTTTGACTTATTGAATTTTGGGTGTACATTCACTACAAACACCCACGAGACAAAACTCGTCCACTAGGGGTAACCTAGGGCTTCAAAGGCTTGTTGCACATGCTAAGTGCAACCGTGATTCCTACGAAAGTGAGTTAGGATTTTTTGCATTCTAGGTTAGTTTTTCTTTTGCTTTACTTGAGGACAAGTAACGTTCAAGTGTGGGGGAATCTGATGAGCACATTTATGTGTGAAATCTTAGGGCATAAAACATACATTTTATCACATTGGACAGAGTTACTTTGGTGCTTTCTTGTGCTTTTCAGGTTTTGGGCTATTTTAGGATATTCTGGACTACCAAGAGTTGTATGTCCCAAGTTACACATAAAGTTGCCATTTTTCTTTCCATGGATGTGAAGATGACTAAATTTGGAGCAAAATGGACGTGGCGGAACGCAAGTACGCATTTGTTTAGGCCACCATGCAATCGATTATTCTTTTCAGGGTAGGAAAGGATAATGGGTCAGAAAGGAGCTGTAGTGCAAGCCCATAGTCATTTTGCCACTGCCCAAGGACATTTTTGACATTAAAGAAGGTACTTCTAAGCAATGGTGGAGATCTACTGCAAGTACAGGATTGTTTCGGTAATTTTTCATTCTTGAAGAGAGAGAAGGACTGCTACCCACATGGGGGGACCCACACTGCCTACACCCTCCACGATTTTTGAAGGCCCACATGTTATCCACGATTTTTAGACGGCATGATGGGTATTGCATTAATTGTTTTGAGTGGAATCCTAGTCATCAACCTTATTCTCTCTCTCCTCCAACTTTTCAAGGGCACTTTTGGAATTTTAGTGGGATAGATTTCTTTTGAAAAATATTCTCTCATCCATGGAAGGTTGAAAAGTCAAAGATGCCTTGATCTCATTCCTTGGAGAAGATATCTACAAAGAAAAGGAAGCACAAGTTAGAACTAGAAAGTTACGTTTGTAAAAATAGAAGGTTTATGTAGCTAGGATTCTCTTCTCTTCCTCTTTCTATTTTTTCTCTTTTTTCTTGGGATTCAAGGCATTGTAAAGGAGGAAGGAGAAGGGAATATTCCCTTATTTTGGGTTTCCTTCTCCAACTCTCTCTCCTCTCCACGATTTTTAGAGGGAGAGAAGCCCCAAATTCGTTGGAAGCCTCCCTCCCTCTCTTCTCTTATCTCTTCTCTCCTTCCCCCTATAAATACCCCTAGCCTCTCCCTTGTAAAGTAGTTCAATTAATTAGTGAAATTTCTTCTTCTCTTCTTCTAGTTTTTGGCTTTCTAAGTTCTAGTTTGATTTCATGCTTTCAATTCCATGGTTGTAATGCTTTTGATTCATGCTTTAATTTTATGTCTTCAATATGGTTGTAACAATTATAGTGTAGTTTCAAGCTTTCTAGTCTAAGTTCCTAAGTTGATGACAAGACTTGGAGATTTAGAAGAGGAAGCCATGCAAGGTTTGTTCAAGTATTCAAGCTCTTCAACTACATTCATGTAAGCAATTTCAGTCCGATTCAAGCACATCCAGGTTTTTACTCTCTAAACTCTTAAACTCATTCTCCCTCTCTTTTCTCTCATTCTCTCTCTCTCTTCTATCTCGTTCTCTTTCTTCTTTTATTGTTTTTTATGTGGTTGTGGTGTGTGGCTGCAATTGATCCCTTCCAATCCACGTTAGTTTGATAGGTTAGATGGATATGTGTTAGGACGCCAATTTAATTCATGCCAATTTAATTCGTTAGATGCTTGGGAGTTAGGACGCGTTAATTTGTTAGTTTAATTAGTTTAATTTAACACTTTAATTTGGTTCACTTTACATTACTTTAAAGTGAGTAAAATAGGGTGGCGTATATCTCCTTAAGTTCGACTCGTAGCTACGATTGATCCGTACGCTTGCGGTTATTATTTTGTGCAAACAAGGACAAACAAAGTTCAAGTATGGGAGAATCTGATGAGCACATTTATGTGTGAAATCTTAGGGCATAGAGCATGCATTTTATCACATTGAATAGAATTACTCGAGTATTTTTCTGTGTTTTTCAGGTTTTAGGTACTTTGAAGTCATTTTATGCTATTCTAGGCTATCACGAGCTTTATCTCCTAATCTACACGTAAAGTTACCATGTTTCTTTCCATAGCTGTGAAGAGAGCTGCATTCTGAGCAAGATGGACGTGATGCATTAAAAGTACGCATTAGTTTTGACATCCATACATGCGATTATTATTTTTGGGCCAGAAAAGAATAATGAGCCAGAAAAGAATAATGGGCCAGAAATGAGCTGGGATGCAAGCCCGGGCCAGTCTGTGATTTCCCAGGGATATATTTGGCATAAAAGAAGACAATCATGATCAAGGGTTGAGATTCTCTCATGCAAAAGATCCCCTTTCTACTTTTTTTGGGACTCCCTCACTATGCTCCACGTTTTTCAAAGAGGACCCCATGGTCCGCAATTTTTGAAGGGGTAGAATGGACATCAATTTAATTCTTGAAGAAGGAAGGCCACATGGCACACTCTCTCTCTCTCTCTCCATCGAATTTTCAAGGGTAATATGGGGATTTAAAAAGTAGTGGATATATTGTGAGAAATATTCTCTTATACTTAAGAAGTTGAAGAGTCAAAGATTGAGGGAGCCTTATTCACATTACTTGGAGAAGACATCTACAAGAAAAAGGAAACACATGAGAGTGGAATCTATGCTCAAGAGTCAAATTAGAAAGCTTTCAAATTAGAAAATAGAAGGTGTATTAAACTAGGAACTTATATATTGTACTTTCTATTTTCTTCTTTTTTCTTGGGAATCAAGTTTTGATGTAAAAGGAAGAAGGGATAAAAAAATCAAAGATTGAGTGAGCAACACCACATCCAACGAATTTTGGAGGTGGGGCCCACTCAAAAAGCGTGGAGGCCTCTCTCTCCTCCGCTCTCTTCCTTCCCCTCTCCCTATAAATACTTGTGGGGTGTGGGTGTTAGAGGGTATTGAGAATTCTATTCTTTTTTCATATTTTTTTTGGTTTCTAGTTTTCTAGTTCTACTTTTCTGAATTTTTATTTCAATGGTTGTAATTTCTTTTATGCAATTTTAATTCAAAGATTGTTCTTCAATCTTTAGGTGTAGTTTTTGTTTCAAGCCTTCTAGTTCTAGGTTTCCAGTTCTTGTGAGAGGAATTTAGAGATTCGGAAAAGGAAGGTATGCAAGTAAATTCAAGCAACGTAGGCTTCGTCAACAACATTCATTCAATGCTCAATCAACACAATCATCATCAACAATTGCAAGTTTGGAAGAAGGGAGTAGTCGATCCCGTTTTTCTTTCTTTCTTTCATTCTCATCTTCTTTATTTCTTTCATTCTCATTCTCATTCTTTTTGTTTCAAGTACTTCTGTTGGGATTTTATTTTTGATTATTCTCATCCTCATGTCTTATGTTAGATTTTTATTTGGGAAATTATCAAGGCCACCCCCTCACGTTTGCCTATATTTTAAGGCATACCCACTAACTACCATAATATCAGCACCACCCCTTCTTTACCAAACTAATTCCACACAAACCGCCTACCGTTAGTTAAGAACTGTTAAATGGTGATGTCATCTATTTAAAATATTTTAAAAGACATTTCGGCCCTTCTTAGTGGGAATTACCTAATCTACCCCTTCAATTGAAACACCCACAAACCCTTCTTCTTCTTCACACTCACCGACATTGTTGGAGAATCCACTGCAACCTACTGTCTTCTGAGACTTACTTCGGCGATAAAGCAGCCCGGCGTCAACCAATCACCATCTTCCTCACTCCGGAGACAATCTTCCTCACTCCGGCAACCATCTTCCTCACTGGGTGAGGTCGCAGGTGTGTCCAATATAATAGTAATGGTGTGGATTATATTATTTTCCAATTTCCACGTCGGAACTATCATTAGTGTGCCCTATGAGATTCTTCCCATATTGGCATTGTGGGGACTCCTTATTTGGTTCCCTTCACCCAACTTTAGGAGAAGTAGAGGTTACAGTGTGGTTGGGGTTGGAACAAAAGGGTGGGGAGCCACGACCTTATTACTTGAACAAGATCTGTTCTAGAGGCTCATACCTCTGTTTCCTTGAGTTCTAAAATGGGAGAGGGAGCCTATTTTGTTAGAATGACAAAGGGGCTGATATGGTTGTGAAAATTTTTCTCCCAAAGAACAAGCCAATGTAACTAGAGAGTAGTTGACTTGGTGGTCGTGCACAGTTCTTAATTTTGATGGGATTCAAATGAAGTGAAAAACCAAATAGAGCAGAGCTAGTTCCAAGAAGTCTCAATGGAAAATGGTTGGTTGATGGTCGGTCAGATCGTTAATTTACCCCAACTTACAGTCAAACCTAAGCACCTCTACTCTATATGTGGCCTCTAAAGAAGAACCCACGAAGACATCTGAAGAAGAACCCATTTTACTATTTGAAGGAAACGATATTCTTCTCCTCTGCAATTTTCCAATACAAGACTAAAAAGACAAACACAACCCATAATACCGTTGACTCATTTCTTTAATTTACTCTCCCATATATAGTCTCTCAAAGTCTCAACAAATCTCATTCTCTCCTTCTTCATTGAATGCTTGGATTTAAGAGGACCTCCTGTACTGCAAAAGTAGATGAACTCTTCCATGAGTAAGAGAGAGAGAGAGAGAGATAGAGAGTTAATGGTTATGGTGTAAACTTTAGAGGAGAGTAGTAGACCCATTTTCCATGTCGGGTTTTTGGTTTAAGGGCTTAAGCGTTAGGTTTTATTCCTTTTTCTTTCTTTTTTTCTTTGATGTCTTTGCTGGTTTAACTTAAATTCCTTGCTGTCCCTACACCTGAGAACAAAATTCACCCCCACCCCTTGTTGCCCCTACACCTGAGCACACACTCACCCCCACCCCCTTGCTGCCCCTACACATGAGCACACACTCTGCCCCATCCCTTGCTGTCCCCACCCCTTGTTAGGAGGAGTGTGTGTTTGCCTATCTGGTTGTGTGATTTCTGTAGAATTTCATTCTTTCTTTTGGTTATGGCAGCATTGTAGTTCATGATTATGGCTGCATTTATATTGGTAACTTGGTAGTTTGATTCTAGGGATGTTAATTTACTCATATAGCCATCTTATATGTTACTTTATTTTTGAATTTTTTTATATCCTAATATTTGGCTAATTGTTTTTTTATTACAGGATGGATATTTACACAATATATTACTATTATGAAGGGAATGTTGCACACAAGGTTGTAGACCGAGATAGATATGGTTACATTGATCTAGTGTATGCCATATACAATACAGTCCTAAGTGTTGGACAAGTGTGTGTCCATCAAACCCGGTTCGGTCCGGTTCAACCCGGTTCACCTTTGTATTGAACATTTATACATTTTAGTTTAATATTGTCACATGCGATATAAACTTTTTGAGCATTATGTGTCCGTAAGTTATACTTAAAATGGTAGTCACGACTAGGGTTTGGGCTGGGCACCCTTATCATATGGTCGTCGCATTGGGTATGCCTAGACATGTGATGTCAGGATATGAATGCGAGTGCTCACATGTTTGATGTGTGCATTGGCAAAGAATCTACTTTGTCGATTCCCTCATGTATTACTGCCAGATGTAGGAAGGAATAGACATGTGTCACCGACACCCTGTACCTAAGGGAACCCTGTCACTGCAAAGTGTGATCGCATTCTTTGGTTCATCAATGGCTGAGACTCAAGCGAGTCAAAGTTGGTGTTCTGGGAATGTGTGAATACTTTGTGAGTGAATGAGTTATCTAACATGGTCACCACTGTCCGATTGGGGAACACCAAGATAGAGACTGTCTGTGCATGGTCGGATCAGAATCTGGATCCAGTACCGTTTTGGAAATGGTTTTGCAAAATTTATTTTACATAAAATGATACATTATTTATAGTTATTTCAAATAAAGTGTTTTATCGAGTTTTGCGGGACCCGATCGGATGCACAGACGCTCTTATATGGACATGTACTATGGATTGGGGTTTAGCAATACATGTGTACATGCCCTAGATCCCATAATGATGGTGTTGATTAGTGGGGGGGTTATATATGATAAATTGTTATTATATAGGGAGTTATTTGGAATCTGCAAATTTAATTGGCTATTTATTTAATTAATGGATTTGGTGCTAATTATAATTATCCATTAATAATTAAATAAAGAATCTAATTAATGCTTTCCTTATTAGATTCTGCTTCTTCACCTGTGTAGCACTTTGAGTTTAAACAGAACTGCCAGACTGAGAGAGAGAGAGAGTCAGACTCTCACTAGGGCTCTATTAAATCTATCTAGGATTTAATTAAACCATATTATTATAAATAGGGGACCATAAAACGCAGAAGAGTGAAGCTCTCCACGTTTTTGGAGCAGACACTCTCTCTCCTATGTTTTTGGTTTCTCGCTCTCCCTCTTGTGATCTCTCTTCTTCTTCTTGCTTCTCTCACCTATGTTTGAGAGTTAGGGTTTGTGAAACCCTAGATCTGTGCTGAGGAGTTTGAGGGCATCTGGGATTGACGTGTAGAACCTTGGTAACACCATTGGAGGTTCAGATCTGTTTGCTTGGAGCGCTCATTGGAGGAAGAACCACTGTCTATTGGAGGAGCAACACTTGAGGCTCACCAGGTTAGCAGTTCTTTATTAATTCCTTTTGTTAATTGATTATTAATATTTATAGGATGCGAAAGAAACTCGAATCGATTAATTTTCAATTCGCATTCGAGTATGGGATGGATCTCTCTTGCCATGTGATGGACTAGAGACGAATTTCTCCGTCCCTATTGTGATAATTAATTTTATGGAATGCAATAGGGAAGGAGAAACCCTAATAGGAATGCACCAGGGTTCCCATGGGCGACCATGGGAAACCCTAAAATTAAAATGGGGCACCCATGGGATACCATGGGCTAACCCAAGACGTGCAAAACCCTAAAGATAAATATCTTGGTCTCCCTAGGGAACCATGGTTTGATCCTTGGACCGTTGTTTGGCCAACACTAAGCCATATTCCAGATGGTAAGGCTGTGAGTTTTAAATCCAAAGCTATTCTACCTGGTGGGATTGATGACATAGACGTCTGGGATGAGCAGTCAACAATGCAATTGTTTGACATATTTGATCAAGAGAAGGTCATTAGACTGAATGTTTATAGTGTTCAAGAGAGTGAGCCTGACCAAAGAAGCCGTAATTATAAGATTAATGGGTTTGAACAAGAAGTTATTGGTAGAGCCTCTCAACAAAGAAGGCAAATACATGAAAGGCAGGATTCTACTGTTTTTAAACAACAAAGTGGGCCTAACAGTAGTAGGATGGCAAAGAATACTGTCAAGAGGGGTGGTGCTACAGGTCCAAGTGCTTCAGGTACGGCATCTACAAGTATTGCTGGTTCTAATGACCCAAGTAAACTTGTGGAATTGATTGATACATCTGATGATGATCAATGGGCAATCGAAAGTGATGATGAGTTTGAACTAGATAGTGAGAAGGATGATTCTTCAGATGAAGGTGATATAGAAGCTGAAGAAAGAGAAGGGGATTCAGGTTATGAAGGGAAGATGTTTCAGAATATGATTCTGATGATGAAAAAGAGAAACAAAAGGCTATGGAAATGGATGTCATTTCAGATTATGATTCGGATGAGTTTCATGCACCATTTTCAAGAGGAGGAGGGTAATGTTGAAGGTAAGGTTGAGTTGGCAAAATGGATGGAAGTTGAAAATGTGGATCAATTTAGAAGTGTACTAAAAAACTATTCAATTCAAGAGGGGTTTGAGATGTATAAAATAAGAAATGAGAGGACTAGGGTTACTGCTATTTGTGCAACTGATGGTTGCCCTTGGAGAATACATGCTTCACCCTTGGCAGATGGTCTCACTTTTGGGGTGAAATCATATACACCCAAGCATACATGCAAAAGATGGTCAACAAATAACATGGCTACATCTAGGTGGATAGCCAGTAAACTTGCTCCACAACTGAAAGCAGACGCTAGCATGTCAATTAAAAGCATGGAGGTAGTCATGAATGCACAATATCAGCTTGTACCAAGTAAGCAGCAGCTGTATAGGGCAAGGATGATTGCTAAGGAAGCGATAGAAGGCAAACATTCGAATTCATTTGCACAGTTGCCATCATATGGTGAATTGGTTAGACAGTATAACCCAAGCACCATGTTTAACCTTCAATTCAAGAGACTGTTTGTTTGCTTTAAAGCTTGTACGAATGGATTTTTACTAGGTTGCAGGGCATTTATAGGATTAGATGGCTGCCATCTCAAAGGAATGTATGATGGGGTGTTTTTGTCAGCAATTGCTTTGGATGGAAACAATGGTTTATTTCCTATTGCATTGGGGGTGGTAGAAGCTGAATGCAAAGACAGTTGGTTATGGTTTCTTGATAGCTTATATATTGCTCTACACTCAACTGCAGATCATATACCCCACCTTACATTTATGTCAGATAAACAAAAAGTTAGTAATTGCATTTGGGTTAAATTATGTTTTTTCTTGCATTTATATGACTAATATATAGATACTAATTGCTTATATTAGTACATTTTATATAGGGTCTGATGGATGCAATTGCAATAAAATTCCCTGGATACAGTGTGAGGCATTGTTCTAGGCACCTCTATCAGGACTTTAAGACTGCTTTTCCTGGAACATTATTAAGAAATATTTTTTGGACTGCATCCAAAGCATACAGATTTGATCAGTTTCAGAAGGCAATGAATGATATGAAGGATTTACACCCGGAAGCTCATGAATGGTTGGTGAAAAATCCACCAAGTACCTGGTCAAGACATGCATTCGACTTTGGAGTAAAGAGTGATCATGTCACAAATAACATGACCGAGTCTTTCAATCAATGGATTGCATCCTTGAGAGACAAGCCAATTGTAATTCTGATTGACCAAATGAGAGTGCAAATGATGACTAAGTTTCAGCAGAGATATGCTAGTGGTTGCAATTATCAAGGGAAAATCACACCAAATATAAATAAGTTAGATTCAATCTCAAATGCTGGAAGGTCATGCACTGGATACGGTGCAGGTTTATATGAGTTTGAGGTCAATGATGGTGTTTCCACAGTTGTAGTGAATTTGATTGACCGGACTTGTTCTTGTAGAGTATGGGAATAAACTAGGCTGCCTTGTAAACATGGAGCACATTGCATTGTAGTCATGCAGGAGAACATTGAAGACTACTGTGATAGCTATTATACGGTAGAGAGATATATGTTAACATATGGAGAGATGATCCATGCACAACCTGCTATGGGAGAATTGGCAGGTAGTAGTGAGTCATGTAGGGTGCAACCCCCTGATTTGAGAAGGAGACCAGGCAGACCCAACAAGAACAGGAAGAGGAATGCTGATGAAGGAGCCCCTTCAGACTTTAGAAGGAGATCATCAACCGTAAGATGTAATAAGTGTAAGGGGAACGACCATAATAAGAGAACTTGCAAAGGTGGTCTAGTTAAAGGGAAAGGGGTAGCATCTAGTAAGACAGTTACTAGTGTTAAAAGGAGAAGGGTAGCAACTAAGGTATATATTCATATTATTTATACAAGTCTGATTTATAAGCTAATATATTCTTGTTTTTGGATTTTTTAAACAAATCTAATGTATAAGCTAATATATTCATATTATTTATACTTGTTGTGTAGGGAAATCACAGTAGCCAACCCAGTCAAGAGGGTGTCAGTTCTTCTCAAAGGAAAACCAGATCACATGTTGCTTCTGTAGACACAAGTGAAAATATACAATCTGGGATAAGAGCGAAGATGGCAGCGATGAGAGCAAAAAGAAATGCAAAAGTTGCAAGCAGTTTAGCTAAAGAGGGCGGTGGTCTCTAGTTGATTTGAATGTTTTAGTAGACAAGAGGATTCTAAGGGATGGAATACTGTTTTTTGGATGTTTGAGTATTTTGAGACGATGTAATTTGGATGTTGGAACATTCAATGTATTTTGATTATAACTTGGTCATGCACTTTATGATTTTGAATTATATACCATGTACTTTTCCCACTCTGTAGCTCCTGTTTTTAAAGCAACTCAAATAGGCAAAATTATAAGCAAAGTTCCCCTAACGAAAAGAGCAATTGTTGCTTCAGAAATGTTTGCATTACATTGCTGTAGTTTGTGTGAAAAGAACGGAGAATCAGTTATGATGCATATGTGGGACTGATCCCTAGTCAATATACAATGGATGGCTGATTCTGTCAATGGTTTGAGCAATCTGATTTTGATTTGATTTCTATTTTTTTTTGGTAAAGTGATCTGATTTCTATTACTACCATTTATTCCATTCAAAAGCATTAGGATGGTAGTGAGAAATGTTTTCACCGACAATATAAGCAGCCAACTTGCTGGTGTTTACCAAATCCTGGTTTGGGTGTGTGAAAAAAATTAGTTTTTGTACTGTTGTTTAATTGCTGCATTTATATAAAGCATACTTGTAAACTTCTTGTATGCCCCTCCCCTTTCCCCAAAAAAAAATCATTGAATCACTAAAGGATATTATGCCACAGGTGATTACATGGAGTCATACAATATTATAAGCAGCCTTCTCTCCCATCGTTCAACTTCATATTTGTATTTCCTGCTCAGGTGTGATCTTTCTATATTCTTATAGAAAGGTCTTTTACTACAGTAGATCTTTTCCATAGTGCCAACTAGTTTCTTCCCCTTTACTCAATTGTTATTGCTTCTGAACTGCAATCTAACCTTCTTAGACTGAGAGTTATCAGAATAGTTTTAGATCTGATCATTTACTGACTGACATTTTATACAAGTTTTTGGTTTCTCTTATTACCTATCTATTCTGTCCAGATTGCACTGTCAAGATCAAAGCACTGTCAAAATCTAACAACCTTCCAGAAGCACCAAGCTCTTTTTATGACTTAACAATACTGATATCAAAATCATAATGTTGCGTGTGAAAACCTCCGTCGCCCGGTTCGCCCAAGGATTAGCCTGCAAAAACCGAGTGAGCATAAGAGATCCAGTGTGGCTCCGGCCAAGGACTCTTCGATGCTTAAGTTAGGTCTCCGACGCAACAGCGTATCCACTTAGTGAAAAGTGAGTTGAGCGTTTGAGCTCCATATATACCTGGGTATTTATAGGATGAGTTGAGGCGGCTGGATGAGTCCTTGTATGGTAAGAGTCTTCTTTCGGTTGGGCTCTTCCATGCGGAGCGGAGTGGAGAGTTATTCTCGGAGTCGGACTCTTAATAAGGTAAGAGTCCTTATTGGAGCGTGATTCGATTTTGCCGCTGGATTGTGGCCCAATTCGTATCCCGTGATTATCGGGATATGATGATGTGGCTCCGTGATCCCTGGTGGGTCGTAGTTACCGCTTCTGGAGAGGCCTCGGCTTTGGGCGGTCGTGCCCCCTCTGCTTGGCTTCGTGCTCGGCCCAGATGGCCGCCATCTTAAAGCTCAGGACAATGCTCGGCTTGGCCAGCGTGCTACCGTTGCAGGTTATCCGGGCGCTCGAGCCGGTGTTCGTCCCTGGTGACCCTTAGTCGTATGGCCGTGCAGGATGAGCCCGGCCCAACGCTCGGCGATCGATATTGCTCAACCTCAGTGCTCGGCCATGCCGATGATAGGGGTGACCGTCTTCTCGTTTAGCGCCCGGTTTGGGGCTCTGCTGTCCGGTTCGGCTCTCGGATTCGGCCTAGTTCCATACATGTGTCATCTCCTGAGTGGAGGGTAGTTTTATGACTCATCACATAATCACTCTCTGTATTAACATATGGTTGTGACCATTTGAGCATAGAAAAAGCATGAAGTAGAAGAATTGGTTATAGCAAGACCACAAGGTTATCAATGTTTGATAGAAGTCTCATTTGCTAATTTGCCAGGTTTATATTGTTTTCACTTATGGTTGTGACCATTTGAGCACAAGTTATGCAAGTATTCACTTCAAAATAAGATATTAATAAAGAACCCACCGATGAATACATGAGAATCTTGGTGGATTCGAACCACCATCTCCTGGGAACAAACCCAGGTGCTCTTCTGTTTTGAGCTAAAGACTCACTTACCTCCATAAACCATGTTAATTTAATTTAATAGGAAAAAATGGGAATAAATTACACAGAAGAGAACAACAGGGTTCTTCCCTAAATTCCTTTCAAGCTCTAATGGCACATTGATGCAATTGGCAATTCATACTCTAAATATAAAGTGAAAAGGGACAACAGCAATTTTACAGCAATAGAAGCTGCTATTACAATGAGATACACCACCAAGTTTCGCTATAAACAAGGTAACATATAAAACAGAACTGTTGGTGATGTACATGCTAGAAATTTCATAATTATGTATATGTACATGACTTTAATTTAACAGCAACAAACCCAGTTTAAGAGTGGTGTACATGGAGTATCATGAATTAAGGAGGAACTACCTCTCTTTTTTTTTTGTGAGTGGGGGAGGGGTAGAGGGGTTGTTGAGGTGATTTTGTCGTTAAACCATAGAAACTTATCATAGCACCTGAAAACTGTTTTGGGAACCAAGGAATTGACACATGTCTAAGTTTATGGAATATTTTCATACAGAAGAAAGGAGACCAAGGATATTTCAGTGCCAATTACTTCTAAAAATGTCACAATTCATCCCCGTAGAATTCTTGAGAATTTAGAACCACAAAAAATCAAACTCTGTCATTGACCAATAATATGGCCTTTCTGCCAATATTTGCTCACAAAGATAAAATGGTTCATCTCCTTCTAGCTATGGCAATTAATAATAGCAATGAGTCAGAGAATTGGATTCTGTAGTTTAAAACTATTCATAGGCACAATTAACATCACAGAGCAATTTTTCCAGCTGAAGGGGGCATAAAAAACTCCCTGTGTTTGATTTTATTTCAGGCATCAAATAATGAAACCTGGTAGAAGCCTCATTAACTTCCTGAACACTAACAACTCACTCATGAAATTTTCTGTCATACAATTTTAAAGTACAATGATCGGAATACCCAAGCCCAACAAAGGATGCACACGAAAGGGACAAATAACCATGACAATCATGTAAACCTTTTTGTCTATTCTAAAAGCAAAATAAAATGCACTGACTAGTAAGCTATATATTTTAGTGGCATGATATATTTTTCGATATCTTGAAGATGCTCAAGTCCTTCCATTGGACTTGAATAAATCCACTGATCTGAGGCATAAACTTTCTAACCCTATCCCGTCCCCCTTTTATTGTCTTCGTTCCCATTTCGGTGGCCAAAAGAAAAGGTAGGTAGTAAACTAATCCCTGATTCATACAAATGAAATACATTTTGTGAGTTCTTCATACCACTGGTTGTATTCTAAAAATGCTGTTCATCTTTTAAAATCCAGCTTACAGGAAAAGTAATCAAAAAATGTCATCTTTTTCTTTTGATGGGGATGCCGAACTTGCTAGAGACTTACAAGATTCAAGCAAATTTGGAAAAGATGAGAAGAGTATAGATGTACCATTTTTTGATTTTGAAAGCATAGTGGCTGCCACAAACGACTTCTCTAACCTAAATAAGCTTGGACGAGGAGGGTTTGGATCTGTCTACAAGGTTTTTTTTTTTTTTTCTTTTCTTTTTTTTTGGGGGGGTGGGGGGGTGGGGTGGGGTGGGGGGGGGAAGGGTATGTCTTTGAGTAGATTTTAAGGTTTGATTAATAAAGAAGACTTTATTTGAAAATTATGCCACAGGGAAAGTTTATGGGAGGACAAGAAATAGCTGTCAAGAGGCTCTCAAGGAGTTCTGGACAAGGTCTAGATGAATTAAAAAATGAGGTCTTATTGATTGCAAAACTTCAGCATAGAAATCTTGTTAGACTTCTTGGGTATTCTATTCAAGGAGATGAAAAAATTTTGCATTATGAATACATGCCCAACAAAAGCTTGGACTCCTTTATCTTTGGTGAGATTCTAATTCACTTAAAGACCTTTTAAATCATCTTTCATACTATTCTACATTTCAGCTTCTTTGGATGATAATATGCCCATTGATGAATCTTTACTTTCTATCCGGATAATTTCCTTGATAATTTCCCTTTTCCCTGATTATGAGAGACAAAGAGGAAAGAGAAAGGAGACTGAAATACAAATTGGGGAAGAAGCTTACCTGTAGATGAGATAGAGAAATTATCTCTGAGTCAAATCCTCTAAGGAGAAAGGAACAATCGTTGCTCAAGGGAACAACAGGGTTCCGAAATGAAATTAGGGTTATTCTTGGCGCAGAAGGGAACAATAGCAGCACGACGACACTGCTTGCCGTCATCTCCGATGGGTACTCTGGCAGCGAGGGAACAGTCGTCGCTCAAGGGAGAAGTCTAGTCAATCTTGGAGCAGGGTTCTTCTTGTCGCAGAAGGGAACAACAGGTTTCTTACCACAGAGCGGAAGGGAACAACAGTAGTTGGACCACACTGGTTGCCGAGGTGGTTACTTGGAGCAGGGTCCTTCTTGCCGTCTCCTATGGGTATTCCGGTATAGAGAGAGAGGAGTGAGGGGAGTTCGTTTGCAGTCGGAGAGGGAGGAGTGGAGAGAGAAGAGAAAAATACGGGGAAGAGGGTCAGGGTTGAATGAAATGGGTGAAATTTGGATGTTCAAATACAGACGTTGAATTTTGATAAACCACGTGTCACAAATCTAAGAGAAGGTAGCCGTTGAAAGAAATTAACGACTGTAAAGGGTATATTGGTCAGAGAAATTTTCTATGTTAACACCGTTAAAAAATGGGTAACGGTTGATATTATGATAGTTAATGGGTGTGCCTTAAAATATAGGCAAACGTCAGGGGGTGGCCTTGATAATTTCCCTTTTTATTTTGATTTTCAGATTTGGTAGATGTAAATGCGAATTCAAGTTTGGTAGAGGAAGTCTTATCAAGTTCGGTTCAAGCAAATTTCGGGTATTATCTCTTTGCTCTTGGATTTATGTTCTTTGTATGTGTGTGGATGTGGTAATTTCAATCTATCAATCTCGTATTCCGCGTTAAATTTTGGTAGGTTAGATGATGAATGGTTAGGCCGTTGGAATCATTAGATGCATATATTAGGACCGTTAGTTTAGTTTAATCATCTTAATTTGGTTTACTCTCGCGTTACTTTAAATAAGTAAGATAGGATGGCTTATCTCATCGTTTTCGACCCGTAGCTACGATTGACCTGTACGTTTGCGGTAGTATTTTTAACTCAAACAGGTAGAGTCTAGAAAATACGAACCACTTTGTAAATATTAAAAAGCAACTAAAATATTATTCAAATGAATTACAAGCCTTGATGAAAAATGAAAGAAATAACTATCTGAAACTAATTTCGAAACAAAAATAATGTTTTTGAAAGAGCGAACAAAAATAGTCTTTCAAAACTAAAACAGAAGAATCTAATTCTAATATCATAGTTCCTCCAACCATCGCCATGGCTTCAACTCCAGTGCTCATCCTTAGACACATTTTATTCCTATTCAGCCATCTTGTCTACTTGAGCCCCTACAACATATTGGATATGTGTGCAATGGACCCTGAGTTCACCTGCCACGAGTTAGATGGCTCAATAGCCAAGTTTGACTCATAAAAAACAAAGAGTATCATATGTACCTTGAGTTTTCTTTTCTTTATCCTCTAGCTTCTTCTTAAAGTTTTCCAGGTAAGCAAGACACTTGCACTTCCAATGTCCCTTCTTGTCACACTAGAAACACTTTCATTTTGTCAACCTTTTTCTTATTGTCTTTCTCTTTCCCCTTTGTCACGCCAAATTTACCCTTATTATTCTTCTTGATTTTGCTTTGGCTCCGAAGAAGGCTTTACTTTAGTGGCCAAGACTTCGGCCTTCTATTTTTGGATAGTTGACTCTACTTCTGTCAGCATATTTCCCAGCTCTGTGAGATCTACTTTAATCTTGTTTATGCGTAGATTGAGAGCAAATGGGTTGTATGCAAACAAAACAGAAATTAGAATGACGTCTGTCTTATATTTAAGGGTAAATACGGTGCCTATGGTTTCCAGTTTAGAAAAGAGACTTTTCATTTCCATGATTTGCTCTACAATTGAAATCCCTTCTGCCAATTTGGTATGATGGATGAGATTGGCAAGTTAGTTATGAGCATGCCGGCTCTGCTTACTATACACTTCTTTAAGTTCATCCAACATGCTACCAGTCATTGGAAAATACTTGCTAGAGTCAACTATTGACTTCTTAATTGAGTTGAGGATGAGCAATTTGGCCTTGGAGTCTTTCCTCCAATACTTATGATAAGTTTGGTCTTCCTCACCTTTGCTCCAACGAGGAATGGGAGGAGTATCCTCCTTAGTGATAGACAAGAGGCTTTCAGTTGTTAGGAGTAAAGTGATGCTCCTTTTTCAGTTCACATAATTATTTCCATTCAATATTTCTTTTATCATTCATGAGGTTACTATAGTTGATGTTGGAAGATGATGCCGTTGATGAAGGATCTACATACATGTACACGATAGAATAAATAACACATGAATAAGTAAACCATTGAATGCAAGTGGGATATTCTAAATCAATGGCATTTCATATAATAAGCTTCCCTCACAACTTGAGATATGAATTGGAACAAACCATACCCTATACGAACAACTTACTTTATTAGGAGTCATTGCAGATACTATGCATGGGTGGACTATTTTGTCTGCCTCCTAGGCCTCCAATGCTTCTGGTCAATTGAGTATCATAACTAGAACCTATCAGTTGCTACATACTCAAGTCAAGTGAATACACATAAATTCAGTGTGAATTATAGTGTCACAAGGGTAAGGCCACTCTCTCCTCATTAATTATGTCCAAGTTCTTATCCAATGAGAGATAGATGCAGACTATTTCGTTGACCAACTCTAGAATCATCCTATCAGTATCGACGGGAGTCGGTCTATGGAATCCTTATACCTACCATTATGGGAGACCATGGAATTCCTACCCATTAAGGAAAATCCATATAACCCACTTGTTTTTAACAATGAGGGTATTAATAGAGCCCATACATCACATGTAAAACAACATAGCAGTTCAAAATAGTTATGGGATGGCAAGATCAGTGAGAATAATAATAAATTATTACTCTCACTGAATTATTTATTAATTTTAATTAAAGAAATATAAGGGCATGCCTCTCATGCATCGTGTGATGTCATCATCATGAATGATCTCTATCTTCAATATCTTTATGTTAACATCCATCTCTTGTCATAATTATATGAAGCTCTCCACCAAAATTTTATGCTATTTGATGCTCCATCGGTTGAACTTACATCAGATTACATTAATGAAATAAAAGTGCAACCTAGATCTATACATATCCTTTGATAAAGAACCCCCTTGGAGAAATCAACCCACCATTTGGGATGCCCAAGGAGTGGAGTATATGAATTTATAAAAAAAAATGGGAGGAGAGAGAGAGAAAGAGATCTCATTACACATCACCATTCCATACGATATCAATTCAAATCAATCCATTCATACAGATTTCATATAAATCCATTCCCATAACCACAAGAATATGTAATATCATGGTTCCATAAATAGTAGGGGTGCAATAGGGTCGGATTAGGCCGGGCTTTATAAAACCCTAGCCCAACCTTGAGTCTCTTTAGTTGGGCCCAGGCTTGACCCGATCCTGACTTAGGGCCTGAAAATTCCAACCCTGACCCTCCTTCAGGGTCAGGGAGGGCTGACCCTGATTGTCCCTGATCATGGGGAGGGGAAAGGGAGATGCATGGGCTGGGCTGGGCCGGAGAGAAAATTGTCAATTTTACTTAAAATAACACTATAATAAAATGTTTATATCACTTATTATCTTCATATATAATATATTATATACCAAAATGTGGTTGACATTTAAAGTTTATAATATACATACTATATTAATATATATTTAATAGTATAACTTAAAACAGGGTCGGGTCGGGTTGGGTCGGGCCGGGCCAGGCTCAGCTTGAGGCCTCAACCCTGACCCGACCCGACCCTAACATAGGGTTAGAAATTTTCAGCCTTGACCTGTTCTCAGGGCCAAGATATCTCAGCCCAGGCCCTGTTCGGGCTCAGGGTTGGCCAGGGCAAGTTCGGGCCGATAGGGTCAAACTTGCACCCGTAATAAATAGTATATCTACAATAATTAAATATAACAAAATTAGGGTACCATACAACTATTTTGTAATTATAAAACATCTCATGTATTCAAATAAGGTGTTTGGGATGTGCATAGAAATACACATAATATCCCATTAAACTATTTGATGTCTAACTGTAATGGAATTACATTAATACCATATTTTTTTATGTAAAAGAGGTTCGTGGCTGAAGGAAGCAGTTCCAATTCATCGTACATGTCCTTATCAGAGATTTTGTTATCACAATCGGACGTAAAAAATGTGATCAAACATCGTTGAAATAATATAATAATATATTTGATCATAAAAAAAACATATTTTGTAAATAATTTATAAAAATACCATTGGATCCAAATTCTAATTTGATTGATCACAAACTTTCTCTCTTCTTGATATTCCCCAACCAAGGGGTAAGGGATTCCATGTTGAGCATCTCTTTTGTTTAGGATGCACAATCACGAATCCAGCACACCAATATATAGTCTACATGACATCAACCATTGTTGTACCAAAACCCGTAATGTAACACCCGAACTATAAGGACTTCTCAGGTCACAGGGTCAACTGGTGGCGGGTCCGCATCTCGTCCTAATACTACAACTAGTAATACATATGAGAATTGTACCAGATTCTTTTCTATAGACATATATGATAAGATACGTAATTACATTTTTACCCTGAAATCATCATTTCTAGTAACATACAATGTAATGAACATATGAAGGGGATGTCCAATCCTATCCCTAGACGAGAATTGTTTTTGGTGAAAACCCATGGAATAATCTTATGAGTTCATAAATGAGATTCATGGATAATGTAAAATTAAATTATCTATTCAAATAAATTCAGGTTTGATGGACATACTCCAATAGCTCCCACCATGGTGAATGCTATGGTGACGGCCTTGCATTTAGTAATGCTCCAAGCTTAACAAGTTGTTGGGAGTTTGGGCCACCCTTGAGTAGGTACTTTCCAGCTCCATAGCTAGAGGCCTTTTTAGCCCTAAAACCCTTGAATTTGATATGTAATACCCCAAAATTTTGAGTTTTGAAATTAATATGAATATAGATAATTTTGTAATTTAAATGTGAATAGTGATATAGTGAAACAAGTGATTAATTAAATATTTTAATTGAAATTTAAGATGAACAGTACTGAAATGGCTAGAATGACCTTAGACCATGTGAGAAATGAAATTGGGTTTGGTGGGGTTCATTTGAATCATAGGTCAGAACCATGGTTGGACCGACTGGGTCCAAAGGGTGGGTCTATATAAGACCATGATTTGCTTTATGTGGATACTATTTACATCTACATTTGGTAAGAATGAGAAATGGGGATAAAAAAAAATGGGAGAAAGAAAAGAGGAAGGGGAGGAAGACCTCCACCGACCAAACATGGGAGACTGACTTTGATGCACTCGGAATAGGTGGCACTGGAAAGAATCGAAGCTCATCTCACTTTGAAGGATGGTGGAGAAGCCGCCATTGCACACCGACTTGGATTTCCCAAGTCACCCGGAAAGTAAATATCGTAGCTTCCATTTGGTTTTTGTTTCTTGAGTTGGGGATGAGATTCAACACTTGTAAAGGGTGTTTTGGTGCCAAATACAAGCACCTAAGGCCGTGGTCTCGAAAGAAGTAAGAAGGTCGAGGGATTCAAGTTTAGGGTTTGATGTTTGAAACCTTAAGAGGTTAAAATGTGGAATTGAAGGATGGATTCGAGTTCTCTTGACTCAATCCATACCAAAAAGTGTGTCAATGTGGTAGATTTGGCCCTAGGAGGTGTTGGGAAGCCATGCATGAGGGTTGGGAATGAAAGCCCCTTGAGAAAACCCCTAAAATCCCAATCTTGAGCTGGCTCTGATCATTTGCCGGAGATCAGGCAGAAGTGTCCGCCGAGTCTGGAGGAAGGGAATCTTTAAAAAAGGGTAAAGAATTAGTTTGGCAAAGGGCATCCGGATTGGAATTCGGCGAGCTTGGATGGGAGTTCGGATGTAACCAGCGAGTCCAAATCACCCCTGTTTTGGGAATTTGACTTGTTTTGATCGGTGGAGTCCAATGGGATTTGTCTTTTAGTATATTCAATAATAGCAACATGCTTTTGATGACCCTTTGATTTCAGATGGCAAGGGAGTTATCGAAAACCCCAGAACCTTCGAAGGGACAGTCTGTCGATTGCCCAATATGGTGAGTGGGTTTACCTTAGAATTCTTTTCAACTAGTAAAACAATGTGCGGTATTTTAAATGAAATGGCTGAGTAGTACTTTATTTGTGAATAATGGAATATGAGTATGACTATGAAGGTATACAATGAAAATATGAGAATGACATTATAAGTTCTTTAATTTTATATCCTTGTTAAAGTGTTAAATGTGAGTTACGTATGATGATGAATGTATCCTATATGTATGAGTATTCTATTGTGATGTGAATTGAAATTTGGATATACTGTGGTTGTGATTAGAAATACTGGGAAAGTCGTAGATTGTGGAATTACTAATTTGATATTGATATGGGCTTTATGTTCCGAGATGGTGTGAGTTTATATGAGTTAACTAGTGGTGATGCAATGAATTGCTTGCAAATGAATGACATATGTGATTACCACACTTTGTAGAGTGAGATGTGGGACACCTCATGTGGACAGGGGGATTGCATGAGAGATGATGACCATAGACGCGTACCTCACCTAGCGGGGGCAAGGATGGGGTGGAAGGTACGGATATGGTAGTTTGAGATACCTCACTTTGTAGAGTGGAATGAGTGATACCTCACTTTGAAGAGTGGGATGATGGATAACTTATGTGGACGGGGGGATGCATGAGATGATAGAGATACCTCATGTGGATGAGGGGATGCATTAGATGATAGGGAAACCATAGGCATGTACCACACCTAGTAGGCGCAAGGATGGGGTGGTGGGCACAAATATGGTATACCGAAGATGAGATGAGGCAGATATGATAGTGAGATGTGATGGTTTCCCCCATCCTGTAGTAGCATGTTTGGGATGAAAATTGTGTGGCTGATATTATTATGGTACCATTTTGTTGTGAGTGTAGATATAACATGATTTAAAGATGCAAATAAAAGGATGATTTTATTGTGAGGCCATTCCACCTTGAGTGTGGTTATGGCAATGATTTAGGGTGTTTCTTTTTTGGGATTTGAGTGAAGAATTATGGTGTGTCCATCTCACTATGAGTGTGAGTATGGTATGATTATGGATGTGAGAAAAAAAATAGTGAAATGAGGTTTTAAAATGCAAAAAGGAAAATTATTGATGTGAATATATGTGCTTGGCTAATATGAGACTGCTTATTGTGAATGTGCGGGTTTTCAAACGCAGCTTTCAAAATAAGAATTTTTGTAAAAATGTTTTATATGATTGGGAGTGTTTTAAGGTACATTTACTCATTAAGCCATTGTAGCTCACCCCTGTGGGGACCCCTCTTTCAGTGTATTATAGGTGTCCCAATGATGATGATTCCGGGAATCTATGGAGATTGACAAAACCCTCGTCACATGTCAATGTGAGATTGGATGCCATCTAGAACACGTGAGCTACAAAAGGGAGAATTGCAAAACCTGTATCGGGTCTCATCTAGTTGTATTGTGATAGATTTCTTTATAATTGTACGCCAGTGGGTTAAAATTCTTATATAAGGGATGTATGTATATTTCTTTTAAGCCTTGTGTTACTCTGTTGTATTGTATTGGTATTAATGATTTCTTATTTATGTCTCCCGTTAAATTCAAATGGTAAGTTTGAATGGCAATTACTTTTCACTTTCTGGTCAGCACCCATGAGGCCGGCATCTATCCCTTATCCTGGGACTGGGGTGTTACACAATCTCGTCCCAACAAAAGGCCTTGCCTCTCCGACTGTGCATTCTAGCACTCCACCATCATTACCATCATTGTGGGTGGTGGAGGAATAGGTGAATATTGGAAGCGAGTTGAGGATGGATTCCCAAGAATTATGGTGTGTTCATTCTCTCGGACGAAGACATTGGAGTGGTGACTATCACGAGTGAAGTACAAAGAAGAAACGATAGATTGAGAGGCTTGGCGGAGAAGAGTTGTACTTGGGTTCGACTATAGGTCAAAGGTTGAAATTGCTCCAAGGGAAACATTAGTTACTAGAAATAGGGTAGGAGAGGGGCAAAACTATTAAAAAGCGTAGGTTGGTAAGAGATTTGGTATGTTGGAACTCATTTTTGGTAATCTTTTAATTTTCCCAAAAAAATGTTCCAATTTTATTGGATGTCTCCAAAGAGACCCCAAAAAAATTGTTTTTTATAGGGTTTTCAATTGTCCACATCATGAGTTAATTTGGGCTGAAATTTACTAACAGTTGATAAAATATCAAGCATTCCTCTATGACAAGACTTAAGCATACGGCTGATGAAATAACAGACATTCCTCTATAACAAGACACAAACATGACCATCATATGGGCAGGTTGTGAAGCAGTAAGCAACGAGAATTTAAATCACAGTATTGGGATCGATCTTGATTAATAATGATATGGATGTATGTTGTATCGAAATTTTTTTTTTCTCGCTAAAAGGATCATTTGTATTGAAAATAAGGAAAATATAGAATACAAAGATAAAACTGGACTTAGCCAGACACAACTACATATTAGCCAAGATTTATCCTCCCGCCTTTGCCATTGGCAAAAGGTAAATTAATCCACTAACATACATAGGAAAAGTACTATGATAGACACCGATATCTCGGCCTACACTGAGCATCAACTAAAAACTCATCATTAATTGAAGAAGGGAAAACATCATTGATGATGAATCCGTCAATCTAGCTGCTAACTTAGCTAAAAAATCAAATACCGGATTCGCTTCTCTATAGAAATGAGTACTCTTCCATTCTATAGAGGAGAAATACGACTGAAGAACATAACAGCTTTGCCGGCTTGCTGCATGAACCAAGGGATAGTTCTTTGGGAAACTAAGATCAAAACTACAACAGAGTCACACTCCACCTATAGATTAGAAATACCTAGAGCTTTTTCCTATTCTAGTCCCAAAATAAGACCCGAGAATTCTGCTTCAAAATTGGACATGACACCCAAAAAATTCCTAAAAGAAAAGATAACCTTGGCTTGAGAATCTTGAAAAACTCTGCCCACACCTGATTTGCTTTGGTTTCCCAAGGACCATCCATCTACATTGAGTTTCAGCCAATTTTAAGGAGGGGAAGCCCAAAAAATCTCTAACATATATGAAGGCCTTCTAGGGAGAACCTGAAGATTCATTCTTCTAGCCAAAAGAAATCTCAATCGATGACACATGATGGGAAAATACTGAGGATATTGCACTAAGTTCTCGCCTCACAAGATTCCCAATATGAAAATGGCTTCTCTTTTTATCCTAAAAAAGTCTGCTATTTATCATTGACTAAATGAAGAAAGGAACCCAAACCTCCTTTAAAGGCACCATTCTACACTTACTTTTCCACCACATGCTTAGATCTGAGAATGATTGACGCTGCTGTCAGACCAGACCAAATAAGGAAGTGAAAGAATCCCATACAGCTTGGGTAAACTCAAAATCCACAAACAAGTGATTTAAGGACTCCTTTGCATTTAAGCATAGATCATGTCACGCCCCCATCCCGATGTAAGATATTTTGCCACATAGGGGCTGACTGGGACAACACACATCATCCCAATACCTACTAGGATCACAGATACAATGTTCCGAGCCACAGTCCACTCTGTCATCCATCGTGATAACAGCAAGGAAAGCACCCAAATGGAATAAATCATTCCAATCACAGAGTTAGCGAAAGCAAAATTTAATTTAAAACATGTGAAATTATAGAGCATCGGTTCTCTAATGATAACACATAATACAATATCAATGTTTGTAACCATTCGATCTCTCCTAATAATTAAACATACAGTTTGTACATGATTGTGGATGAATACAGAAATTAAATAGTAAATAATTGCCACAAGGTCACCATCCTTGGGTGTATATCTACATCCAAGTCACAGCCACCTGCTCCACTTGGTTCGCATCCAACGGTGCTCGTCAAGAGGTTACCTGCATATCAACTAAAAAGGAGTTGCGCAACGGGGTTAGCTACACTAGCTAGTGAGGGAGCAAAGGGGAATGCACATGCATACACACAAACAGTTTCAAGCAGAATGATGCATAATAATGTTAGATTTATTTTCCACCTAGCACACAATTCTATCGGTCGAGTGTATGCTACTGTGATAACTCGGGAGACACTGAGGGTCACTTAACTTATCGCCCCAGTGAAACCTCAATTATCACACAGGAGCCTACGCCAGTAGAAAGCATCCAGTCACCCAGTGGCAGACCCCGATAGTCATCACTACCCCTGTCCTGGCCTCTCCCACCTCCACAAACCACAGGTGCTTAGACTACCCAACACATAAACCCCTGTTGGTAAGGATCATAGCATAAGGGAACAGGCATCCTAGTCATAAATATACTATATGCAAATCCGATCGTCCCCAGAGGTATTTCGGGTGCATCAACGTCCCATTCCATCTAGTACCCGGATACCAACACGGCACGGCATATACAGATCAGTATGGCAAATAATAGTTTTTCATAATTAAATAAATTAGGGTTCCAGTACCGGCACACCCAGCACACTCGGCACCGTAGCCCGATACATTGGTGAGAATAATATCACATTCATAATAGTTCACATTTGAATAATAATGCAATGCGCACAATGCTTATAATTATATAATAGCATGCTTAAGATTGCAAAATATATATATATATATTCAAACCCAACAAAGGCACCCAAAACCCACTCACCGAACATCGGATGTCACCCGACGTGGTTGACACGAATCTCACCGGTGCACCAGCTATCCATCAAGTAGGGTAGCCTAAACATGTAAAAGCAATCATTAAAGCATGCATAGAAGGGTCCCATGCTAGGCCCCCAAGGTTAAAATCAAGTTTTAGCCAAGACAACACGAGCGGACTCACGGACGGTTGCAACAGGGTGAATCTATCCCTGACCCCGTTCAGGCTAAAAGGTTAAAACATGAGGAGTGGATCCACGGACGAAACATCTTACTTGGGTCCTTTCGTGCATCTGTTCAATTTTTGAGACACACTCGAGAGAGAGTGGACCCATGGGCGGATGCACCATCTTAATCCGCCCATGCATCCATTTGATCCCTGAGACATGCCCCAGAGTGAACTGACCCATGGGCGGAGGCAACAGATTGAATCCGTTCCTTCATCCGTTCAGGTCAAATCACAGTGATTACACTGGACGGACTAACGGACGGTACCACGATTGGTGGATTCGATTGTGCATCCGTCGACAACCTTTTTTGAGATTTCAAAGGGCTTCTTCTCCAGCTTGAAGCTTGGAGTGCACCCAGCTCTCAGAGACATGGGAGGGGTGTCTAAGTCTTCCTAGGATTACTAGAACCTAGGCTTACCCCATGGATCTAAGATCACATAAAGGTTTGGTCTCAATTTAGTTCAAGGGTAAGGTCTCTTAGCTTAGAACCAAAGCTTAACAGCAATGGCTGAAATGTAGCTCATAGGAACCATTTCTAGAGCTAGGTCAGCACCATTAGAGCTCCCAGTTAGGGTCTAGCATCACTTTGAGTCCCAAATGGAACCCTAGGTTAGCTTAAGCTCAAGGAATCTTCAAAATGAAAAGGGAAATGGAGAAGTGCTGAGGGTTTGAGGTCTCACCTTCAATGGAGGTAGCAAGAGCAAGGCTAGGTGAGCCTTCTTAACCTCCTTCCTTTCAACCATCCTCTCCATCTCTTCTCCTTCACCTTCTTCTTCTCCCTTCGTCTGGACAGCAAGAGGAGGAGATGTGGGGCAGTCAGCCACCTTGGTATGGCTTCCATCCTCTTCCCTTCCCCTCTCATTCCTCTCCCACTTCTACTTCTTCTTCTTCCTTCCTCCTTCTCCTTCTTCTCTTGTCTCTTCTCCTCCACGGTTTGCTTGGGAGGGGGAGAGATAAGGGAATAAAGGATTCTCTTATCCTTTAAGGGTAGGAAAGGGCCTTAGGTCATGTTTGGTTTAGGTACCCCCAAAATACTTAGTGGTCTTTAGGTCTAAATGGGTTTTAGTTTTGGGTCTTAGGGCATGTTTGGTCCATGTCATAACCATTAGGTCCATTTAGTTAATTAGGGTCTGTTTAGGGTGCACCCTAAGTCCATAGGACCTATTTGTCCATTAAGGCTTGTTTGGTTTAGGTTAGGGTATAAAACCCATTAATTCTTTAAGTTAGGCATTATGGGCCCACTCTCATGACCCATTTAACTAATTAATGGCAAGGGTGAGGGTCCATCTGGTCCGGGGGTCTAAATTGGGTGTCCGGGACACGGGGGTGTGGGTCCGATAAAAAATTAAACTAAACGGGAAGGTAACAGCACGAGCGGATCCTCGATCGGATTTAGTTCGAGTGAGTCCATTCGTGACTCCGGTGCTGCTGTCAGGGCCTAAACTTCAAGAAAAGTTGTGGGGCTTTAACCCACACTTCCAAGACTTCAAGGGGATAGTTATAATAATATTTTAAGTTCAAAGTCAGTAATGTTGACCATAGCCATAAGGCATTACCCTTTGGTAAGGTCTAATTTTCCCCAGCGTATTTGGGTATATTTGGGGTGTGGGTGTAACATCCCCCCAACCTTATTAAAATCTCATCCCCAAAATTTGAGGTAGCTAGGGTCTCAAGGGGTGAGGGCTGTTAAACAACAACACCCTTGGTCACCCACAATTTAGACTAAGTCAGGGTTCAATCAAGGTAGAGTAGTGCTTACATAGAACAACAAATAAGGTTTCTACAATTTCTTTTCCTTATAGGGTCACATTACCACAGGGGGTATGATTCACAATAACCCTAGGCTCCATTGGGTTAAGGGTTGATGGTTACAACAATCCAGAGGTAACACAAGGCCTCACACACTAAACTAAACCACAAGGAACAGAAAGTTCCCTAGGTCTTCCAGATCAAGTGATACCACTCTGGCCTTCACTACTCTGGTCATTCTTGGGTTACAGGACTTAACCTGTCCAGTTACCATCATAGGGTTCATATTTGAATGCTTTCACTTCAAGTCTTCTCATTACCTAACCCAACTTTAGAATGATTTGGAATATTGATGGAATCTCTTATTGTTCACTCCCATACGGAGGGAACGCATTTGGTGACCTATTACTCCATTCATGTTTGTTGTTGGAGAAGGTCTTGTTACATCCTTGAGTTCTAGCTTTCACAACCTTATAACCTACTACATAGTCATCCCACAGGGGAAAGTCTACAATGGTTCTCTTTCGAGAGCCAAACAATCTTCTAATGGTTTTGGTTTAAGTCATTCCCTCAAGTAGGTTCCAGTAACTAACCTACCCGTTCATTGTTAAATTCATCAACTATTAACATAAGATCATCTTGACCAAGGTCGGGACTCGAACTAACCAACATAGTAAGGTCAAGGTAAGGTTACAATTGTAGTACTAGAGAAACTAGTCTATCCTCACCAGTCTAAGGTTCTAAGGGATATACATATATTTTATTTTATTTCCAATCCACACATATACATAAATATAAGTTTAATAATTATATTCATATCCCTATGGACATATCTGTAACTTGGGTGAATTCACAAGAACGAGGAGTTCTTAGGTACTGTATACTAGGTCATTTTGAAAATCAATTCATGGTGTAGGACTCCCTCTATGAGTCTAAACAAGGTTTGGATGAACCTAGTACAGTTCAAATAGAGTCGTCACTAGCTTGACGTGTCATGAATGACCTCCACTTCTGCATGGTTTCTGTTGACCACTCAAACTAAGCCATTCAAAATTGGCCAAATTGGTTCTCTCACTTCTCATCTATCATCGGGTTTAGATTCTATACGCCCCATTAAGGGTTTCTACCCCACAAGGTTTAGGCTTCCTAACCATAGGCTTTGGTTCTGTAAATTCACAGGGTCTAAGGATTTTCATCCTCAAAGGTAACTCTCCTTCTTTCACATAGGAGGGGAGTCATAGCGGTCACTAATGCCTGCCATTTCTCATTGGCTGGCCCGACTGATATAGGCCCAAGAATGTAGACACCATAGTTTACATTCAGATCAAGCAATAATCATGCATGGGCCAAGCAACATGGGTGTCTAATCTAGGGTATGGGCACATGATCAACACATATAGGTTTGCTCAAAAGGTCTCAAAAATCTGGGCTTAAAATCCTAAAAGAAGTCGGGCGGACTCACGAGCGGTATCAGTACTCTGAGTCCGTTCATGGCTCCACAAGATAGGCAGAGCGGACTAACGGGCGAATGCAGAATGTGAATCCGTTCGTTCATCCATTCTCAGAAGACTCAATGGCCGAGACGGTTTGAGTCCAACGGATATGCGGACGGACTCATGGATGTGGATTCGTTTATTGATCTGCACAGTTTTAAAAATGAAGTTTTACGATTTTGTGCAGAGCGGATTAATGGGCGGAATCACGATAAGTGGATCCGTTTGTTCGTCCATTCGCAGAATTTTCATAAAACAAAACCGCGAGTTTTAAAACTCACTTTTGGCTCCAAAGAGAGGGACACGACTGTAGGGGAGAAACGCTCTATAGGGACTTCCATTCAGGCCTCTCTTGCACTCCTTTGGGTGGTTTTTTGGCAATTCAAGCCCTAAAATTCCTCTCCCACACTTTCAAGGTAAAGCTTTCTTCCATTTCTCCTTCCACTACTTCTTCTTCTTCCCATTTGTGGAGTTTTTGGCTTGTGTCTCTTCATATTCCTTTTTCTTTCTCTTGGATTTGGGATAGACATCTTAGGTTTATGATCATGCCTTGATTTTGATTGTATTTTCATAGCCATATATACCAAGACCATGCCAAAATCCATTTAGGATAAGGTTTTTGGGTTTGAATCAAGCCCTATTGATCGATGGCACTATGTGGGTGGCTTCTTACTTGTTTATTGCATCTCTTATAGATTTTCAAGTCTTTGCATGCATTTTAGAGATTGTTGCTATGTTTACCATATGCAGTTTGATTACTTGGATTGGTTCTAGGTTTTGATTGGATAAACTCTTCAATTCCTTTATGCTTTGGGAAGACTCTTCAAGTTCTTGTTTAATTCATTGCATTATCTAAATTTCACAAAAATCATTCCCTTGATATATCTTCAAGTACATTTTCTTATCATGTGATTGTTAGAAAATTCTTTGTATTTATTCCCCTTTTCCTCAAATAATTTGTTCGTGTCTCTTGTTGGGCATTTCATCCAATCACTTGCTTGTTTGGTGTTGATTGGGATATATAATAGTCAAAAGCACATATATTGTTTATATTGACCTCATTCCTCATATTCAAGCACTAGGGATCTCACGTAGACTTCATGTGTGAATTGATCTTGTTTCTTTTCCTTTAATCCAAACACATCTCCAATGGTATCCATGTCTTATTTTCTCATTGAGTACTCTTTACACTACAATCTCCATCTTATATGGGCATTTCACTTCTATAATTCTATTTGCCAATCACATGTCATTATTCCAACTTGGCTTACATTTGCTATTTGCTTTGATGGTGTCTTGTGTGTAGGATAACTACCATGGCTCCCAAAAGAAAGAGGGACCTTGCCATTGTGCCTGCCATCCCCGTAGCTTATAATGTGAAGCGGTTCACCTCAAAAAAGACTGAGGGGATCTTTCGAGAGCACCTTTTCAACAGGAAAATTCTGGTAGAGAGAGATGTGACAGTGGAGGAGCTTCTGGCATACAAGATAGGTGCCAGATTCGATAGGTTGAAGTGGAACAGCATGTTGATCTAGCCGGAGCTCTATTATCCCACACTGGTCAGGGAATTTTACTCCAATCTGGTACTAGTCAAGGAGGAGGAGGATGAGTTCAAGATGACTTCCTATGTGAAGGGAGTCGTCATTGGCTTTATTGCAGCAGAGTTGGGGATTCTCCTTGATGTATCTTCAGAGGGTGAGAGGGTTTACTATCCTCCAAGCAGTCATCCTGACAAATGCCTGCATTCAGATGAGAATCGAAAGTTGTGTAAGGTTCTCTCAAATGACCGCTTCGAGGAGAACGAGGATCTTTCCCGATTCCCTCCTTCGCAGCGGGTTCTCATATTCATTGCCAAGACCAATCTGGCTCCTTCTAAGGCACACAACACTCAGCCTCCTCTAATGTCTACAGTTTTAGCTCATTCCTTGTACAATGGCCAACCTATTTGCCTGCCTCATATGGTCATGCAGCATATGGCTCGTGCGGTACTGAATCCTACCCACAACAACACCCTGCCCTACTGTAGACTGCTTACCCGTATCTTTCTATACTTTGGGGCTGACCATGACCGTGAACCCAAGGAAACAAGCACTGAGGGGCCCATTGGATTCAATGCCTTATAGAAGATGGGGCTGTATTATGATTATGACAGTGCTGGGGAGCAAGTCAAGTACGGGGATGGTAGAAAGCCCAAAAATGATGATGATGACAGTGATGATGACATTGAGTTCATGGGCTCCGGGCCATTCACTGCACGGACTTCAGGTGCACTAGGGGGAGGTAGTGATATTTGACGGCCATCAGGCGACTGAACTTGAGGGTGGTAGATGGCTTCGATGAGGTCAAGAAGCAACTCTCCAACCAAGCTCAGCACCTAGAGGGTATAGAGAGAGGGGTGGATGACATCAACACCTTCTTTGGTTGCAGTGGTGGCACTGGTGTCGATGATTAGCTCAGCTCTTTTCCCCATCAATTTTGAAGTTATTTGGATCAGTTCTTGTTTTCTTGTCTCTGGATGGATATTTGTGGAACTCTTTTTATTTTGGCTTCCCTTTTATTTCCTTGCATTTCCTCTTTTTCTTTCTTTTGATCAGCAGTTTGGGAACTTTTGGGAGCTTTTAATTATGGTGGACTTATATATTCTGATCTTGGATAGATAGAATCAGGTGTTTGAGTTGGAACAGGTGGAATCTTGTGTTTTGGGTTAGAAAGGGCATAGTTATGCCCAAGCAAGAATTGGAACAATTATGGTGGTTGGACGTAATTTGATTTGGATAGATGAAATCAAGGAGGTTGAATTGAGAAGGATACAATTGCCTTCTAGGAAGATTTGGACCAATATGGAATTTGTAATATATATATATGCTTATATTTGCTTATTTCTTCTCATTTGGATTTTTGTTGGTAATTGTGGATTGATTTTATTTGATTCATTGTTTATTATGAATTTTCGCATATGATTGCCCCACCTATTACCTATTTAAACTCAACCAAACAATTACATAATGATATTCAATAGTCTATGTTTCAAGTACTAATTTTCATGTTGCCTATTATCATCTAGGTTCTTGTTTTCACTCCAATCAGTTTTATTCCTATGTCTGCACACATTTATTTATGCTCTTGAGATTTTTAACTTAGAACCTCATTTGTGGAGAGTAAATCAAGAGGTTACGCCAAACTGTGGTCGGTGCAGAGCATCATTGCTCTGATACCACTCTATCACGCCCCCATCCCGATGTAAGATATTTTGCCACATAGGGGGTGACTAGGACAACACACATCATCCCAATACTTACCAAGATCACAGATACAGTGTCCCGAGCCACAGTCCAACCTGTCATCATTCATGATAACAACAAGGAAAGCACCCAAATGGAATAAATCATTCCAATCACAGAGTTAGCGAAAACAAATTTTAATTTAAAACATGTGAAATTATAGAGCATCGGTTCTCTAATGATAACACATAGTACAATATCAATGTTTGTAACCTTTCGATCTCTCCTAATAATTAAACATATAGTTTATACATGATTGTAGATGAATACAGAAATTAAATAGCAAATAATTACCATAAGGGCACCATCCTTGGGTGTACATCTACATCCAAGTCACAGCCACCGACTCCACTTGGTTCGCATCCAATGGTGCTCTTCCAGAGGTTACCTGCATATCAACTAAAAAGGGGTTACGCAACGGGATTAGTTACACTAGCTAATGAGGGAGCAAAGGGGAATACACACACATACACACAAATAGTTTTAAGTAGAATGATGCATGCTAATGTTAGATTCATTTTCCACCTAGCACACAATTCTATCGGTCAAGTGTATGCTATTATGATAACTCGGGAGATACTGAGGGTCACTTAACTTATCGCCCTAGTGAAGCCTCAATTATCACACGGGAACCTACTCCGGTAGAAACCATCCGGTCACCGAGTGGCAAACCCTGATAGTCATCACTACCCCTGTCCTGGCCTCTCCCACCTCCACAGACCACAGGTGCTCAGACTATCCAACACGTAAACCCTTGTTGTCAAGGGTTGTAGCATAAGGGAACAGGCATCCTAACCACAGATATACTATATGCAAATCCTATCGTCCCCAGAGGTATTCCGGCTGCATCAACGTCCCATTCCATCTAGTACCTGGGTACCAGCACGGCACGACACATACAGATCAGGATGGCATATAATAGTTTTTCATAATTAAATAAATTGGGATTCCGGTACCGGCACACCAGACACCATAGCCCGATACATTTGTGAGAATAATATTACATTCATAACAATTCACATTTGAATAATAATGCAATGCGCACAATGCTTATAATTATATAATAGCATGCTTAAGATTGCTAAATATATACAAATTCAAATCCAACAAGGTCACCCAGAACCCACTCACCAAACATCGGATGTCACCCGACGTGGTTGACATGAATCTCACCGGTGCACCAACTATCCATCGAGTTGGGTAGCCTAAACATGCAAAAGCAATCATTAAAGCATGTATAGAAGGGTCCCAGGCTAGGCCCTTAAGGTTAAAATCAAGTTTCAACTAAGACAGCACGAGCAGACTCACAGACGGTTGCAATAGGGTGAATCCGTCCCTGACTCCGTTCAGGCCAAAAGGTTAAAACACGAGGAGCGGATCCACGGACGAAACATCTTACTTGGGTCCGTTCGTGCATCCGTTCAATTTTTGAGACACACCCGAGAACGAGCGGACACACGGGAGGATGTGCCATCTTAATCCACCCCTACATCCGTTCGATCCCTGAGACATGCCCGAGAGTGAACTAACCCACGGGCAGAGGCAACAGATTGAATCCGTTCATTCATCAGTTCAGGTCAAATAATAGGGATTACACTGGGTGGACTAACGGACAGTACCACGATTGGTGAATCCGGTCGTGCGTCCGTCGGTAGCCTTTTTCGAGATTTCAAAGGGCTTCTTCTCCAGCTTGAAGCTTGGAGTGCACCCAGCTCTTAGAGACATGGGAGGGGTGTCTAAGTCTCCTTAGGGTCACTAGAACCTAGGCTTACCCCATGGATCCAAGATCACATAAATGTTTGGTCTCAATTTGGTCCAAGGGTAAGGTCTCTTAGCTTAGAACCAAAGCTTAACAGTAATGGCTGAAATGCAGCTCATAGGAACCATTTCTAAAGCTAGGTTAGCACCATTAGAGCTCCCAATTAGGGTTAAGCATCACTTGAGTTCCAAATGGAACCCTAGGTTAGCTCAAGCTTAAGGAATCTTCAAAATGAAAAGGGAAATGGAGAAGTGCCAACGGTTTGAGGTTTCACCTTCAATGGAGGCAGCAAGGGCAAGGCTAGGTGAGCCTTCTTGACCTCCTTCCTTCCAACCATCTTCTCCATCTCTTCTCCTTCACCTTCTTCTTCTCCCTTCGTCCGGACAGCAAGAGGAGGAGATGTGGGGCAACTAGCCACCTTGGCATGGCTTCCATCCTCTTCCCTTCCCCTCTCATTCCTCTCCTACTTCTACTTCTTCTTCTTCTTCCTTCCTCCTTCTCCTTCTTCTCTTGTCTCTTCTCCTCAACGGTTTGCTTGGGAGGGGGAGAGATAAGGGAATAAAGGGATTCTCTTATCCTTTAAGGGTAGGAAAGGGCCTTAGGTCATGTTTGGTTGAGGTACCCTCAAAACACTTAGTGGTCTTTAGGTCTAAATGGGTTTTAGTTTTGGGTCTTAGGGCATGTTTGATCCATGTCATAACCATTAGGTCCATTTAGTTAATTAGGGCCTGTTTGGGGTGCACCCTAAGTCCATAGGACCTATTTGTCTATTAAGGCTTGTTTGGTTTAGGTTAGGGTATAAAACCCATTAATTCTTTAAGTTAGGCATTGTGGGCCCACTCTGATGGCCCATTTAACCAATTAATGACAAGGGTGAGGGTCCATCTAGTCTAGGGGTCTAATTAGGGTGTCCGGGACACGGGGGTATAGGTCCTACAGAAAATTAAACCGAAAGGGCAGGTAACAGCATGGGCGGATCCTCAAGCAGATTTAGTTTGAGTGAGTCCGTTCGTGACTTCGGTGCTGCTGTCAGGGCCCAAACTTCAAGAAAAGTTACGGGGCTTTGACCCACACTTCTAGGACTTTGAGGGGATAGTTATAATAATATTTTAAGTTCAAGGACATTAATGTCGACCATAACCATAGGGCATTACCCTTTGGTAAGGTCTAATTTGCCCCGGGGAATTTGGGTACATTTGGGGTGCGGGTGTAATAGATCACTTGGAAGAGAAGACGATCCCTTTGTTCTTAACTTTATCAACAATAGGAAGCTTCCCATCCAAAGATTGAGTGACAAGGCTAAAGACCCTTATGCTAGATCATAGAGCACCAACCTGCCTTTAGATTTCTTTTTCTGAGCACCTCACAAGCTGTTTTAACACTAAATTCACTAGAAGGAGAATGAGACCAAACACAAACATCATTGAAGGGGGGATTAGGCATCCTTACCTCCTGGGCAGAAATAAAAATTGCATTTAAAAATTGTGACTCCACCTGAGGGACTCACCAAGAAGAGTTTTGGATGAATTCTAAAACTCTACTATTATACCCTTGAAAGATGGCTTGATTCAAGTTTGATAGCTTAACTATGGAAGAGGGACCAAACCAACTGTCAAACCAGAATCTTATACTTTGCCCATTTCCCACCAGTCACCGTTCATTCATCAAAACAAAGTTACACATCCTTTTAACCCTTGGCCAAATACAGGATGGCTTCTAGCATCTCTTCAGTGTATTATCCCAAAATTGACAAATCTGGCCTGAAAAAATTGCCCCATTGTAGATTCACCATGTTTTATCTGCCAAACCAACTACATAGGAGAGCCTTGTTCATATCCCATAATCTTTGAATTCCCAGCCCGCCTTACCGCCTCCCATTTGACATAAACCTTTTTGGAAGATTCCAAATCACCTAACCAAGTCAAGTTGTGCATCCATCTCTCCAAGATCTTCACCAGAGATTCTGACCACCAATAAATAGAACAATTATGAACTGGAGTACCTGAGATCATCGATCTGAGCAACTCCACTCGACTCGCCATCAACAAGAGCTTGTCTTTCCAGCCCAAAAGACACCCCTTTATCTTATCAATTAAGGGAAGTAGATGGTCACGCTTCACTCGGCCTTTGAAGATCTCTATGCCCAGCTATCAGGTAGGGAGTGAACTTTCAGGAATTCCCAACTGCTCTAAAATAATATGCTACCTTTGAAGAGAAACTCTGCCAAAAAACAATTTACATTTCTCCAATTCACCCGGTGCCCCAAAAATTCTTGGTACATGATCAAGGACTTGAGATCTGAGATATATCTAGAAGATGCATTCATAAAAATAATTACATCATCGACAAAAAGAGGGTGGCTAGGACCTTTCACACCTCTGGGTCCTGGAAGGGCTTTAATTTTATTGTTGTCTAGTAAAAAGTTGGGTCTCGTGCAAAGAACTTCCTCCTCCAGAATAAAGAGCATGGGAGAAATAGATTTTTATTGTCTAAATTTTCCATCCCACAAATTTTCTCAATTACCCCATCAAAATAACGACACATGTACAACTCAAATCGGACGACCTATTTTGAAATGCCAAATTTTTAACCCAATGAACAACCCTAACCCAATCTTTCCCGCTTTTTTCTCTCCTCTCTCCACTCATCGCTCTCTCCCCTTCCTCCACTATGATACTCTCTAGGATTTTCTCTCTCACTCCTCTCAGTCTATTGCTGTCGGAGTACCCATCAAAGACGACAACCAGTGTCGTCTTGCTGCTTCTGTTCTCTTTTGTTCCAAGAAGAACCCTGCTGTTCCCTTCTGTGACAACTAGTGCCGTCTCTTCTACTCTTCTTCCCACCAACGAGAGTTCATCTGTAACTGAATTCTAAAGCTGCAAACTGGTTCCCAAACTAGAAATAAAATCATGTCTTCCCCAAGCAAACACTAAGAGATGGACCTGATAAAGCTATAGATTCTTTGATTATCCTTTTTTTTTTCTCTTTTTTCCTTTGAAATTTCCTCCACTCTTTTTAGATGGGTTTTACTTTATTTTGGCTTATTCTCTTCATGTTAGGATGATGAACGATTACAAGGTGGAGATGATCAACGATGGCATGCAAAAGAGTTTTATGTAGATTTTCATGGATTGAATGACAGTATCTCCACTTCCCTTATAATTTAATTATGTTCATTTTGTTTCTGGATTTTCAGCAAGATTCCAAACCTCTGCCAAAATTGTAAAGATTTTAAGGTGGTCTTTAGGATCTCCAGTCCCATCAAACTTGCCGAGTTTCCATTTGAAGTCCTCTGGTATCCTTCCTTCCGGAAAGAATGCCAATTCAATTTCTGTAGTCTTGTAGACCTTGCCTTTGACTAGGGCCTCAAGCCTTTCTATCTTTTCCCTTACCTTATGCTTCCTTTCAGTCTTGGGATACCTGTGAGGGGTATCAATCATGACATCCTCTCCTTCTATCACAAATCTTGTGTGTGTGCCTTGGACACTATCAATGTTGCCATGGGGGTAACTGGCTTTCCGATAATGGGTACTGTGTCACCTTGAGACTAGCCTTGCACTGTTTGCAAGATCTATGACATGAGCTGTCTTATTTTTGCCACCTCATCCTAAATTGATTCACTTTTTGGTCCAATTGTACTTCGGTAAATCATTGTTTGATGGTTCCATGGTGTCTCTATTTGGAAATGATCTGACTAGACTCTGGCTCACAAGTTAAGTGGAGAAAAGGGAGAATCTGAAATCCTTGCTGAACGGAGGGAGTGGGGAGCGGATCAGATTGATTCGAGCTAGCCTATTATTGAGGCGAGCCCACGCGAGTAGAGGGAAATTTTCTGAACATGGAATTGTGCCTTATATAAGCAAGAGAAACTTTATTTCGAGACACAAAAGGATTATGAATTTCTTTTTTTTTTATTTTTTTTTTTATGCCTTTTGATATTTCATGGATATGTATAGACAATTTAGTTCATGTGTCAACACGTAGTATCCCTTTGATCCACCTTACTCAGGTAATTGATAGTATGACTACATTATCATGAAGGGCTATTGACATCCGTATTGAATTCAGAATGATTTCCCTCGTGAGAGGGACCAATATCTCCACACCGTTAAGATGTGATTGACATAGTCATACCATAAATTCTTCATTGTTCGGTGATTCTTAGGTCAAACTTGTATTAGCACATGAAGAACAAACAAAGTGGCTCAGATAAGATTGGTCCTATGGTTAACCTTACACTAACATAGGGTGCATTGTTACTGAGGGACAATTCGAGCTTCTCTTTTTGTAGGCACGCTATATCAGGTAAAGTATGTCCACAAGAGTTCTAATTCAAAGAGCACACCTAGTGGCTCCAATAAGAATATCTCAATGGTTAACTCTTCATTACCATAGAGTGCCTTTCATCAAGGGACAATCAAGCTTCTCTTTTTTAGGCATGCTATAGTAAATCGGGTCTACCAACGGAGAAGAAACGAAGATGAAAGGAACTGTGAAGGTTGCAAGAACACCACCACAAAAGCTTGAAGATTTGGGGTTGCAGAGAAACAATGGAACGACTGACGAAGTAAGCAAAGAGTAGATTTTGTTCCAAAAACAAGGAAGTATAAATAAATGCGAACAAATCTCAACAAGAAGGTTTATATCCAAGGAACAGTGAGATCTGAACGTCTCTTCAATCACCACACAAGGACACACGTGTCAATATCCTGAGAGAAGCTTCTTTAATAGGTTTCTCACATTAAAGCTAGAGAAGAACCGTTTGATATTCACCTTTTCAGAACGTCCCATTATTAGACACGGCTTCCAAAAGGACACTAATGCTTTGCGAGACTTGAGGCACATGCAACTACGGTTGATGAAACGACAAGTCCTTTGAGATGCATCTCAGATGAATAGTCACTTCTTACAATGCATTGGTAGTTTGGTACCCGAGCATCGACTCTGTTCCCATTGCTTTGAACAAAAATCTGCTTCTCTATGTGGAAAACAAATTGACATTTGAGCATTAGCTTCTTCCACCTCCACGATGAACAACAATCCTATGGGTTGTGCGGTTAATAGTTATGCTCAGTGTTTAAAGACAGTCCTCCCTCAACTTAGTTCTAACCTAAGGAAGGGAGGGGGGGGCAACTGATGTGGACAATTATCTCCACCCAATAGACACTTGACATGTGGCATTATACACAAAGGCGTGACTGAATTACACACGTGATCAATGAGGATTCTCCCCAAACAGAAACAAATCAACAAAATTGACTTCCGTGATTGACACCTTATCATTTTTCTATATGTCTCGTGCACATCTTCAGAACACTACAGAGAAACGGAAAGTCCCCCAAATGAGGGATTCCATCCTTATTAGGACTCTCGTCAATTCAAAGTTATTTGACTATCAAGGGAACTAGACCATTTAACCTATAAATACAGTAGAAGGGGCAAGAGATAAAGGATCCTTAATCGGAATACTCAGTTACTCATCTATTTCCCATTATTCTAATTACGAATACTGACTTGATCATCGGAGAGTCCCCCCAAAGACTAGCTCCGCCCCTTTACTCTCTGATTTTCAGGCACCAGGATCGCTCGTGAAGAAGAAGACAATTTTTGTCGAAATCACAAACTAACCAAAATGAAATGGTTATGGGCATAAGAGTCCGCTAACACTTCGTCCATTAATTGATAATCTCCGTCCAATGCATCCCATGTTTATAGGAAACGTTATCGTCTACGGTTCCCTGACTAGTGTGGTTCCCTAGTGCCTCTCACAAGAGGGGGGTAGGACCCACCTGGGACACCTGATCGAACACTCTACCCGAGTGGGGTCCACCTTCCTCTTGTGAGAGGCACTAGGGAACCGCACCGGTTAGGAAACCGCATACGATAAAAATTTATGTTTATTGATGAAGGGACTAAAAGATCTTTTTTAAGATGACAAGGGAACGAGGCTCTTAAAGTTGAAGAATTCCCTTATCGGACACTGCTTGTCTGCTTTGGATGAATTTGCCCACTCCGAATCCCCCGTATGACCTTATTCATGATTTGACAAGCATGGAGTATGAACGATTCATAATAACAGAGAGAAGAGATTCATCAACTTTAAAAAGCATTTTAGAGTATCATAACTAGAGAATCTGATTATGTTCCCAGTAATAAATACAAAAACCAAACTCTCAATAGTCCAAACACCATCAAACTATTTTTTTATTTTTATTTAGCAGGTAGTAACTAGTACCCTTGCGAGATACCCTCTTGTTGATGGTTCTTCTTCGCAGTTCCTACATTGGGAACAAACAGAGAATCCAAGAAATCTCTACCCCACGGATCCATTCTGTATAAAATCTCTCAGGATTGCCGTCACTGAAGTTGAGTCTGGTGCTTTGTGAATCCCAGCTTTCTTAACCTTTGTTTTGTCATCTTGAACGGATTGGGACCATTTATACGTTTCATATACTAAAGATGCCCCTAAAAACACATATCAGAATAAAAATTAAGGTTAAGAATATACAATCAAGAAAAATTTTCACCAAACAATAGAAAAGAAAAAGAGAGAGAGAAATTTATAAATTCCAAGTTGTGCAAATGTTAATAATCTGATCCACATAAAATGCGTCACCACCCATCTCCTAGGATCCCTCTCTAAAACCCTAATTTTTCTGCCGTTCAGTTTATTGTAAACAGAGGCTGCAAGGGTTTTGAGGTCACGGCCGATCACACTGTACTGCTGGAAGAAAGGCCCGCCAGTTTCTAATTCGAGATCATATTTTGTTTGAAAAACTTTGACTTAAAGCTTCATTGGTTTCTGGGAGCAAAGCTTGTGATCTGGGAACTAGGATTTTAAAGAGAAACCAGGTGAAGAAAAATATTTCTTGGATTTTCTAGCTTTGACAGGCACAAAGGGTAGCTTGATAGGGTAGACCAATCGGCCGGATTTCTATGCGCCATGGGAGATGGGGGTGCTAATGCCGACACAAGTGGTTGCTATGCAGTGAGGCCTCGGTAGTGAGAGAGGGAGGGGGGAGGAAGAGAGAGAACCAAACTTGAAAAAAAGACCGAGTCTCTCATCAGTCGGACAAAACCAAAACCAGATACTAGGTGAGTCTACATGGTTCTTGACCAGGTTTTCCCAATTTTTTACTTGATTCGACCGATTTTCCCGAGTGAAAACCTGTTTTTCCAACAATGCTCTGAAGAACTGTCGCAGAATGGTCATTAGAGTTGTGTGAGAGAGAGAGAGAAATGAATCACCTGGGATGAGTTTGAGACCCTCTTTGCCGAGGGGACTGTCAAAGATATTGAGGGCGTAGACACCGATCTTCTGCCGGGCTTCAGGGCCGGGAATGTACTCCGTCAGCTTCTGGGATCCGTTCACTCTAACGACATTATCGATCTTAAGAACGGCGGCACGACCCAAAGAATAAGAACTCCGGCATGCGTTGCCAACAGGTTCCGATACATTTGGACAATTTCTCCTCACCTTCTCGGTGACGGAGTTGAAGACATCCGTTAGACCCATCCCTCTCTCAGTCTCTCTCTCGCTGTCTTTCCGATCAATCGAATGCCGTAAGTAACTTTAATCTCTGATGAGTGAAAAAGAGGAGAAGGTAAAGTGAGGATGGGTGTTGAAGCCAAAAACGAGTCATTTTAACAGATAAATTTTTACATAGGAAAGGTTATTTTACATAGGAAAGGTGCAAAAGGTTGACGAGACTGAGAAAGTGAGCGGGGAATCTTCACGTACGTGAGCATGCGTGAATGACTCACAGTCGTTCAGATGAAATTCAATCTATGAGAATATTCCATCTGAACGAATATGAGTTGTTCACGTATGCTCACATATGTGAAGATTCACATTGAAGCCCGGGCCGTACGTCTTTACTTTCCTTGCAAGAAAGAGACATTCAAATTACCCTTATTTATATTCTAGTTTGTGAAGTCTCTCATATGCTCTCCATTATTTCAAATCAAGAGATATTATTATGCCTTTGGTTATTTCTCTAAAGCTTTAATTCCTCACTTTTAATATTAGGGAAGTAGTTTCCTGTCCGGAAGTGTGCCTCCCTTAATATTATGTCCTATTTTGAGGAATTCATGCTTAGGAAAGTTATCTTTCAATCGAAGTCATTTTAATTTTAGACGCACTGGTGGTGCCGATGCCCGCATTAAAAAGAATCCAAAGACAGGTTTAAAAGCACATACCATGACAAGGGGATTCCATCTTTTTTGTAAAGCTCCTTTTAAAACCCGTTTAAAAGCACATACCATTACCTTCACGGGTAGTGCTTTGTTGCTGTATTCTTCTCCTACTCTTATTCCTCACCTTTCTTTGTGGTGCTCTCTGTTCTTTAATTTCCATGATAGTACTCTTATAGTACTCTTCTTTCAAACTGGCCCTGTCAATGTGGCAATGGATTGTATTTAGGTTTTGTCTGATCATGTGTTTTTTGGATTGATTGTTGTAAATCTGTTATGTCACCAGTGCTCATTATAAAAGGTTCTTTTGTTTGTGGTTGATTAAGTTTGACCTTGATTTCAATTGTTCTCACAGGTTCTGCCACCATCCTTAGTGCCGCTAGGATTCTAAAATTGGAGAAAATTGAACTCTCCCTAGTGCCAAAAAGCAAGTTCTAAGTCATTGCACTTTCATTTACATTCTAATTAGTAAATGTTGAATTCTCTAAGATTATGAGAGAACCGTCATACTTTTACAGATCATTACACTTTCATCTGTGCTAAATGAGTTCTTGCTTTCTGAGTTCTTGTTAAACTTGCATATACATTTGTTCCTTATAGATGAACAGACTTATGACCACAGTCATTCAACAAACCATGCTCTTTCTTAGTTCTTATTTCTGAATTATTCTTGTTAGACTTGCATATGCATTTTTTCCTAATAGATGAACAGACTTATGACAACAGTTATTCAACAAACCATGCTCTTTCTAAGTTCTTAATTCTGATTTATTTTTGTTAGACTTGCTAATAGATGAACAAACTTATGACCAAATGCATTTTTTTTTATGTTAGCTATGTAAGATTTCCATAAGGTGGGCTGGCATAGTCTCACTTTATTTTAACAAAACCAGTTTAGTTGTGTTGATGGGAGCTACCTTAATGGTATGAGTCCAGTTTCCATGTGTGGACCTAAGGTATTGTTTCCTTAATGGGAAAGAAACCCTAGTTTCTTTGCAGGGTTGGTCCCTACCCTCACCACTATAAATAGTTGTCACTGACCCATTAAGTGACTAACCTAAGAAAACCTAAAGTGAAAAGTGGAAGAGGGGAGATCAGACCAACGTTTGTGTGCGACAGAGATCGTAAAAAGGTATTCGGTTTCGGCTTCCACAACTATGGATCCAGGTACGCCAATCACACCCCTGGTTTTATTTGTATGCTCATTGATCTCCATGAATGTTCCGCATGAATTATTCTATCAAGCTAAACATAAAAAACTGAAGCCCTATGGAACTCTGAAAGATAAAATATACACCAAGGGAAATTTAAAGTTGCCCAACCAAAGATTAATGGAGAGAGCCACTATGATACTTGACAGCCTCACCAAGAGAAATATTGGCATAAGTCTATTTTTCTAGATATTATAGTTTGACAATTTAGATTTTTTTTGATTGATTGCTCCTTAACTAACATGGATTATGCAATATATAAGTCTTTAGCTCAAAAGAAAGAGCACCTGGGTTTGTACCTAGGAGATGATGGTCTGAGTCCATCAAGACTCTCATACATGATTTAGTAGGTTCTTTATTTACTGTTATTGGATTTCTCTTTAAATCTGGGTTCTTGATGATGGTAGTGAGACTATTTACATGTACTCCTAGTTTAGTCTCCTTTACTGTGTTATTCAAGAATTCACTCTGTTTTGGGGTCGGTGATCCTATAAATCAGCTATTCACTGTTTCAGGTATTATGAGTGCACTAAGTTTTGGGTTTTTTTTTTATAGATTTTTCTTTGTACTATTGGTATTATGAGTGCACTAGGGTTTGGTGTCTTGACTTCTGATGAAGGATTGTGTGTGTTACTCAAGAATTCACTCAATTTTTTAAGGACTATATGGGTATTTCGGTAAATTTCCTGTATAGTGTTTCGCTATAAATCTGTAGCGAGAGTTCTTTCTCAGTATTGAAAATCTGAGAGAGGTGTGAGGAATGAGCGACTGTAACCCTATTCTCCATTGATAGTGAAACAGATCTCATCTCACCGTGGATGTAGGCAACCTTGCCGAACCACGTAAATCTTTGTACGCATTGTGTTATTGTGTTTATGATTTCCATTCTTCTCTGCATCGTGTTAGGTTTTACACATCAGTCTTTAAAAGTAATCGACACCAACAACAAAAAGAATTTAAAAAATAATAATAATAAAGACAAGGACATTTCAACATTGCATGCTAGATAGCCATAGCTGGTAATATCATATCAGTTTAGGAGTATGAGTCCTGATGGATTTGAATCATCATACTCTGGAATTCCCAGGTGCTCTACCATTTTGAGCTAAGGGCTCACCATCCAATCATTAATTGATTGTGATCAAATATGAGGGAAACTAAGTATCAACAAAAAGATAATGAAATGCATGATGGATTTTTAGGAACAAAATGAACTAAACTGGTTCAGTTATCCATTGAAGATTATAGATTCTGAGATCAGATGGGCATATTTTAATTCAGTTATCCATTACATTCTTTGGAGCAACACCAATGTTTCTATTACCACAAGTAGTTCTCCTACTACTGCTTCCCTTCTTAGAACTCAAGAAAGCTTAGTGGTTCCCATGTATCAGTACCAAGTGAAAGACAATTTTCTCATGTTTGGAGGTACTGCTGAACCAAGTTGCAGCTCTTCCAATGGAAGTAACAACAACAAGATCAGCTATGGAAAAGAGATTGAATTTGAATATGGTGATAGTGGTGGTAGTGTTACTGGTGAGCAGCAGTAGCAGCTGATGGGTCTTGGGACATATCTCTTTAATGGGGTTGAAGAAAACCAGAAATTCTTCCTTGGTAGCAACAATGGAGGTCATCATGGATTTGATGGTTGTACTGAGAAACCAAATGGGTTGTGGGGAGAAGCTCCATTAATTTTTTAACAAAATTAGTCCTCAATATGTCTACCAGACCATGTCAAAAGATTCATAAAAATCAAGGGAAAGTAGTAATCAATTGAAAAAAGTCTTTCTTTTCATTTTAAGCTTAACAACACTTTTATTTTCTCTGTCTAAGTTTTTCTTCAACATTGGTAATCTCTTTCCCTACCACTTTTGGTGATTGCATCCAACTCTTGAGCAATGCGACAGTGCCAAATGAAAATTTCCACCATGAATTGGTCCTCACTCGCATAAAGGTAAACACAATATACCATTTAGTACCACGAATTGCCAAATGACACTTGAATACTCATACTTTTTCAAATGAATAGGTTTTCTCATTCAATAATTGAGTGAGAACTTGATGGATCGTGTAGGATTGTGTTTTCTGCAGATCCACCCATCAATTTGGTTGGTGAAAAAAGCACTAAAATCAAACAAAACAGATCATCCTTTTACTCTAAGGAATGCGAAGAAATAGAGAAGGAAAAAAACCTAAAAATTTGGCTCTAGTCATATCCATAGCTTTATCTAGCTTTAGTGGGTCATGCTCATGAGTAACAAAATTAGTTTACTGTGCAAGAAAACGTAAAGAACCCTAATGAAATAGCAGCAAAATTCATATTTCAGAGCAGGAAACATGGCATCAAATAAAAATAATAAAGCATCATGAATGAAGAACACCTCATTAGAATTCGGCCGAGACGTTCCAAAAGAAAAAAAAATACTTATAGAAGAGCTCAAGCTGAACCTCTGCGTTTTTGGGAAGAAGACAATGGATGAAGAACACCTCAGTTTTCGGAAGTAGAGGAGAAAAGCATCCTAAGTTCGGCCGAGATATTCGATCGTGGTGCTCTGAGGTTCTATTCTGCGTTTTTTGGGAAGAAGAAGAGAAGAACGATGGATGCTTGCTTGCTTGCTCTGCTCTGGTCACATCTTTTGAGCTCCGCCCCACTTCCCTCTCACGGTCTCGATTCTACAACTCGTTTTAGGGCTTTGCTCTGCTCATGAACCTCTGCGTTTTTGGGTTTAGTTTGACAGTGTTTTGTGGAAGAAGAAGAGAAGAACGATGGATGGAGGAAGAAGAGAAGCTTGTTCCGCTCCCCGTTTTTTGGGAAAAAGGTGATGGAGAAGCTTGACCTAATCTGCATTTTTTGGGAAGAAGACGATGAATAGCCAAATCTATTTGGGGATTTTGGGTTTGAATTGTTTAAACCCTAGATTGGTTTAAGGGTAGGTTGGGTTCGGTTCGGTTTGAGTGAGGATGAACCGGTTTGAGTGGGGGTTCAATCATGAAATGGGTGAAATTCAAAAAAATTTGAATTTGGCTGATGTCAGCCATTGGATGCTCATAAAGACAGGTGGAACTCTCATAGAGCTTGGAAGTAGGATGGAAGTACAAGTAATGGAAGTAGAGGATGTGAATCCAACATGCAGAATGAACGGGTTAGGTTCAAGTAAACCCAATTTGTTAACCTGGGACAATAAACGTTAGAATATATCCTCTATTGATCAAATTGCCTTTCGTGCTAAAGTAACGTCCTCTACCATTATTTCTATTGTTGAACAACAACAAACCGAAAGGAAAAGCCCTAACAAGTAACAACTACTACACCTCTAAGGCGACCACCATTCTATGGCTTTCAATGACATGGAAATGTAGAGCTGCTACTTCTCTCATATATATGCTACTTGCAAATTGACACTCTATTTTCCCTATTATTGAGAGAGCTGCTACTGAGATCTGCTATGCATCCCATCTCTATTTGACCAGCAAATTGATACATGTCTCCCATTTCAGAAGCCCTTTGGCTTGGTTACGGAGGTGTTAATGTTGGGCTTGGCACCCCTATTTTAACCTTGTACAAGGAAAATTTTTTGCTTCATTTCCCCAAGTCCCTCTAATAGGGGTGGGGAGATTGGATCTTTATCGTCTCCATTTATCTGCCCCTCCATTTCCTCCATTTCATCTCATAGGGGGCAGAAATGACCATCCTATCCCCTACCCAAACACACTGCCCGGGTGGGGTCCATCCCCCCTATTAGATGAAATGGAGTAAATGGAGGGACAGATAAATGGAGACGATAATATTCTGGGGGTAGGGTGGTCATTTCCTCCCCCTCTTAGAGGGACTTCGGGAAATAGACCAGACAGGGAAATGGAGCAGATAAAGTTTTGTAATTCTACAACCAAATAGAATTTTTTCTCTCGTCAAATTAAAAGGGCTAGTAATGTAGATATGAAAACCAATGGAGAGATGATTAAGGTCCAACTCCACCTGCCGATGGCCTGACAATCATTGATATCTGATCAAGTTGGTGCTATCTGAGTTGTTCCACCAAAGCTCCCACTGATTACCATTGAGCTGCATCATCATCCATCCAAAAAAAGTACAGATTATCATTTATTAGAGCAACAAGAACTAACTCGTAAAGTTAAGAAATCATCGATCAATTAAGACTCACCTTGATGGAATAACACTCTTCCCACTACTTGAAATGTGAAAAAAAAAGAAAAGTAGATGAGAAAGAATCAAGAAACACAAAAGGGTTTCAGAATTTACTGCTCAGAACCCTATTTTCGTTTTCAAAGAAACCCTAATAGGATAATTTCAGTTGAGGAGAAAGTGAAATTGGGAGAAACAATTGGATTGTGTCCATCACACCCGGATAATTTTTGAATAAATAGATTTAAATTTATTATTATTGCATGAATGGCTTGTAAGTTTGTTCCATGAGTTTTCACCCAAAACAATTCTCAACTAGGGACAGGACTGGACATCGTGTTTACATGGTTGTTACATTGTATGTCACTAGAAAAGTTGTTTTCAAGACATAAATGTAAGTACACATAATGTGTGTGTATAGAAAAGAATCTTGTACAAATTCTCACTAGTGACTCTTTTGACCTGAGAGATCCTTATTGTTACAATGTTACATTGCGGGTTTTGGTACACCAATGGTTGACGTCACATGGATTGTTACAAACAAACTCACTCGAACTAATACCGCTCGAGGATCTGCCCATATTGTTATTTGCCCTTTTGATTTATTTTCCTATGGGACCCACATCTCCGTGTCCCAAACACCATAATTAGATCCTCGAACTAGATGAACCCTCACCCTTACCTTCTTATAGTTAATTGGGCCATGAGAGTGGGCCCACAAGGCTTGACTTAAATAAATAATGAGTTTTCCTATTCTAACTTAAACCAAACAGACCTTAAGGACTAATATGTCTTATAAGACTTAGGGTTGACCCAAACATGTCCTAACTAGATGGACCTAATGGTTTATGACATGGACCAAACAAGACCTAAGGCCCAAATTAAAACCCATTTAAACCAAGAGACCACTAAGTATTTTAGGGGCACCTAAACAAACAAGACCTAAGGTCCCATTTAACCCTTAAAAGATAAAACAAGCCTCCTATTCCCTTATCTCTCCCCCTCCTAAGCAAACCGTGGAGGAGAAGAGACAAGGAAGAAGAAGAAGTGGAAGTAGGAGAGGAAGGAGAGGGGAAGGGAAGAAGATGGAAGGTATGCCAAGAAGGTTGGCTGCCCCACATCTCCTCCTCTTGCTGTTTGGACAAGGCTTGAAGAGAAGAAGAAGGAGAAGAGATGGAAAGGAAGGGAGGAAGGAAGAGGTGGTGGTTCTTCAAGGCTGGCTAGGGCTGGGATTGGAGCTCCACTCACCAAGGTATGACCTAAACCCTTGGTACATCCCTCTTTCCATTTCCATTTTGATAGATTCTTTGAGCTTGAGCTAACCTAGGGTTCCATTTGGGACTCAAGGTGATGCTCGGCCCTTATTAGGAGTTCTAATGGTGTTGACTAAACCTTGGTTCAAGCTCCTATGAGCAGCTTTGTAGCCATTGCTGTTGAACCTTTGGTTCTAAGCCATGAAACCCTACCCTTGGACTAAGTGAGACCAAACCCTTATGAGATCTTAAATCCATGAGGTAAGCCTAGGTCCTAGTGACCCTAGGGAGACCTAAGACACCCCCTCCATGACCCTGAGTGTAAGGTGTACTCCAAGCTTCAAGCTAGAGAAAAGGCCATTTGAAATCTCGAAAAAGATTTTCGACGGACGCACGACCGGATCCACCAATCGTGGTACCATCCGATAGTCCGTCCAGTATAATCCCAGTGACTTGACTTGAAAGGACGCAGGACCAGATTTACTCCGTTGCCTCCGCCCGTGGGTCTGTTGCCTCTTGGGTATGTCTCAGGGATCGAATGGATGTAAGGGCAGACTAAGATGGCGCATCCGTCCGTGGATCCGCTCGCTCTCGGGTGTGTCTCAGAGATCGAACGGATTCACGAACGGATCCAAGCAAGAAGTTCCGTCCGTGGATCAGCTCCTTATGTTTTGACCTTTTGGCTTGAATGGAGTCAGGGGCGGACTCACTCTATTGCTTTTGCCCATGAGTCCACTCATACAGTCTTGGTTGAAACTTGATTTTAACCTTGGGGGCATAACATGGGGCCCCTCTATACACCTTTTAATGATTGCTTTTGTAATTTTAGGCTACCCAACTCGATGGATAACTGGTGCATTGGTGAGATTCATATCAACCACGCCGGGTGACACCCGAGTTCGGTGAGTAGGTTTTGGGTGACTTTGTTAGGTTTGAATATACATATTAAACAACCATTATCATGTTATTATATAAATATAAGCATTGTGCGCATTGCATTATTTACCTCAAATGTGAACTGTTATGAATGTGATACTATTCTCACCATTGTATCGGGTGACGGTGCCGGGTGTGCCGATACCGGAACCCCAATTTATTTAGTTATGAAAACTTTTATATGTCATCCTGATCTGTATGTGCCGTGTTGTGCTGGTACCCGAGTACTAGATGGAATAGGACGTTGATGCACTCGGAATACCTCTCGGGACGATAGGACTTGCATGTAATATATCTGTGGCTAGGATGCTTCCTCCCTTATGCTACGACCCTTGGCAACAGGGGTTTATGTGTTGGATAGTCTAAGCCCCTGTTGCCTGTGGAGGTGGGAGAGGCTAGGTCAGGGGTAGTGATGGCTATCGGGGTCTGCCACTTGGTGACCTGATGGTTTTTACCAACGTAGGATCCCGTGTGATAATTGAGGTTTCACAGGGGCGATAAGTTAAGTGACCCTCAGTGTCTCCCGCGTTATCACAGTAGCATACACTTGACTTATAGAATTGTGTGTTAGGTGGAAAATGAATCTAACATTAGCATGCATCATTCTGCTTAAAATTGTTTGTATGTATGTATGTGCATTCTCTTTTACTCCCTCACTAGCTAGTGTAGCTAACCCCATTGCGCAACCCCTTTTAGTTGATATGCAGGTAATCTCTTGATGAGCACCGTTGGATGCGAATCAAGTGGAGCCGGTGGCTGTGACTTGGATATCAATGTACACCCAAGAATGGTGCCCTAGTGGCATAATTTATTATTTATTTCTGTATTCATCCACAATCATTTATAAACTGTATGTTTAAATACTAAGGAGAGAAATGAATGGTTACATCTATTGAAATTGTACTACGTGTTATCATTAGAGAACCGATACTCTATACTAACATGATTTAATTAAATTTTACTTCCACTAACTCTGTAATTGGAACGATATATTCTATTTGGTACGTTCCGTGCTGTTATCATGATTTGATGATAGAGTGGACTGTGGCTTGGGACACTGTATTTGTGATCCTGGTAGGTATTGGGATGACACGTGTTGTCCCAGTCACCCCCTATTTAATGTAAAATATCTTCATCGGGATGGGGGTGTGACAGAGTGGTATCAGAGCAATGATGCTCTGCACCGAGCACAGTCTGACGTAACCTCTTGATTTACTCTCCACAAATTAGGTTCTAAATTAAAATCTCAAGAACATAAATGATTATGTGCGGACATAGGAGAAGACTGATTGTGGTGAAACAAGAACCTAGAAGATAATAGGTGAACATGGAACTAGGACTTGAAACATAGGCTGTCAACTAGTAACCATATTGATATTTTGTTGGGTCCTGAGTGATTAATAGATGTGCAAATATATGTGATGATCCACAATAAACAATGATAAATCAAACATAAACAACCCACAGTAGTCCAAAGATGATCCAAAAGAGGGAACTAAGTAAACATATAAATATATATATATATATATAACTAAATACAATTTCCAGATTGTCCCAATCCTTCCTTGAAGGCAATTAAGTCCTTCTCAACTTAACATTCATGATTTCATCTATCTCGAACTTAAAACCTGTGATTCTGTCATGCCCAATCAAAGGAAAAGATATACAAATCTAACCACCATTGTTCCAAATTCTTGCTTGGGAGTGATTGTGGTTCTCCCTAACTCAAAATATATGAATCCAACTGATCCAACTCAAAACACATGAGTCTGTCCACCCAAATCAAAAGTTATAAGTTCACCATACTTAAAAGTTCCTAATCTAACTGATCAAAAGAAAAAAGAAGAAAAGAAAAGCAAGAAAAATAAAGGAAAGTCAAAAGGAAAAAGTTCCACAAGTATCCATCCAAAGACAAATAAAGAAAGGCCTGATCAAAACATCTTCAAATTGCTTGGAGAGAGAGCTGGGCTAATCATCCGCGCCATCACCGCCACCACGTCCGAGAAAGGTGTTGATGTCATCCACCCCTCTCTCTATGCTCTCGAGATGCCAAGCCTGATCGGAGAACTGCTTCTTGACATCATCAAAGCCCTCCAACATCCTCAGGTTCAATCGTCTGATAGCCATTAGAATGTCACTTTCACCTCCCCTGGTGCACCAGAAGTCCCTACAGCAAATGGCCCGGAGCCCATGAACTCGATATCATCATCACTATCATCATCAACATCTCTGGGTCCTCTACCCTCCCCATACCTGACCTGCTCCCCGAAACTATCATAATCGCAGTACAATCCCATCTTCTGTATTACATTGAACCCAAAAGGCCCCTCAGTACTTATTTCCTTGGGGTCATGGTCGAGATCAATCCCAAAATACAAAAAGACTCGGGTAAGCAGTCTACCATGTGGCAAAGTATTCTTGCGGGCAGGATTTAACACCACGCGAGCCATATGCTAGATGATCACATATGGCAGACAAATATGCTGGCTAGTATATAGGGAGTATGCTAGTACTACGGACATCAGAGGAGGCTGAGTGCTGTGTGCCTTGGAAGGAGCCAAATTGGTCTTGGCAATAAAAGTGAGAACCCGCTGCGAAGGAGAAAATCGGGAAAGATCTTCATTCTCATCAGACTTATTGTTGGTGAGAGTCTTGAACAATTTTTGTTTTTCTGCTGGAGACAAACACTTGTTAGGATCACTGCCTGGGGGATGATAGACCCTATCACCCTCTGCAGATACATCAAGGAGAATCCCCAACTCCACCTCATTGAAGACAATGGTGACTCCCTTCACAAAGGAAGTCAACTTGAAGCCATCATCATCCTCTCTAACTAACACCAGATTGGAATAAAATTTCATGACCAATGTGGGATAGTAGAGTTCCGACTGAGTCAGCATGCTGCTCCATTTCTGCTTGTTAAATCTGGCACCCACCTTGTAGGCCAGAAGCTCTTCTACCACAGCATCTCTCTCCACTAGAATTTTCCTGTCGTGGAGGTGTTCCCAGAATATCCCCTCAGTCTTTTCCGAGATAAACCTCCCCACATTGTATGCTGTGGGAATTTCTGTCACAATGGCTAGATCCCTCTTTCTTTTGGGAGCCATGGCTGTTTTCCTACACACAAGACACCACCTAAGGAAGACAACAAATGTAAGCAAATTGGAATAAATGATATATGAATGGCAAATAAGATTGTAGAAGCAAAATGCCTATGTGATGTGAAAATTGTTGCATGAAAAGGGTACACAATGAGACCATAGAACATAAATACCATTGGAAGCATGAGTAACTTGAGGAAAAGGGACAAGATCAATATACATATAAAATCCATATGGGGACCATATAGCACAAGCATGAAGGGATAAAATCAATGTGAGTGATATGTGCTTTTGGGTACTTCACATCCCAATCAATGTCAAACCAACAAATGATTGAATGAAAAACCCCAACAAGAGACAAGGAATTTGAGGAGTTTATCCCAACAAATACCTAGGAATAATCTAAGAAATCCAACTAGGCATGGCAAACATGACGAACAATCTCTAAAATTCTTGTAAAGACTTTGAAATTCAATAAAAGATGCAATATTCATACAAAGACCCACTACCTTAGTGCCATTGATCGATTAGGGCTTGATTCAACTCAAAAACCCTAGTCTCAATCGATTTTGGCATGGTTTTGATGTGTACATGGCCATGCAAATACAATCAAAATCAGACACAATCACAAACTTGAGAGGTTCATCCCTAATCCATGTGAAAGGAAAGGAAGATGAAGAGACACAAGCAAAAACCCCTACAAATGGAAAGGAAAAGAGAAGAGAAAGGAGAAATGGGAAGGAAACCTTACCTTTGAAGTGGAGGAGATCAAATTTAGGCCTTGGATTTGCCAAAAACCCACCAAGGGAGTGCAAGGGAGGCCTGAACGGAAGTCCCTGGAGAGCTTTTTCTCCTACAGTTTTGTCCCTCTCTTTTGGAGCCAAAATGAGTTTTGAAACTCGTGGCTCTATTTTATTAAAATTCTGGGAACGGACGCACGAACGGATCCACTTATCGTGAATCCGCTTAGCACAAAATTGTAAATTTTTGTTTTTAAACCTGCACGGAACAACGAACGGATCCACTTCCATGAGTCCGTCCAAAGATCCGATCGCCTCAGTATTTTTACAAAATTGAGCCTTCTGAAAATGGATGAACGAACGGATTCACGTTCCACATCCGCCCGTTAGTCCGCTTTGCCTATTTTGCGGAGGAGCCATGAACGGACTCATAGCACTAATGCCGCCCATGAGTCCATCCGATTTCTTTTAGGTTTTTGAGCCTAGATTTTTTAGACCTTTTGGCCACACCTATATGTGATGATTATGTGCCTATACCCTAGATTTAACACCCCTATTGTTTGACCCACTCGTGGAAATCATCCAAATCTAGTTTAATGCCTTGAAATTGAAAGGTTAGGGTCTGCACCAATTGGCCAAACTGGTAAGAGATGGTGGCTACTAGTATGTGCTGTAGCTCCCCTCTTATGTGAGAGAAGGAGAGTTACCCTTGAGGATGAAAATCCTTAGACTCCGTGAATTTATTGAACCAAAACTTATGGATAGGAAGCCTAAACCTATACAGTGTAGAAACCTTTGATGAGATAAATAGGATCCAAACTCGTAGCCAGACAAGAGAAAAGTAATTAATAGGCTGGTTTTGAACGACTTAGTTTGAATGACCAATAGAGACCATATGTAATTGAAGGTCATTCAGAACACCCCACAGGTTAGGGACCACTCTATTTGGAATTTTGCTTAGTACATCCAAACCTTGTTGGACTCATTGCTGAAGTCCTGGGTCATGTTTAGACTTCGAAATGACCTAGTATACCATACCTAAGACTTGCCTACCCTTGTGAATTTATTAGGTGACAGGTGCATCTTTAGGGGTATGAATGTAATTATTGAACTTATACTTATGTATATGTGTGAAGTGAAAATATAAATCAAATAAATATACCCCTTAAACCCTAGTGTGTGGCTAGACTAATTTCCCCTATGCTACAAATGTGACCTTGCCTTGACCTCACTATGTTGGTTAGTTGAGTCCCGACCTTAGTCAAGTTAATCGTGGGTTAATAGATAATGAATTTGACAATGACCGGTTAAGCTAATAATTAAAACCTACTTAAAAGAGATGACTTGGACCACAACTATTAGAAGATTGTTGGCCATCGAATGAGGACTGATGTGGACTTTTCCCCTGTGGAAGACTGAGTAGTAGGTTTATAAGGTTGTGAAAGCTGAAACTGAAGGATGTAACAGGACCTTCTCCAACAACAGGTATGAATAGGGTAATGGGTCACCAAATGCGTTCCCTCCGTACTGGGAGTGAACAATAGGAGATTCCATCAATATTCTAAATCATTCTAAAGTTGGGTTAGGTAATGAGACAACCCGAAGTGAAAGCATTCAAAATATGAACCCTATGATTGGGGACTATACAAGGTTAAATCCTATAATTCAAGGATGACCAAAGGGTAATACCAACCTGATCTGGAAGATCTAAGGAACCTTCTGTTCCTTGTGGCTTAACTTAGTGTTTGAAGCCCCATTTCCTTTGGGATATTGTAATCATCGACTCTTAACCTAATTGAGTCTAGGGTTACTGTAGACCACGTACACCCCCTGTGATAATGTGACCCTATAAGGAACAGAAATTGTAAAACCTGGCTTGTCATGCCGTGTAGGCACTGCCCCACCTTGATTGAACCTTTGACTTAGTCTGTGTTGTGGGTGACTAGAGGTGTTGTTATTTAACAATCCTCACCTATTGAGACCTTTAGGTGCCTCAAATTTTGGGGATGAATTTTTTAATAAGGTTGGGGGGATGTTACACCCGCACCCGAAATATACCCTAATACCCCGGGTTAAATTAGACCTTTACCAAAGGGTAGTGCCACGTGGCAATGGTCAACATTTATGGCCTTGAACTTAAAATATTAATATAAGTGTCCCCTCGAAGTCCTGGAAGTACGGGTCAAAGCCCTGTAACTTTCCTCGAAGTTTGGACCTTGACAGCAGCAACGGAGTCACGAACGGACTCACTTGAACTAATACTACTCGAAGATCCGCCCGTGCTGTTACTTGCCCTTTTGATTTATTTATTTTCCTATGGGACCCACATCTCTGTGTCCCGAACACCATAATTTGATCCCCAAACCAGATGAACCCTCACCCTTACCTTCTTATGGTTAATTGGGCCATGAGAGTGGACCCACAAGGCTTGACTTAAATAAATAATGAGTTTTACTATTCTAACTTAAACCAAATAGACTTTAAGGACTAATACGTCTTATAAGACTTAGGGTTGACCCAAACATGTCCTAACTAGATGGACCTAATGGTTTATGACATGGACCAAATAAGACCTAAGGCCCAAATTAAAATCCATTTAAACCAAGAGACCACTAAGTATTTTAGGGGCACCTAAACAAACAAGACCTAAGGTCCCATCTAACCCTTAAAAGATAAAACAAGCCTCCTATTCCCTTATCTCTCCCCCTCCTAAGCAAACCGTGGAGGAGAAGAGACAAGGAAGAAGAAGAAGTGGAAGTAGGAGCTGAATAAGAGGGGAAGGGAAGAAGATGGAAGGCATGCCAAGAAGGCTGGCTACCCCACATCTCCTCCTCTTGCTGTCCGGACAAGGCTTGAAGAGAAGAAGAAGGAGAAGAGACGGAAAGGAAGGGAGGAAGGAAGAGGTAGTGGTTCTTTAAGGCTGGCTGGGGCTGGGATTGGAGCTCCACTCACCAAGGTATGACCTAAACCCTTGGTACATCCCTCTTTCCATTTCCATTTTGATAGATTCTTTGAGCTTGAGCTAACCTAGGGTTCCATTTGGGACTCAAGGTGATGCTCGACCCTTATTGGGAGCTCTAATGGTGCTGACTAAACCCTGGTTCACACTTCTATGAGCTGCTTTGCAGCCATTGCTACTGAACCTTTGGTTCTAAGCCATGAAACCCTACCCTTGGACCAAGTGAGACCAAACCCTTATGAGATCTTGAATCCATGAGGTGAGCTAAGGTTCTAGTGACCCTAGGGAGACCTAAGACACCCCCTCCATGACCCTGAGTGCAAGGTGTACTCCAAGCTTCAAGCTAGAGGAAAGGCCCTTTGAAATCTCAAAAAAGATTTTCGACGGACGCACGACCGGATCCACCAATCGTGGTACCATCCGATGGTCCATCCAGTATAATCTCAGTGACTTGACCTGAATGGAGGCAGGACTGGATTTACTCTGCTGCCTCCACCCGTGGGTCTGTTCCCTCTCGGGTATGTCTCAGGGATCGAACGGATGCAAGGGCGGACTAAGATGGCGCATTCGTCAGAGGATCCGCTCGCTCTCGGATGTGTCTCAGAAATTGAACGGATGCACGAACGGATCCAAGCAAGAAGTTCCGTCCGTGGATCCGCTCCTTGTGTTTTAACCTTTTGGCCTGAACGGAGTCAGGGGCGGACTCACCCTGTTGCTTCCGCCTATGAGTCCGCTCATGCTGTCTTGGTTGAAACTTGATTTTAACCTTGGGGACATAACATGGGGCCCCTTTATACACCTTTTAATGATTGCTTTTGTATTTTTAGGCTACCCAACTTGATGGATAGCTGGTGCACCGGTGAGATTCATGTCAACCACGTCGGGTGACAATCGAGTTCGTTGAGTGGGTTTTGGGTGACTTTGTTGGGTTTGAATATACATATTAAGGAACCATTATCATGCTATTATATAAATATAAGCATTGTGCGCATTGCATTATTTACCTCAAATGTGAACTGTTATGAATGTGATACTATCCTCACCATTGTATCAGGTGACGGTGCTAGGTGTGCCGGTATCGGAACCCCAATTTATTTAATTATGAAAACTATTATATGTCATCCTGATCTGTATGTGTCATGCCGTGCTGGTACCCGGGTACTAGATGGAATGGGACGTTGATGCATCTGAAATACCTCTTGGGACAATAGGACTTGCATGTAGTATATATGTGGCTAGGATGCTTGCTCCCTTATGCTATGACCCTTGCCAACAGGGGTTTGTGTGTTGGATAGTCTGAGCACCTGTTGCCTATGGAGGTGGGAGAGGCCAGGTCAGGGGTAGTGATGGCTATCGGGGTCTGCCACTGGGTGACCTGATGGTTTTTACCAGCGTAGGCTCCCTTGTGATAATTGAAGTTTCACTGGGGCGATAAGTTAAGTGACCCTTTATGTCTCCCAAGTTATCACAGTAGAATTGTGTTAGGTGAAAAATGAATCTATTAGCATGCATCATTCTGCTTGAAATTATTTGTGTGTATGTATGTGTATTCCCCTTTGCTCCCTCACTAGCTAGTGTAGCTGTCCCCGTTACACAACCCCTTTTAGTTGATATACAGGTAATCTCTTGATGAGCATCGTTGGATGTGAATCAAGTGGAGTCGGTGGCTATGACTTGGATGTCGATTTACACCCAAGAATGGTGCCCTAGTGGCGTAATTTATTATTTATTTTTGTATTCATCCACAATCATGTCTAACGTGTTTTCTTTTCCAGGTTGTCAGTTTGGAAGCCCTCCTGGCTGACCTTGGTTCTTCTGATGACAAGAAATATGCCAGTGATCCCTCGGGCTCTGGGCCTGTGTCCAAGGCCCAAGTAGCCCAGTCCAAGTCTCTCCTGTTTTCCTTCCTGCAGTCCCCTTTTCGTGAGGCTGTTGGCGCTGGGAATCTGACCGCTATTGCTGAAGCGCTCTGAACACTGTTATCCTCGCCGAACCTTCCTATCCCTGTCAAGGAATTGCTGGACGGTACCATTACGTTTATGTTCGACGTGACAACTTTGGCCCCTCTTGCTCTCAAAAATGTAAAAGCTCTGGAGGATGCCCTCAAAGAAGGAGATGCCTTGGATGAGAAAGTCAGGAAAATTCGAGACAACCTCCAAGCAATCCTAAATGAGGTGAAGGAAGGGAAAGACAGACTGGCCCAAATTGATCAGAATATCCAAGGCTTGGAAACCCAACTCGTGGCCCTTCGGGTTGACAGGGCCGCTTTAGCTCAAGAAGTTGACAAGAAACTACTTGGCTCCCAAGCCATGACACTTGAGGCCAACTTTGTTAAGACCACTGCAAAGCAGCAAAGGGCACTAAAACCAACTCGCCAAGCCAACCTGGCCGTCGCCAACGAACGCCTATCAGTGATGGAGAAACAATGGAGCAAAATTCAAAAGTCCTTGCCACATGACTTTTTCAAGTAGGCGTGCGTGCCTTCCCCTCCCCCTTTTGATATCAGTCTGAGAGAAAGCACTAGTATTTTGGTTTGTTTGCTTTTTGTTTCGGCGTGCTTGGGCCGTGTTTCCTTCCTCTTTCCCTGTGAATGGAACCTATTTCTCTTATCTCTCGACCTTGCTTTGGGGCGCTCCATCTCTCCCTTGACGTCCCGTTGCTTACCCCAGGTCCCAGATCGTAGGATGGAAAGTCTTAAGGAACTTCCCGTTTATGGGTCTTATCTGGACACTTCCATTCAGACCTCTCAGCCTATAGGTGCCACCTCGGAATACCTGGCAGACCGTAAATGGGCCTTTCCACATTAGGGACAATTATCCCAGCCTAGGGTCTCTTGCACCGATCGGAAGCACGGCCTTTAGGATGATGTTCCCCTCTTGGAAATGCTTAAGGTTGACTTTCCTATTGTAGACCGCTGCAACCTTCTTCTTCTACACTTGCATTCTATCGAGTGCGGCCAGTCGCTCTTCATCCAATTCGTCTACCTCGGCCAGCATCGCCTCACTGTAGGCCGTTGGTGTGAGTCCCTATTGGTACGTGACTTGTGCTAACTTCACACTAATCTCCATGGGAAGCATCGTGTTGTGGCCGTATGTCAGGGCGAAGGGTGTGACGGCTGTGCTAGTCCGCTGTGATGTACTAAATGCCCACAGAACCTTAGAAAGCATGTTTGCCCATCTCCGCGGGTTGTCATCTACCACTTTGGCCAAGCAACCCTTCAATATGTTGTTACTAGCCTCAGCCTGCCCATTGCCTTGTGCATAATATAGGGTGGAATGAGTGAACGTTATCCCCAACTCGGCTATAAAAGCTACAACCTCGTCCCCTGTGAAAACGGTCCCATTGTCACAAGTGATGGTCTCTAGGAGCCCGAACCTGTGAATGATGTGGCTCTTGAGGAACTGGATGATGTCCGCCTGACTAACCGCTTTCATTGGTACTGCTTCAACCCACTTTGTAAAGTAGTTAGTGGCCACGATAATGAAGCAATGCCCCCGCGTGGCGGGGGGAGTAATTTTCCCTATCAAATCCATGGCCCAACCCCTGAATGGCCATGGTTTGATCACTGGATTGAACTCTGCTACCGGCAACCGCTGCAGTGGACCGTGGGTTTGACATGCCCAATAGCCCTTAGCATATCTGATGCAATCCACTGCCACCGTCGGCCAGTAATACCCATGGCGTCAAATCAGCCACCTCATCTTGGGACCAGCCTGATGTGCTCCGTGTATGCCCTCGTGAACTTCGGCCATGATCAATGTGGCCTCATTCAAACTGATGCACCTCAGTAATAGGTCATCTCTTCCCTTTTTGTAGAGGTCTCCCCCAATTAGTACGTATCCTGTGGCCCTGTCCTTGATCCTTTTGTCGAACTGTGGCCCAGGGTTATTCAGGTACTGGGTATTTGGCATTCGCCAATCGGGTTGTGTGTCCTCGACCTGATTGACTTCTACTTGGTTGACCTCGAGGATGGAAGACCGCACCTGCCTCTTAATGATAATGGTCCTTTCCAAGCTGCATCCTGGTAGCCTGATGCCAGACGCCGCCTGAGCCAAACTGTTCATGGCTTGATTCCTCAACCGTGGGATGTGGCGACTGACCACATCCTAGAATCCATCGATCAGCTTCTTGGCCAGCGCATAATACTCAACCAAATGCTCGCTCTCACACCGATATTCACCGGCCAGCTGTCTGATTACCAACTGTGAGTCCCCAATGATCTCCACGGCATCAACTTTCAGGCCGAGAAGTAGGCTGATCCCAAGTATGAGAGCTTCATACTCGGCCTGGTTGTTGGAATAAGGGAAATCAAACTGAAAAGCCATTTGAGTCCCTGTTCCTTTAGGTGACTGCAGCACAACCCCTACCCCTGCAGCCTGTTCAGTTTTGGACCCATCAAAGAAAAGTCTCCAAGGTGTTAGCCCGATGTGTGGCACCTCCACCGTGCCTTTCCTTGCCTCAATAGGAGGGTGGTCAGCAAGGAAATTCGCTAAAGCCTGCCCCTTGACCGCCTTCTGGGGTACATACTGGAGGGCAAACTCGGTCAAGGCGAGGGTCCACTTTCCTATCCTTCCCTTGGAAATGGGCCGCGTAAGCATGTACTTAATCACGTCAGTCCGATAAATCACGTTCACCGTGGTTGGCAAAAGGTAATACCGTAATTTGGTGTAGGATAAAAACAACGCCAAGCAGAGTTTCTCAATGGCTGAGTATCTCAGCTCTACCTCGGGCAAGGCCTGACTTAGGTAAAACACAGCCTGCTCATTCCTGGCCTCGTTGTCCTACGCCAATAAGCTTCCTATCAAACTTTGTGCCGCTGACACATACAGCTTCAAGGGTACTCCCTTCCTTGGAGGCATTAGAACCGGAGGCCTAGTCAAGTAGGCTTTTATTTGATCAAACGCCCTTTGGTGAAGGCTATCCCATCTAAAGACTTCGCCAGCCTTCAGTTTTAACAAGGGGGAGAAAATCTTTGTCCGGCCTACGGAGTTGGGTATGAAGCGCAGGAGGAAATTCACTTGTTCCAAAAACTTTTGTAACTCCTTTTTGTTTGAAGGCCCCTTGGATGGCCTTGGCCTTGTTTTTATCTACTTCTATCCCCTTCTGATGGACCAAGAAGCCAAGGAAATTGCCAGCTGCCACCCCAAAGGCACATTTCAATGGGTTGATCTTCAGGTCGTGGGTCCTCATCTTGGAAAACACCCTTCTCAAGTGATCGAGGTGTTCCTATTCGTGCTTTGACTTGACCACCACATCATCGATGTAGACCTCCACAAAAGTACCAATCATGTCATGGAATATAGTATTCATACCTCTCTAGTAAGTTGCACCAGCGTTCTTCAGTCTGAATGGCATGACCACCCACTCGTACATCCCCAGCGCCCCGGGGAAACAGAAAGCTATCTTTGGGACGTCCTCTTCTGCTATGAATATCTGGTTTTTTATCCTGCATGGCCGTCCATGAAAGACATTATCCAATTTTTATAGCCACGTCGACCAACATATCGGCCACCGGCATCAGGTATTCATCCTTGGGAGTGGCTTTGTTCAGGTCTCTAAAGTCAATACACACCCTTAGTTTCCCGTTCCTTTTTATGACTGGAACTATGTTAGACACCCACTCTACGTATCTGGCGGTCCTAATGAAGCCCGCCTTAAGGAGCCGCTCGATTTTGTCCTTGATTTTTAGGATGACGTTCGGCGCCATGCGCCTGGGCAATTGTTTTATCGGTCTGCAATTATCTTTGATGGGCAACCAATGTTCAACCAACCTTCTGTCTAGACTAGGCATCTCAGAGTAGTCCCAAGCAAAGCAATCCTTAAATTCCTTTAATAAGCTTACAATTTCCTCCCTTAACACAGGTGGGAGTAAACCACTAACATAGATAGGCCGTTGATCTTTGACCGTTCCTAAGTTAACTTCAACTAACGGATCCTGGACCTCCGCCAGTGTTTCTTCCATCTTAGGGGGTGTAGGTAGCAAATCCTGCAGCCTGACTTCGGGGCCGTTCATAACCTCATCCCTGGCCGGGACTTCGGCCACCACGTTCACTTCATGAGACATTCTCTGCTCCAGGCTTGCTACAGTCAGCCAGTGTAGTATGTCTGTAACAGTCGCCTGGTTTGTCTTCATAGGTCATCTTGGTCGGTCTTCCTCCGCCGGTCTCCGATGTTCGGCAGAGCCCCTGTTTGAGGTCCTTTCAGCTGAAATACCTCTTCCAACACTATTGCTGAAGTAACTAAGGATGTAGGTCTCCCATGCTCATCTGCTCCAATGAACCGGATGGGACCGATGTACCCATCGTACAAAGCAGCTTCAGCATGGCTGGAGTCGACCAAGAAAGGCCTATTGTCGGCCATTACCAGCTCGATCTTCCCTCCTTTATACCAAAGTACTAGGAGCTGGTGTAGGGATGAAGGGATGCAGGAATTTGCATGAATCCAATCCCGCCCTAATAGGGCGTTGTAGTTAGCCATGGCATCCATGACGAAGAAGGCCGGTAGGGATGTTTGGTTTTCGACCTTCAAATTGATCGGGAGTACTCCTCTAGGTATAGTTGGCCCACCTAGGAAGTTTGTGACCTAGACATCAGCGGGCAAAAGGTCAGTCTCGTCCTTGCCTAGGCGCTTCATCATTCTTGAGGGCAGGATGTTCACCGTCGCCCCATTGTCTACAAGAACCCTGGCCACCGGCTTGCCATCCATGTGAGATTGGATATAGAGCGGCTTCAGGTGCCGGGTCATCTCTTGGGTTGGCTCCTCAAATATGTCGGCCACCCACCCCTGTGGTACCGGGGTGTCAAAGGTGTACTCTGTCTCTCTTGTGATGATCGTCCGGACGTTGTCCTTCTGGTCCTAGTGGTTCGGTTCCTCGTGGTCTAACTCCTTCTCAGCCTGTTCCTTAGCGGGCACCAGTTCCAAACCCAAGACTCTGGGGGCGCATCCCCTTCGTCCACGTCTCCTTCCAACTCTATCTCCTGGCCGGGCTAGTACTGGAACGTCCTTGGCAAGAGGCCCGTGCTGTCAACCCTAGGGCTGGCACATGTGACTATGTCTCCAAAAACGTCTGGGTCACTATCTTCGGTCTTGTAGTCTGACACGTTTGGTTCTAAGACTGCCCCTTCTCCAGTGACGGCTTCTGGCCCTTAGACCTTCGGAGGTTCGCCAACTGTCTGGCTTTGGTCCGTAGAACTCGTGCCTTGACCATCTTGATCTCGGGAGGTTGTAGCCGCGAACTAAACCATTTGGGGAAGATGAGGGCAATTTGGTCATTTTATTCTTTAATTTTTGTAGGTTTTTATCAAAAGAGCATTTTGGTCATTAGATTCCCTGAAACTAACGTCTAACGTCCCAAATTAACGGACTGGACCAAAGTGCTACACTGTTTTGAAAGTAGGGGAGTTTGCATTTAGAAAAGTTGTAAGAGGGCATTGAGACAAATGGATATTTTTAGGGGGGTATTTGTAAAAAACCCTTATACTTTTACTAAGGCAGTCATTAAAGTCTCATTTAAGTAGACATCCTTGAATAGAAGTTGGTTCTCTGCAGGAGAAAATAGAAGGTAGATCTTCAATGGGAGTCTTTCTAGCAGAAGTTCCCAGGATTGGCCACTATTGAACGATAATACTTTCTCTCTCATGTTTCACATTTTTCACATGTGATATTAATTTTCATCACATGAGATATGAATCTTTTCTTTGGGTTGCAAGTTTGTATGTGAATGTATTATGGTAACCCAATATTTCATATAATCTTACCTTATAAAGTCCAGTGAGTTGCTCACTCCATGTAATCTCTATATATTGTCCAATTGGAGAATCAAATTCTTTAAGGAATAATATCAGATTTATCATCGTGTCCAGAGCCCAATACTCTCCAATGAGAATTTGTTTTTTTCTTCCTGGGATGTTTTCTCTTTTCCATCATGGGATACGAATTCAATTCCTCCATGGTTAGCTCTCTAACCCTTACACCACTTCCCCCTTTCCTAATGCTCATCACTATATCTCCATTAAACTCACCTCTAAGAATTTTTTGTTTTGGCAAAATCAAGTTGAACCCTTTCTCGATGGCCAAAACCTGTTTGATCATCTCGATGGAAGTACACCATGCCCTAATGATCCTGTTGAACGTGCTCACTGGCATTGTCAAGATTCCATGATTCACAGTCTTCTTATTGCCTAAGGGTGTCAACCGGTTCGGTTTCGGTTCGGTTCCATGCCTTGTGGGTGTGACCCAAAACTGAACTGAAACCCGAGTCGGTTATGGGATTAACAATCGAATCTGAAACACCTCGGCTTGGTTCGGTCTCGATTCTAATTCGGTTTAAAAAAATGGTTCTAATTCGGGTCTAATTCGATTTTTAATACATTATAATACGGTTCCATGTTTTATAGGCTGCTAGTTCATCCATTGTTACTACTTTGCTGTGTTCTCAAGGAATTCTATTTGTATAAATAAATGCTCACAAAACCTTAAAGGAACACATCAAAATTATAATTTCAAAAGAAAACACATCAATAAATCATAGAGAAACACATCAAAATTAGTTGTTTCGAAAGATAGTATCATTTTGATTTTGGTGCATACCGTTTTGGTTACTTTACTTACTTTATTAATTATCATTTACCCAAAAGATATTAAAAGATATAGGGTTTGGGAATAAATGGGTATTCGGTTCGATTTCGGTTCAAACCTACGGGTCTGAACGTAAAATTGAAACCGGACCGAATCGAATTAATTATCATACATCTGAACCAAAACCAAACCGAATTAATTTGGTTCGGCTCGATTTCGGGTTCGGTTTGGTTTTGATACCCTTATTCTTGCCTCTCTCTCTGAAGAAGTTTTTTCGTTAGTTCTTGGCAAGAAAACAAGCCGAGCTAATTGGGACACATTAACCACTACTTTCTCTTCTTCTGAGAGCCAAATTATGTCCCTGACAATGGCCCTTCAAGATCTAACATAGAAACCTGATGAACCTGTCTCAGATTTTTTACGGCGTGCAAAAACAATTGCTACCGAACTCAGTGTTGCTGCCGAAGAAGAAAACCAATGTTCCTAAGAAAGCATTCTTTGCTGCCACTGTTAGTTCTGTATTGTCTCAACATTCTTTGGCCGCTAAGTATAAAGACCCTGGATGCCCCACTATCTATTGTTTTATTGGTAACACTAAGATTGGCCACGTCTCCTTGATTTAGGAGCAAGTGTGAATTTAATACCTTATTCAGTGTACCAACAGTTAGGGCTAGGAGACCTTAAACCAACCACGGTTACACTTCAGTTAGCTAACAAATCGGTTAAGACTCCTAAGGGCATGGTAGAGGATGTTCTAGTTAAGGTGGGTGAATTTTTGTATCCTGTGGATTTCATTGTTCTAGACACCCAACCTGTTGTTTGTATTAGAGATCAAATCCCTATCATCCTGGGTAGACCATTTCTTGCTACTAGTAATGCTCTGATTAATTGTAGGAGTGGTCTCAAGAAGCTTTCTTTTGGTAGTTCTTCTCATGAGTTTCATGTCTTTCGATTAAGAAAGTAGCCCCACATTACTGAGGAAGTTCATATGTTGCATGATGTTTCTAATTATATTAGGCCTAATGTTTCTATTGATTTTGAATCAGATTTTCATGATACATTAGACCATCTAGATCCATATCAGGTGTTTGATTGTCATACTGAGGATTGTTTTGTCCCACATATTGATTTGTCCAAACCTCCTAGGTTTGATGATTTTATTGAGGAGGACAATATTAGTCATGATGCTTTTCAAGCATATTGTCGTGAACCTTATTTGGCAAACCAAGTTATGCAAAGGGCGAATAGTTTTATTGCTAGTATTGATTTGAGTAAACCTCCCATTTTTTATGATTATCTTGGTGAGGTTACTAATATTCATGATTTGATGCTTACTGCAATCCGTTCTTGGTTGATTTTTGCGATAATGACATGCATTCTGCATTAATCATGGGAGGGAATGGGAGGATTTGTCTACATGGACTATTTTTCACTGCCTTTATTTTCCACTGTCCCATGTGGACAGATTTTTCTGTTGTGTATTTATCATTTGTGCTTAATTTCCATGTTATTTCTCACTTTACTAAATTTCATGGTCGAGTATTTTCTGGTTCTGAAGCTCTTTTTACATTTATCGGCCATGGATTGAGATTTCTGTTGATGCTCCTAGTACCTTTTGTAGAGCTCATGACTTTTCATGATCCTGTTTGTTGATTATATCTGGTAAGCCCCCTCATCCCCTCCCTTGTCTTTAATTTTTATTTTCTGTATGCATTGAGGACATTGCATAATTTAAGTATGGGGGGGGATTTCATCGAATTGTAGTCTTTACTTTGGTTTGAGAATGAAAGTGTAGCATCTTTAGTTTACTTTTCTGAAGACTTTGAGAGCATCCAAATATCCGACACTTTGATGTAATAAAAATTCCGTATTGAGGAGGGAATTGAAATATACCGATCAAAGGGATTTTAAATTCCTTTAAAGTACACAGTCTACTGAGAGAGTCGATTTTGTTAATCATCTTGTTTACACGAGTTTTGGTTAGATGCTAAGGTTGAACCATGATACACTTGCATGATATAGTTGATTGCCAAACAAAAAATTATTTTCTCTTTGATCCAGTCTTTACTTGTAGCCTATTTGGTTTGAGTAAGTTAGCCCGAGGGGTGTTTTACACCTAATTCCTTAATGCCATCTGGTTTGAGAGTAATTGGCCTAAAGGTTGCCACAAAAGCCACCTAGAAAGCTTAAAAGGTCAAGACATTGCACGAATTGGAGTAGAATAAAAATAAATAAATTAATTAAAAGTTTGAACTCATATAGCATCAATGTCTAAAGCCACAATGTGGCAATCAAATGATATATGCACTGAGAATCTATTCCAACACTACTTAGTAACTTGGGTGTCTGGTGCAAGCCTTGCATGTCATTCAAGCTAATTGTCATGGAGGGACATTTGAGTTCAATACTTGGAAAAATATGGCAAGTAAAATTAAAGAGAAATTGAAATTGTGCATGTGTTTAAAGGTTTTACCAGGGTTCCGAGCTAAAATCTTTTGTAGCCTAGATGACCCACTTGATCTAATCTTAAGGTAAAATAGTGTGATTCACTTTACCCCAAACCTCCCTTAGTTAGATGTATGACAATTTTCCAACTCAGAGTGGGATAATAAAGTTCAAGTGTGGGGGAATATCTGGAAATCTCATAGTAAATTGTTTTCAATTTTAAGCGGTTGCACTCTTTTTCTTGGTCATGGTACGGATTTACAATTGAATTTTAGGTGTATATTTTCTGCAAACACCCACAAGACCTCACTCATCCACTAGGGATAACCTAGGGATTTAAAGGGCTTGTTGCACATACTAAGTACAATCGTGATTCCTACGAAAGTGAGTTAGGGTTTTTTTTTTTGCATTCTAGGTTAGTTTTTCTTTTTGCTTTACTCGAGAACGAGCAAAGTCTAAGTGTGGGGGAATCTGATGAGCACATTAATGTGTGAAATCTTAGGGCATAAGCATGCATTTTACTCACATTTTACGGAGCTACTCGGGTATTTCTCTGTGTTTTTCAGGTTTTAGGTCATTTTTGGTTATTTTATGCTATTGAGAGCTATATCTCCCAAGTTACACGTACAGTGATCCAATTTCTTTTCATGGTTGTGAAGAGGACGGAATTCTGAGCAAGGTGGATCACTTGCATGTCAAGTACGCATTCATTTAGGCCATCATGCAAGTGATTATTCTTTTTGAGCCAGAAAAGAATAATAGGCCAGAAAATAAGTTGAAGTGCAAGCCCGAGCCCAGAACCAAGGAAGGATTTGATGCAATCTAGGCACCAGTCTATCCATAGATCAATTCACAAGTGATCAAGGACGAGATGGGAAGAAGTTTCACTGAAGATCCAAGGGCATAATTGTAATTTTTAAAAATTGGGAAATTTTCAGAAGATATCCGATATTGGGCTCATATCGTCTGGAACATTAATTGGAGCAACTTTAATTCTCGGATTGGGCCCATCCAGGGCCAGGATGGAGAGATATTTTCAAAAAGAGAATTTTATCCACTTTCCAATTCACTTTTCTATTTATAGCCTGATGTCTAGGATTCGGCTCTGGCTGGCTAGGCAAGTTTCCTTTTTCCTTCTCATGTAGGATTGTGACAAGTTGGGTGAGTTGCTTCTCCACATTATTATGGCTTGTCATGAGAAGGGCCAAGCTTTTCTTCAGCTCACTTATTCTTTTTGCCTCTCCTATATTGGTAAACCCAGGAGGTTGCTGATAAGCTACAAGGAGAGGTGGCCTAGCAGAATTCATTGGAGGTCCTAAATGAGGACGAAGGGGAAGGGGATGAGGAGACATACTTGGGTTTTGTGGTGCATAATTAGGCCTTTGGAGACCAAACTGGCCTTGATGGTGAAAGTTAGATGGATCTACTTGGTTCCCTTGATTCCAGGAGAAATTAGGGTGATTTCTCCATCCTGGATTGTAAGTGTTGCTATATGGATTATTTTGGTAAAGAGCACTTACATTCTCAGTGTTGAAATTATCCGCAAAGGTGTTGGGGCATTCCTCCATAAGATGATCAGGTGTATGGCACCAAATGCACATGGAGACATGATTGACTTGGTTAACTGGGATAGGCTCCTTAGGGACTATGTATTCCAACCTTTTGATGAGGTTATCAAGTTTGGCTTCTTTGGCTGGTATACCCTCAATGAAGTAACCCTTAGTGATCCTTTCAGACTCTTGGGTGGATTCTCAATCCCTAGTCTTATCAGCCAAGTTGGTCAAAAATGTCTAAGCCTCATTCTCATCAATAAAAGAGGTAATCCAGTAGGACACAGAGACTCTAAAAGTTGCTTGGGCTGACAGTCAATGCCCTCATAAATGATTCGATAAATTTATCCCAAGTCAATACCGTTGTGAGGGCATTCTAATAGGAGATCCTTGAACCTTTCCATGAATCTAGAGAAGGACTCATGTGATTTCTGCCTAAATTGAAGAATGTCACTCTTGAGTTTATTAGTTTTGTGAAGAGGGAAAAACTTTCTCAAGAAGACAATTGTAAACTGATCCCATGTAGTAATGGAATTAGTCAACAGTCCATAGAGCCACTTCTTGGCATGGTCTTTTAGAGCAAAGGTTATGAACCGAAGTTTAACTGCATCGTCAGATAAATTTTGGACTTAATTAGAACACAAACCTCCTCAAATTCCCTAAGGAAGAGATAGGCATCTTCATTGGCCATTCCATGGAAATGGGGCAATATACTAATGAAGTTGGTCTTGAGTTCATAATTATTTCCTGTAGCAATTGGTAGACTGATGCAGGAAGGCTGTGCAGCCCTAGTAGGGTAGAATCTATCCTTAAGAGTCTTAGGCTGAGGTTGTTCAATCATGGTCAAAGGTGGTGGAGGTGGTATTTTAACAAGTCGGTTGGTTGAGTCACGGGTACTTTAGCCACCTAAACCAATTTAGAAGTCTTTTTTTTTTAATTTATAAAGAAAAATAAAAAGACTAGAAAAAAACACTAAAAACACGAGAGAGCTCAAGATAGTTAGTGCATCTGCCCCTCAAAGGTTGAAACAATGATTCCAAAGTTGTAAGGTTACCATATAGGTTGACAGGAAGGGAATCCGTATAGTCTTCACTAGCCACCTACGTGCGACTCCAATTGGATTTTGACGTAGAGTGGAGGACTACTATATGTTTTTGTTTTCAAACAAAGGCACTCACTATGTTGCTTTCCTGTTATCAAAGTTAGTCACCTCCAAAAATAGGTCACATGCCAATCCAAACCACCCAAACGAATCAAGGGGCAACGTCATAGGTGATGAAATCCCATGAGGTACACCCAAGATTGGCTGGGTTTGGGCATATGAAAAATTTTGGATTGAGCGCACATCCTTTGAAACAGAAGAGAAACAAGATGAGGTTTTCTTTTTTTTTTTTTAGAAAACAAAACAAAACAAAATAAAATCACTTCGATTTACTTAAAAATAAGAAAAACAAAGTGGACAATTATCTACCCGGCAGCAGTGCCAAAAACTTGTTTGAGTTAAAAAAAATACCGCAAGCGTACAGGTCAAACATAGGGAAATGTAGCCACTCTATTTTACCTTTCTCACGTAAGGCGAAAGTGTAACAAGTGATAGATTAAGCTAAACTATGGTCCTAACACATGCATCTACCGAAATTGACGTCCTAAACATTTATCTAGATACGGGAAATACTGAATTATAAATAGAATGAACCTAAAAACTAAGGACTTAATTTGCCTAGGATAAAACCCAAAGTTGAGAATGAGAAACAATTTAAAATGCTAAAATAAAATAAAATAAAAAGAAAAGAAGAAGACAATTACCTTGGGGGAAAGGTTGCACTCCCCACACGATCCTGCAAGTTGGAGAAGCTTGAGTGATGAAGATGCTAATTAATTATAAATCCATATAGGCTATCCTAGTTAATTACATCACCATTAAAACTAACCTAAGAAGAACAAGTAAAGAAGATGAAATAAAACTTCCATTAAACTTGAAAGCTATTACAATGAAGAACAAAAATTAAAAGACTAAAAAGATGAGCTCAGGCTAGGATTAGATCAAGGGGAGGAAGGTGAACACAGTTAGAGAGTGGAAATTGGGGGAGATTGAGAAAATAATAAAAAAATAAAATAAATAAGTGATATAAGAGGTAGGAGGGAGAGCACGGTTAGAGAGTGGAATTATGAGAGAGAGAGAGACAGAGAGTCCGTGAGAGCGAGAGTGAAAGAAGTTAGGAAAGAGGGAGAGAGAAACATGACTGGGAAAGAGAGGAAATTGGGAGAAATGGGGTTAGAAGGGAGTTGGGATTTGAGAGGATCGTGTGGGGTTTGGAGAGAGAGAGAAGAGAGATAGAACCCGAGAGGAATTGGGAATTAGAAAAATATGAGAGAGAGAGAGAGAGAGAGAAATGCATGACAGAGTGAAATCAAATTTTAGGGATGGGGAGAGAGGGATCACGTGGAAAGATTTGGGAAAAACAAAATAAAATAAATAAAATAGAAAAATGAATTGAAAAATGGATGAAATCTTCTTTTTGAAAATATCTCTTCATCCTGGCCTCGGATGGACCCAATCCGAGAATTAAAGTTGCTCCAATGAATGTTCTGGACGATATGAGCCCAATATCGGATATCTTCTAAAAATTTTCCAATTTTCTAAAATTATGGTTATGCCTTTGGATCTTCAGTGAAACTTCTTTCCATCTCGCCCTTGATCACATGTGAATTGATCCATAGGTAGACTGGTGCCTAGATTGCATCAAATCCTTCTTTGGTTTTGGGCTCGGGTTTGCACTTCAACTCATTTTCTGGCCCATTATTCTTTTCTGGCTCAAAAAGAATAATCGCTTGCATGATGGCCTAAACAAATGCGTACTTGACATGCAAATGGTCCACTTTGCTCAGAATTCCGTCCTCTTTGCAACCATGAAAAGAAATTAGACCATTTTACGTGTAACTTGGGAGATATACCTCTCGATAGCATAAAATGACCAAAAAGGACCTAAAACCTGAAAAACACAGAGAAATACCCGAGTATTTCCGTAAAATCTGAGTAAAATGCAAGCTTATGACCCTAAGATTTCACACATTAATGTGCTCATTAGTCATGGCATAACCTATACCAGAAGTCTCCTGCTCTTAGTCCTCCACAATCTTCTTGCCAGTCTTATCATTCTTCTCAGGCCTTTGGTAACCACCTCCAGCCTTACACTCTCTAACGAAGTGTCCACTCTTTCCATACTTGAAACAAGTAGTGGTTCCCATCAAACATTCTCCTTTGTGGCTCTTACCATACTTGGGACAGTCTACCTTAGGTCCTTTTTCTTGAAATTTCTTCTTTCGGTTCTTAGTCCACTTTCCCTTAAAGTTGTTGGACTTGAACTTATTCTTTGGTACCTCACCCCCAGATTGGGTGTCTACCCTCTCTATTGTAATAGCATCTCGAATTACCATCGAAATCATTAGATCAATAGATCTTTCCTTCAGATTGCTCACATTTCCTTTCTTACCCTGATCTAACTGTTTCCCTTGACCATCTTTCGATTTTCGTTTCTGTTGGGCTTTTCTATTTGGACAGTCTCTTGCATAATGGCATAACCCCAAACACTTAAAACACATAAGGGTCCCTCGTAGACATTCTCCTCGGTGATACTTCTAACATTTGGGACATCCAACTCGGGGTTTCTGTCCTTTAAGCTCTTCCCTATGGCCCTTAGATGCAGTTCTTATATAGATCTTAATTCTGGACTTTTGCACATCCTCATCATACACTTCCAAATGAGAGGTGGCCATAAACTGACTTTCCATCCTTCCTCTTAGTGCCAATGATCTTGATCATTAAATAAATCTTCACTTAGAATCTACCTCAAGATCCTAAACATCAATACTTAGAGAATCAACTCTAAAGTCGTACGCCAACCGGTTACGAGTCTACAAAACCCTTAAACTCCGCTCTGATACCAAGTTGTTATACCCCCAGAATGACTAGACCTAGTGGGGCCCATGACACCGAATCTAGTTGGGGTCTATACAAGTTGAACTTAACATTCTCATAAAAATATAATATGTATGGATCATAAGCAATTCATGAAGTTTAAAACTCCATCACCATCACAATTATCCATCCAAAGATCCATGACACACAATAACCATCAGAGTCATAGTGAAAACATTCATGGGTTAGGGGCATCTAAATAAAACTTTTAACCCTTATAAACATATATCTACCCCAAATACCCATCCATTGGATAGTAATACTATAGGCATCTATCCCTATTACTTACAGTCATCCTATAAACCATTCCCAAGCATCCATAATGATAATAATGACCTTATCCAAACTGTAAGAAAGAGAAAAGTTCATCCTCTTTAATCCGAATGATTGTGTTCAATCACTAATCCTTTACCCTTGTCTTTTGGTTTTTGATCTATGAAAACATTCAACAATAATGGGATCAACTTTACAGCCCAGTAAGCAAGATAAACAATAATGCATAACTATACATACACATAACCCATAACCATTCTTAGAGCAACATGCATTTTACTTCATTTACATAATCCATAACCATTCTTAGAGCAACATGCATCTTACATCATTTTCATCATTCTTTGAACCATTCATAAGTTATCCAGTTTCGTTCTTAGCCTTAGTCTCATCTTGCTTTGGAGTATGGTGTTCCTTTGTGTCGGGCTGTGTCTTGGCAGAAGTATCGACGCCTTTCCGTGCCTTTATGTCGAGTCATGTATTGGCCTTAGCCTCAATGTCTCCTTTATCATTTCCATCAAGTTATGTCTTGGCCTTAACCTCAACGCTTCTTAAGACACCATTTCATACCGTACCAAATCGTCTATTGACTTAGGACATCAATTGACTTTCTTTCTTTATCCTTGAACATTCATTGTGTATCAAATATAACATTTCATAATTAATTTTAACATTACCATGAACATGTACAAGATACATAGGGAGCATATCATAATTGTATGCACAACAAGGGCACATACATTCATTCCATTCCTTAGTTCATTCATAGTCCTATGTAATTATGCATCCATTTAATCATTTGCATGGTGATATATGCTTGGGATAAACATTGTATCATCATCATCATAACTTTGTATTTAGCTTCCCACTCATAGACTATCTATCATGCATTCTTATCATTCTAACCATTCACCGTATGTATAATACTTAATTAATATCTCTTATCACGTTGAACCATCATACTTACACTCTAACATGCATCCTTTATATAAATCATGCATGCATAGTTCATAGTTGATATCTAGCATAGCATTCATTCGTTCCAATCATCATTCATATAATTTTATCATTCATAACTTATAACTAACATCTCTTCTCGTTTTGAGTTCTCATACTCATTTTGTATCATGCATACCTTAAATCTATCATGCGTGCATCGTTCTTTGTTAGCATAATTCATAACAGTCATCCACTTTCATTATCATAGATGTAGGAAAAAATCATTATACCATTATCAATCATAAATTCGCATTAGGTTCCCATTAACAGTCCATTGTTCAAGCTTCCTTGTCATTCTAATCAATCACTTTACACTTGACATATAATTATCATCTCTTTTCTTATTGAGTTTACATACTCATGTTCTATCATGAATTCTTTACATAATTTATAGCTAACATAATGCATGACATTTATTCATTCTATATATCAATTATATATGCATAGTTTAATAGCTACATGTTCTAACATGATTGAGTATCATTACTTACCTTCCAATGCTTCCCAACATTTCCAACTTTGATCCAATCTTTGAGTGGCCCTAAGGGTTATCAAATCAATCTATTTTTATGTCATTTTTGGTGTCCAAGGATTGATCAAAATATAAAACAATGTTGTATAAATATTTTTTGAAAAATTATATTTTTAATTTTTGGGACCATTCTGTCCAGGGGAAACTACAACATGGATGAGGTAACTTCACAAGGGTGTTTGGCCCTGTTACGAGCAGATTTTAGAAAAATCCTATTTCACAAAACATGTTACCATAGAAGTTTTTCTTTCACCAGAAATACGAATCACTCAATTCCGATCTAAAATGGGTGAGACATGGTATATTTCCTGCACATATGTCAATCTGTCCGAAATAAAAAATACAGCAAGAAATTCGAAATTGAAGAAACTTCATGAAAACTCATTCCAACATTGGGGATTTCATTCCCAAGTTCCAATGCATGCTTTCAATCATTAATACCCATCAAATTAAGTTTCCAAATACACTTAGAAAGCTCTAACTTAAGCTAATTTGATCAATCAATGAATCAAAATGAGATACCTTCTTCTCAAATGGAAAACCCCCAAATTTACAGGGTTCTTCAATTGATTCCTTTCTCAAATCATGGGATCCCTTCAATTCAATGTGGATTTAACCTCTTTACAACCTAAGCAAGAGATTTAAACTTTTAATTTCATAGATCCATCATTTAAATACAAAAACTAAAACCAAATCAAACTTTCTTACCTTCAAATCTCAAGTAAGAGATTATCCCTTCAAACTAAGGCTCTAATCCTTCAATTGCTCCTTTAATCTTGCTTAAATAACCTCCAATTTAATCAAATTGATCTTCAAATTTTCATTCCCAAGCTATTTTTCCTCTTTTTCCTTATTTTCCCTTCTTTCTCTTCTTTATCTTCTCCCTTAAGCTAAGGGAATCTTTTCTTATGAGCAACACTCCTTCCACGATTTTTCCTTCCCTCTCCTTTCTCTTTTTTTGTTTTCTTTTCTTTCCTACTCTTCTTCTTCTAAAGCGAAAGCTCAAGTGTCTCATGCCTCCCCGTAAAGAGTATCTAGGAGCTATTCTGTTTAGGTCAAGCAAGTAGTTTCTTTTGAGCGAGCAAGTAGACTCAAGGGAATAGAGTGGGTTTTGTGCCACTGCTATTTAGTAACCACTCTGCAGACATGTGGTAGAGGCTGCAACAAGCCTGCCCTACATTCCCGCCAAAGCAAAATATGTCTTTTGGTAACCGCTTTTTGTGTCTATTTCCCCGAATTCCCCCATTGGCTTCTCTCTTTCTTAGAATGACTCTCTCTTTCTTAAATTTTATCTCACTTGAAATCTCCCTTATGCCCCTCCATTATCTTCTTCTTTCTTATTTTATCTCCTCATTAATTTATATCTTCCTTGAAATCTCTCTTATGCCCTTCCTTTATCTTCTTCTTTCCTATTTTATCTCCTCATTAATTTATATCTTCCTTAAAATCTCTTTTATGCCCTTCCTTTATCTTCTTTTTCCCTTCGTAACTTTTCCATTAAACCCTCACTTAAACTCGTCTTTTCCTTTTGTAGCTTTCCTATTAAACCCTTACTTAAATTCTTCTTTTCCTTGTGTAGCTTTCCTATTAAACCCTAACTTGAATTCTTCTTTTCCTTTTATAGCTTACAAAGAACCAACATGAACCAAATAATAAATCATGAATTAAATAGTAAACCAAACATATATTCATATACTTTAAATCACAGTCTATAATTATAAACCATAGTATATAAAAATATACCATAGTGTATAAAATCAATACATAGTCTATATACATAGGTCAAGGATTATAAATTATATAAATACCCTTACATGGCTATACATGACCCTTACATAGCCATACATGACCAACAATCATACTCATGCTCATAATTCATTATAAAGCTTGCAAAAATCATGAATACATGGAAGCTTACCATAAATTGGTAATATCAGACATGAAAATTGATTCCCTTCCATTCAGTCCAATCATTTTAAAAGCAAGACAGTAAACCAATATTAAAATGACAATTCTAGGATCAGGGTATTACAGTGGGGGGTCGTGGAGGATGTTGGGGCCGTGCACATGGTGGTTGAGGTCGTGGGGGTCTTTATGATGGTCAGTATCCTGGGTGGTTCTGGCGTTCCATCTATCGCCACACCAATCATTCCATTGACCAATATTATTTTCGTGAACAATCTGGTAATCCTAACACCCAACCCCTACCCTACCATCCCAATAATCCACCACCCACATTCATTACACATATCCATCTTATCCTCCTTCTTCTTCATCTTATGGCCATCCCAACCCACCACTTTTACCAACCCCTCATCCATCCACTGCCCTATCATGCTATCCTAACATGGGTGCATCCCACCATGTAACCCCGGATATCTAATCTCTATCCAATTTGATGACTACAATGGGCAAGATCAATTACACGTTGGTAATAGTAAGGGCTTACCAATTTCTCACATTGGTTACTCTTCTTTTCCTTCTCTCTCTTCTCGTTCTTTTCATTTAAATGATGTGCTTCATGTTCCTTCTATTTATAAACGTCTTCTTTCTGTTCAAAAATTTTCTCATGATAATAATGCTTATTTTGAATTTCACCCGTCTCATTTTCTTGTGAAGGATCAGCTCACCAAGTCCACTCTGCTGTCTAGACCTAATAAAGGTGGTCTTTACGAACTTACTCCACCCAGTCGGTCCTCTGCTCATACTGTTGTTCGCTCTTGCATTGACATCTGGCATCATCATTTAGGACACCCGCATGAGCGATTACTTCATTTTATGCTTAATAAAAATAATTTACCTTTTAGTGGCTATAGGCCTATTGCTTTGTGTAATTTAATTTACAAGTTTATATCTAAGATTTTGGCTAATAGAATTCAAAAGGTGGTTGGTCTTCTTGTCTCCCCCAATCAATCTGCTTTCATTAAGGGGAGATCAATTGCCGACAACATTCTTGTTTGTCATGATGTGGTGAGAGGGATTACCTACAAAAACTCCCGCCCTTCGGCCATCCTTAAGATTGATCTTCACAAGGCGTATGATACTTTGAGTTGGAGCTATCTTTTCCTAATGATGGTATCTATGAATTTTCCAAGGAGATTTATCTTATGGATTAAACAATGTGTGATGACCCCTATGTTCTCTATTCTTGTGAATGGGAGTCCAGCAGGATATTTTACTAGCAAATGGGGAATTAGACAAAGAGATCTATTATTCCCTGATCTTTTAACCCTTTCCATGGAAGGGTTGCCTATGATGTTGAATCATGCTGTTGTGGATAGGAGGATGCAGCTTATCTCGAGGTGTAAACCTTTACAGCTATCTCATTTAGTTTTTGCTGATGATCTGATGGTATTTGCTAGGGCTGATTGTGATTCTATCTCAGCCGTGATGGATACTCTTAGATATTTTTCTATGATCTCTGGGCTTAATTTGAACCATTCTAAGTCCTCTATCATCGTTGGGGGGAGGGGGGAGGGGTAGATGCTCATATTCGAGACAATTTGATTCAGATATCAGGGTTTTTTGAAGCCCATCTTCCCATTAAGTATCTTGGAGTTCCTCTGATTTTACGAAAGCTGAAAGCAAGTGATTGTGCTCCTCTTTTTGACTTGGTTAGAAAGAGATTGGAAGGGTCAAAATCTCGTTTCCTTTCATTTGCTGGTTGTCTCCAATTAATTGTATTGGTTCTTCAGGGAGGATATATATATTGGTCGGGATTATTTGGATTGCCTGGCTTTATCTTCAAAAAGTTGGAGTCCATGTTTTCAAAATTTTTATGGTCGGGGCCTTCTTTGGAGAGGAAAATTCATTACATTGCTTGGGATGACATTTGTAAGCCTAAAAATGAGGGTGGATTAGGGGTGAGGCGCCTCAAAGATATGCATATAGCAGGTATTATAAAATAGATTTGGTGGCTCGCATCCAAAAAAGACTCACTTTGGATGAAGTGGGTTCGACATAGATACTTGCGAGTGGATTCTATATGGAATGTCCAACCTACTCAGAACTATTCTTGGGTTTGGTGGAAGATGATGAAGTATCGGGTTCAGGTGGAACCTTTTATTCACCAAATTATAGGGAATGACTCAGGCACATTTCTTTAGTTGGACCCTTGGCACCCTGCTGAGGTACTCTTTAATAGATTTGGGGATCGTATCAAATCTGATGTAGGTTCTCATAGATTGGTTTTGGTGCAATCTATTCTGGTGGATGGAATGTGGTCCCATGGCCACCCCACTTCCTTGTCTCTCAGGTTGGTTTGGGGGCAGTTGGACTAACTTAGAAGACTTAATCCCCTTCAAGAAGATTCTATCTTGTGGACTGCCTCCCCTACAAGTTCCTTCTGCACAAAATCTGCTTGGAGTTTGGTGAGATCATCTTCTCCACAGGTTGATGGGGGGGGGGGGGTTTGATATGGTTGGCAATTGTATTCCTAGGCATTCGGTAACAACATGAAGATGCTTGAAGGATGGGCTCCCAACCAAAGATCAACTCAGGAAACGCCAGATGATGGTTGCTCTGTATTCTGTTTTTTGTTGGGCAGGATTGGAGAATAGAGAACATTTATTTTTTGAGTGCTCCTTTACTAAAAAAGTATGGGGAGATTTTTGATTCTTTGCTCTCCAGCTAGAAGGCCAGGGGCTGGTATTCTTATGGAAGCAAAGTGGATCACCAAGACTTTCTAGGGAGATTTGATTGGGTGCATCGCTAAATTGGCTTTTTGTGCAACAATTGCGCACATATGGAAGGAGAGAAATTTCTATCTTTTCAGAAATAAAATGAAGACTATGCCTTGTCTTATTAGAGATATCAAAGCGGACGTCCATGATCGATGTAGAGTGGATATCCCCAAGGGGGAGAAATCTCCCAGGAATATGTTCTTAGTTCAGAAATGGGAAGTGCATCCAATGCGGGTTGGGGGGAGTAATGTCCTGATGGGATGATAGGGGTTCTGTTGCTTTTTTGTTTTGTTGTGCTCTTAGGGTGTCCTGAGTTTTGCTTGGCTTTGGGCCTTGGGTATAATCTTTACTCTTGGTTCCTCCTGAGGCTTGGGGTATTCATTACAAGTCTAGGTAGATTGCCTTAGTTTTTGTATATCTTTTCTCTCTTTATTTCAATTAATTGATTTATCTATAAAAAAAATAATTTACCTTGTTTTTCGTCGCGTTTTAATAATGTTTGTACGGCTTGTCAATTAGGCAAAGCCAGTCATCTTTCTTCATTTGTTACAGACAGTCGAAGTTTATTTCCTTTGGATTTAATTTATAGTGATGTGTAGGGTCCCTCTCTAACACCCTCCTTGTCTGGTCATAGATTCTATGTTGTCTTTGTGGACGATAATACTAAATTTATATTATTTTATCCTCTTGTGTGCAAATCTGAAGTTTTATCAATTTTTCATCAACTTCAGGCTCTTGTTGAACGACACTTTGACAGGAAAATTAAAACCATTCAAACGGAATGGGGTGGGGATTTTTGGACTCTACCCACGTTTTTCACAAAAATTGGAATCTCCCACAGGGTTTCAGCCCCTCGTACCCATGAGCAACAAGGGGCTTTTGAGCACCGTCATCGATATATTGTAAAAACTGGACTCTCCCTTCTTGCTCATGGGTCGGTTCCCAACCATTATTGGAATTTTACCTTTGAAACCGCAATTTACTTGATCAATAGGATGCCTTCGACTGTCTCCCATGGTGTTTTACCTTTTCAACTAGTTTTTCATAAATTATCGAATTACCATTTTCTTAAGATTTTTGGTTGTTTATGTTTTCTTATTTGTGACTGTATAATAGGCATAAGATGGATTTTCGCTCATTGCCTTGTGTTTCTAGGCTATAGCCCATCACATACTGGTTATAGGTGTCTTCACATTCCTTCCAATAGGATTTACATTGCTCGTTACGTTCGTTTTGATGAAAATTCTTTCCCCTTCTCAACAACAAGTATGGGTCCTTCACAAACTACGTCTTCACTTTCCTCTTCTCCTTGGGCTGGTACCCCCATTCAGCTCCCACCACTGAGCCACCTGCCACCACCTGGTGTGCCCTCACCATTACCACCTCCAATTGATCGCTCACCAACTATAGAGACCCCATTCCCTTCACCCTTACCTTTGGCGTCCCTCTTAGCCTCTTCTGTTGCCTCACCCTCACCCTCACCAGTGGCAACCCCACCCTCTTCGCCTAGGCACACTCGACTCCTTAGTGATCTCTACACCGCCACTACTGCACTTGCCCCAATGCTCTCTACATCTACCACGATTCCATCTACCACTGTGCAACTTCGCCCATGCCCAAGTGCTTTACTTTTTACTAATGATATCGGTGAGCCTAATTGTTTTTCACAGGCCTCTAAGGTTCCTGAGTGGTGCGCTGCTATGGTAGAGGAGTATAATGCCTTGATCAAAAATGGCACCTAGTCGTTGGTCCCATCCCAAACACATATGAATCTTATAGGGTGCAAGTGGGTGTACCGCATTAAGTGGAAAGCTAAAGGATCTCTTGAGCACTATAAAGCACACCATGTTGCTAAGGGCTTTCACCAAAAGCATGGGATTGATTATGGTGAAACTTTCAGCCCAGTCATTGAATCGACAACCATTCATTGCATTTTCTCCATCGTAGTCTCACAAGGTTGGTTGGTTCGCCAGTTGAATGTCAGTAATGCTTTTCTCCATGGCTAGTTGGAAGAAGAGGTTTTCATGTCTCAACCACCCGGGTTTGCTAAATCCAACCATCCGAATTATGTGTGTCATCTTCATAGGTCCATTTATGGTCTTAAACAAGCACCACGAGCTTGGTTTCATCAGTTATCTGACTTTTTGCTCCTTCTTGGCTATTGTGGTTCTAAGACCGATACGTAACTTTTTATACGCACTCAGGGTGCCCTTATATGCTACATACTGATCTATGTCGATGACATCCTCGTTACTAGAAGTGACCCGTCCATGATATCTTCTTTGTTGCAGCAGTTATCTAGTGAATTCTCTATCAAGGATCTTGGAGATCTGCATTTTTTTCTTGGTGTCCAGGCTACTACCCATCCTAAGGGACTGCATCTCTCTCCATCGCGCTGTATTTCAGACTTATTCAATGCACTGGCATGATTGACTACAAATCTCTATGCACCCCCACGGATAGTACTTAGACGGCATCAACTGCAGGGGGTGCTCTCCTTTCCAACCCTACTGAGTATTGTTGGATTGTGAGTGCTTTACAATACATCACCCTTACTTGTCCTGATGTTGCGTTTGCAGTTAATCGGACCTGCCAGTTTATGCATGCACCTACTTTTGATCACTGGCAAATGGTCAAGCGTATCCTTCACTATCTCAAACACACCTACTCTCATGGTTTACTTATTGAACGATCTGCTTACCATTCTCTAAAAGCTTTTTCTAATGCCGATTAGGTAGGTGACAACATTGATCGTAAATCTACAGGTGATTTCGCCATTTTTCTTGGCCCTAACCTTATTTCCTGGACATCCCGAAAGCAAAAGATAGTGGCACGCTCTTCCACAATGGCCGAATACAAGGCTTTGGCCGATACCTCGGCTGAATTGATTTGGCTTGAGTCTTTGTTTGGTGAACTTGGCTACCCCCTTTCTAGTGCTCCGGTCTTATGGTGTGATAACATTGGGGTGACTTATCTATTCGCTAACCTAGTGTTTCACGCCCACACAAAGCATATTGAAATAGATTTTCACTTCATTCGTGATTGTGTGGCAAAGAAACAACTTCACGTTCAGTTTATTTCTACTCAAGACCAACTTGCAGATACTCTCACTAAGGCACTCGGTACTGCTCGTTTCCAATTTCTACGGGACAAGCAGAAGATTTGGGTGCCCAACTCTCCACCTTAAGGGGGTGTATTTAACGATACATACTCTCCCTCTCTCGTGTTTCACATTTTTTCATATGATTGATTTTCGTACATGTGTTATGAATCTTTTCCTTGAGTTGCAGTTCTGATGTGAATCTCTATATTATGGTAACCCAATATTTCATGTAATCTTACCTTGTAAAGTCCAATGAGTTGCTCACTCCATGTAATCTCTATATGTTCTCCAATTAGAGAATCAAATTCTTTTAGAAATAATATAAGATTTATCAGCCACCAAGTTATTCTTCTAATTGACAAGTGTTTTGCATGGAAAGCTCTTAACATAAGAGATTCAGATCTGCTACTGATCCTTTGCGAGGCAGAGGATGAGTCCAGATCCTTTGGGAATCCTTGGGAACCCTGTGTGAAGTGTGGATCCTTTATGCCACTTGTCCGGTGCGTATTGGCGAGTAATATTTATGCGTATCACATATCAAACTGGACTTCTTCCCTTTTAATTTCAACAATCAATTTCCTCTCCTCAAAAGTTTACCTTAAATTTGACAATCAAAGTTGGGAAAGCTTGATGTAACTAAAGTTGGTTACAACAAGAAGATTGTTTCCATAAAAAGTATTCCTCCAATTAGAGTAAATTCTATCATTATACATAAAAACACTACATTAAATAAATTTTACTATTTTAAAATCCTTTTTTACCTCATTAATAAATAAATTATGAATAAAAGAAAGGGCAATTGAAAAGAAGATTTCAACTTCTTAGTTCACCACTTTGATTAGAACAAATTGTTTCCATCAAATTTTGATTTCAAGGTTGGTTAAGATTTTTTTGACCTATAGTCCAGAGTCCAGAGCACATATATTTACCATGTCGATGGTCAAATAGGGTTGAAATTTGCGCCTCACAATCCCCCTTCTCACATGTTAAACTTTCAGTTCCTAACAGAATAAACTAAGTGGAAAAATAAAAGAATCCGACAACAAACCAGAAGGTGTTGTAAAAGGAAACTCTCCCTTCCCTTTCCCAGCTTCCCAATCCCTTTCCGCTTTCCTTCTTACATGTGTAGGGTCGTCTTTCTTTCTTGAGGATAGCACCATAAGATCTTCCCTTCCCCTTCCGCCACCTATCTCCATATCTTTTATCCTTTTAGTCTTCCTCCTTCTCGGGTTTGGTAGGTGAATCGCCTTCCTCCCTTCGCCTCAACTTGGATGACAGCTCACTGGCTTGACTTGACGAGTCTTTTTGGATCCTTTTAGGCAGCGTTTGATAACCTTTCTATTGTTTAGGTTGAGAAACGTTTTTTCTATTTTTGTGCTGAGAAACAGTCTTTATAGCGTTTGATAAACCTGTTTTGAAAACATTTCTAAAACACAGTTGGAACACCAATGGTAGAACACAGTTGGAACACCAATGGTGTTTGATAAAATTTGTTTCTTGAAACAGGTTCTTATACTGTTACTAATAATTATAGAATTGCCCTAGTACTTATGTAAACCAAATCATATTTTTACCATTACAATCAATATTTCTAAAATTTAATAATGCATTTCTATTTAAGAATGAAACTGTTTTTAGAACAGCAGTGTCTTGAGATGCAGGTACCTTCTGTTACTTGGCCATTGGTTTTCTTTCCTTTTAAGAAATCTCGAATGCCATTATCTACTTCTAGAATGAAGCTATGCATTTTATCTTTTCTTTATCATGTTTGCATGTAAATACCATATTTCTGAATTGTTTGGGCATGGTCTGTAAGGATTTCCTTGGTTGGAATGCAGCTTTGACCGAGCAATGGACAAAGACTGATGGAGGTAGTGTTGCAGGTCTGATCAACATGCTTTAGGTGGAGGCCAGGAAAGGAGGGTCCAGGCTGAGAACCTCTGCAGAGATATTCAAGAAGCAATGCAATAGGTTGAGATGCTCAAATTAGAAAAAGATAAGATTGAATTTTATGCATCCACATATCGAAACCTAGATGGTAAGTTGGAATCTGATCTAAAGAGCCTCTTAGATGGTTACAACAGTCTTAAACTGGCCACCTTCCACGTGGAATCAGAAATAAAAGCACAGAGGGCAGGAGAACAAATCCTAGACATTAAGGCTATGAAGGCTGAGCCAAGGAAAGAAGCCCACTAAGGAGTGAGGAAGAAATGAGTGATTTGTTAGGTTGCCTTGGGAAAAAAAAACAAACAAAGTGGATAAGCTAACAATAAGGTTGAAGGAGTTTGGGAGGATGTTGACTCACTCCTGGAAGTGATTGGAGATGATGCTGGGCTACCAGAAGATAAAGACTTGGACTACTGATCAGACAACTTTTTACTTGTTGGGTTAAGCCTATTGTTTCAAATGTTCTACAGTTTGATTGTATTGTAGAACTAAGTGTCAACAATATACCTTTATTTATAGTAATTCATTCTTATTATTCCAATGGTTATATTAAACTGGTACAGTTTTTGAATGGGTGAAATTTCATGGGTATAACATGAAATGCATTAAATATAGCAAAGAAGATTAAGAACATCGTCTAAAAAGATACCCTGCTTATGACTAGTTCTAGCTATGTTTGCTAAGTCATGAACAACCAAAATTAGATGTGTATCTACTTTCTTAATACATCCCTCAGTAGTAGATTTCAAAAGAGTTTGAATGCCTAAAAGTAAAGAAAACAGCTGCCACGGCCAGAAGTGATCTTTAGGATGAGAGATCCAATTGACTATTGTTGGATATAGGTGCCCATCAAACCTGGTTCGACCCGATTTATTATGTATTAAATATTTCATACATTATTGTTTAATATGATCACATGCAATATAAATTTTTTGAGCAATGTATGTCCATATGAATTACTTTAAATTGGTAGTCACGACGAGGGTTTGGATTGAGCAGCCCTTATCATATGGTCATCGCATTGGGTATGCCTAGACATGTTTAATGTTGGGGTACAAATGCGAGTACACACATGTTGATGTGTGTATTGGTGAAGAATCTTATTTTATTGATTCTCTCATGTATTACTGCTAGATGTAGGTTTAGGATAGACATGTGTCACCGAACCCAGTAGCTGAGAGGGCCTTGTCACTGCATGACATGAGCGTATTCTTTGGTTTACCAATGACTGCGGTTCAAGAGAACTAAAGCCAGTGTTCTAGGAATGCGTAAATATTGTGTGAGTGAAAGAGTCACTCACATGGTCTCCATTGCTCGATTGAGAAACATCAAGGGGAGTTAGTCTATGGATGGTCGGATTTGAATCAAGATCATGTACCGTTTTGTTAAATGGTTTTTGCAAAACATATTTTCACATAAAATGATAATTTATAATTATGTATTTGATTGTTTAATCGTTTTTTGCAGATTTCGATCACGTACATAGACGCTCTGATACGAACATGTATCATGGAATGGGGTTTGACAGTATAAGTGTACATGCCCTAGATTCTATGACGATGATGTTGTTTAATGGAGGGTTAGCGTATAATTTTGTATGCAGGGATATTTTTGGGATTTGCTAATTAGTAATTAATTTATTTAAACTAGTATGGGTTTGATGCTAATTAATGAAAGACCCATTAATGTTTAAATTTATTAATGATAATTATTTCCTTTTAGATTCTGCTTCTTCATTAATTAGAAGCCCATCAGGTTCTTAAGTCAAATAGGAGAGAGAATGTCAGACTCCCACTGGGAATGGGGAAGCTCATAAACACACCAGGGGGCACAGAAGGCATTCCAGCCTTGGACGAATTTTTTTGCCCCCCTACTCTGGAAAATTTACCCCTGGCACTCTCTCTCCTCTCTCTCTTCTCCTTTGTTCTCTTGCTCTCTAGAATTGTGAGATTAGGTTAGGATTTTGGAAACCTGGGTTTTTTTGGATTGGATCCAAGATTTGGAGAAGAAATTTTGGTTTGGCATGAGGATCTTCTACTGAATCAAAGAGATTCAAGTTGGGGCTTTATTGAATGGCTCATTTGAGGAAGAACCATTACCTAGAGGAGGAGCAACACTTGAGGCTCTACAGGTTAGTAGATCTTAATGGTTTATTTATGCATTAAGTATTTTAATTATTTTATAATCATGGGATGTAAAAGAAACCCGACTCGATCTATTTTTCGTTGCGCATTCGGGTATGGGGTGGATCCCTCTTTCCCTGGGATGGAAATGAGATGACCTACTCAATTCTTGTGGATCCCATAATTTAATGGGACAAGAAAAGAGAGGGTATAGTGTAAAATTTTTATACCAAACCCTAATTGGGATTCATTAGGATTCCCATGGGCAACCATGGGAGACCCCTTTTTTATTTAGGGTTCCCATGGGCAACCATGGGATTGCCCTAGGGTCTCATTGGCGACCATGGGATGTGTCATGCCCCTATTCCTAATGGGAAAAAAATACAATAAAGGAGTGACTAGGACGACACTTGTCATCCCAATAAGCTGCTAGGATCACAAATGCAATGTCCCGATACACAGTCATTAACTAACATTAATACACATTAATATCAGAGTGCAGAAGACAGGGAATATTACATTCCAAAATAGATCAATATTTGCGAAAGCGTATAATTAAATAGTTACAATATGTTCGTTGACTAATGATAATAAGTATTGTAGTTAACAAAACTTTCTATGACCATCAAGTAACTACCAAAAGGAGTATAACATAATTGTTTATGCAAGGCACGAGACCCAAAATAATCAAAAAAGGATCTAGTTCAAATATCAGTGCAGCCTGTAGGCACAATCATCGCAGGGGCAACCAACACCATGATCCTCAGTCACGGCCTCTGGCTCCACAGTACCAATATCATCATAGCTCGAAGTCTGGACCTCGAGACCAGCAATGTAACCTTCACCATCCACATTAAAGTCTAAAAGAGTGTGCACAAAGGGGGTTAGCTCCACTGAGTTAGTGAGGGGATGGGGAATGCACAAACACATAGTTCACACATAGTCCATGATGCATGTAAATGTTAGTAAATTTTCCACCTAACACACAAACTAAGTCAATGGTATATGCTACTATAACAACTCAGGAATCCCATGAGTCACTTATGTTATCACCACAGTAAAACCTTAATTGTTACCAGGGACCTGCGCAGGTCAAAACCACAAAAACCACCCAGAAGCAGACCCCGAAGATCAGTGGTCATCCCTGACTTGGCCTCTCTCCCCCAAGGGCAAAAAGGAGTATAACATAGTTGGCACGAGGCCCAAAATGATCAAAAAGGGATCTAGTCCCAAATATCAGTGTGGCCCGTAGGCACAATCATTGCAGGAGAAACCATCACCATGATCCTCAGTCACTGCTTCTGGCTCTACAGTACCAATATCATCATAGCTTGAAGTCTGGATCTCGAGACCAGCAACGTAACCTTCACCATCTGCATCAAAGTCTAAAAGAGTGTGCACAAAGGGGATTAGCTCCACTGAGCTAGTAAGGGGATGGGGAATGCACAAACACACAGTTCACATATAGTCCATGATACATGTAAATATTAGTAGGTTTTCCACCTAACACACAAACTAAGTCAATGGCATATACTACTATAACAACTCGGGAATCACCATGGGTCACTTATGTTATCAACACAGTGAAACCTTAATTGTTACCAGGGACCCGCATAGGTCGAAGCCACCAAAATCACCCAGAGGCAGACCCCGATGATCAATGGTCATCCCTGACTTGGCCTCTCTCCCCCACAGGCAAAAAGGAGCCTTGATCACCCAACACCTAAACTCCTGTTGGTAATGGTCGTAGCATAGGGAAAATAAAACCTAACCATAGTTATACTACATGCAAAATCCTATCGTCTCGAGAGGTATTTCGGGTGCATCAACGTCCCATACCATCTAGCACCCGGGTACCAGCACGACACAACACATACAGGCCAATATCATAAGCAATAGCAATTTATTCCGTGGGGTTCTGGTACCAGCACTCCCGGCACCGTAACTCGGCATAAGTAATGAAATACAATTCACAACCAAAATCATATAATCTTTCAATCAAGAATATAATGCAAGTATGCAACATGCTTGAATGCAATTCAATATAATAATGGATATGCATAGATATAGTCAAACCCAAACAATCACCCAAACCCACTCACCTTGGCTAAGATCTATTTGCTCGAAGGACTGTCGGTCCTCAAAAGCACTCCGATACGCATCGGCAGACAAGTTGTTATAGCCTTGGGTTAATTAAATCAAAAGCAAACATTAAGAGATATGTAAATGGCTATGGAGTCTAGGGGTACCCTTGGTTTAAGTTTTAAACCAAGGCCAGACTCAAAACTTGAAAGACAGCAGTAGTGGTCGATTGGTATTGGTCCATCCATTGGACCAGTAGGGCTGCAACAACAAAATTGAGAAAAGGGGTCATGGTTTCACATCAAGAGTGCCCCTAGGGTGTTATATAAGTGGTTCCAATAGGGTTTGGGTCAGGGTATTGTCCCCAACTAGGCTTGGTTGGCCAATCACCATTCCGGGAGTCAGACGGACTCTAAACAGTAGGCATAGGGCTGGGTTGGCATAGGTTTCGACATAAAAGGCCTAACACAAGGTTTTACAGGCCATGGGCTGACCAAGCTTGCATTTGGACAAGGTTTCTGGTAGTGGTCGATTGGTACTAGTCCATCCAATGGACCAGTGGCAATCAACTAGTACAAGTACAACTCGAGAAATAGATGTTTTCTGAGGATTTGGCTTGATTCTACTAATTCAAAGCTGGGATTTATGATCAGCATGCATAGGCATGTTATATTTAAGGTGGATTTCAAGGTTGAATGAGAAGATTGAACATGCATGAAGGGATCCATGTTTCTAAGTCATGTCAGTACTAAATTAAGCTTTTGGGTCTTGAGTTGGCTTGCATGCATGGAGGTTTGGGTCCCATTCATGGGGTTTATGCATAGAGACCAAGGGATAGCATGTTAATTAACTAAATCATGCTTGAAACCTGAGATTGAAAGTAAATTCAGATTCTGAAGGTTTAGAAGAAACAATCAAAGGGGGGTTTGGCTTGCATGTTAATGGATTCGGGTTCCTATGCTTAAATACAAGTAGAATTGAGCATGGGGTTTAAGAGATTGACAATCTGAACTACAAAAGGACAAGAATCAGAACTTAAAGAGAGGTTTCATGTTCTGAAACTTAAAGAAATACAAATAGCAAGTATATTGGGCTGCATGTTCATGGGCTTGGGTTCCCAAGCTCATACACATGAAGAATTTAACATGGGGCCTAGAGATTGGTAAATTTATGGTTTAAACTTCTGAAATTATACAAATCAGAAACAACAAGGGTTCATTAGAAGGGAAAAATCGTGGGGTTAGGGTTTTACCTTAGGACTTCCAAAGCTAAGAAGGTTCCTAGCCTTCCCTTCTTCTTCTTTTCTTCTTCCTACCTCCTTTCTCTTCTTTCTCTCCTTCCTCTCTCTCAAAGATTTCTTTTGGCTGAAGAAAAAGTTCAGGAAATAGGGTTGGGTTTATATAGAGGCTGGCTTAAGGCCTATTTAGCTAAGGTCATTTTGGCTAAAAACACATTCTATAGCCTATTCCTAAGCACTTAAACCTATAGGTGGGCCCCACATGGTCATATTGCTGGGGCAATATTCCCACGGGTTAGTTGGGATGCGGGGAGGTGATTGATGGTGTGAGACACTGGGCCCCACACATCAGGAAAGAAATTTACACAAGACAGTAACACTGGTTCATTGGACTGGTTGATCCGGATCAACCAGTGGCAATCGACCAGTAGCGCAACAACAAGAAAATTTTGGGTTCAAAGTGGAATTTCAGATCACCTGGAGGCAGAATTGAACAAGTGGGCTTACATCCTTATCTCGACCATTCTGTCAAAGCTCCATAGGCTGGCCCGGACCTTCAGAACTACGAGAGGGTAGTAACAATTAGTAAATGGGGTCAGTAGCTTACCCCTCACCCGTCATGGTGTGTCCTCCGTGACCCCAAAGAGTTTCCTCACAACGATGTTAACTTCATTGAGAGACGAAGTGTCGATATGGCATGACATGGGGTGTTCCTTCCGGTACTCTTCGCTCTTAGGACTTGTACTGGGAGGATAGTCGATGAAGTTGCCATCGATAAATTTCCCCCACTCCCGGTTGAGAAACCTCTCCTCAACGGGTAAACCCATGTCAAAGTCAATGATTTTGTAGCTCGGTTTGACCATCATCAAGAACAACTCACCAGCATACATGGCAGCACCATCTACACGTCACGAGGTTAGAGATAAACCATTAGAATCTCAGGTGCGGATGTAACAGGATGACCCAGAGATTTCCAATAGTTGTGAACCCAAGATGATCCCATGACTTATTCCTACAACTATTTCCAGCAAGTTAGTCCAAACTTCTAGGTTTTGACACTCCATAGATAATCTTCTTGTGATTCCTCGAGCCTCAACTTCTTGAGCTGTCCCTACAATACAATAATTCATAAAGATTGGACATAAATCTTTTGTATGAGTAAACCCAGCTTGACAAGAATCGTTCAATTATATATGTGTATCAATAAAATTCTTAAAAGTTGTTTAAAAAGTCAATTCTTTTTTGAAGAACTTAAGAAGGGGAAGAGAGAGCCATATTATGAGGACAATGACATGGCGGGGGATCGCCACTTGTCCTCCACCTCATCCCTCTTTGGGGAGAAGAGAGAGAGAGAGATGAATGTAAGGGAGTCGCCACCTAGAGGAGGGTCTAGAACCCAAAAATTGTACATGTAATGACTATCATGCTACGCCCTTTTATAGACAAATGGTCCGTTGGTCTAGGTACGGCTCAAGTTACAGTCCGAGGAAGGTATAGGCACCCCAGTCCACCCGGGTTGCCGATCTCTCTACTGCTAGGCACAATTGGTTAAGGTCATAACATGCTTTGGAGAAGGAATGTAAAACAAGAAAAATTGTAAGAAAGTAAATACAAGGGGAGGTAGAGAAACACACACCCGAAGGTTCGGCTGCAAGGTGAGGGTCAATATACGGGAATGTAAAATAAAGGACTTAAAACCTAAATAACCTAAACATGAATGTCTCTAAGCTAGGCATGGAAAAATGATGGAAATTAATAATAAAGCATGAAAGTACATATGTATGGCATGTGAAAAGATTAATAAGAACAAATGCATGAAGGAGTCTTAAACTACGAGGGATGAGGATCATGTGAAGATGCATACATAGATGTAAAATCTTTGTTATACGAAAAAGAATGAAAATAAACATAAACAGGAGAAGAGAGAAGAGGTGTGATCACCATCTAAAGAGTGGGATCACTCTCCTTTAGGAGATGCAATACGAAGATTAAGCAATTAACAACAAAACTTGGTTAAAGTATAAAGAGAGAGGATCTCCTACCTAGTAAGAAGACCGAAACAAAAGTGTGGAGGTTTCCCTTTTGTAACTCCGACAGTTTGTACATTGAGCAAGTATTGTTGTAGGAGACTTCTCTTGTCTCTTGTACTTGAACACTACGTTGGCCAAGCACCGAAATTGGCGGTTTGATGTTTCTAGACTTTGGTATTGGAGTTTTAGTGGAGGATTGTGGGGTTCAAGTGGTGGAAAAAGGGGGGGCAATAGGTTAAGGCCAAGTGAGGGCCAAAGCTAAGGACTCAAAGAAAGAGAGTGGGGGAGAGCTGTCTATGGGCTGGGGTACAAAAAAGGCTCATATGAAGTTCATGTAAGGACTGCATCAAGTTCATGTAATTAAGGGTGTCAAAATCAAATCGAAACCGTTTATTGAAATCAATCCGAACTATGAAACCTTTTAATAAATGGTTTGGTTATTATTTCAAAATTGAGGGTGTTTAGTTAAACGGTTTGAAACGAACCGATTAACACTCTTAAATGTACAAAAATGTGTCAAAATCAAACAGAAACCTTTTATCAAACCGAACCGAATCGTTTTAAAACCAAAATCGTTTAATAAATGGTTCAATTATAGTTTCACAATTGAGACCGTTTAAGTAAACGGTTTGAACCGAACCAAACCGAACTGTTTAACCGAAATGAAACAGCTTAACACCCTTACATGTAACCCTCCTTAATGTGAGAGGAGGTGTATTTATAGATGTAGAGGGGTGTGTGCACTCCCAAATTCGTGTAGGGATGGCTGGGTTGACCCGGATTGTCGAAAGAAGGTGTCCTTGCATCGACGGTGGGTGTAAAGTCAAGGTAAGGACCAATGGATGAGTGACAAGTGGTTTATTACCTTAGGGAATGTTTCCTGGGGCCTAAGGGAGCCAAGATTGAGATCCAAGGTGCCAAAAATAAGCTTGGTCGCGAAAAGAATCGAGATCAGAGCTAAACATGGCAAGTTTGGGCTTTTTGGATTTGTAAAGATTCGACATTGAAATTGCCCCAGTCGACATCGAAGAGGAGTGAGGTCGACATCAAGTGGCTGTCAATGAACAACACTCGACATCGAGGGTTGGTGTTTGAATGTCGAATGTCATTGTCTGAGTATCGAAGTAAGTTAGGCAGTAGAGATGTTTTGTCCGACAATAAACAAGGACGGCTCATTATCGATGGAAGGTAGGCTCAATGTCAACTCGGGGCCTTTGAGTGTCGATCTATCCAGTGTCGACAGGCATGGTTTAGACTGTTTGGGCCAGGTCTTAGGTTGGGCCAGGCTAGTTCCAAGGGGTTTGGGTCAGGGCTAGTCTTTCCAGGGGTTCTTGGAGGCTCTGGTTTGGGCTCTGGTAAGGGGAATGGACGATCGATAAATGGAATTGGGCAGTGCACACTGACGCTACATCCACAGATACACCAGCTCTAGGCCTTGAAGGATGCTCATCATCGTTATGGGAAACCTCCGGGGGAAAAAACAAAATGAGGTGTCTACACATATACATGCAGGGTTACACTAGTTTCGATGGCAAAAGCATACATCCTCCACTGATTGGATATCTTCTCTCCCTCCCACCTCTTTCCCTTCTCTCCTCCCTCATCCTCTATTTTTTCTTTATCTTACCAGTCTTCATGACAGTAACAATAATCCAAGATATAGTCTAAAGGCACTAGGGCAATTTACTTAATATTAAGAAAATTGTGTCTAGCAAAAGAAGGCTCAAAGATGTTTCCAGTGTTTCCATCCTGATGTGCAGGATATACCATATCATGTCACTTGCAAGCATTACTAAGTCACCTCTTACATAGACAAAGAAAGAGGACTTGAAAGACAGGGGACCCTAGTGTGGCTTGGAAATTCAATGTAGCTTATGAGATAATGTTAAGTACTGATGGGAAAGAATCTATAATCCCCACTTGACCGTCCATAAGCAATACATACATGAACAAGAAACCACATTGTATATTGCATCAAATCAAATCAAACCTCCATTGGAAGTTCTTTATAGTTCTCCACTAGAACAAAACAAAGGAAGAACAGAGAGAAAAAGACAAGACAAGAAAGAGAACTACACAAAGAGAATCAGCAAGCTCAAACACTAAACATAGAGAATCATTAAGCTCTGGCTTTAATCAAGAGTCAAATAAAATTTTTCAAGAAACTCAGAACCCTAAAATCAGCACTAAACACGCGGAATCACAAAATTGTTCAACATAAAATTCACAAAATCACACATGCGGAACCCTAAAATCAATTCCCAAATTCAAACACTAAACAAAGACAATCAGCAAACTCACAAATACTCAACGTAAAATTCATAAAATTATAACATGAAATTTGTGAGATTTGTGAAATCTAGGGTTCAACAATGAGAGAAGAATGAAGGGGAAAATGGATTTTTTTATACAGATTTTGAGCTAGTAATGACAACAAAACTCGCAAGCTTCTGCTCATTGTTGAATCCTAGAAATTTTGCCCAAATTAGTTGCACCTTCTATGGTCTTCCATTGAAGAAGATCAGACCAGCTCAGAGAGAGAGAGAGAGAGAGAGAGAGAGAGAGAGAGAGAGAGAGGGAATGAGCAAGTGATATGGGAGGGAGGGTACTTGGATGATGAACACGTTGCGATCTCGGATGATGAACAGGCAGCGATCTCGGAAGAGGAACATGCAGCGACCATAGACAATGAACACGCATTGGTGAGAGAACTTGCTAGCTCTCTTATGAAGCTCTTGAGGACGATGGGAGTAAAGTGTGATTCTCAACTTTGGACCCCTTTCTTGGAAATTATCGGACACAGTTTTTATAACTTTGTTCTAAGAAACATAAAAACAAGTTGGAATTGTTCCGTCAAATATATTTTAGGACACATAAATTCCTATTTTTGTTTCAAAAAACACTAGAAACAAAACGGATTTGTCAAATGGTATTTAGGGTGTTTTTCCATTTCTTAGAAAAGAAAAACAGAGAAACATGTTTCTGGGAAGGTTATCAAACGGTGCCTTAGTTTCTCGCCTCTTCCATTGCCTCTTTTTGCATTGGTAGTGTGTCACTCTGGCTCTCTCACTTAGGTAGGTCGTCTTCTTGCTTACTCGGTTTTTTGGGCTTCTTTTAACTATAAGCTCATCTCCTCTGGTCTCTGGTTCAGGGTTTTTTCTTTGGGCATTTAGCTTACCTTCTCTGGTCATTACAAGTGCGAAGCTTTCTATTTGGCGATCTATGCTTTTTCACTCCCTACATTAGGGCTCTTGAATGTCTTTCTTCTTCTGTTTTTCCCTCTGCATCGTTGGGGCCTCTTCTGTGGCTCACCATTTGGTCCCCGCACGTAATATAAGAAAAGGTCAACACTACACCGAACTGATGCGTCTTTTGCCTGGCTTCCCTTCTTCATCTCTTCAACTACACACATACGAGGCTCGCCCAATTATGGAAATCATGACTCGTGACTACCTCCATGAAATGACATTCTACGACGTCCTCATGGCCTCCATGAGGGATTGTGATGCCATCTCTTTTAGGACTTGTAGCGAGGTTGAGGGTCCTTACTGCGACTACTTGAACACCCAGCATGGGAAGCGGGTCTTATTGGCCGGACCATCGTTGCCCGACCCGCCCACCTCCAAGGTAGAAGAAAAGTGGGAGAAATGGCTGGGAGGGTTCGAGAAGGGATCTGTGGTATATTGCGCACTTGGGAGCGAGTGGGTTCTCAAGAAGGAGGAGTTACAAGAGCTGGTGCTGGGTCTAGACTCCACTGGGCTTCCTTTCTTAGCTGCACTGAAACCTCCGTTTGGTTGTGAGACGGTGGAAGAAGCATTGCCTGAAGGGTTCAAAGAAAGGTTGGAAGGAAGAGGAGTGGTTCATGGGGGTTGGGTACAGCAGACGTTTATATTAGGGCACCCATCGGTGGGGTGTTTTATAACACATTGTGGGGGATCTTCTACTTGGGAATCGTTGATGAATGATTGTCAAGTGGTGGTGTTACCTCAAATAGCGGATCAGTTTTTTAATGCGAAGTTGTTGAGTAGAGATCTGAAGGTGGCTGTGGAGGTGGAGAGAAGGGAAGAGGATGGATGGTACACCAAGAAGGACGTGTGTAAGGCGGTGAATCTCGTGATGGAAGTAAACAGCAAGATTGGGAATGAAGTGAGAGCCAACCACTCCAGGTGGAAGGACGTGTTGTTAAGCCCAGCCCTCGAGTCTTCCTATCTAGACAGTTTCGTGCAGAAGCTGTTTGATATAACAAAAAACCCCCGCCACCCTTACACTACTACATAATGCTTAACAAGAAATTTGTTACGTGCAACGACATCAGATCTATGAACGTGGCTGATGAGTGTGTATCATGAGAAGTTGTAGGAGTTATGAGGTTATTTTATTAAGTAGTGATATTATAGCAGATGGAGTCGGTTATTAGAAGTGGGAAGTGTAAGTGTACGTAGGTTATTAAGTAGTGAGTTATTTAGATTTGGAGTTCGTTATTTTATGTGGGAGTTGTGCGAGGTAATTGGTTATCCTTAACCACATTATACTCTTTAAATATTATCTTTTTTTATTAATCAAGGGGTGGATTGAATTCCTAAAATATTTCTAAAGAGATGGGGTAGGCTTTCTCACCCAAGCCAAGACGCCATTGCTTAGTCTATAAAGCAAAAACCCCTATCCCTCTCTCTTGTCATCCTCTATTATCTCTCTTTTCCTCTCTTTCTCTTCCTATTATTTTTCTTCTTTTTGTTATTTTATTTCTAGATTATCTTACACGTAATAAAATATGAATGAATGGCGACAGGCAAGAGGGATTCGCTGGCAATAGGGGTAGGTGAGGTTGGAGGAGGGGAGAGTTTTTTTTTTGGGTAAAAGTTGACTGACTGTTGACTAACTACCACTATCAGTTTTTTGGTAAAAGTTGACTGACTGTTGACTCACTACAACTATCAGTTTTTTGGTAAAAGTTGACTGACTGTTGACTAACTACCAGTGTCAGTTCCACGTGCTAACGACAGAGATATCTAGCCATCATAAAAATCTCACTTATGAGACCAATTGATTGATGGGTCAAGTTTCCTTTAACCGTGAATCTCCACCGGAAAAAATCTTCAGTCTTCAAATTTCGATCCATGGATCTAGGAGTTATGTTTAAGTTTATCCATGTGTAATTCATGTTGATCTTAATAAAATTTCTCAATATTTCTTTCAATAAAAAAAAATTAAAAAATAAAAAATCTCCACTAGAAAAATTAGTGAGTGTTTTTCGTAAAGAACACCCAATTTTTTTAAAATCCAAAACGTCCTTTTTTGTTTTTGGTTTGGAACAATGTTCTGTATATGTAACCGTTTGACAAATCCATTCTAAAACTGTTTCGAAACAATTATAGAACAAAAATGGCGTTTGGTAAAATTTGTTTTTTTTTTTTAAATTTGATATTAATTACAGTAATGTCATTTCCTTCTAAATTATACCAAATAATACTTGTAAAGATCATACCTCTGTCTCAAACCTTGCCTATATTGCCCTCTGTACTTTCTCCCCCTTGTCCAGCTCTTGATGCCACCATACCCATCATATCTCCCATGCATCAATCCAATCTACCTCTGCACTTTCTCCCCCTTGCCCAGCTCTTGCCCAGATTTCTCTTAATTATGGTACCGAAAATATTTATTTGCTTTGATATTAAACACCCCACCACGTACTATTGATGGCAGCTTCCAATAGTTTTGGATATGTTGCTATACATCATTTCGTCTATGTGGTTCTATAACTGAATTTCTACATCTTGAGAAGCATTGTTCTTCTAATGATCTCCATTCCAAAATTTTGCTTTAATTGAAACCCATGGTATTCAAAGAGCATTGATTCCCCTCTCTCTCTCTCTCTCTCTCTCTCTCTCTCTAGCTTTTTGGACCTTGCTCTTGTGGAGTAGTCGATTTACTTTTGAATATATTGTCAATAGACTGATTTGAGTAACAGGATTAGGTTGCAATTTTTTTGATTTAGATCTAGAGTTGAATTGGGAGCTTTTTCTTCATCTGTTTGTGCAGCAAACATATTCATATGGCAATATTCTAGGGATATGTTCTAGGGAATCTTGCCTTTCAGTAATACTTGGATAAGTTTTTTTGGTTTGACAACTGATTTGTTTTTAGGAAAATGTGCTGCCAAACATAATTAGTTATTGCTTACGACAGATGGTGGAGATGTTAGTTTTTGCACTATAATAATTAACCTATAAAATAATTGCAACAAATCATCCCTTTATCCTGGCATAATTAAATCTCCATTCATTCTTGATGTTTGAATTCCTCCAGTCGATAAATTACTTTAACATTGTTTTATATTTCTGCAGAAAGGAAGGCCTTACTTGGCCATCTATCTTTGGGAATTCATGTGTGCTCTATCCATCGTGATGATGACCCCCTTTATCCTATATTAATTGCTCAAATTTTCAACAAGTTTACCCGTGACTAATGATCTATACCTCTGATCTATTTAGCTAAGTGATAAGAGAGTTTGAGTAGGAAACCAATATCAGTTTGAGATTTCATGAGTATTGTTGTTTAGTTCATTTCTATTCTATATGATTGGAGAGACTCCATCTGTTCATTTCTATAAAAAAAGATTTGGAATAGAGAGATTTTATGATTGTTGCCCAGTTCAATTGGCCTGAGAGGTTGTATGTTGCGAGAATGGATCATTTGCACGTACCAATAGGTGAACGTACATGTGAGAGCCAACCACCTGTCCTATTTTTGCCATTTACAAGGGGAGGACGGGTTTTTATGAAAACAACATTAAAATGTGATTGGCTCTCACTTGTACGTTCACCTGTTGGTACTTGCAGAGGAGCCGAACTCGTATGTTGCTGAAACTAGCCATTTGAAAATATAATTTTAGAATAAAATACAAGCGGATTAGGGTTCTAGATATCATAAACTAAGGACAAGTGAGTGCATGCTATGGATATTGCCATTCTTTTATTTTTTTTGGCTTACATTGCTTTGAAATTTGAATCTTAACTGAAATTTAGAAAACTCAATGGGTATTCTCTTTGAAGCAAGGTTTGTGGCAACATCTCATGGTTACTTGTAAATTCTAAACTCTATTTGATGGGTCTTTATCTCTAATTGGTAGAGCACGTGGAACAATAGTATGTCTCAAGCATGTTCCAAGGGGATAGTGGTTCGAATCCACTAAGACCCTTTTTGTTACAAGACAATTCTAAATTCAGCTCTATTTTGTTCAATAATCTGTTTTGACTTTGGATTCATATACATTTCTTCAAACATAAAAGTTCTTCAGTTGAAACCACTAAATATTTTTTAAACACTCTCCCTAAGTCATAATTAATACCACCTCCTGAAGCTTCTCACTCTATTTTCTTGTTACTAATTAAAGTTTAGAACTTGCCACTTGGACTGTGTAATAGTTTTAATAGTAATTTAGTACAAATGCTTATATTTTTTCCAAATTGTGTAGATGTATTGACATTTTCATAATTATTTTAGGAAAGGGAATTTTAATGGCATTTTTTGTAATTTTTAGTTATGGTGACTTGGATGGTGATGACATTTACAAAATTATTTGGGTTAATTATGATGATAATTATATTTCTGTAAATATTGGCAACAATGTTGAGAAATTGTTCCAGAACAGGTTTTACCAAATGCCCTTGCTATTCTTTTTATATTCTCAAAACAATTCTAGAACAAGTTTACCAAATACTAATCTTGATCCAAATAACACAATTTTATTAAAAAGGGAAAAAGCTAGTTCTGCCAAAGTACAACGTTCCTATAATAGAAACGTTACCAATAGCAGCCTTAACTCTCCCCCCTCTCCTGATCGCCATTCTCTCTCTGACTCTCCCTCAGGTTCCTTTTCTCTCAAAATCTCTCATTCTCTCTATGATCTACCCTTGTTTGTTTTTCTATTACCGTAACATATGGCCACACGTGCACGTTTACTAGGACATATATATATATATATATATATAGCGTTTTAAACGTGTTTGCCATTTTTTGGTAAAAAAAATAATATTTTAAAAAAATATATATTATAAAGCTTATAATCCACACTTCAAATATTATTATTTTATTAATAAGACATGAGTTGGTCCACAATTTATGTGTGTATAGTACCGTTTTCACATTTTGCACCTTTTTAAACATATCGCATCGAATAAATTTTTTTCTATTTCCATTTTAACTAATTGTGGTTCTGCCATGTGGCAATCTAGATGATGCCTAAATTTTATGAACACATAGACCCCAATGTCCCTTGTCCTCCGCGTTCAAGTGAATCAAATGAAACTAACCTAGAGGCAAAGGAAGCTTTCAAAATCTAGGACTGCATGAGAGAATGCATGTTAATACATGAGCGGTTGAATAATACAGGAAAAAATGTTAATATGCGAGATGTATATGGCTAATTGAATTTGACTTGTAGTCAATTAGAACTATTCTCTAAATATTCAATGGCCATTGTGGACCTAACTATGTCACAAGTTTTAGATTTGAAACATTTTCTTAAAGCAACTCTCCAGATTAGACATACTAAATGTGGCCACAAACAAAAGTATTGAATGGAGTATACACCTTAAGCAAAATCTCATCGGCTTGGATTGCATGATATGAAAGTGTGGAATGAAAATTACATGAAATAGTGATCAATATGCCAATTTTCAAATTGGTCCAAGCTTCAAAATAAAATAAGCCCTATGAGACTGGTACTGAAGGTCTCACCAAATAAGCGTTACCCAAGCGCAAATGCTTCATCCAAGGAAGCTTCAATGGACTTGTTCAAAATGTCCCAAATCACTATCACAAGTCCTCGAACCAAATGAGGCTCTCCTAGTGAAAACCGTGTATATTTTTAAAAGACTTCAATTACTAAAGGATGTAAATACACCACATAGACTCAGTAGAGAGTAAATAAATGGCCATAAAAAGATGATGCATAAATATTCTCAGAAATAAAACAGAACATGATTCAGAAGGTCAGTTACAATTAATTACATAAACAAGAAAACTCTTACTAAAAAAATGCAACAAAGAATCTAACTAATCCCATATTAGTAACATGTTCCTAGAAAAATTTAGGAGTCAAGCGTTCAATTAGTGGATCAGCAATGATGCTATTTGTAGTAATGAGCTCTGTTGAAATCTATGACTCACGAACTTTCTCTCTACAAAGCATTTAAAGTCAATATGCTTGGAGCCTGAAGTACTCTTGTTGTTATGAGAGAAACGAACTACAACAAAATTGTCACAAAACATCCTTAGTGGCTTTGATATAAAATCAACAATCCTAGCAAACGAAGACCTCTAAACTAACTGTTACTTGTGAGGTATGGAAGGTTTCTATATAGTCCCAAAATGAAAACGTTTTTTATTTTTTACTTTTAAAAAAATAAAATCATTTTTCATATATATATATATATTCTAGTAAACTCACACGTGTACCAATATGTTAGAGAGAGAGATAGAGATAGAAAAAGCAAAATAAAAATTGACGTATGATTATCATACACATAATGTCCTATTAAATGTGATGATTCGGATCTTGGCTAAATTGAAGATAATTAAAATTTCATAATTAATGTTAAACCCGTGCCCAAAAATATGGGCTAATTTGAATTTTTGTTGAAAGTCCAGAACCCGAGGTCAAAGTTACCAGTACACTGTGGTGCCCGTGGTTGAACTTAATGAGGTATCCCCGTTGGTGAGGACCCACATACCATTAAGAAGGTAAACACCAACTCCTTGCAACTGTACAGCTCACCACCAAATGTACAGCCTAAGGAAGGTACCATCCCTTGATTCTAGGGCCCTACCCGAGTACATGATACATTAGCCTATAAAACATTTAGGGATGGTCAATGCATGAAAACATTAACAACGGGGTGATTCGGCACTGTTTCAGTAAGAAAGAAAGAAGAATAAAAGAGAGGCCTAGGCTCCTAAACTTAGTTTTAGTGTGAGAAGCCAAGCTTGGAATTCTATCAAATTGCTCCCAAAATATAAGGTAAAGAACCCAACCATAGGACCTAATCCTAGTTTTAGATTAAACTAATGATGATCCTCATCACCTTGAATGTTTTAGATAAAGCATTTTTAGACCTAAACATCAATTTGCATGATTGATTTGATGATGAGAACTCAATTCCATACATGCATGTTAAATCCCAATATAAATATCAAATTCTGCTACCTTGTAGATTGACCTTCTCTTAGTTAAAATGATATAACTCCACCATCCGAACTCCATTGTCTTGGTTCAAATTTTGTTAAAAACTAGACTCATAGGGCTGCATTTTGTTAGAAGAAACCATTACCTAGTTATGTCTCTAAGTTAGTTAAAAGTTCATTTCAAGTTATTGTCAAAATCGAATCCTGCTGTTTTGACAGATTGACCTTTGTATAATAAAAATAACATAACTTCATAATACAATCTTCATTTTCTTTGATTCCAATTTTTCTAAAAACTAGACTCATAGAGCTACATTTTCTTAGAAGGAACCATAAACCAATTATGCCTCTAAATGAACTGAAATTTCATTTCAATCTAAGAAAATTTTGCAAATGAAATCTCTGGGCGATGCACTGGACAATTGACCCAAACGTCCAGTGCAAGGCCTAGAGTTGCTGAAGCATGTGTTTTTCATTCCAGGACTTTGGGAACCAGTTCCTTGGTGTGTAACCACCTCATACATGTGCATTGGGATTTTAAGAACTATTCCCTACCCTTGGACCCATGTGGACCCCACCTGAGTTGCCAGAATGGCCCAGAATCAGTTTAAAAATACATTCTAGGAATGGGGGGCTGGCAGCCAAACAAGCCTTAGTTATGGCTGGCCTATAAATAGGTAGGCCCCAGCCCAAAATTAGAGTTCCTACACTGTTCAAATCGTGGAGGGAGAGAAAGGAGAGAAAGGAGAGAAAAGAGAGAAAGGATGAAGAAGCGAAGGAGAAGAAGAGGAAAGGAAGGAGAGGACCTCTGTGTTGCTGCCTTCAACCCTCTGTCCTTGCAGCAAACCATCTCAGGTAATGAGTTTTACCACTTTGAGCTGCTGTTCTCTTTACACTCTTATGGGTCCCAGCTCTGGGATGGTGATTCTGGCTAAGGAAAGCCCAGAACACCTGGGGGCTGCCTTGGGATGCCTCAGATCTGACATGCAAAGCCATTGCATGTAAGATTTGAGCATTTTATATGTAATTTACCTGTTGTTTTACATCTGAGACTGAGATCAGTCTCTGTGCCAGACTGCACTGCCCAGTTGCACCCAAAACAGGTAGTCTGGACATGGATTCTTACATGCAAGTTGCTCCTTGCTTAGTTTTGTGCTGGAACAGCTCCCTACCATGTTTATATATGTAAAACCACCCTTGCATGCAGCCCAAACCGTGGCCAAGTGCTGGAACACAGCCTAGGCTGCTATTCTCTGAGTTGTCTGAACAACTCCTGGCTTCCAATGAAGGAACCAAGCCATGATCCATGAGAACCATTGGATTCCACCCCACATGAGGTCCATAACCAACCTACATGCATTCCGGATCGACCTCATGGCTGCCCATGCAGCAAAATCCAAGAAACCAGGCCTGTTCATGCCTCAAACAGGCTCTAGGCGATGCACTGGGCGATTGGCCCAATCACCCAGTGAATCGCCCAGAGATTGAAAATGGACTGTACTACTGTCCTATCTCTGTGGGCCTTCACCAATAGGCTATATACAGTATGTGGAGGTGGTAAATGACTAAAATACCCCTTTTCACATCTGTTCAATGTTATCCATACCTTGGATATCCAAGTGGGCCCCACAGGGCCTGGTAACCATGTTAGGGATGGTCCAGCTAAACTGCTGACCTGGGAACTGTTATGTAAGACTATTAAAACCATGTATAACTGGCCATACTAATAAATACCAGATCTGATCCTATTTCACATCTTTGGATGATGTACCGGGACATGGACCCGAAAGCCCAGTGTAAGACCCGGAGAATTCCAAGTGACATCAAACTGAACACCGAGTCAGACCAGTGAACCTAGACCAACACTAGGTTATCCAAAACAGCCTTAGACATTAATTGACACATTTCTGATTTATTAAATTAGGATTTGATCCCGTGCTTGAGGTGCACAGCCAGATACCGATCGAAACTAAACAAACAGCTGAACCAATAGGATTAGACCAAGGTGAGTGGAATTACACCATGAGTGTAGGTATAACATGACTGATGGGTCATGACAACAACAACAACAATATTTAGTGTATTTAATTACTTTAAATTATTTTATATTCTTATTTAAATTCTGAATCTTATCTGATGGACATTGGAAATGGATGATAATGCTTATATATGGAATTGCTAGATTAGATGTTGTAACCGGTTTGGAAATGAGACATGTGGTAGCCCATAGAATGGGATACAGTTGACACCACCCAACTCATACTATGTCATATAGAATGCATATGGCTAGGAAATCATCACCCGTGCTACGAACCCTTGCCAACAGGGGTTTAGGTGTTGGATACCACAAAAGTGTGAGGCCAATGTCCTGAAAGGCATTGCTCGGTCAGTTAACCCATCATGATCATTAGGACGTGGTGGTTGCACAGAAATATGTGAGGCCAATGTCTCAAGAAGACATTGCTCGGTCAGTAGGCCCACCAGTCAATAAGGTTGGTGGTAGCATACTTGTAACCTAGAGGGCTAGTCGGGCTGACCTTGACGACAGCTGCAGGAGCTGATCGATCCTCTCCGACAACTCAATGGGTGTATCGTGGAAAGGGATTAAAAACCCGCACCAGGGATACATGTATTGGGGATTGTAGTAGCACTTTCACCTGCCTTAGTTTTGATGCTAGGTAGCTTAATAATAATAATGAATCTCATTTCATATAGGCCCATTTGATTGTGTTTGCATTTGCATGCATGATTTATATTTCATTCACGGGCTCAGTGGAGCTCACACTCTTGTATATTCTCTTTTAACTGATTTTGCAGATACTGGTTTGCCAATGGACGATGAAGCTGTCGATGAAACTGTAGATCGTCCTCATCTTGTTGCTTAGCGATGATTTTTTGATTATTTAAGTTTCTTTCGTTTAAGAAGTGTAATTACCAAGATAATGTACTTATTGAACATAAATGTATGTGTATACGGTATAACATTGGTATTTGGAGATTTTATTATAAATGATATAAATCATCTATGGGTAGTTCAGTCTTCCGTTGCACTCGGATATCCATTTATTATCTTTTAGCCTCATTGTCTGGTTTGTGACATGTAAGTACTGCTTCTGGATCCTTGGAGATTGACGGATGTCATAGGATATCCGGGTCACTTGCCTAAATCCTCCTAGGAGGTAGTTTTGGGCGTGACAATTAAGGTACAAAAATAAAATAAAAATTGACGCATGATCATCATACATATACCCATATTTTCCTACACAAAAAAATTCCAAGACTCTGGGATACTTTGATGCCATTCTACTCCTGGTTTCTTGGTGAAATCAAGGTACATTGCCATTGTTCGGATATATACTGTAGAATGGATACCCATTGCTTCCCAAGCAATAACTCTTACTTCAAATCCATCTTCTTCTGTTGTCTTTTATGTGAGTTTGGGTTTGAACTTTGGATCCAGGGACTAAGATTCCAAACTTTAAAGTACAAAAAAGTGCATTTGGACCAATTGATAAGACTCTCGGACCTCTATGAGTATGGTCAGGGAATCCAGCAAGAGCAGTAACTGCAAAAGCAAGCAAGGGAAGAACAAGAGTAAAAAATCTTTATTTTAAAAGTAAGAACAAAAAAGAGGAGAAGAAGAAACCTACCAAATTACTCATCCAATGTGAGTAAAGGATCAAATGACCATCATCAGCATCTGATAATTTAAAAATAGAGAGAAGTTAGAGTAAGTTAAAAGAAAGGGTGCACTTTTTTTGTTTGGTAGCGCATCTGAGTGTTGGCTGGGCCTAAACACATTGGGCGTGACAGAAACGGTTAGATTACATACATGTGTGTATTAGGGAGTACTACATTGAACGACCGTATAAAATGAGCATTAATTAAATAATTAATGGATTATAATTGTTCTTCTGTCAGAACTTACTTGTCCTCTTATTTTTTTCTAATACATGTTTGAATCTAGATATCCAGTGCATGTGCAATTGTACACTGCACATAAACCATTAAAAATTTTTAAAGTCAAATTTGGTTGTTAATTGATCAACTAACATTGGTATGCATAAACATTCAATTAGATAATGATAAAGACCTGTGTCACTCCAAGCTTTTAAGCCAATAATGATGCAACGAGATTCCCAATTTTGGAATAGCCTGTAACTCAGCAGAAATTTCACTTGATACATCCTAATTACAATATCCAATTGTTAGAGATAGTCTATAAACATGAAAGCAATCACACAACCACACACTCTTACCACACACATTTGACTTCTGAAGAATTACTAAGAGGAGGTAATGAATAGTTCAAGTTTCCATTTTTAAAAAGATTATATCTCCGCAAACCTTTCCAGGTATGGCCATACATCAAATCTCGATATCCATTTATGAAGAATCCCTTTCTCACTTCTAAATGGCACCTGCAAAATTTATGTATTTTCTGTTCCACCAATTTTTTCAAGACAATGGTTGCATGTCTTCCCTTTTGCATCAGGTATTAGTCAAGTCACCCTAAATCGACCATTAGTAAAGTATTAGATGGACCATAGGACCCCTACCTATATATATTATCTAAAAGCTAATCCTGTTCATAGGTTAATAAGAAATTAATGAGAACGAACCAAAAGAGAGAACACCATGTCCTTCGGCTGAACACACTGTCCTCTGGCTCAAGATGACGTGTCAGCAAACATTAAATTATAGTGGAAGATCTGGATTTAAATAGGGTGTATTGGCAGAACAAAATTTGTTCAACTGACTATACTTACCAGATTGGACCTTAGATTTTGTTAACGATAAGGATCCAGCCTTATCTCCTCCCTCCAATCGGTTAGAGACCAAGTCTCCCTCTACATGTGATAACAATGCTTGTGCACACATGGCTCTTATCTCAACCTCACTACATCAAGCAACATCAGTAGTTGAGTCATTATCCAACACTGCCAAGCTTAAGGATCACGATCAGGATAGTTTAAGATCAGCATATCAAAAACAAACCTGTACTTATCCATGTAAAACCACATCAGCTAAACCTCTATATAATAAGAGGATTAGTGGAGGCTAAATAAATCAAGGAAAACACTGTTGTGTGGACGTAGGTTTCAAGGAAACCGAACCACGTTAAAATATCTGTAACATTATCTCTTCTCTTCTCCTCTTCTTCTCTTCTTCCAATTTCAGATCCTAACAGATTTGTTGTTGGAAAATTGAACTTATTTCCATCTTCATAAAAGAAGTTGGATTTGAGGTTGGGTATATTGAGTGTATGTTCAGAAGTTCTTGTTTCAGGTTGTGTTTGATTGAAGTTACAAAAAGTACAAAGACTAAAAAGTTTCTATGAAGTAAAATTACGACTCTAATTTTTATGGTAATTCAGTTGGGGGAAGAAATGAAAGAGAAACCAAGAACTACCATACAAAAAAAAAATTCAAATATATTTGAAGTCTAGATAACCAAATAAACAAATGAGCAGCAGCTTGTGGCCGCCATAAGCAGCCCATGGCCATGGTACAGCAGCCAAGGCCAAGTTTGCTGCAGATACAGGATGCAAAAAGGAAAAAAAAATTAGTTTGAAATGCATGCCAGGCTGCTGCACGAGCAGCAGCTTGTGGACGCCATAAGCAGTCCATGGGCAGGGTACAGTAGCCAAGGTCGAGGTTCCTGCAGCTACAGGGTGCAAAAAGAAAAAAATGGTTTGAAATGCATGCCAGGCTGCTGCCTTTTGCGGACAGCCATGGTGTCCATGTGCGCAAGGCCCAATGGTCAAGAGGCCTAAGGGAGTGAGGGTGTAGGCCGCATGAGCCTAGGTGGCCTGGGGTGCAAGGTATCATGGCAGCAAGGGCCAGAAGGGGCTGTGGTTGTGGGGACTGGTGCTTGAAAACACCCAATGCCGAGGATGTGCAATATACTTGCAGCAACGGCTGCCTGGGTTTGGTGTGTAATGCACCTGCTGGTATGTATGCAAAGTGCTGCCGGCAATGCATCAGAGAAACCAAGAACTATCATAAAACAAAATCCAAATATATTTGAAGTTCAGATAATCAAATAAAAACAAACGATAATAACAAACAGACAAAAAGGGGGGAAATAAAAATAAAACTCATAGCAAACGAGATATCACAAAGAAACAAACATAGCAGGAAATAGGGTTGAAAAAGGAAGAGACAAATTTGAACCAAACCAAAAAACTTTGATTGTAGCATGGCCAAAGAAAAGCCAAAAAAAAAAAGAGCACAAATACAGATGAACATGTGCAATTTCTTAAAAAAGCAACTGTAACAGGGCTTGACAAGAGACATTGAACCCCATAAGCAAATCCAATACTGTAAAATGGCCAAAAAATTTATGACACCTGTGTTCTACCCAGCTTTTTGAAGTGCTAAAACCTCTTTCCTGTGTTGTTTATCAAACAAGGAAGGGAGAGACATTTATTTTATTTCCACTTTATCTCTCTATTATTACTACTTTTACTATATTTTTACTACATTTTGTGAAAAAATGGAATCCAGCATGTGACCGTATGGCTGTGATGCAACAGGTAAACCAACTACCAGTGGTTAGAATACAAACCCTTGTAATTACATATTGGCCTTTTATATTTTTTGATAAATAATTATTTTATCAAAAGCGAAACAAAATTACATCAAGATAAAATACACTACTACCAACCACAATGAATAGCTGGAAACAGAACCAACAGCAAACAAGACCAAACAAAGATTAGTTAATAGGAAAAGAAAGAGGCCTACCTCAAAATTCTTTTATTATACTTTTATTTACCAGTCAAGTCTTATTAAACAAAGGTTTGATAACAGAAGAGAACTACTACTAAAAGGAAGGGGAGAAAAAGGAAATAACTTTCCTTTTCAAAATAATTTTCCCTGTTACAGGTGTATTTTCTGATTGCAAGTATCACCACATAAAGCACAAACTTCAAACCAACGGTGGAAGGAAAGAAAAACATGTATTAAACATAATTTCATAGAAGCCTTATGCATGAATCATAGGTCATCACTGCCCAAGTGCATGCATAATTTTCTAATGTGTTCCGTGGCACATGAGAGATCAGAAGTCACGAACATAGCAAGAAACTGGGATAAGAAACGAAGAGGAGAAGAAGAGAGGGAGAGAGAGAGAGAGAGAGACTCAATACTCACAGTGATCTCTTCAGTAGTCTCAATCCTATTTGAATAAATTTTGCAATCTTTCCCTGTTTATAGAGCCTGAAGAAAATACAATATGAATCTGAGGAAAAATACAGGTTCAGATGATTTTTATTGTACATAAATCTCTCTCTACGAACATAACAAGCAAAAAAAAAAAGAGGGCAATAAAAATCCAACTCGACCATACCTTTGAATCCCTACAGATCAATAGTCTCTAAATCACTTTTGCAATGGATGAGAGGGTGAAGAAAACACAATACGTAGGGTGAGAAGGTGGGAAACGGATTTCATACAGCCATGGACAGAGCCGACGGGAGGTGTCCATTCCTATTTCTCAGAGGTTGCGTCATTTGACTCCTATTTTCTCAGAGAGGATGCGTATGAGAGGGATAGTGGGAAGAGTCGGAGTGCCTAAACAGGACTCGGGAGTTCCTCGTTGGATTCCTATTTTTTATCAAAGATTGTGTTCTCTCAAGAGAGGTTGCTTATGAGTAAGACAATTAAGGGTAAATTACCGATCACCCCCTAATTTTCAATCGAAACTCGGATGACCCCCTGGTTTTTGAAAAAACTCAAATCACCCTCTGGTTTAGACCCCAAAATGACAAATTAGTCCCTAACGTTAGTTTTATGCTGTTAAGTGATGATGTCAGCCAGTTAAACAAATTTAAATCCCCAAACTACCCTTGACCAGTGTTGATTTACGATTTTACCCTTGCAAGTTGCAACCAAAAACCCCAAATTCATCTTCTTCCTCACACCTGCAACTCAATCTGGAAAGGCTTTATGACCTGCAACTAAAACCCTTATTCGATCCTCTTCCTCACACCTGCAACTCAATTTAAAGCCCGTCAGTCATCGTCGGTTTCCGCCGCCGGTAAGATTAGAGAGAGAGGGGAAAGATGAGCTGTCAAAGTGGAAGAAGCCGACGACGGAGGATATATAGTTTTCTGGGTTTTGGAACTTTAAGTTTTTTGGGTTATTTCTTGACGGAGGTTTCAGTTACTGTATCAATTTCTAGGTTTTTCATATAGATTTTCTTTTTCCTCTTCTGTGACTTTAAACATGAAAATCATTTTGCCCAGTTATATATCTTGTGTAGCCTGAAGAAAATGGGTCCTTTTTTTTCTGGTACCCGGATCTGAATCATATGTTTGATTGCTTCATAGCTACTTCGAGATCATTAGGACCTGGGAATAGAGAACAGCTACGGATGGGTTTTCAGTAGGCCTGTAAACGGATCGGATTCGGCTCGGATACGGATCGGATGTAATCGGATTCGGATATTTCTTGGTCGAATTCGGATACCTCTAAACGGATTCGGATGGATTTGGATGCGGATCGAATTCGGATTTTGACCATCCGTTTACACCTCTGCCTTGTGTAACCCGAACCTTCCTTCCCCTAGTGGATACAATTCACTCTCAATCCATAGTTTTAGATCATGATTCTCTTTTCCTCATATTCTAGAACCTGTTGAATCTTCAAAAACTCTTAAGATCATTATTTGCTTGATTTTTTATAATTAAGTATTCGGATTCGGGTTTTTATCGGAGTATTCGGATTTTTTCCGGATATCTCTAAACGAATTTGGATGCTCCGAAACGGATACGGATGTGGATCGAATTCGGATTTTCGGTTATCCATTTACAGCCCTAGTTTTCAGGTGAAATTTATTTATTTTACTGGACAATAATTGAAGTCATTACTGTTTTGAAGTAAAGGGGTCATGAGATATTTTTTTGGTTCTTGGGTGACTGGGGTCATGAGATTTCTCTTTTACCTTCGTTACCCGATCGATTTGATCCCCTATTTTGAATACCAAATAGACAAATATGTTATTCGATCTTGACTTGGGGCATCTCATAATCTCATTTGTATAAAAGAAATGATTCCTTTAGATGGGAATGAATCGGCCAAGATCTTTTGTTTGAAAACCGTTTGTTCCATTAATAATGAAAAGTGAAGTTGAAAAAAAGGGTTAGAGAAAGAGGAGATGGAGATTGGGAGAATTGGAGAGCAAGGTGACTGTACCTGTGTCCCACAACGTTGCTTTGCAGCAATGTTCTTTCTTCGTCTGCTTTAAGCCTTTAACATCTCTCGTATTCCAGAGAAGAAACCAGAGCAGAAACAAATTTGAAAGTCTCTAAAATTTCAGATCCTTCCCCAGTTTCTCAAATCTTTGTTTTCACAGAGAAAACTGCTTTTTAGGGCCGAAAAACCAGTTTTGCGGTTTGGGATCTCTTCTGATTCTCTTCTCCTTGGGGTTTAAACTACTCTTTCTGAGTGGCAGCGGCGGTAGCGCCAACGGAGTTGCAGGAAAGGGGTGGGGTATTTTAGGTTGAAGATGAAGGTAGGGTAGTATTGTAAATTTAATTCTAATGTTTTAGTACAAGGGTAAAATAGTCATTTCACACCAATAACTAACAACAGACTAACACCGTTACTGTAGAAGGGGTAATTTGAGTTTTTTCAAAGACCAGGGGGTGATCGGTAATTTACCCTAAAGAGAAATAACAGGCACCCAAAAATAAAGACTCCTAATTACTTACTAAAACTAGGCTAACTAAAATAGAAACCCAATAAAACTCAAATTGGAAATTTCCCTATATGTCTAATAACTACCTTAAAATAAAAGATTATATAATAATTTCCCAAATAAAATAAATTTCCTAAAATCCTACTAGATCCAAACACTCAAACTGGGCCCGGTTCAACTGGGTTTGGGTCGGTCCAATGTGGTACACCAGTTGGGTTGGCCCGGTCCAAGATTGTCCTGCATCATCTAGGGTACAGGATTAATTCCTGAGAATTGGTGTCTCACTCATGCCGAGGAATTACCTTTTCCCCTTTGAAAATCAAGCCTTAAACATGCCAAAAGTCTTAGATCTACTCCCATTTTATTGTATCAAACACCCTTACACTCCATTTTGAGCTGTCACCATGAGAATGTACTTCACTTTAGAATTTATTTTCTCCTTTACACAATATGGTGTGAGATGTTTTCCCTATTTATTTTTAATTTTTTATTATAAATATTTTTCATCATTAATTGTCGGGATATATGATGTAATTCCCTATTATTAATTATGCAAGAATGAATTGAAAACAAAGTGAGTTTGTGCGTGTGCACACCCCCCCTCCCCCTGCTTCTGCTTCTTCTTCCTCGCACGGTTTCTTCTCTTCCCCTTTCTAAAATTCTGATTTCTTCTCAGATTTCCCCTTTCCTAACCTGTCCCGCATTATTTGGTATCAGAGCCGAAGGATCTTATCTTCTTCCTTCGCTTGTGATCTCTTTCCCCCATTCTATTCTTCTCCCTTCCTTGTCTTTCCTATTCCCTCTTTCCAGTTACAGTTCTGCGGTACAGTGAAAAAAAAAAAAAAACCATCAATTCCCATTTCACCCGCCAGCCCCTTTTCTCCTACCCTCCATTTCCCCACCTTCTTCCTGCTGTGAAGCACCCATCCATTTGATTTCCATACAAAAAAAAAAAAAAAACCGCGTTACTCTCCATCTCCCATCCCTCTCCTTCGACCCCACTGAAACCCCAAACCCACCTTCCAAAAAAACCACAGAAAACCCCATCTATTCATCTTTCTCACGCAGGAATCCATCTCCCCAACTCCGTTGTTTCGATTCCAACCCATAGGGTTCCGCCAAAAACCAGAAACAGAAAAAAATAAAATAAAAATTCGAGAAGAGAAGAAGAGGAAGCAGAGAATCGAAGCAGGAAAAAAAAAGTACATACCTGGTTTGAAGATTCCTACCGCGAGTCGCCATCTTCATCAGAGTCGCAGTCTCTTTGCCGAGTCCAATTTGGACTCTCTAACCGTTGGTCGACTTGAGCTCCTAGCATTAGCGTGAGATTTCTGCCTTTTTCTCCGCAAGATCTTCCGCAGGCTCCGCTGGTAGAAGTTTCACTCACTCACGAATTTTGCAGTTCTGCCCCTCCAATACGATAAGTTCAATCTTGTTTGGAATTTTTTTTTCCTCCTCCATCTTTTCCCATATTACCCCCACTTTAGTCTCAGTTTATTTCTGTCCTTCCTCATTTTTTTTTCCAGAGTTACCCCTCCTATCATACGTGTTATCCCATTGACTTTGTTTTCTTTGTTTTCCATTATTTATGGTTGTGCCACGAATTTTTATCACCGCCAATTCGCTGCCCGCTCCAATTTCCTCCAATTCCTCACATAGGAGCAGAAATGACCACCCTATCCCACCTTGGGCAGTGTGTTCGGGCAGGGGTAGGGTGGTCATTTCTGCTCCTATGTGAGGAATTGGAGGGAATTGGAGCGAGCAGCAAATTGGAGGTGATAACGATTCGTTGTGCCACCCTCCCTCACGTGTCATTCAAAATTTTTAGTTGAATCTCCATAATTACAAATCTGCCATCCATATAACAATTTCAGTTTAATTATAATTCTACCACCGTCCTTTCGAACTTCATTGTATTTACAATTGTGCCATCAATGTTCTATACTTCACTATATTTACGGGAATTGACCAATAATAGGACTCAGATACAATGCAACCGAATTCTCGTGGTTACAATCCATCACCTATTATATCCTATAACGGTGGAAGCACTGCATTAGGTATTTTCTCCTTATGGATTTGTGGAAAAGATCATGACAACATTTTATAAGTCTGCTAGTTCTCAAGCCCTTATCCAGTATTAGTCACTCCTGAGTACCGTTTCAGCAAGAAAAGCTCTTCAAGGGCATAATATTTATGATGATTGTTGTACATTGGATATTCGTTTTTCATGTCTAAGTGAGTTACAAGTGAACTACAATACTGAATGGTCGTGGGATTTCACGAACAAATCAACACAGGATGAAGAGCTCTCGAGACTTAAACGGTTGGATCGTTTGATTGGAGAGGTCTTGAAAACCCTTCCAGTTATCCATGAAATGCAAATGGCTGCCCCGCCTGCTAATAGGACAGTCCCTAAAGAGCCTAACGTTGATCAAGAATGAAGAAGTTTCAGTAATTTCTGTCTTTAAGGAAGACCTAGCCCGCGAAGTTCCTGCTACCGGGACTCATGTGGAAGATGTCGAAAGCAATATGGTCGCATTACTGGATAATGAGGTCAAGACCAAGGGACTTGGCCCTTTAACAACTGTGATGATCGTGACCAGCCAAGAGGATCCTAAGGAGCTTGAGATTGAAACTGAGGGTCAAGAACACAATGAAAGGCGACACATATGGCCCTATGGATACATCCGACGATATTAAGGTTGGGCGCGTAGAATTCATCGTCCCTTTGAAGTACTTTGAGGAGTGTCGTTCTTGTCTTTATGATTACATCCTTACATTCACCCCATCCAAGTTGTTGATCGTGGATGTTGATCGATGTTGATCCTCTCTTTTTTTAAAACTCGTGGTCAAGTTTTTCTCAACATCGGGAGAGTTGATGTAGGACAATCTTGGACCGGGCCAACCCGACTGGTGTACCACATTGGACCGACCCAAACCCAGTTGAACCGGGTCCAGTTTGAATGTTTGGATCTAGTAGGATTTTAGGAAGTCTATTTTATTTGGGAAATTATTATGTAATCTTTTATTTTAGGGTAGTTATTAGACATATAGGGAAATTTTCAATTTGAGTTTTATTGGGTTTCTATTTTAGTTAGCCTAGTTTTAGTAAGTAATTAGGAGTCTTTATTTTTGGGTGTCTGTTATTTCTCTTTATATATGATGTAATTCCCCATTATTAATTATGCAAGAATGGATTGAAAACAAAGTGAGTTTGTGCGTGTGCACACACACACCCCCTCCCCCTGCTTCTTCTTCTTCTTCCTCTCACGGTTTCTTCTCTTCCCCTTTCTGAAATTCTGATTTCTTCTCAGATTTCCCCTTTCCTAACCTGTCCCGCATTACTAGAACTCCAAAAACTCGTCAGTTCAAAGGTTGTTGATGGACATCAATTTTTCCATGGTTATTGGAGTTTAACAACTCTTGCTTGGGGTGCAAAGAAGTGACATTGGTGAGAGAAGTTACCTCCACAAGCAACGATCGTAGTTTGCATAATATGAACCCACCAAATGCAACCCTACTACTAAATGTAAAAGTATAAATAAAAACCACAGAACCCCTACTTGTTACAAGTATAAAAGGAAGCATTTGTTGGGTTGTAGCTTCAGGGATTTTGAGGATTATATTCTTTGTTGAGATGTGTTACCCAATATTATAAGGGTACTTTTGGTATTTTATTTATGCTTTATTTATGGACTTTTGAACAAGGGTAGAGTTGTAATTTGGGCCGTGACACTGTTCACGTGAACAGTGTCGTGAACAGTACCATGAACAGTGTTTCCTTTTTGTAATCTCTTAGTATTATTATTATTATAAATAGAGAGCTTGACTGATCTCATTGATCATTCAAGCATTCTCAGAATTCAGGTTTTGATAGCATGGTATCAAAGCAGCTTCTTTGATCTAGGGTTTTCAAAACTCTCCCCTCTCCATCGATTCCTTCTTTTCATTGACTTCCTCTCTCTCTCTCCTTTCTCTTTGCTTGGTTCTCTCAACCCTTCAAGGGCAGCACTAATGAGGTGATCCAATTATGGTTCGAGTGCTGCCCTCCAATCCACCTCAATTTTAATGCCCTAAAAGTTGATCGATAGCTGCTGCAATTATCTCTCTGCGATTTGGACTGCTTCAACCTTTTTTTGAAAATCGATCTCACAACTCTTGGAAGATCGATTACTTCTTTTGGAGCATCATTGGCAGGGCTTCAGACAGCATCTATCATACTTGGATTATTATCAATTGAAGACCTCAAAGCTTCAGCCCCTTTTTTTCCCTTCTTATCGATCTCAACTGTCAGAGTTTTGTAAAACCCTGACACATTATCGATTTGGAATTTTTGGGCTGCTGTTAGGGGAGTTTTTTTGTGGGTTAATTCCCTACTCATACTGCTGCAATCGACCACTGTTTCACACCAATTAGTGCAGTTTTTTCCTGCAGATCAGAATTTTAGAATTCATAATCGATTTCAGCCTAGCAAGGTTTTTTTGCAGATCAGTTTTTTTTTGTTCACCTCAAGGTTCGACATCTGTCTAGCTGTCCTATGGGTGACTCAGAGATAACCTCGGCTACTTCTGGAGGAGATCAAACTAGGAATGACTTCCTTCCTTATGCTGCAGCCATCAAGCTTGATGGTACCAACTACCTAATTTGGGCCAGATCATTATCCCTGACTGTGGCTGGTAGGGGACTCATGGCCATCTTCTGGTACCACCAAATAGCCCATCAAGAAGGTGCTGCCCGTACTAAATGGGCTGCCAATGATGCAATGGTGATGTCCTTTGTTTTGAACTCCATGACAATCGACCTCTCTCTAGTCAGTATCTTCTCCTTGACACTGCTACTCGGATATGGACTGCGTCAAGGGTACTTATGGTCGTTCAGGAGTGGTGCTCAGGTTTATGAGATCGGAAAACTCTTCAAAACACTACTCGAAGGAGATGACGTCACTAAGTATTATGCTGCCCTCAAGTGCTTATGGCAACAGCTGGATCACTATGCTAGGTTTCAGCCTACTACTGCTGCGGATATTACTGCCTACCACACATATGTAGATCAGTTTCGGGTCTATGACTTTCTGGCTGGACTCAATGATGAGTATGATCCTATTCGGGTGCAGGTTCTTGGACGGGTTCCTTTCCCCACTTTGGAGGAAACTTTTTCCTATGTCCACAGTGAAGAGACAAGGAAGGCTGCTATGATGATTACTCCTAAGGTTGAAAGATCAGCCTTACAGATTGCTGGTTCCACTATTGATACTTCTACTGATACTGTTGCTGCTAATGCTACTGCTAAAGAGCCTGTGAAGTGTGACCATTGCCACAAACCCTATCACACTAAGGCTCAGTGTTGGAAGCTTCATGGGAAGCTTGCTGATTTTGAGAGCAAAAGAGGTCGTGCTAAGTCTAAAAACAAAGCCAATCACACTGAAATTGTAGCTCCAGCTCCCACTAATGACATCGGTTTCTCCCAGGAAGAACTTCAAGCTCTCCGGTGTCTGTTGACTTCATCTGCTGCCTCTACTACATCTGCTGCCAATTCAAGTTCCTTCTTTGCCCGTGCAGGTATTTCCTTTGCTGGTCACTGTGCATCAGTAGTTTCCACTCCTTGGATTATAGACTCCGGAGCTACTGATCACATGACAGGTTCCTCCAGCATTTTTAACACTTACTTTCCTGCTTCTGGTAAGGACAAAGTTAAGATTGCTGATGGGTCCCTCTCCTCCATATCCAGGAAAGGATCCATTAGCTGTTCCCCTTCTTTGACATTATCTTCTGTGTTGCATATTCCCAAGTTTACCACTAACCTTCTCTCCATTAGTAGTATCACCAAATCTTTGAACTGTAAAGTGATCTTCTTTCCTACTCATTGTGTTTTTTAGGAACTGGACTCGGGGAAGGCGATTGGATCGGGTAAAGTACATGGCGGATTGTACCTGCTTGATGGATATCCTACATCTACGCAGGCATTACCTTCTAGGCTTTGTTCCCCAGCATCGTTCTCTTCTGAATTACACATATGACACTCTAGACTAGGACATCCCCCTTTAGGTACCCTATCTACTTTATTTCTAGCATTAAGTACTTCATGTAATAAAGAAGATTTTTTTTGTGAGCCTTGTGTCTTGGCCAAACAGACACGTTCAAATTATCCAACTTCTAATAAAAGATCATCTTCTTTATTTCATGTTGTTCATTCTGATGTGTGGGGTCCTAGTCGAAAAGTTTCACTTTCGGGTCATCGGTAGTATGTCACCTTTATTGATTGCTATTCCAGGTTCACTTAGGTCTATCTTATGCACAATAAAAGTGAGGTTTTTTCTTATTTTCAGCACTTTCACAAGCTGTTTCAAACTCAATTTAATGCCACTGTTCAGACTTTAAGGAGTGATAATGGGAGAGAGTATATGGAAGGTCAATTCCAAAAATACTTGGCTGCCCATGGCATCCTCCATCGGACGTTGTGTGGATACTCCGCCCAAAATGGTGTGGGAGAGGAAGAATCGCCACCTCTTGGAGGTAGCTCGTGCTCTTCTGTTTGCCCGTAATGTCCCTTCCGTTTATTGGGGGGATGCTGTTCTTACTGCAACCTATTTAATTAATAGGCTGCCCAGTCGGGTCCTTAACTCTAGACCCCCTGTTGAGCTATTACTTGGCTCTTCCTCCTTTGTTGTTCCCCCCAAGGTTTTTGGCTGCATTTGCTATGCCAGGGATACAAGGTCCCCGGGCAAACTTGACCCACGTAGTCTTCGGTGTATTTTCTTAGGATACTCTGCCACACAGAAGGGGTACAAGTGCTATCACCCTCCATCCCGCCGGACTTTTGTCAGCATGGATGTTGTGTTTCATGAGAGTATCTCCTACTATGTGTCCCCACATCTTCAAGGGGTGAGTATTAGCGAAGATGTGTTGACTTTAGACTCTCCACCTCCACTCCAGTTGGTTCATGATGAGGCTAAATCTATTCAGCCTACTATTCAGCCTACTTCGCTCGTTCAGCCTCCTTCTAGTCCTCCTCCTCCCCCTGAGTCAGGGGGAGAGGTTCCTGTACAAGGGGAGCAAACCACACCAGCCCAGACTCCTGTCCAGAGGGCCATTAGTGAATTTCAGGGTATGATTGATGCTAGCAAATGAAGACCTATGCAAGGAAACATAAGCAGGTTCAATCAACTGTTGCTCCCGTACCCATCCAGTTGCCGAACCTGGATCCAGAACCTGCCTCTCCACCAGGTAATATTCCTTCTCCTGAGTTGCCTATTGCCCTTCGCAAAGGTGTCAGAACTTGCACTCAGCATCCCATATCTCATGTTGTCTTATGACTCCCTTTCCCCATCATTTCGTGCTTTTATTTCTTCTCTTTCTTCTGTTCGTGTTCCTAACAATTGGCAGGAAGCTCTATCAGATGGAAAGTGGAAGGAAGCCATGATGGAAGAAATGGAAGCTTTGAAAAAAAAATAACACATGAGAGCTTGTGGTTCTTCCACCTGGGAAGAAAACCGTTGGATGTAGGTAGGTGTTTGTGGTGAAACAGAAGGTAGATGGCACTGTGGATAGGTATAAGGCACGACTCGTGGCCAAGGGTTTCACTCAGACATACGGCATTGATTACCAGGAGACCTTTGCACCTATTGCAAAGCTGAATACAGTTCATGTGTTGTTATCATGTGCTGTCAACCTTAGTTGGGATTTGCAGCAGCTAGATGTTAAAAATGCCTTCCTAAATGGAGCACTGGAGGAGGAGGTATATATGGACATTCCACCAGGGTTCTCTTGTGACAGAAATAAAGGAAGAGTGTGCCGACTAAAGCGTGCACTATATGGGCTGAAACAGTCACCCCGAGCTTGGTTTGGTCGATTCCACAAGGCCATGATTTCTGTGGGCTATAAATAGAGTAATGCTGATCACACACTCTTTATTAAGAGGGTTGGTGAAAAACTCACTATTCTTATAGTCTACGTGGATGACATAGTGGTTACTGGCAATAATGGTGATGAGATCAGACAGTTGAAGACCTTCCTCAGCCAGGAGTTTGAGATCAAGGATCTAGGGAAGTTAAGATACTTTCTTGGGATTGAAGTGGCCAGATCTTCAAAAGGCATATTTCTCTCCCAAAGAAAGTATGTCCTAGACTTGTTGGCTGAAACAGGTTTGCTAGGCTGCCACCCTTTGGATACTCCTATGGATCCCACTGTTCGTCTCAAGGAAAATGAGGGTGAGCCTGTAGATAAAGGCCGTTACCAAAGGCTTGTAGGGAAGCTGATTTACCTTTCACACACTCGTCCAGACATTGTTATTGCTGTGAGTGCTGTGAGTCAATTTATGCATAATCCCTACACTTCACATATGGAGGTTGTTCTTCGCATTCAACACTATTTGAAGTCAGCTCCTGGAAAAGGCATTCTTTTGTCTTCACATGGTCACCTACGGATAGAAGCATACACTGATGCTGATTGGGTTGGTTCTGCAGATCGAAAATCTATTTCTGGGTATTGCTCCTTTGTAGGTGGAAATCTTATCACTTGGCGTAGTAAAAAGCAAAATGTAGTTGCTCGTTCTAGTGCCGAAGCTGAATTTAGAGCTATGGCACAAGGGATTTGTGAGTTACTTTGGCTTAAAGGTCTGCTACAAGATCTGAGTATTCCTATTCGCCTTCCTATGATGCTATATTGTGATAACAAGGCTGCAATTAGCATAGCACACAACCCAGTACAGCATGACCGTACCAAGCATGTTGAAGTGGATAGGCATTTCATCAAGGAGAACTTAGAAGATGGACAGATTTGTATTCCCTTTGTGACTTCTTCTGATCAGCTTACTGATGTCTTCACCAAGGGACTGCCTGGAAAGTTGTTTTATCCTAGCCTAGTCAAGTTGGGTATGTGTGATATCCATGCCCCAACTTGAGGGGGAGTGTTGAGATGTGTTACCCAATATTATAAGGGTACTTTTGGTATTTTATTTATGCTTTATTTATGTACTTTTGAACAAGGGTAGAGTTGTAATTTGGGTTGTGACACTGTTCACGTGAACAGTGTCGTGAACAGTGCCATGAACAGTGTTTCCTTTTTGTAATCTCTTTTATTATTATTATTATAAATAGAGAGCTTGACTGATCTCATTGATCATTCAAGCATTCTCAGAATTCAGGTTTTGATAACATTCTTCTTGCCTAAGAGATGGCATCTAAAACAATTGAATTAGAGACCTTATGGGCTTCCAATCATAAAGAGCTTTGAGTCAAAGTCATGGACTAAAAGACACAGATTAAATGGAAGAATTTTGTCAGTATGAGAAGACTCAACAAAAAAGAGGAAAAACGAGGCATGCAAAAGATGGTTAGCCATAGGTAATGGGTGCACCAAAGAAGACAAAATTTAACTTGCCACCACTAAGATTATTCAATCAATCTACTTAATAGTAAACAAATAGATTCAATAATTAATGCAAGTACAAATCACCCTCTAGTAAGTTAGCTTTCCAACTGGGAACTTTTAACAACATCTTGGGAGCTCTAACATTTTGACTAGCTGACAGACATCCACAATTGCACATTCTAAAACAGCAAGTTGAAGTGATCAAACAGTAACAAATTTAAGAGTTGTGATGATTCAGAGTGAATCAAATAGCGGTTCACAGCCTAAGGTAGCTCAAAAGTCTTTGCAGAATAACCGTAGCAGATATTTCATTTTACTGATCTCAATATGGGCGCTTTAAATTCTCAGCTTGGCAATAAAAGAGACTCAGACCTTAATGTGCTTGGGTCTCAAATCCAGTCAAATGGATCTAACCCACAAAAGTGTCTGTTAAACCCAGCAGATGACCTCTCATCATCTCCAAACTCTGTTTACATTTCTCTGATTGGGAAACGTTAGACCATGGAACAAATGATTAGGATCTTAGTAGCCCCTTTGATGATCAAGAATCTTAAGCATCAGTATCAGTACAAATTATCTGACCCTCTAAACTAATTCAAAAGCCAAGTTTAGGGCCTTCCAATAGCTCCAGTTATATCCCACAGTCAAAGCTTAAACTCTAGATTTTCTAACAAAACAAAAAAAATCCTGACAAGGAAAAATAGTTAATAACATGATTAAAGTGCCACTTAACACAAAATTGGACTCGAATTAACTAAGATCACAGACATGGGAATAATATATAGAGAATGCCATCTGTCAGCATCACAAAAGTGGGGTAAATTCATGTATTCAAGTAGCCAATTTCAGTTGATATCAAGAATGCATCGAAGGCATCCAACTCAGACCACATCCAAAAAAAAGTCCCTAAGAACCACAATCAAAATAGAGAGAGATGACGTACTCTCTCAAACCAGGGGGTCTGTTTAGCGAGAGAGAATGTCATCATTCATCTTCACAACAATTGGAAATTAAGGGTGGCCTGAAGGTCTACGATTACACCCATAAATCAAATAGGTGGAAAAAAAGGGAGAAAACAAAGACTTAATGGGTTGTGAGGCTACCTATTTTTCTACTGAAATCAGATGAATTCCTCAAAATCCGTGGGGTGCCGTGTCCTTCCCACGGTCACTGATGAAAATCAGTTTTCAGAATAAGACATTCACCATTAAATAGAGAACAAAGTAAGGAAATTTTTTTTTCTAAAAAAAAAAACCTCCATGGCTTTGTACGCGCAGAGTTGAGAAAGGGGAGAACATGAAACGTGTGAGTGTGGAGAAAATGATCAGAGTGACCTCAGCATCGCAAAGTATGGAGAGCTCCTCAGCCTTCAAGAGCCCTCTTCATCTCTTAGAGAAATTAATCTGCCTCGCCGTCCTGTTATCGATCTTTCTTATCTGGATTTTCTCTCTTGCCATTCTTATTTCTCCACAAATCACACAACTCTGTCTGCACAGAATGAAGCCAGAAAAAAATGGGGAATGAAATCTGCGATGATATGTATAGAAGGGAAAAAAAATATGGGTTCAGGTAAAAAGAGCGACATTTTTCCTAATTAATCCAAGAATCTAGCACAAACCCTACCACTGACAAATGAAAAGAAAATTTTATCCAAGTTAAAGGAGCTCTAAAATACCCACCAATACGAGTTCTTCTAAAGCGTAAATTAACACTGCATAATGAGGGAGAGATGGAGATTGGCTGTTTCTTTTGTTCACTTTCAATTTTTCCAGTGGTATTTGCCGCTACAACTTCAGAAGCAGAGAGAGAGAGAGTAAGGCTGTGTGTGCCTGGTGTCCATGATGCGTGTGTCTGAGTGACGGTAAAAATTGTGAAGAGAACAACGTTTGGCGAATCTGTTGAACAACTGTGATCACGGGACCTTTCATTCGTGAGAAAGAGGGATGGATATGGTCGTAAAGTTAGGGAGTGAAAAAATATCCTGTCAATCCGGGTAGGTGGGCTGCATGTAGAGCACCAGAGGTGAGGCGGTGCGCATTGATCGCCTTACCTCTGCTGGGGCAAAGTGCTTGGGCAGGAGTAAGGAGGTAAATGCGCGCGCCTCACCTCTAGCACTGCACATGCAGCCCAGCTACCCGGATTGACAGGAGCCGAGTCCGTTCGAAAGAGGGCATGTTCAGCGGGGGTGTGAATTTTCAAAAGAATTTGGGTTATTTCCAAATGGGGGTAACTAAGTGGAGAGAATTTTGAGTTGGGTTAGGTTCTGCTGGTTTAGTTTGAGTTGTGACTCCATTGTCATACATTCCCATTCCATTCTTTAACAAATAGACAGGTGTGTCTTGTGAGGAACCAGAGCCACTGGATTTTTCTCCTCTTCATTTCCTCATCTGTTATTTCGTGTTATTTTTTCCCTGAAAATGCGACACGTGGTACAAGTAAATCTAACGGTCATAATTCATTCTCTTAATTTTAACTAAGAGTTAATCCTGTAACACCAACCCAGAGCCTAACCCGGGTCAGTGTAACCAAACCAACTCCTAAACCCATGGTTAATTCAGATTCAAACGCACAACCCTATTCTCGTTTCCCCCAAATTTTTCTCTCTCCTTCCTCATTCACACGATTCTCTCAACCTCGCCCCCATCTCTCTTTGTCACTATTCCATCTCCGGCGTGTGAAGCGACGGAGCTCCAACCCTCTGCAACTTCAAGCCACGAAGGACGGATCTTCAACTCGGATTCCCCCATCTCGTCGTGTGAAGCCGCCGGATCCGTCGAGGAGAACCGGAGTTGCAGTCGAGGGCATCTCGCCATAAAAGGTACTGCTCCCCTTCTCTGTGCGAATCTGAAACCTTTCCCCTGTAAAAATTCCAGCTCCAAAAAACAAGGCAAGCACAATAAAGATTGAAAGCCCCAACCCCAATACCAAACTCATCTGCAAAATTGTTTGATCCACATCTTTCAGAATAAATTTCATTTTTTTACCTTGCTGCGTTTGATCTACACTTTTTTGTTTTGGGATAACAGAATTCTTAAAATGGTTTTTCGGTTTTTTTTTTTTTTTTTTAAATCTTAATGTTTTTCTCAAAAGCGATTTTCTTGCGTTAGAGATATCTGGGAAGAAACACAGTTTTCCTGTTTCCCAAACTTTCTTGCTTGGTTTCGATTAATTATAAGTTGGGTTTTCTGGATTTTGTGTGCGCAGTCTTTTTTATTAGAAATTACTATTGAACTGGATTGATTTTGCAAACTGATTGGATTTCCTCCATTATTGTTGAGGATTCATCCACCTTACTGATTAGAAATTTCTTGTCCTATCTCTATTGCATCTTCCCCATCCATGGCCCTTCCTAGGTCCTCCCACAATGAACCCAAGTTCTTACTGAAACCAAAATTTGCTAGGATCAGTAGTCAAACAATAGAAAGAAATATTATACTATTTTGGATCTGTAAGGGATCAGACAAGAATGGAATTTTTACCAATGCTTACACCATGGAACACAGAATTGCACAAACCACACAATATCCTTCTCCTTCACCTAAATGACATATAATAGAGCATTTAAAAAAATTAGAGAGAAGTAGCATAAAAAAAAAAAGTTGCATCACATAATTCTTCAGAATATTGGATTAAACTAACATGATTTATGGAGGTATGTGAGTCTTTAGCTCAAAACGGAAGACCAACTGGGGTTATACCCAGTAGATGGTGGTTCGACTCCCCCAATACTCCTAATTTCTTTACAAAGGGATACAATATGTCCTTTCTTCATGTCAAATACTCTACATATCCTTGTTGATTAATCCTAATAATGTGTAAATTAATTGAAGAAAGAAAGAAGAAACATGATACATTCCAACCTTGAACTTGAATTATGCACTTTTGAAACAAAAAGTTTTTCACAAGCAAGCTCAAAAAGTTCTTCTTGTCTGGAGTTTCAAACATTCTAAACCAATTCAGGTAGAACATGTGTTTCACCATGCTGGAATTGAGGATTTAAATCATGCTATTGAAATCATGATTTATTAGTAATGATATCAGGGGTAAATTACCAATGAAGATTCTGATTAATTAGTAATAATATCATCATAACTAAACATATGTTTCTAATACTTAAAAAATCCCAAATGGCTATCACAATTAACACAACAATAAGGATAGTTACATCTAAGGGCAAATGTAATTGCTGAAGTGAGTTCTAAGCAAGACAGACAGAGAAAATGGACTACAAGGATCAGGCATATGAGTTAAATGTAAATGGGAACTGATTCACAAGTTAAGGGAAACAGAACCATGGAAAGGGAGGTGGTCCATTGTCATGAGTTTTGACAGTCCAAATCAATATATAGCAAAGGTTGGTACACAGCTTGGAAGACTGTTAATCCAGTTTGAGTAGGTGATATTAAATGGCTTTTCACAAAAGGCAGTTATATCAACATTTTTAAGTATGGAAATGTACTGAAAGCATTAATTCAACGCAATCAATCAAAGAAAAAGAAGAAACTCGTTCAGGTGGGTATTTTCCTTTTCCAATAGCATAATGCCTATAGAGTTGAGAGAGACAATTTTGAAAAATTCGGGTGCTGTGCAAGATTCATGTCATTGGCATCTAAATTGATATTTTTTCTGGTGCCGTGTAAGAAAAAGAGAAGTACAAAATTAAACCAGTTTCTGGAATTTGGAGAAGAAAAATGAATCAAAATGCTTGGAGAAACCAAATTCTGTTTTAAGAGTGCCTAGTCGAATTAGCACAACTGTACAAACACATTAAAGACCTTTTACACCACAAAACAGAAAGATTGAGGACACAAAATGCAAAATATGAGATCGACAAAACAATTTACTACTGTCCTTATGCTGTCCAGATCTTAAATTCCAATTGGAAAAGGCTGATCATGCAAAACAAGAAACTACTAAATCTTAAAATGGAAAAGACTATTCGAGTCCTGATGGATTCGAACCATCATCTCCTGGGAACAAACCCAGGTGCTCTTCCTTTTTGAGCTAAAGACTCATTTCCTGGGAACAAAAACATAGTGCCAGAAGTGACCAAACACATCAACCAAGAAGCAAGAACAGAGGAAATGAACCCCTGGGAATTAAAGTATTTAAGTCACAGGGAAACTTTACCAGTTCATCACTGTTTTGGATTAGCATTGGAGCATTGATTTGATATACTCTCTTATTCAATGCTCGTTTCACTCTAGCTCTTGGTAATCTCAACCGTAAGTAACCTTAAAACTCTGTACAGTTTTACGAGACAAAGAAGAAAGAGAAACGAGATTGAAATACAAAATGAAGAAAGAAGCTTACCTGTAGACCGGTGTCTAACTTGCTGGTAAGATGTATAGGAGAGGCAACCGAGTCAAATCCTCTGAGTCTCAGAAGGGAACAGTAAGTGTTTACCATGTTTAGACTCTCTAATACCCTACAGAAACCCAAAGAGAAGTTCATCAGTGTTTTTATTTTACAAAGAAAAAAAAAAATCGGAGGAGCAGAGATTTGGAAAAGCAAAAGCAGAGGCTCTCACATCGGGTGACATAGTATATCGAGATTGAGGTCAAGGTGAGAGAGGACGTCGCCACTGAGGAGTCGTGAGAGGGATGAGTGAGAGAGGGAGGCACGAGATAGTGAAGAGGGAGAGAGTAAGTTCGATGGGGTTTAGGGTTTGGGGGAGGGTAAGAATTGGATTTTCAAACCTCAACGTTGAAGAGAGAAATCGAAGTACAGATCTCGAATTCAGTCGAAGTTCAGTTTCAGTTCCGTGGAGGAGACAAGGGAGGAAGAGATCTCAACGACGAACAGAGTGATTGTCAAAGGCTGCGTGAGATTCGTTGCCTGAAGGTGCAGAGGCAAGGCAAGACAAGATGTCGCCTTCGCTTACCCTCGACGTCTCCGGCGATCCTCTCCAGCAAGCTGGGGGCAAGGTTCGTTAGGGTTGAGAGATTCGCGTGAATGAGTTAGAGAAAGAGGACCACGAGTATTAGGTTGAGTTTAAATTTGGCTTAACCATGGGTTTAGGGATTGGTTTGATTACACTGACCCGGGTTAGGCTCTGGGTTGGTGTAACCAGGGTTAATTCTTAGTTAAAATTAAGAGAATGAATTATGGCCGTTAGATTTACTTGTGTGCCACGTGCTGCATTTTCAGGGGGGAAATAGCAAAAAATAACAGATGGGGAAATGGAGAGGAGAAAAATCCAAGAATAAACAGTAATTTCATGTGTTCCTATGTCTAGGCACGGAACCAGTAACTGGTTAGTATTTTTTCCCTATAAAATCCTATTGAAAGACTATAAAACAGCAATAGTTTTCATGCACGGCATGCCTGGGGTACGGTAGGAAAAAGGTAATACTTTTCCACGCGCACGGCCTGCATGGAATACAGTTCTCCCCATCCGAACTAACAAAAAAACCCCTGCCCCCTATAAAGACATGCTCAATGGGAGAATCTCGTGTGCACGAAAAACATGCAACTAATAGGTTACTAACACTGCCAACAGTAATTCTTGTTGGAGTTGTTTCAGAACACTCTAACCAAACGAAATGGTCATGGGAGTGCAATAACACTTACTCCACTGATAATTGATAGTCTCGGTCCAATGCATCCCATGTTTATAGATGAAGGGATAAAGAGTTGACAAGGAACGAATGCTCTTAAACTTAAGGAACTAAACACTGCTTGAAATCTCACTCAGAATCCCTGTATGACCTTATTCATGATTTGTCAACAATGGAGAATGGATGATTCATATAACAGAGAGACACAAGAGATTCATCAACTTTAAAATGCTTTTTAGAGTATCATAACAAGAGAATCTGATTATGTTCTCAGTAATACATACAAAAACTAAACTCTTAAATGTCCAAACTGGTCCATCAAACTGTTTGTTTTCTATTTAGTAAGTAGGAACTAGTATCCTTGCGAGATACCCTCTAGTTGATGGTTCTTCTTCGCAGTTCCTACATTGGGAACAAACAGAGAATCCAAGAAACCTCTACCCACGGATCCATTCTGTATAAAATCTCTCAGGACATCCTCCGGAGTTTCTGCCTTCACTGAAGTGGAGTCTGGTGCTTTGAAAGAACCTGTTCTCCTTGCTTGCCCATGTAACACTCTCTTCTCATTTTTCAGATTTGCAGATGCCTTCACTTTGTGAATCCCATATTTTTTGTCATCATCTTGAAGAGATTGGCACCATTTGTACGTTTCAATTGCTAAAGGTGCCCCTATATACATGAGAATAAGAATTAAAGACCCAAGATTACAATAATGAGAAATTTTCACCAAATACTAGAAAAAGGAAAATTTTTTTTGAGAAATTTACCAATTCCAATTTGTGCAAATACAATGACTTAATTCATATCAAAATGTGTTACCACCCTTCTCCTCCTACGGTTCCTCTCTAAAACCCTAATCTATCTTCCGTTCAGTTTCTTGTAAACAGAGACTGCAAGGGTTTTGAGGTCACGGCCGATTGTGCTGTACTGGTGGAAGAAAGGCCCGTCAGTTTCTAATTCGAGATCCTTTCTGTTTGAAAAACTTTGACTTAAAGCTCCATTGATTTCTGGGAGCGAAGCTCGTGATCTGGGAACTAGGATTTTAAAGACAAAACAGACGAAGAATAATATTTTCTTGGATTTTCTAGTTGACAACAAAGGGTAAGCTTAATAGGGTGGAAAAATGGGCTAGATTTCTATGCGCAATGGGAGCAGCGCCAGTGGTTACAGTCTCTCATAACTCGGACAAACCAGATACTGGGTGAGTCTAAATGACTCTTGAACAGGTTTTTCCCAAATTTTTTACTTGACTCGGACGATTTTCCCGAGTCAAAAACCTATTTTTTCCATCAATGCTCTGAATAACTATCGAGAATGGTTATTAGAGTTGTGACAGTACTCGATCGTAATTCCAAAAACCAATAGAAGTTATAATAACATGCATGCACTTACAATGGCGATCATCAAGAGAGAGAGAGAGAGAGAGAGAGAGGGGTGAAATTAAGATGGAAATGAATCACCTGGGATGAGTTTGAGACCCTCTTTGCCGAGGGGACTGTCAAAGATATTGAGGGCGTAGACACCGATCTTCTGCCGGACTTCAGGGCCTGGGATGCACTCCTTGACCTTCTGGGATCCGTTCACTCTAACAACTTTATCGATCTTAAGAACGGCGGCATGACCCAGAGAATAAGAACTCCGGCATGCGTTGCCAACAGGTTCCGATACATTTGGACAATTTCTTCTCACCTTTTCGGTGACCAAGTTGAAGACATCCGTCAGACCCATTCCCTCTCTCTGTCGTTGTCTCTCTTCGATCAGCCAAGTGCCTTAAAGAAACTTTTAATCTCTGAGGAGTGTGTGAGGAGTGGGAATGAAAGAGAGAAGTGTTGGACAAGTGTGTGTCCATCAAACCCGGTTCGGTCCGGTTCAACCCGATTCACCTTTGTATTGAACATTTATACATTTTAGTTTAATATTGTCACATGCGATATAAACTTTTTGAGCATTATGTGTCCGTAAGTTATACTTAAAATGGTAGTCACGACTAGGGTTTGGGCTGGGCACCCTTATCATATGGTCGTCGCATTGGGTATGCCTAGACATGTGATGTCAGGGTACGAATGCGAGTGCTCACATGTTTGATGTGTGCATTGGCGAAGAATCTACTTTATCGATTCCCTTATGTATTACTGCCAGATGTAGGAAGGGATAGACATGTGTCACCGACACTGCACTGAGGGAACCCCGTCACCGCAAAATGTGATCGCATTCTTTGGTTCATCAATGACCGAGACTCAAGCGAGTCAAAGCCGGTGTTCTGGGAATGCGTGAACACTTTGTGAGTGAAGGAGTTATCCAACACGGTCACCATCGCCCGATTGGGGAACACCAAGATAGAGACTGCTCAGTGCATGGTCGGATCGAAACGGATCCAGCACGTTTTGGAAATGGTTTTGCAAAATTTATTTTACATAAAATGATACATTATTTATAGTTATTTCAAATAAAGTGTTTTATCGAGTTTTGCGGACCCGATCGGATGCACAGACGCTCTTATATGGACATGTACTATGGATTGGGGTTTGGCAGTACATGTGTACATGCCCTAGATTCCATAATGATGGTGTTGATTAGAGGGGGGGTTGTATATGATAAATTGTTATCATATAGGGAGTTATTTGGAATTTGCTAATTTAATTGGCTCTTTATTTAATTAATGAATTTGGTGCTAATTATAATTATCCATTAATAATTAAATAAAGAATCTAATTAATACTTTTTCCCTATTAGATTCTGCTTCTTCACATGTGTAGCACTTTGAGTTTAAACAGAACTGCCAGACTGAGAGAGAGAATCAAACTCTCACTAGGGCTCTATTAAATCTATCTAGGATTTAATTAAACCCTATTATTATAAATAGGGGACCAAAAATACGCAGAAGAGGAGCTCTCCACGTGTTTGGAGCAGACACTCTCTCTCCTGTGTTTTTGGTTTCTCTCTCTCCCTCTTGTGATCTCTCTTCTTCTTCTTGCGTCTATCACCTGTGTTTGAGAGTTAGGGTTTGTGAAACCCTAGATCTGTGCTGAGGAGTTTGAGGGCATCTGGGATTGGCGTGTAGAACCTTGGTAGCACCATTGGAGGTTCAGATCTGTTTGCTTGGAGCGCTCATTGGAGGAAGAACCACTGTCTATTGGAGGAGCAACACTTGAGGCTCACCAGGTTAGCAGTTCTTTATTAATTCCTTCTGTTCATTGATTATTAATATTTATGGGATGCGAAAGAAACTCGAATTGATTATTTTCCGCTGCGCATTTGAGTATGGGATGGATCCCTCTTACCATGTGATGGACTAGAGACGAGTTTCTCCGTCCCTATTATGATAATTAATTTTATGGAATGCAATAGGGAAGGAGAAACCCTAATAGGGATGCACTAGGGTTCCCATGGGCGACCATGGGAAACCCTAAAATTAAAATGGGGCACCCATGGGACACCATGGGCTAACCCAGGGCGTGCAAAACCCTAAAGATAAATATCTTGGTCTCCCTAGGGAACCATGGTTTGATCCCTGGACCGTTGTTTAGCCAACAAGAAGAAGGTAAACTAAGGTCTTAAACGAGTCATTTTCCAAATTCGTCTTTCCTCTTTGTTCAAGTCTTTCCTCTTTGTTTAATAAGAAAAAGGTTGACGAGACTGAGAACTAACTATCCACTCGAGATAATTACGTAGAGCAAGGTGTCAGGGTCTCAGAAATTTTAGTCAATGAATAAGAGGACAAGTCTCAGACCTCAAACGCGTTGAGTGCCGTACGAAGTTTTTTTTGATGAAAACGTACGAAGTTACTTTCACTATAAGCAGAGGCGCCCATGGAGGAGGCAATGATCAGGTAGTCCGTAATTATACGGATGCCTTGTAATCTAGAGAACCATTACGGGACTATGATCAACATTCAAAATCTTTTAGTAGTAACTGTGAGAGCTGGTAGAGCACTAGTCCAGGAGATTGACGATAGTAAAATTGAGTTGTAGCTGTGGAGTTTGCCATATATTTACACTTTGGGTTTTTTATAAATACCCCTTGAAAATGCCCATTTGTGCAAATGCTTTCTTATAACTTTTTTAATTGCAAATTCCTATTTTTAAAACAGTGTAGCACTTTGATCCAGTCCGTTAATTTAGGACATTAGACGTTAATTTCAGGGAATCTAATGAGCAAAATACCCTTCTGATAAAAACCTACCAAAATTAAAAAGTAGAATGATCAAATTACCCTCATCTTCCCTAAATGGTTAGCGTTTGATTTGAACCCTAAAATTAAAACTCCGAAATTGAAAATCAAACCTTCAAAATTTAAGTTGCAATGAAGAAAGTTTCCTATGAATCAAGACAAGGGATGAGGGGATTTATTGCTGACATCGTGGTGGTGGTGGTGGAAGACAAGGCTACTATGCAGAGATCACTGAGCTGCATTTCTATATTGCTCAAGAAGGTTCTTGCTTCATCGAATGGCTTAGATAGCTCTTCCTTGTAATTAGGGGTGTCAAACGTTCAGTTCGGCTCGGTTTCGATTGGGCTGAATCGGTTTCGGTTTTGGAATGGTGAGACCAACACCAAACCGTTAAGAAACTTCGGTTTTCGGTCGGTTTCAGTTTTGGTCCGATTTCAGCCGGTCTTGTCATACCCCAATCCAAAACCAATCCAATAAGAATCGATTCGATTCGATCTGGGTTTATTCGGTAGGTTTCGATCGATTTTAACGGTTCGGGCTAGGTTTTGACACCCTTACTTGTAATTGTTAAGAACCTCACAATAAGATTCCTGCCAAGGAACAGAAGAAAAAAAAATCATCTTTTTATTACGTTGAGAATATTACGATCAATTAGCCTACAAACCTGACCTGATATGGTATGGAATTAATTCTAGTCGTGAAGGGGAAAAAATTAAAAAACAATAAAAAGATTGAACAAAGATTTCCCATAGGCGCCATTACCATGAACTCGTCGAGTTCTAGATCGGCTCCGAAATCAGTAGAACCACCACCCCTCGGATCATGGTTTTCTCGAGCGATTTTCTTCAAGAAGCGACGCCAGCTTCGGTGGTGCACCGACCTGCAGGGAAGAACACAGGAGAAGTGTTTTAATTTGAAAGATTTCATGAAAAAAAGGAGAATATGCAAAGCGAAGGGCTTACCTTCTGACATTCTATATAAGCAGTAACTAAGGTAGGATAGAGGATGATCAGCAATTTGAGCTTTGATCAAACCAGACATCTCCGATCCACAGAAATCCAGCTCGTTCACTTCGAATTGAAAGAAAGTTCTCAGCGACTTGACTTGGAGATTGAGCCACACTAGTAACTCCCACAATTCCATTTGAAGAAGAAATCACAGGATCAAGTAGGTAAAAATCTTCCATGAGAGCAAAATATCGTTATTTACGACTAACAAAGGAAAGATTCCTGGAAATCATTCTGCTATGTCTGGGATCGTTATCCTCTGCTGTCTGCTGCCTGAACAGCACCTGCTGTCCCCTCACATGGGGGCAAAATGATGACTTAACCTCCCTGCCCGAACACACTGCCCGAGGGAGGTTAAGTTGTCACTTCGCACCCCATGTGAGGGGACAACACTGTTCTGTTCGGGCAGCGAACAACAGAGGATAAAAATTCCCATTTCTGCATGCTTGCTAGCTCCGAATGATATAAAAATAATTACGAACTCCAAAAGCAACTTCCACTTCAATTTTGGAGGTTTGATGTTAGGGTGAAAATCAAACCCTAAACCATTTGGGGAAGCTGAGGGCAATTTGGTCATTTTATTCTTTAATTTTTGTAGGTTTTTATCAGAAGGGCATTTTGGTCATTAGATTCCCTGAAACTAATGTCTAATGTCCTAAATTAACGGACTGAATCAAAGTGCTACACTGTTTTAAAAGTAGGAGTTTGCAATTAAAAAAGTTATAAGAAGGCATTTGCACAAATGGGCATTTTCAAGGGGTATTTATAAAAAACCCTTATACTTTTACTAAGGCAGTCATTAAAGTCTCATTTAAGTAGATATCCTTGAATAGAAGTTGGTTCTCTGTAGGAGAAAATAGAAGGCAGATCTTCAATGGGAGTCTTTCTGGCAGAAGTTCCCAGGATTGGCCACTATTGAACGATAATACTTTCTCTCTCATGTTTCACATTTTTCACATGTGATATTAATTTGCATCACATGCGATATGCATCTTTTCTTTGGGTTGCAAGTTTTGATGTGAATGTATTATGGTAACCTAATATTTCATAGAATCTTTACCTTGTAAAGTCCAGTGAGTTGCTCACTCCATGTAATCTCTATATATTGTTCAATTGGAGAATCAAATTCTTTAAGGAATAATATCAGATTTATCATCGTGTCCAAAGCCCAATACTCTCCAATGAGAATTTGTTTTTTTCTTCCTGGGATGTTTTCTCTTTTCCATCATGGATACGAATTCAATTCCTCCACGGTTGGCTCCCCAACCCTTACACCACTTCCCCCTTTCCTAATGCTCATCACTATATCTCCATTAAACTCACCTCTAAGAATTTTTTGTTTCGGCAAAATCAAGTTGAACCCTTTCTCGATGGCCAAAACCTGTTTGGTCATCTCGATGGAAGTACACCATGCCCTAATGATCCTGTTGAACTTGCTCACCGGCGTTGTCAAGATTCCATGATTCACAGTCTTCTTATTGCTTAAGGGTGTCAACCGGTTCGGTTTTGGGTATTCGGTTCGGTTCCATGCCTTGTGGGTGTGACCCAAAACTGAACTGAAACCCGAGTCGGTTCTGGGACTAACAATCGAATCCGAAACACCTCGGTTTGGTTCGGTCTCGGTTCTAATTCGGTTTTAAAAAACGGTTCTTATTCGGGTCTAATTCGATTTTTAATACATTATAATACGGTTCCATGTTTTATAGGCTGCTAGTTCATCCATTGTTATTGCTTTGCTGTGTTCTCAAGGAACTCCATTTGTATAAATAAATGCTCACAAAACCTTAAAGGAACACATCAAAATTATAATTCCAAAAGAAAACACATTAATAAATAATAGAGAAACACATCAAAATTAACTATTCCAAAAGATATTATCATTTTGATTTTGGTGCATACCGTTTTGGTTACTTTACTTACTTTATTAATTATCATTTACCCAAAAGATATTAAAAGATATAGGGTTTGGGAATAAATGGGTATTCGGTTCGGTTTCGGTTCAAACCTACAGGTCTGAACATGAAACCGAAACCGGACCGAATCGAATTAAATTATCATACATCTGAACCAAAACCAAATCGAATTAATTTGGTTCGGCTCAGTATCGGGTTCGGTTTTCGATTTCGGTTTGGTTTTGATACCCTTATTCTTGCCTCTCTCTCTCTGAAGAAGTTTTTCCGTTAGTTCTTGGCAAGAAAACAAGCCGAGCTAATTGGGACACATTAACCACTGCTTTCTCTTCTTCTTCTGAGAGCCGGATTATGTCCCTGACAATGACCCTTCAAGATCTGACATAGAAACCTGAAGAACCTGTCTCAAATTTTTTACAGCGTGCAAAAACAATTGCTGCCGAACTCAGTGTTGCTGCCGAAGAAGACAACCAATGTTCCTAAGAAAGCATTCTTAGCTGCCACTGTTAGTTCTGTATTGTCTCAACATTCTTTGTCCACTAAGTATAAAGACCCTGGATGCCCCACTATCTATTGTTTTATTGGTAACACTAACATTGACCACGCTCTCCTTGATTTAGGAACAAGTGTGAATTTATTACCTTATTCAGTGTACCAACAGTTAGGGCTAGGAGACCTTAAACCAACCACAGTTAAACTTCAGTTAGCTGACAAATCGGTTAAGACTCCTAAGGGCATGGTAGAGGATGTTCTAGTTAAGGTGGGTGAATTTTTGTATCCTGTGGATTTCATTGTTCTAGACACCCAACCTGTTGTTTGTATTAGAGATCAAATCCCTATCATCCTGGGTAGACCATTTCTTGCTACTAGTAATGCTCTGATTAATTGTAGGAGTGGTCTCATGAAGCTTTCTTTTGGTAGTTCTTCTCATGAGTTTCATGTCTTTCGATTAAGAAAGTAGCCCCACATTACTGAGGAAGTTCATATGTTGCATGATATTTCTAATTATATTAGGCCTAATGTTTCTATTGATTTTGAATCAGATTTTCATGATAGCATAAACCATCTAGATCCATCTCAGGTGTTTGATTGTCATACTGAGGATTGTTTTGTCCCACATATTGATTTGTCCAAACCTCCTAGGTTTGATGATTTTATTGAGGAGGACAATGTTAGTCATGATGCTTTTCAAGCATATTATCGTGATCCTTATTTGGCAAACCAAGTTATGCAAAGGGCGAATAGTTTTATTGCTAGGATTGATATGAGTAAACCTCTCATTTTTTATGATTATCTTGGTGAGGTTACTAATATTCATGATTTGATGCTTACAGCAATCCGTTATTGGTTGTTTTTTGCGATAATGACATGCATTCTGCATTGACGATGGGAGGGAATGGGAGGATTTGTTTACATGGACTATTTTTCACTGCCTTTATTTTCCACTGTCCCATATGGACAGATTTTCCTGTTGTGTATTTATCATTTGTGCTTAACTTCCATGTTATTTCTCGCTTTACTAAAATTCATGGTCGAGTATTTTCTGGTTCTGAAGCTCTTTTTACATTTATCGACCATGGATTGAGATTTCTGTTGATGCTCCTAGTACCTTTTGTAGAGCTCATGACTCTTCATGATCTTCTTTGTTGGTTATATCTGGTAAGCCCCCTCATCCCCTCCCTTGTCCTTAATTTTTATTTTCTATATGCATTGAGGACATTGCATAATTTAAGTATGGGGGAGGGGGATTTCATCGAATTGTAGTCTTTACTTTGGTTAGAGAATGAATGTGTAGCATCTTTAGTTTACTTTTCTGAAGACTTTGAGAGCATCCAAATATCCGGCACTTTGAAGTAATAAAAATTTCGTACTGAGGAGGGAATTGGAATATACTGATCAAAGGGATTTTAAATTCCTTTAAAATACACAGTCTACTGAGAGAGCCGATTTTGTTAATCATCCTGTTTACACGAGTTTTGGTTAGGTGCTAAGGTTGAACCATGATATAGTTGATTGCCAAAAAAAAATTTATTTTCTCTTTGATCCAGTCTTTGCTTGTAGCCTATTTGGTTTGAATAAGTAAGCCCGAGGGGTGTTTTACACCTAATTCCTTAAAGCCATCTGGTTTGAGAGTAATTGGCCTAAAGCTTGCTACAAGAGCCACCTAGAAAGCTTAAGAGGTCAAGACATTGCACGGATTGGAGTAGAATAAAAATAAATAAATAAATTAAAAGTTTGAACTCATATAGCATCAATGTCTAAAGCCACAATGTGGCAATCAAATGATATATGCACTGAGAATCTATTCCAACACTACTTAGTAACTTGGGTGTCTGGTGCAAGCCTTGCATGTCATTCAAGCTAATTGTCATGGAGGGACATTTGAGTTCAATACTTGGAAAAATATGGCAAGTAAAATCAAAGTGAAATTGAAATTGTGCATGTGTTTAAAGGTTCAACCAGGGTTCCGAGTTAAAATCTTTTGTAGCCTAGATGACCTACTCGATCTAATCTCAAGTAAAAACAGTGTGACTCACCTTACCCCAAACCTCCCTTAGTTAGATGTATGACAATTTTCCAACTCAGAGTGGGATAATAAAGTTCAAGTGTGGGGGAATATCTAGAAATCTCATAGTAAATTATTTTCAATTTTAAGCGGTTGCACTCTTTTTCTTGGTCATGGTACGGATTTACAATTGAATTTTAGGTGTATATTTTCTGCAAACACCCACAAGACCTCACTCGTCCACTAGGGGTAACCTAGGGGTTTAAAGGGCTTGTTGCACATACTAAGTGCAATCGTGATTCCTACGAAAGTGAGTTAGGTTTTTTTTTTTGCATTCTAGGTTAGTTTTTCTTTTTGCTTTACTCGAGGATGAGCAAAGTCTAAGTGTGGGGGAATCTGATGAGCACATTAATGTGTGAAATCTTAGGGCATAAGCATGCATTTTACTCACATTTTACGGAGCTACTCGAGTATTTCTTTGTGTTTTTTAGGTTTTAGGTCCTTTTTGGTTATTTTATGCTATCAAGAGCTATATCTCCCAAGTTACACGTACAGTGATCCAATTTCTTTTCATGGTTGCGAAGAGGACAAAATTCTGAGCAAGGTGGACCACTTGCATGTCAAGTACGCGTTCATTTAGGCCATCATGCAAGCTATTATTTTTTTTGGACCAGAAAAGAATAATAGGCCCAAAAATGAGTTGAAGTGCAAGCCCGAGCCGAGAACCAAGGAAGGATTTGATGCAATCTAGGCACCAATCTACTCATAGATCAATTCACATGTGATCAAAGGCGAGATGGGAAGAAGTTTCACTGAAGATCCAAGGGCATAACCATAATTTTAAAAAATTGGGAAATTTTCAGAAGATATCCGATATTGGGTTCATATCGTCCAGAACATTAATTGGAGCAACTTTAATTCTCTGATTGGGCCCATCCGGGGCCAGGATGGAGAGATATTTTCAAAAAGAGAATTTCATCCACTTTCCAATTCACTTTTCTATTTATAGCCTGATGTCTAGGTTTCGGCTCTGGCTGGCTAGGCAATTTTTCTTTTTCCTTCTCATGTAGGATTGTGACAAGCTGGGTGAGTTGCTTCTCCACATTATTATGGTTTGTCATGAGAAGGGCCATGCTTTTTTTCAGCTCACTTATTCTTCCTGTCTCTCCTGTATTGGTAAACCCAGGGGATTGCTGATAAGCTGCAAGGAGAGGTGGCCTAGCAGAATTCATTAGAGGTCCTAAATGAGGACGAAAGGGAAGGGGATGAGGAGACATACTTGGGTTTTGTGGTGCATAATTAGGCCTTTGGAGACCAAATTGGCCTTGATGGTGAAAGTTAGATGGGTCTACTTGGTTCCCTTGATTCCAGGAGAAACTATGGTGATTTCTCCATCCTGGATTGTAAGTGTTACTATATGGATTATTTTGGTAAAGAGCACTTCCATTCTCAGTGTTGGAATTATCCACAAAGGTGTTAGGGCATTCCTCCATAAGATGACCAGGTGTATGGCACCAAATGCACATGGAGATATGATTGACTTGGTTAACTGGGATAGGCTCCTTAGGGACTATGGATTCCAACCTTTTGATGAGGTTATCAAGTTTGGCTTCTTTGGCTGGTATACCCTCAATGAAGTAACCCTTAGTGGTCCTTTCAGACTCTTGAGTGGATTCCCATTCCCTAGTCTTATCAGCCAAGTTGGTCAAAACTGTCCAAGCCTCATTCTCATCAATAAAAGAGGTAATCCAATAGGACACAGAAACTCTAAAAGTTGCTTGGTCTGACAGTCAAAGCCCTCATAAATGATTTGACAAATTTATCACAAGTCAATACCATTGTGAGGGCATTCTAATAGGAGATCCTTGAACCTTTCCATGAATCTAGAGAAGGACTCATGTGGTTTCTACCTAAATTGAAGAATGTCACTCTTGAGTTTATTAGTTTTGTGAAGAGGAAAAAACTTTCTCAAGAAGACAATTGTAAACTGATCCCATGTAGTAATGGAATTAGTCAGTAGTCCATAGAGTCACTTCTTGGCATGGTTTTTCAGAGCAAAGGTTATGAACCGAAGTTTAACTGCATCGTCAGATAAATTTTGGACTTCAATTAGAACATAAACCTCCTCAAATTCCCTAAGGAAGAGATAGGCATCTTCATTGGCCATCCCATGGAAATGGGGCAACATACTAATGAAGTTGATCTTGAGTTCATAATTATTTCCTGTAGCAATTGGTAGACTGATGCAGGAAGGCTGTGCAGCCCTAGTAGGGTAGAATCTATCCTTAAGAGTCCTAGGCTGAGGTTGTTCAATCATGGTCAAAGGTAGTGGAGGTGGTATTTTAACAAGTCGGTTGGTTGAGTCACGGGTCCTTTAGCCACCTAAACCAATTTAGAAGTCTTTTTTTTTAATTTATAAAGAAAAATAAAAAGACTAGGAAAAAACACTAAAAACACGAGAGAGATCAAGATAGTTAGTGCATCTGCTCCTCAAAGGTTGAAACAATGATTCCAAAGCTGTAAGGTTGCCATATAGGTTGACAGGAAGGGAATCCGTATAGTCTTCACTAGCCACCTACGTGCGACTCCAATTGGATTTTGACATAGAGTGGCGGACTATTATATGTTTTTGTTTCCAAACAAAGGCACTCACTATGTTGCTTTCCTGTTATCAAAGTTAGTCACCTCCAAAAATAGGTCACATGCCAATCCAAACCACCCAAACGAATCAAGGGGCAGCGTCATAGGTGATGAAATCCTATGAGGTACACCAAGATTAGCTGGGTTTGGGCATATGGAAAATTTTGGATTGAGCGCACATTCTTTGAAACAGAAGAGAAACAAGATGAGGTTTTCTTTTTTTTCTTTTTAGAAAACAAAACAAAACAAAGTAAAATCACTTCGATTTACTTAAAAATAAGAAAAACAAAGTGGACAAATATCTCCTCGGCAGCGGCGCCAAAAACTTGTTTGAGTTAAAAAAAATACAACAAGCGTATGGGTCGTACGAGTACGGGCCGAACATAGGGAAATGTAACCACTCTATTTTACCTTTCTCACGTAAGGCGAAAGTGTAACAAGTGATAGATTAAGCTAAACTATGGTCCTAACACATGGATCTGCCGAAATTGACGTCCTAAACATTTATCTAGATACGGGAAATATTGAATTATAAATAGAATGAACCTAAAAACTAAGGACCTAATTTGCCTAGGATAAAACCCAAAGTTGAGAATGAGAAACAATTTAAAATGCTAAAATGAAATAAAATAAAAAGAAAAGAAGAAGACAATTACCTTGGGGGAGAGGTTGCACTCCCCACACAATCTTGCAAGTTGGAGAAGCTTGAGTGATGAAGATGCTAATTAATTACATATCCATATAGGCTATCCTAGTTAATTACATCACCATTAAAACTAACCTAAGAAGAAGAGGTAAAGAAGATGAAATAAAACTTGCATTAAACTTGAAAGCTATTACAATGAAGAACAAAAATTAAAAGACTAAAAAGATGAGCTCAGGCTAGGATTAGATCAAGGGGAGGAAGGTGAGCACAGTTAGAGAGTGGAAATTGGGGGAGATTGAGAAAATAATAAAAAAATAAAATATAGAAGTGAGATAAGAGGTAGGAGGGAGAGCACGGTTAGAGAGTGGAATTATGAGAGAGAGAGAGAGAGAGAGAGAGAGTCCGTGAGAGCGAGAGTGAAAGAAGTTAGGAAAGAGGGAGAGAGAAACGTGAGTGGGAACGAGAGGAAATTGGGAGAAATGGGATTAGAAGGGAGTTGGGATTGAGAGGATCGTGTGGGGTTTGGAGAGAGAGAGAAGAGAGATAGAACCCGAGAGGAATTGGGAATTAGAGGGATATGAGAGAGAGAGAAATGTGTGACAGAGTGAAATCAGATTTTAGGGATGGGGAGAGAGGGATCACGTGGAAAGATTTGGGAAAAACAAAATAAAATAAATAAAATAGAAAAATGAATTGGAAAGTGGATGAAATCCTCTTTTTGAAAATATCTCTTCATTCTAGCCCCGGATGGACCCAATCCGAGAATTAAAGTTGCTCCAATTAATGTTCTGGACGATATGAGCCCAATATCGGATATCTTCTAAAAAATTTCCAATTTTCTAAAATTACTGTTATGCCCTTGGATCTTTAGTGAAACTTCTTCCCATCTCGCCCTTGATCACATGTGAATTGATCCATGGGTAGACTGATTCCTAGATTGCATCAAATCCTTCCTTGGTTCTGGGCTCGGGCTTGCACTTCAACTCATTTCCTGGCCCATTATTCTTTTCTGACCCAAAAAGAATAATCGCTTGCATGATGGCCTAAACGAATGCGTACTTGACATGCAAATGATCCACTTTGCTTAGAATTCCGTCCTCTTCGCAACCATGAAAAGAAATTGGACCATTTTATGTGTAACTTGGGATATATAGCTCTCGATAGCATAAAATGACCAAAAAGGACCTAAAACCTGAAAAACACAAAAAAATACCCGAGTAGCTCTGTAAAATGTGAGTAAAATGCATGCTTATGACCCTAAGATTTCACACATTGATGTGCTCATCAGTCATGGTATAACCTATACCAGAAATCTCCTGCTCCTAGTCCTCCACAATCTTCTTGCCAGTCTTATCATTCTTCTCAGGCCTTTGGTAACCACCGCCAGCCTTACACTCTCTAACGAAGTGTCCACTCTTTCCACACTTGAAACAAGTAGTGGTTCCCAACAAACATTCTCCCTTGTGGCTCTTACCACACTTGGGATAGTCTACCTTAGGTCCTTTTTCTTGAAATTTCTTCTTTCGGTTCTTAGTCCACTTTCCCTTAAAGTTGTTGGGCTTGAACTTATTCTTTGGTACCTCACCCCCAGATTGGGTGTCTACCCTCTCTACTGTAATAGCATCTCGAATTACCATCGAAATCACTAGATCAACAGATCTTTCCTTCAGATTGCTCACATTTCCTTTCTTACCCTGGTCTAACTGTTTCCCTTGAGAATCTTTCGATTTTCGTTTCTGTTGGACTTTCTATTTGGACAGTCTCTTGCATAATGGCATGACCCCAAACACTTAAAACACGTAAGGGTCCCTCGCAGACATTCTCCTCGGTGATCCTTCTAACATTTGGGACATCCAACTCGGGGTTTCTGGCCTTTAAACCCTTCCCTATGGCCCTCAGATGTAGTTTGTATATAGATCTTAATTCTGGACTTTTGCACATACTCATCGTACACTTCCAACTGAGAGGTGGCCATAGGCTGACTTTCCATCCTTCCTCTTAGTGCCAATGATCTTGATCATTAGATTAATCTTCACTTAGAATCTATCTCAAGATCCTAAACATCAATACTTAGAGAATCAACTCTAAAGTCGTACGCCAACAGGTTACGAGTCTACAGAACCCTTAAACTCTGCTCTGATACTAAGTTGTTACACCCCTAGAATGACTAGACCTAGTGGGGCCCATGACACCGAATCTAGTTGTGGTCTGTACAAGTTGAACTTAACATTCTCATAAAAGTATAATATGCATGGATCATAAGCAATTCATGAAGTTTAGAACTCCATCACCATCACAGTTATCCATCCAAAGATCCATGACACACAATAACCATCAGAGTCATAGTGAAAACATTCATGGGTTAGGGGCATCTAAATAAAACTTTTAACCCTTATAAACATATATCTACCCCAAATACCCATCCATTGGATAGTAACACTATAGGCATCTATCCCTATTACTTACAGTCATCCTATAAAACATTCCCAAGCATCCATAATGATAATAATGACCTTATCCAAACAGTAAGAAAGAGAAAAGTTAATCCTCTTTAATCCGAATGATTGTGTTCAATCACTAATCCTTTACCCTTGTCTTTTGGTCTTTGATCTGTGAAAACATTCAACAATAATGGGATCAACTTTACAGCCCAGTAAGCAAGATAAACAATCATGCATAACTATACATACACATAACCCATAACCATTCTTAGAGCAACATGCATTTTACTTCATTTACATAATCTATAACCATTCTTAGAGCAACATGCACCTTATATCATTTTCATCATTCTTTGAACCATTCATAAGTTATCCAGTTTCGTTCTTAGCCTTAGTCTCATCTTGCTTTTGAGTATGGTGTTCATCTTGCTTTTGAGTATGGTGTTCCTTTGTATCGAGCTGTGTCTTGGCAAAAGTGTCGACGCCTTTTCATGCCTTTATGTCGAGTCATGTATTGGCCTTAGCCTCAATGTCTCCTTTGTCATTTCCATCAAGTTATGTCTTGGCCTTAGCCTCAACGCCTCTTCACCATTTCATACCGTACCGAATCGTCTATTGACTTAGGACATCAATTGACTTTCTTTCTTTATCCTTGAACATTCATTGTGTATCAAATATACCATTTCATAATTAATTTTAACATTACCATGAACATGTACAAGATACATAGGGAGCATATCATAATTGTATCCACAACAAGGGCACATACATTCATTCCATTCCTTAGTTCATTCATAGTTCTATGTAATTATGCATCCATTTAATCATTCGCATGGTGAGATATGCGTGGGATAAACATTGTATCATCATCATCATAACTTTGCATTTAGCTTCCCACTCATAGACTATCTATTATGCATTCTTATCATTCTAACCATTCATCGTACGTATAATACTTAATTAATATCTCTTATCACGTTGAACCATCATACTTACACTCTAACATGCATCCTTTATATAAATCATGCATGCATAGTTCATAGTTGATATATATCATAGCATTCATTCGTTCCAATCATCATTCATACAATTTTATCATTCATAACTTATAACTAACATCTCTTCTCATTTTGAGTTCTCATACTCATTTTGTATCATGCATACCTTAAATCTATCATGCGTGCATCGTTCTTTGTTAGCATAATTCATAACATTCATCCACTTTCATTATCAGAGATATAGGAAAAAATCATTATACCATTATCAATCGTAAATTTGCATTAGGTTCCCATTAACAGTCCATCGTTCAAGCTTCCTTGTCATTCCAATCAATCACTTACACTTGACATATAATTATCATCTCTTTTCTTATTGAGTTTACATACTCATGTTCTATCATGAATTCTTTACATAATTTATAGCTAACATAATGCATGACATTCATTCATTCTATATATCAATTATATATTCATAGCTTAATAGCTACATGTTCTAACATGATTGAGTATCGTTACTTACCTTCCAACGCTTCCCAATATGTCTAACTTTGATCCAATCTTTGAGTGGCCCTAAGGGTTATCAAATCAATCCATTTTTATGTCATTTTTGGTGTCCAAGGATTGACCAAAATATAAAACAATGTTGTATAAATATTTTTCAAAAAATTATATTTTCAATTTTTGGGACCATTCTGTCCAGGGGAAAATACAACATGGATGAGGTAACTTCACAAGGGTTTTTGGCCCTGTTACGAGCAGATTTTGGAAAAATCCTACTTCACAAAACATGTAACCACAGAAGTTTTTCTTTCACCAGAAATAAGAATCACTCAATTCCGATCTGAAATGGGTGAGACATGGTATATTTACTGCACATATGTCAATCTATCCAAAATAAAAAATAGAGCAAGAAATTCGAAATTGAAGAAACTTCATGAAAACTCATTCCAACATTGAGGATTTCATTCCCAAGTTCCAATGCATGCTTTCCATCATTAATACCCATCAAATTAAGTTTTCAAATACACTTAGAAAGCTCTAACTTAAGCTAATTTGATCAATCAATGAATCAAAATGAGATGCCTTCTTCTCAAATGGAAAACCCCCAAATTTACAAGGTTCTTCAATTGATTCGTTTCTCAAATCATGGGATCCCTTCAATTCAATGTGGATTTAACCTCTTTACAACCTAAGCAAGAGATTTAAACTTTTAATTTCATAGATCCATCATTTAAATACAAAAACTAAAATCAAATCAAACTTTCTTACCTTCAAATCTCAAGTAAGAGATTATCCCTTCAAACTAAGGCTCTAATCCTTCAATTGCTCCTTTAATCTTGCTTAAATAACCTCCAATTTAATCAAATTGATCTTCAAATTTTCATTCCCAAGCTATTTTCCCTCTTTTTCCTTATTTTTCCTTCTTTCTCTTCTTTATCTTCTCCCTTAAGCTAAGGGAATCTTTTCTTATGAGCAACACTCCTCCTTCCACGATTTTTAAGCTAAGGGAATCTTTTCTTATGAGCAACACTCCTCCTTCCACGATTTTTCCTTCCCTCTCCTTTCTCTTTTTTTGTTTTCTTTTCTTTCCTGCTATTCTTCTTCTAAAGCGAAAGCTCAAGTGTCTCATGCCTCCCCGTAAAGAGTATCCAGGAGCTATTCTGTTTAGGTCAAGCAAGTAGTCTCTTTTGAGCGAGCAAGTAGACTCAAGGGAATAGAGTGGGTTTTGTGCCACTGCTATTTAGTAACCACTCTGCAGACATGTGGTAGAGGCTGCAACAAGCCTGCCTTACATTCCCGCCAAAGCAAAATATGTCTTTTGGTAACCGCTTTTTGTGTCTATTTCCCCGAATTCCCCCTTGGCTTCTCTCTTTCTTAGAATGACTCTCTCTTTCTTAAATTTTATCTCACTTGAAACCTCCCTTATGCCCCTCCATTATCTTCTTCTTTCTTATTTTATCTCCTCATTAATTTATATCTTCCTTGAAATCTCTCTTAGGCCCTTCCTTTATCTTCTTCTTTCCTATTTTATCTCCTCATTAATTTATATCTTCCTTGAAATCTCTTCTATGCTCTTCCTTTATCTTCTTTTTCCCTTTGTAACTTTTCCATTAAACCCTCACTTAAACTCTTCTTTTCCTTTTGTAGCTTTCCTATTAAACCCTCACTTAAATTCTTCTTTTCCTTTTGTAGCTTTCCTATTAAACCCTCACTTGTATTCTTCTTTTCCTTTTGTTGCTTACAAAGAACCAACATGAACCAAATAGTAAACCATGAATTAAATAGTAAACCAAACATATATTCATACACTTAATTTAAACCACAGTGTATAATTATAAACCATAGTATATAAAAATATACCATAGTGTATAAAATCAATACATAGTCTATATACATAGGTCAAGGATTATAAAATTACATAAATACCCTTACATGGCTATACATGACCCTTATATGACCATACATGACCAACAATCATGCTCATGCTCATAATTCATTATAAAGCTTGCAAAAATCATGAATACATGGAAGCTTACCATAAATTGGTAATAACAAACATGAAAATTGATTCCCTTCCATTCAGTCCACTAATTTTAAAAGCAAGACAGTAAACCAATATTAAAATGACAATTCTAGGATCAGGGTATTACAATGGGGGTCGTGGAGGATGTTGGGGCCGTGGACATGGTGGTCGAGGTCTTGGGGGTCTTTATGATGGTCAGTATCCTGGGCAGTTCTGGCGTTCCATTTATCGCCGCACCAATCATTCCATTGACCAATATTATTTTCGTCAACAATCTGGTAATCCTAACACCCAACCCCTACCCTACCATCCCAATAATCCACCACCCTCTTGTGGCCATCCCAACCCACCACTTTTACCAACCCCCCATCCATCCACTGCCCTATCGTGCTATCCTGACATGGGTGCGTCCCACCATGTAACCCCGGATATCTAATCTCTATCCCAATTTGATGACTACAATGGGCAAGATCAATTACACGTTGGTAATAGTAAGGGCTTACCAATTTCTCACATTGGTTACTCTTCTTTTCCTTCTCTCTCTTCTCGTTCTTTTCATTTAAATGATGTGCTTCATGTTCTTTCTATTATAAACGTCTTCTTTCTGTTCAAAAATTTTCTCATGATAATAATGCTTATTTTGAATTTCACCCATCTCATTTTCTTGTGAAGGATCAGGTCACCAAGTCCACTCTGCTGTCTGGACCTAGTAAAGGTAGTATTTACGAACTTACTCCACCCAGTCGGTCCTCTGCTCATACTGTTGTTCGCTCCTGCATTGACATCTGGAATAGTCGTTTAGGACACCCGCATGAGCGATTACTTTGTTTTATGCTTAATAAAAATAATTTACCTTTTAGTAGCTATAGGCCTATTGCTTTGTGTAATTTAATTTACAAGTTTATATCTAAGATTTTGGCTAATAGAATTCAAAAGGTGGTTGGTCGTCTTGTCTCCCCCAATCAATCTGCTTTCATTAAGGGGATCAATTACCGACAACATTCTTTTTTGCCATGATGTTGTGAGAGGGATTACCTACAAAAACTCCCGCCCTTCGGCCATCCTTAAGATTGATCTTCACAAGGCGTATGATACTTTGAGTTGGAGCTATCTTTTCCGAATGATGGTATCTATGAATTTTCCAAGGAGATTTATCTTATGGATAAAACAATGTGTGATGACCCCTATGTTCTCTATTCTTGTGAATGAAGTCCAGCAGAATATTTTGCTAGCAAACGGGGAATTAGACAAGGAGATCTATTATTCCCTGATCTTTTTACCCTTTCCATGGAAGGGTTGCCTATGATGTTGAATCAAGCTGTTGTGCATAGGAGGATCCAGCTTATCCCAAGGTGTAAACCTTTACAGCTATCTCATTTAGTTTTTGCTGATGATCTGATGGTATTTGCTAGGGCTGATTGTGATTCTATCTCGGCCGTGATGGACACTCTTAGATATTTTTCCATGATCTCCGGGCTTAATTTGAACCATTCTAAGTCCTCTATCATCGTTGGGGAGGGGAGGGAGGGGTAAATGCTCATATTCGAGACAATTTGATTTAGATATCAGGGTTTTCTGAAGCCCATCTTCCCATTAAGTATCTTGGAGTTCCTCTGATTTTACGAAAGCTAAAAGCAAGTGATTGTGCTCCTCTTTTTGACTTGGTTAGAAAGAGATTGGAAGGGTGGAAATCTCGTTTCCTTTCATTTTCTAGTCGTCTCCAATTAATTGTTTCGGTTCTTCAGGGAAGATATATATACTGGTCAGGATTATTTGGATTGCCTGGCTTTATCTTCAAAAAGTTGGAGTCAATGTTTTCAAAATTTTTATGGTTGGGGCCTTCTTTGGAGAGGAAAATTCATTACATTGCTTGGGATGACATTTGTAAGCCTAAAAATGAGGGTGGACTAGGGGTGAGGCGCCTCAAAGATATGCATATAGCAGGTATTATAAAATAGATTTGGTGGCTCGCATCCAAAAAAGACTCACTTTGGACGAAGTGGGTTCGACATAGATACTTGCTAGTGGATTCTATATGGATTGTCCAACCTACTCAGAACTATTCTTGGGTTTGGTGGAAGATGATGAAGTATCGGGTTCAGGTGGAACCTTTTATTCACCAAATTATAGGGAATGACTCAGGCACATTTCTTTGGTTGGATCCTTGGCACCCTGCTGGGGTACTCTTTAATAGATTTGGGGATCGTATAAGATCTGATGCAGGTTCTCATAGATTGGCTTTGGTGCAATCTATTCTGGTGGATGGAATGTGGTCCCATGGCCACCCCACTTCCTTGTCTCTCAAGTTGATTTGGGGGCAGTTGGACGAACTTAGAAGACTTAATCCCCTTCAAGAAGATTCTATCTTGTGGACTGCCTCCCCTACAAGGTCCTTCTCCACAAAATCTGCTTGGAGTTTGGTGAGATCATCTTCTCCACAGGTTGATTGGTGGGGGGGGGTTCGATATGGTTTGGCAATTGTATTCCTAGGCATTCGGTAACAACATGAAGATGCTTGAAGGATGGGCTCCCAACCAAAGATCAACTCAGGAAACGCCAGATGATGGTTGCTCTGTATTGTGTTTTTTGTTGGGCAGGATTGGAGAATAGAGACCATTTATTTTTTGAGTGCTCCTTTACTAAAAAAGTATGGGGAGATATTTTGAGTCGTTGCTCTCCAGCTAGCAGGCCAGGGGTTGGTATTCTTTTGGAAGCAAAGTGGATCACCAAGACTTTCTAGGGAGATTTGATTGGGTGCATCACTAAATTGGCTTTTTGTGCAATAGTTGCTCACATATGGAAGGAGAGAAATTTCTGTCTTTTCAGAAATAAAATGAAGACCATGCCTTGTCTTATTAGAGATATCAAAGCGGACATCCATGACCGGTGTAGAGTGGATATCCCCAAGGGAGAAATCTCCCAGGAATATGTCTTAGTTCAGAAATGGGAAGTGCATCCAATGTGGGTTGGGGGGGGGAGTAATGTCCTGATGGGATGATAGGGGTTCTGTTGCTTTTTTGTTTTGTTGTGCTCTTAGGGTGTCCTGAGTTTTGCTTGGCTTCGGGCCTTGGGTATAATCTTTACTCTTGGTTCCTTCTGAGGCTTGGGGTATTCATTCCAAGTCTTGGTAGATTGCCTTAGTTTTTGTATATCTTTTCTCTCTTTATTTCAATAAATTGATTTATCTATAAAAAAAATAATTTACGTTGTTTTTCGTCGTTTTTAATAATGTTTGTACGGCTTGTCAATTAGGCAAAGCCAGTCATCTTTCTTTATTTGTTACAGACAGTCGAAGTTTATTTCCTTTGGATTTAATTTATAGTGATGTGTAGGGTCCCTCTCTAACACCCTCCTTGTCTGGTCATAGATTCTATGTTGTCTTTGTGGACGATAACACTAAATTTATATTATTTTATCCTCTTATGTGCAAATCTGAAGTTTTATCAATTTTTCATCAACTTCAGGCTCTTGTTGAACGACACTTTGACAGGAAAATTAAGACCATTCAAACGGAATGGGGTGGGGAGTTTCGGACTCTACCCACGTTTTTCACAAAAATTGGAATCTCCCACAGGGTTTCAGCCCCTCATACCCATGAGCAACAAGGGGCTTTTGAGCACCGTCATCGGTATATTGTAGAAACTGGACTCTCCCTTCTTGCTCATGGGTCGGTTCCCAACCATTATTGGAATTTTACCTTTGAAACCGCAATTTACTTGATCAATAGGATGCCTTCGGCTGTCTCCCATGGTGTTTTACCTTTTCAACTAGTTTTTCATAAATTATCGAATTACCATTTTCTTAAGATTTTTGGTTGTTTATGTTTTCTTATTTGTGACCGTATAATAGGCATAAGATGGATTTTCGCTCATTGCCTTGTGTTTCTAGGCTATAGCCCATCACATACTAGTTATAGGTGTCTTCACATTCCTTCCAATAGGATTTACATTGCTCGTTACGTTTGTTTTGATGAAAATTCTTTCCCCTTCTCAACAACAAGTATGGGTACGTCTTCATTTTCCTCTTCTCTTTGGGCTGGTACCCCCATTTAGCTCCCACCACTGAGCCACCTGCCACCACCTGGTGTGCCCTCACCATTACCACCTCCAATTGATCGCTCACCAACTATAGCGACCCCATTCCCTTCACCCTTACCTTTGGCGTCCCTCTTAGCCTCTCCTGTTGCCTCATCCTCACCATCACCAGTGGCAACCCCACCCTCTTCACCTAGGCACACTCGACTCCTTAGTGATATCTACACTGCCACTACTGCACCCACCCCGATGCTCTCTACATCTACCTCGATTCCATCTACCACTATGCAGCTTCGCCCATGCCCAAGTGCTTTACTTTTTACTAATGATATCGGTGAGCCTACTTGTTTTTCACAGGCCTCTAAGGTTCTTGAGTGGTGCGTTGCTATGGTAGAGGAGTATAATGCCTTGATAAAAAATGGAACCTAGTCGTTGGTCCCACGCCAAACACATATGAATCTTATAGGGTGCAAGTGGGTGTACCGCATTAAGTGGAAAGCTAAAGGATCTCTTGAGCGCTATAAAGCACACCATGTTGCTAAGGGCTTTCACCAAAAGCATGGGCTTGATTATGGTGAAACTTTCAGCCCAGTCATTGAACCGACAACCATTCGTTGCGTTCTCTCCATCGTAGTCTCACAAGGTTGGTTGGTTCGCCAGTTGGATGTCAGTAATGCTTTTCTCCATGGCTAGTTGGAAGAAGAGGTGTTCATGTCTCAACCAGCCGGGTTTACTAAATCCAACCATCTGAATTATGTGTGTCATCTTCATCGCTCCATTTATGGTCTTAAACAAGCACCACGAGCTTGGTTTCATTAGTTATCTGACTTTCTGCTCCTTCTTGGCTATTGTGGTTCTAAGACCGATACGTAACTTTTTATACGCACTCAGGGTGCCCATGTATGCTACATACTGATCTATGTTGATGAGATCCTTGTTACTAGAAGTGACCCGTCCATGATATCTTCTTTGTTGCAGCAATTATCTAGTGAATTTTCTATCAAGGATCTTGGAGATCTGCATTTTTTTCTTGGTGTCCAGGCTACTATCCATCCTAAGGGACTGCATCTCTCTCAATAGCGCTATATTTCAGACTTATTCAATGCACTAGCATGATTGACTACAAATCTCTATGCACCCCCACGGATAGTACTTAGACGGCATCAACTGCAGGGGGTGCTCTCCTCTCCAACCGTACTGAGTATTGTTCAGTTATGAGTGCTTTACAATACATCACACTTACTTGTCCTAATGTTGCATTTGCAGTTAATCGGGCCTGCCAGCTTATGCATGCACCTACTTTTGATCACTGGTAGATGGTCAAGCGTATCCTTCACTATCTCAAACACACCTACTCTCATGGTTTACCTATTGAACGATCTGCTTCCCGTTCTCTACAAACTTTTTCTAATGTCGATTGGGTAGGTGACAACATTGATCGTAAATCTACAGGTGGTTTCGCTATTTTTCTTGGCCCTAACCTTATTTCCTGGACATCCCGAAAGCAAAAGATAGTGGCACACTCTTCCACAAAGGCCGAATACAAGGCTTTGGCCGATACCTCGGCTGAATTGATTTGGCTTGAGTCTTTGTTTGGTGAACTTGGCTACCCCCTTTCTAGTGCTCCGGTCTTATGGTGTGATAACATTGGGGTGACTTATCTATTCGCTAACCTAGTGTTTCACGCCCACACAAAGCATATTGAAATAGATTTTCACTTCATTCGTGATCGTGTGGCAAAGAAACAACTTCACGTTCAATTTATTTCTACTCAAGACCAACTTGTAGATACTCTCACTAAGGCACTTGGTGCTGCTCGTTTCCAATTTCTAGGGGACAAACAGAAGATTTGGGTGCCCGACTCTCCACCTTAAGGGGGTGTATTTAACGATACATACTCTCCCTCTCTCGTGTTTCACATTTTTTCATATGATTGATTTTCGTACATGTGTTATGAATCTTTCCTTGAGTTGTAGTTCTGATGTGAATCTCTATATTATGGTAACCCAATATTTCATGTAATCTTACCTTGTAAAGTCCAATGAGTTGCTCACTCCATGTAATCTCTATATGTTCTCCAATTGGAGAATCAAATTCTTTTAGAAATAATATAAGATTTATCAGCCACCAAGTTATTCTTCTAATTGGCAAGTGGTTTGCATGGAAAGCTCTTAACATAAGAGATTCAGATCTGCTACTGATCCTTTGCGAGGCAGAGGATGAGTCCAGATCCTTTGGGAATCCTTGGGAACCCTTTGTGAAGTGTGGATCCTTTATGCCACTTGTCCGGTGCGTATTGGCGAGTAATATTTATGCGTATCACATATCAAACTGGACTTCTTCCCTTTTAGTTTTAACAATCAATTTCCTCTCCTCAAAAGTTTACCTTAAATTTAACAATCAAAGTTGGGAAAGCTTGATGTAACTAAAGTTGGTTACGACAAGAAGATTGTTTCCATAAAAAGTATTCCCCCAATTAGAGTAAATTCTATCATTATACATAAAAACACTACATTAAATAAATTTTACTATTTTAAAATCCTTTTTTACCTCATTAATAAATAAATTATGAATAAAAGAAAGGGCAATTGAAAAGAAGATTTCAACTTCTTAGTTCACCACTTTGATTAGAACAAATTGTTTCCATCAAATTTTTATTTCAAGGTTGGTTAAGATTTTTTTGACCTATAGTCCAGAGTCCAGAGCACATATATTTACCATGTCGATGGTCAAATAGGGTTGAAATTTTCGCCTCACAATCCCCCTTCTCACATGTTAAACTTTCTGTTCCTAACAGAATAAACTAAGTGGAAAAATAAAAGAATCCGACAACAAACCAGAAGGTGTTGTAAAAGGAAACTCTCCCTTCCCTTTCCTAGCTTCCCAATCCCTTTCCGCTTTCCTTCTTACATGTGTAGGGTCGTCTTTCTTTCTTGAGGATAGCACCATAAGATCTTCCCTTCCCCTTCCGCCACCTATCTCCATATCTTTTATCCTTTTAGTCTTCCGCCTTCTCGGGTTTGGTAGGTGAATCGCCTTCCTCCCTTCGCCTCAACTTGGATCACAGTTCACTGGCTTGACTTGACGGGTCTTTTTGGATCCTTTTAGGCACCGTTTGATAACCTTTCTATTGTTTAGGTTGAGAAACAGTTTTTTCTATTTTTGTGCTGAGAAACAGTCTTTGTAGCGTTTGATAAACCTGTTCTGAAAACATTTCTAGAACACAGTTGGAACACCAATGGTGTTTGATAAAATTTGTTTCCTGAAACAGGTTCTTATTCTGTTACCAATAATTATAGAATTGCCCTAGTACTTATGTAAACCAAATCATACTTTTACCATTACGATCAATATTTCTAAAATTTAATAATGCATTTGTCTTTAAGAATGAAACTGTTTTTAGAACAGCAGTGTCTTGAGATGCAGGTACCTTCTATAACTTGGCCATTGGTTTCTTTCCTTTTAAGAAATCTCGAACGCCATTATCTACCTCTAGAATGAAGCTATGCATTGTATCTTTTCTTTATCATGTTTGCATGTAAATATCATATTTCTGAATTGTTTGGGCATGGTCTGTAAGGATTTCCTTGGTTGGAATGCAGCTTTGACCGAGCAATTGACGAAGACTGATGGAGGTAGTGTTGCAGGTCTAATCAACATGCTTTAGGTGGAGGCCAGGAAAGGAGGGTCCAGGCTGAGAACCTCCGCAGAGATATTCAAGAAGCAATGCAACAGGTTGAGATGCTCAAATTAGAAAAAGATAAGATTGAATTTTATGCATCCACATATCGAAACCTAGATGGTAAGCTGGAATCTGATCTAAAGAGCCTCTTAGATGGTTACAACAGTCTTAAACTGGCCAACTTCCACGTGGAATCAGAAATAAAAGCACAGAGGACAGGGGAACAAATCCCAGACATTAAGGCTATGAAGGCTGAGCCAAGGAAAGAAGTCCACTAAGGAGTGAGGAAGAAATGAGTGATTTGTTAGGTTGCCTTGGAAAAAAAAAACAAAGAAAGTGGATAAGCTAACAATAAGGTTGAAGGAGTTTGGGAGGATGTTGACTCACTCCTGGAAGTGATTGGAGATGACGCTGGGCTACCAGAAGATGCAGACTTGGACTACTGATCAGACAACTTTTTACTTGTTGGGTTAAGCCTATTGTTTCAAATGTTCTATAGTTTGATTGTATTGTAGAACTAAGTGTCAAAAATATACTTTTATTTATAGTAATTCATTCTTATTATTCCAATGGTTATATTAAACTGGTACAGAAATTTGAATGGGTGAAATTTCATGGGTATAACATGAAATGCATTAAATATAGCAAAGAAGATTAAGAACATCGTCTAAAAAGATACCCTGCTTATGACTAGTTCTAGCTATGTTTGCTAAGTCATGAACAACCAAAATTAGATGTCTATCTACTTTCTTAATACATCCCTCAGTAGTAGATTTCAAAAGAGTTTGAATGCCTAAAAGTAAAGAAAACAGTTGCCACGGCCAGAAGTGATCTTTAGGATGAGAGATCCAATTGACTATTGTTGGATATGGGTGCCCATCAAACCTAGTTCGACCCGATTTATTATGATTAAATATTTCATACATTATTGTTTAATATGATCACATGCGATATAAATTTTTTGAACAATGTATGTCCATAAGAATTACTTTAAATTGGTAGTCACGACTAGGGTTTGGATTGGGTAGCCCTTATCATATGGTCATCGCATTGGGTATGGCTAGACATGTTTAATGTTGGGGTCCGAATGCAGGTACACACATGTTGATGTGTGTATTGGTGAAGAATCTTATTTTATTGATTCTCTCATGTATTACTGCTAGATGTAGGTTTAAGATAGACATGTGTCATCGAACCCAGTAGCTGAGAGGGCCTGGTTTACCAATGACTGCGGTTCAAGAGAACTAAAGCCGGTGTTCTAGGAATGCGTAAATATTGTGTGAGTGAAAGAGTCACTCACATGGTCTCCATTGCTCGATTGAGAAACATCAAGGGGAGTTAGTCTGTGGATGGTCGGATTTGAATCAAAATCATGTACCGTTTTGTTAAATGGTTTTTGCAAAACATATTTTCACATAAAATGATAATTTATAATTATGTATTTGATTGTTTAATCGTGTTTTGCAGATTCCGATCACGTACATAGACGCTCTGATACGGACATGTACCATGGAATGGGGTTTGACAGTATAAGTGTACATGCCCTAGATTCCATGACGATGATGTTGTTTAATGGAGGGTTAGCGCATAATTTTGTATGCAGGGATATTTTTGGGATTTGCTAATTAGTAATTAATTTATTTAAACTAGTATGGGTTTGATGCTAATTAATGAAAGACCAATTAATGTTTAAATTTATTAATGATAATTATTTCCTTTTAGATTCTGCTTCTTCATTAATTAGAAGCCCATCAGGAAAACCCATCAGAGTCTTAAGTCAAATAGGAGAGAGAATGTCAGACTCTCAGTGGGAATGGGGAAGCTCATAAACACACCAGGGGGCGCAGAAGGCATTCCAGCCTTGGACGAATTTTTTTGCCCCCCTACTCTGGAAAATTTGCCCCTGGCTCTCTCTCTCCTCTCTCTCTTCTCCTTTGTTCTCTTGCTCTCTAGAATTGTGAGATTAGGTTAGGATTTTGGAAACCTAGGTTTTTTTTTATTGGATCCAAGATTTGGAGAAGAAATTTTGGTTTGGCTTGAGGATCTTCTACTGAATCAAAGAGATTCAACTTGGGGCTTTCTTGAACGGCTCGTTAGAGGAAGAACCATTACCTAGAGGAGGAGCAACACTTGAGGCTCTACAGGTTAGTAGATCTTAATGGTTTATTTATGCATTAAGTATTTTAATTATTTTATAATCATGGGATGTAAAAGAAACCCGACTCGATCTATTTTCCGTTGCGCATTCGGGTATGGGGTGGATCCCTCTTTTCATGGGATGGAAATGAGATGACCTGCTCAATTCTTGTGGATCCCATAATTTAATGGGACAAGAAAAGAGAGGGTTTAGTGTAAAATTTTTATACCAAACCCTAATTGGGATTCATTAGGATTCCCATGGGCAACCATGGGAGACCCCTTTTTTATTTAGGGTTCCCATGGGCAACCATGGGATTGCCCTAGGGTCTCATTGGCGACCATGGGATGTGTCATGCCCCAATTCCTGATGGGAAAAAAATACAATAAAGGGGTGACTAGGACGACACTTGTCATCCCAATAAGCTTCTAGGATCACAAATGTAATGTCCAGATACACAGTCATTAACTAACATTAATACACATTAATATCAAAGTGCAGAAAACAGGAAATATTACATTCCAAAATAGATCAGTATTTGCGAAAGCGTATAATTAAATAGTTACAATATGTTTGTTGACTAATGATAATAAGTATTGTAGTTAACAAAACTTTCTATGACCATCAAGTAACTACCAAAAGGAGTATAACATAATTGTTTATACAAGGCACGAGACCCAAATTAATAAAAAAGGGATCTAGTCCCAAATATCAGTGCGGCCTGTAGGCACAATCATCGTAGGGGCAACCAACACCATGATCCTCAGTCACGGCCTCTGGCTCCATAGTACCAATATCATCATAGCTCAAAGTCTGGACCTCGAGATCAGCAACGTAACCTTCACCATCTACATCAAAGTCTAAAAGAGTGTGCACAAAGGGGGTTAGCTCCACTGAGTTAGTGAGGGGATGGGGAATGCACAAACACACAGTTCACACATAGTCCATGATGCATGTAAATGTTAGTAAATTTTTCACCTAACACACAAACTAAGTCGTATATGCTACTATAACAACTTGGGAATCACCATGGGTCACTTATGTTATCACCACAGTGAAACCTTAATTGTTATCGGGGACCCACGCCGGTCAAAACTACCAAAACCATCCAGAAACAGACCCCGATGATCAGTGGTCATCCATGACCTGGCCTCTCTCCCCCTTGGGTAAAAAGGAGTATAACATAGTTGTTTATACAAGGCACGAGGCCCAAAATGATCAAAAAGGGATCTAGTCCCAAATATCAGTGTGGCCCGTAGGCACAATCATTGCAGGAGAAACCATCACCATGATCCTTAGTCACAGCTTCTGGTTCTACAGTACCAATATCATCATAGCTTGAAGTCTGGATCTCGAGACCAGCAACGTAACCTTCACCATCTGCATCAAAGTCTAAAAGAGTGTGCACAAAGGGGATTAGCTCCACTGAGCTAGTAAGGGGATGGGAAATGCACAAACACACAGTTCACACATAGTCCATGATGCATGTAAATGTTAGTAGGTTTTCCACCTAACACACAAACTAAGTCAATGGTATATGCTACTATAACAACTCGGGAATCACCATGGATCACTTATGTTATCACCACAGTGAAACCTTAATTGTTACCAGGGACCCGCGTAGGTCGAATCCACCAAAATCACCCAGAGGCAGACCCCGATGATCAGTGGTCATCCCTGACCTGGCCTCTCTCCCCCATAGGCAAAAAGGAGCCCTGATCACCCAACACCTAAACTAATGTTGGTAAGGGTCGTAGCATAGGGGAAATAAAACCTAACCATAGTTATACTACATGCAAAATCCTATCGTCTCGAGAGGTATTTCGGGTGCATCAATGTCCCATACCATCTAGCACCCGGGTACCAGCACGACACAACACATATAGGCCAATATCATAAGCAATAGCAATTTATTCCGTGGGGTTCTGGTACCAGCACTCCCGGCACCGTAACTCGGCATAAGTAATGAAATACAATTCACAACCAAAATCATATAATCCTTCAATCAAGAATATAATGCAAGTATGCAACATGCTTGAATGCAATTCAATATAATAATGGATATGCATAGATATAGTCAAACCCAAACCCACTCACCTTGGCTAAGATCTATTTGCTCGAAGGACTATCGGTCCTCAAAAGCACTCCGATACGCGTCGGCAGACAAGTTGTTATAGCCTTGGGTTAATTAAATCAAAAGCAAACATTAAGAGATATGTAAATGGCTATGGAGTCTAGGGGTACCCTTGGTTTAAGTTTTAAACCAAGGCCAGACTCAAAACTTGAAAGACAGTAGTAGTGGTCGATTGGTACTGGTCCATCCAATGGACCAATAGGGCTGCAACAACAAAATTGAGAAAAGGCGTCATGGTTTCACACCAAGAGGGCCCCTAGGGTGTTATATAAGTGGTTCCAATAGGGTTTGGGTCAGGGTATTGTCCCCAACTAGGCTTGGTTGGCCAATCACCATTCCGGGAGTCAGACGGACTCCAAACAGTAGGCATAGGGCTGGGTTGACATAGGTTTTGACACAAAAGGCCTAACACAAGGTTTTACAGGCCATGGACTGACCAAGCTTGCATTTGGACAAGGTTTCTGGTAGTGGTCGATTGGTACTGGTCCATCCAAGGACCAATGGCAATCAACCAGTGCAAGTACAGCTCGAGAAATAGATGTTTTCTGAGGATTTGGCTTGATTTTACTAATCCAAAGCTGGGATTTATGATCAGCATGCATAGGCATGTTATATTTAAGGTAGATTTGAAGGTTGAATGAGAAGATTGAACATGCATGAAGGGATCCATGTTTCTAAGTCATGTCAGTACTAAATTAAGCTTTTGGGTCTTGAGTTGGCTTGCATGCTTGGAAGTTTGGGTCCCATTCATGGGGTTTATGCATAGAGACCAAGGGATAGCATTTTAATTAACTAAATCATGCTTGAAACCTGAGATTCAAAGTAAATTCAGATTCTGAAGGTTTAGAAGAAACAATCAAAGAGGGGTTTGGCTTGCATGTTAATGGATTCGGGTTCCTATGCTTAAATACAAGCAGAATTGAGCATGGGGTTTAAGAGATTGACAATCTGAACTACAAAAGGACAAGAATCATAACTTAAAGAGAGGTTTCATGTTCTGAAACTTAAAGAAATACAAATAGTAAGTATATTGGGCTGCATGTTCATGGGCTTGGGTTCCCGAGCTCATACACATGAAGAATTTAACATGGGGCCTAGAGATTGGTAAATTTATGGTTTAAACTTCTGAAATTATACAAATCAGAAACAACAAGGGTTCATTAGAAGGGAAAAATCATGGGGTTAGGGTTTTGCCTTAGGACTTCCAAAGATAAGAAGGTTCCTAGCCTTCCCTTCTTCTTCTTTTCTTCTTCCTACCTCCTTTCTCTTCTTTCTCTCCTTCCTCTCCTTCCTCTCTCTCAACGATTTCTTTTGGCTGAAGAAAAAGTTCAGGAAATAGGGTTGGGTTTATATAGAGGCTGCCTTAAGGCCTATTTGGCTAAGGTCATTTTGGCTAAAAACACATTCTATAGCCTATTCCTAAGCACTTAAACCTATAGGTGGGCCCCACATGGTCATATTGCCGGGGTAATATTTCCACGGGTTAGTTGGGATGCGGGGAGGTGATTGTTAGTGCGAGACACTGGGCCCCACACACCGGGAAAGAAATTTACACAAGACAGCAACACTGGTTCATTGGACTGGTTGATCCGGATCGACCAGTGGCAATCGACCAGTAGCGCAACAGCAAGAAAATTTTGGGTTTGAAGTGGAATTTCACCTGGAGGCAAAATTGAACAAGTGGGCTTACGTCCTTATCTCGACCATTCTGTCAAAGCTCCATAGGCTGGCCCGAACCTTCAGAACTACGAGAGGGTAGTAACAAGTAGTAAATAGGGTCAGTAGCTTACCCCTCGCCCGTCATGGTGTGTCCTCCGTGACCCCAAAGAGTTTCCTCATAGCGATGTTAACTTCATCGAGAGACGAAGTGTCGATATGGCACGACATGGGGTGTTCCTTCCGGTACTCTTCGCTCTTAGGACTTGTACTGGGAGGATAGTCGATGAAGTTGCCATCGACAAATTTCCCCCACTCCCGGTTGAGAAACCTCTCCTCAACGGGCAAACCTGTGTGAAAGTCAATGATTTTGTAGCTGGTTTGACCATCATCAAGAACAGCTCACCAGCATACATGGCAGCACCATCTACACGTCACGAGGTTAGAGATTAACCATTAGAATCTCGGGTGCGGATGTAACAGGATGACCCAAAGATTTCCAATAGTTGTGAACCCAAGATGATCCCATGACTTATTCCTACAACTATTTCTAGCAAGTCAGTCCAAACTTCTAGGTTTTGACACTGCATAGATAATCTTCTTGTGATTCCTCGAGCCTCAGCTTCTTAAGCTATCCCTACAATACAATAATTCATATAGATTGGACATAAATCTTTTGTATGAGTAATGAGTAAACCCAGCTTGACAAGAATCGTTCAATTATATATGTGTATCAATAAAATTCTTAAAAGTTGTTTAAAAAGTCAATTCTTTTTTGAAGAACTTAAGAAGGGGAAGAGAGAGCCATATTATGAGGATAATGACATGGTGGGGGATCGCCACGTGTCCTCCACCTCATCCCTCTTTGGGGAGAAGAGAGAGAGAGAGAGATGAATGTAAGGGAGTCGCCACCTAGAGGAGGGTCTAGAACGCAAAAATTATACATGTAATGACTATCATGCTACGCCCTTTTATGGACAAATGGTCCATTGGTCTGGGTACGGCTCAAGTTACAGTCCGAGGAAGGTATAGGCACCCCAGTCCACCCCAGCTTGCCGGTCTCTCTACTGCTAGGCACAATTGGTTAAGGTTATAACATGCTTGGGAGAAGGAATGTAAAAAAAGAAAAATTGTAAGAAAGTAAATACAAGGGGAGGTAGAGAAACACATACCCGAAGGTTTGGCTACAAGGTGAGGGTCAATATACGGGAATGTAAAATAAAGGACTTAAATCCTAAATAACCTAAACATGAATGTCTCTAAGCTAGGCATGGAAAAATGATGGAAATTAATAATAAAGCATGAAAGTACATATGTATGGCATGTGAAAAGATTAATAAGAACAAATGCATGAAGGAGTCTTAAACTACGGGGGATGGGGATCACGTGAAGATGCATACATAGATGTAAAATCTTCGTTATACGAAAAAGAATGAAAATAAACATAAACAGGAGAAGAGAGAAGAGGTGTGATCACCGTCTAAAGAGTGGGATCACTCTCCTTCAGGAGATGCAATACGAAGATTAAGCAATTAACAACAAAACTTGGTTAAAGTATAAAAAGAGAGGATCTCCTACCTAGTAAGAAGACCGAAACAAAAGTGTGGAGGTTTCCCTTTTGTAACTCAGACAGTTTGTACGTTGAGCAAGTATTGTTGTAGGAGGCTTCTCTTGTCTCTTGTACTTGAACACTACGTTGGCCAAGCACCGAAATTGGCGGATTGATGTTTCTAGACTTTGGTATTGGAGTTTTAGTGGAGGATTGTGGTGTTCAAGTGGTGGAAAAAGGGGGGGGGGCAATAGGTTAAGGCCAAGTGAGGGCCAAAGCTAAGGACTCAAAGAAAGAGAGTGGGGGAGAGCTGTCTATGGGCTGGGGTACAAAAAAGGCTCATATGAAGTTCATGTAACTAAGGGTGTCAAAATCAAATCGAAACCGTTTATTGAAATCAATCCGAACTATGAAACCTTTTAATAAATGGTTTGGTTATTATTTCAAAATTGAGGCTGTTTAGTTAAACGGTTTGAAACGAACCGATTAACACTCTTAAATGTACAGAAATGTGTCAAAATCAAACAGAAACCTTTTATCAAACCGAACCGAACCATTTTAAAACCAAAATCGTTTAATAAATGGTTCGATTATAGTTTCACAATTGAGACCGTTTAAGTAAACGGTTTGAACCGAACCGAACCGAACTGTTTAACCGAAATGAAACAGTTTAACATCCTTACATGTAACCCTCCTTAATGTGAGAGGAGGTGTATTTATAGATGTAGAGGGGTGTGTGCACTCCCAAATTCGTGTAGGGATGGCTGGGTTGACCCGGATTGCCGAAAGAAGGTGTCCTTGCTTCGACGGTGGGTGTAAAGTCAAGGTAAGGACCAATGGATGAGTGGCAAATGGTTTATTACCTTAGGGAACGTTTCCTGGGGCCTAAGGGAGCCAAGATTGAGATCCAAGGTGCCAAAAATAAGCTTGGTTTCGAAAAGAATCGTGATCAGAGCTAAACATGGCAAGTTTGGGCTTTTTGGATTTACAAAGATTCGATATTGAAATTGCCCAAGTTGACATCGAAGAGGAGTGAGGTCGACATCGAGTGGCTATCAATGAACAACACTCGACATCGAGGGTTGGTGTTTGAATGTCGAATGTCGTTGTCTGAGTGTCGAAGTAAGTTAGGCAGTAGAGATGTTTTGTCCGACAATGAACAAGGATGGCTCAATATCGATGGAAGGTAGGCTCAATGTCAACTCGGGGCCTTTGAGTGTCGATCTATCCAGTGTCAACAGGCATGGTTTAGACTATTTGGGCCAGGTCTTAGGCTGGGCCAGGCTGGTTCCAAGGGGTTTGGGTCAGGGCTACTCTTTCCAGGGGTTCTTGGAGGCCTTGGAGGCTCTGGTAAGGGGAATGGACGATCAATAAATGGAATTGGGCAGTGCACACTGACGCTACATCCACAGATACACCGGCTCTAGGCCTTGAAGGATGCTCATCATCGTTATGGGAAACCTCTGGGGGCAAAGACAAAATGAGGTGTCTACACATATACATGCAGGGTTACACTAGTTTCGATGGCAAAAGCATACATCCTCCACTGATTGGATATCTTCTCTCCCTCCCACCTCTTTCCCTTCTCTCCTCCCTCATCCTCTATTTTTTCTTTATCTTACCAGTCTTCAGGACAGTAACAATAATCCAAGATATAGTCTAAAGGCACTAGGGAAATTTACTTAATATTAAGAAAATTGTGTCTGGCAAAAGAAGGCTCAAAGATGTTTCCAGTGTTTCCATGCTGATGTGCAGGATATACCATATCATGTCACTTGCAAACATTACTAAGTCACCTCTTACATAGACAAAGAAAGAGGACTTGAAAGACAGGGGACCCTAGTGTGGCTTGGAAATTCAATGTAGCTTATGAGATAATGTTAAGTACTGATGGGAAAGAATCTATAATCCCCACTTGACCGTCCATAAGCAATACATACATGAACAAGAAACCACATTGTATATTGCATCAAATAAAATCAAACCTCCATTGGAAGTTCTTTATAGTTCTCCACTAGAACACAACAAAGGAAGAATAGAGAGAAAAAGACAAGACAAGAAAGAGAACTACACAAAGAGAATCAGCAAGCTCAAATACTAAACATAGAGAATCATTAAGCTCTGGCTTTAATCAAGAGTCAAATAAAATTTTTCAAGAAACTCAGAACCCTAAAATCAGCACTAAACACGCGGAATCACAAAATTGTTCAACATAATTTCACAAAATCACACATGCAGAACCCTAAAATCAATTCCCAAATTCAAACACTAAACAAAGACAATCAGCAAACTCACAAATACTCAACGTAAAATTCATAAAATCATAACATGAAATTTGTGAGATTTGTGAAATCTAGGGTTTAACGATGAGAGAAGAATGAAGGGGGAAATGGATTTTTTTATACAGATTTTGAGCTAGTAATGGCAACAAAACTCGCAAGCTTCTGCTCATCGTTGAATCCTAGAAATTTTGCCCAAATTAGTTGCACCTTCTATGGTCTTCCGTTGAAGAAGATCAGACCAGCTCACAGAGAGAGAGAGAGAGAATGAACACGTAGCGATCTCAGATGATGAACACGCAGCGATCTCGGATGATGAACACGCAGCGATCTCGGAAGAGGAACATGCAGCGACCTTAGACAATGAACACGCATCGATGAGAGAACTTGCTAGTTCTCTTGTGAAGCTCTTGAGGACGATGGGAGTAGAGTGTGATTCTCAACTTTGGACCCCTTTCTTGGAAATTATCGGGCACAGTTTTTATAACCTTGTTCTAAGAAACATAAAAACAAGTTGGAATTGTTCCGTCAAATATATTTTAGGACACATAAATTCCTATTTTTGTTTCAAAAAACACTAGAAACAAAACGGATTTGTCAAATGGTATTTAGGGTGTTTTTCCATTTCTTAGAAAAGAAAAACAGAGAAACATGTTTCCGGGAAGGTTATCAAATGGTGCCTTAGTTTCTCGCCTCTTCCATTGCCTCTTTTTGCATTGGTAGTGTGTCACTCTGGCTCTCTCACTTCGGTAGTCGTCTTCTTGCTTACTCGGTTTTTTGGGCTTCTTCTAACTATACGCTCATCTCCTCTGGTCTCTGGTTCAGGGTTTTTTCTTTGGGTATTTAGCTTACCTTCTCTGGTCATTACAAGTGCGAAGCTTTCTGTTTGGCGATCTACGCTTTTTCACTCCCTACATTAGGGCTCTTGAATGTCTTTCTTCCTCTATTTTTCCCGCTGCTCTATGGGTTTGGGATCATCGTTTTCTACTATCCCCTCCTTTCTTCTCCTAGTTCCTTTATTTTCTTATGACTTTTAGGTTTTCTCTGTGTACTTTTACATTTTTTTCTATTCTTTCTATATGTTTTTAGTGTTAGAACTCAAGATTTCGATCAAAACCCCAAAGTAAAACTCTGTATGAATCTCTAAAACATAGTGGTATGATCAAAAGAAACAGGAAAGGGAGATGTGTACCTTTCACCATGTATGTTGATGAAGAACAACAATGATAATTAGAAGAACGATTGCGAATCCTCTAATAATCTTGGATAACCGTGATGGAGATCTTCTGCAGTCTCCTAGCCTCCTATAGAGCTCTCTTTCTTGTGGAGAAAAGAGAAAAGAAACCATTGTACAAGTCTAAGGTCATAAAAATCGCCAAAAAAATGGGTACGTGTTTTATACACGTTAAAAATGGGAATGCTTACCGTTTGATGTTTTTTCCCGTATAGTTAGGAAACAAACAGTAAAACATGTTTGAAACGACAAAAAATGGGAACGCCATTTTAAATGTGTTTTTGCTAACTATGGTGAAGACCACGTCAATCACTGCTCCTGTTTGCAAGCGCATATGGGATTTGAATACACCGACCAACCGTAAAACCCAGAATGGTATCTTCTCCATTAAACCATTTTTTTAATGAAATTTGAACAGTGGAGAGAGAATAGCCACTAGGAGTTTTTCCTAACAACACAAAATGATGTTCGAGAGCATCATTTCAAAGGCCATACGTCCTCATTTTTCTTCGTTTCTGCACGATAATACGAAAATCGTCAGAAATTCCTTATACGGAATCTAATCGATGTGATTCCAATTGCGTTTGAGAGAAGAATAAATGCACTAAAACTTCCATGTGCATTGCTTCTTCCAAATCTGCCACTAGGCCTACTCAAATTGCATATCAGCATGAACCTATGAAATTACTACACAAAGTGCTAATACACTTCACCCGATGCTACCACATGCTGCCAATCACTGCCAAACACTATAATACACTGTCACACTTGCCCAGATGGTTCAATAACACTGCCAAACTGACCTATTTCTAGATCTCACTGCCAATACATTGCCTACACTGCCAAATCATTTTCCGACACTTCTAGCATTGCCACAACACATGTGTATACTGCCACATTACCAAAATACTATGTATAGTTACCAACAATGATAACACATGCTCCAATGTCCCAATAACCTTTATCAATTATTTCTCATGATTTTGTTATGTCTATCTATTAAAGGAAAAGGCTGACGCTAAGGATGCTTTTGAGGTTTTCAATGCTGAAGTCCAAGAAGGATCAAAATTGGGAGATCTGATAGAGGAGGTGAATGCTATGTAGACATACTAACTTGGGCCAAAGTGAAGCTCATTTGCGAAATTCCTTAAATTGAAGGGTATTACTCCCCAATATATGAGCCATGATAATCCTGAACAAAATGGTGTTGTTAAAAAATGCAATCATACCCTTATGGATATGGTATGAAGCATGATGAGTAATTGCAAGGTGAAGTGGTCCTGAAACATATCTCCATTAGCAATATGGTGGTTGATTCATTGACTAAGCCCATTGCTACAGATGTTTTCCTAGTTCATGTTAGGAACTTGGGATTACGGTAAGTTTGATATGTACTTTTTCGTTGGACAGTTTGTTGGGATGGGCATTTATTTGTATCTCTTGTTCATATATATGTATATATATATATATGGATAAATTACACATCACCCCTTGATTTTCAATCGAAACTCAGATCACCCCCTAGTTTTTGAAAAAACTCAAATGACCCCCTGTATAGTAACAGTGTTAGTCTACTGTTAGTTATTGTTGTGAAAGGACTATTTTACCCTGGTACTATTTATCCCAATGGGGCCATCGTCCCTTCCGCTTCCACCTCCAACCATTTCTATCGAGATCTCAGATAAGCCACAGTTGTTAACAATAGTATCGGCAAACTACGGTGTCCAAGCGCCGCAGTTTCGATTGAAGCGAGGACAACTCAAATTGCAGCCTCAGAAAATAAGTTACTAGAAATTGGGGGAGAAGAAAAACAATTTGTCAAGAGATTAAAATTTCTCAAAGAATATTAGGGTTTCAAAACAAACTGTTCTCTGAGCTGCTCTGCTTTCTTTTCTTAAAGCTCAAGATATGCTGATGGCATCAAAGATCAAACTCAGGCAAATTCTAGTTTTAGGGAAGAAATGTTTGGATCTTTAGATATTTTTCTGGGAGTGTTGGGACACAAGAAGTCTCCGTTCTCAGGTTTGCTCCTCTCTCTCTCTCTCTCTCCAATTCAAGCGAATCGATGCTTGTAGAGAAATAAATAGAGGAGAGGTGGTTCTAGTTGGGTTATATATATTGCTAGCTGTCGATATCCATCTTCAATCTATCATCTCTTTCATATGGAGCAGGAGCCATGAGCTGTGCAGGCAGCAACAAGGGTAGCAGAAGTAGAGATGAAGACGAAGACACAGAGTTTTGTTCCAGTAATGACATTCTTACAAAGCTTCTAATTTCACTTACCACTCAAATGCGTCTTCAGATCCAGTTGTGTATCAAGGGAATTTAATAGGGTGATTTAAGGGAATTTAATAGATGAATTCATGAAGTTTTGCTAAGATTTCACTTTTGGTATTTGAAATTTTTTTCTGAAAAATAGAGAATACCTCTGAAATAGAAGAGATTTTCGTTTTAATTTCTTTCGTTTTCTCTACAAGCATTGATTCCCCTGAATCGGAGAGAGAGAGAGAGGAGTGAACCTAAGAATGGAGAATGAAATGGAGTCCGAGAGGAAGAGATGAGGTGGATGAGCCGAAATCTGTGTCGATGGTTAGGCTCTCAATCACGCAGGTCTTGACTATGATCTTGCAAAAGCAAAAAGTGGCTATGAGGGAAGCCTACAAGAAGAAGAAGTTCCTACCGCTTGATCTTCGTCCGACGAAAACTAGAGCCATTGCTTGCTCTTCCAGTGGCTTCTCCACCTTCATTGCCCTTAATGTACCAATCGAGCTCCGCTGGGCGACGGCGGCGGCGCCATGGATCCTACAGATGGAGGGCAGGGTTTGGAGGCAGTGAAGCTTAGAGCTGCAATTGGCACGGCTCCGGTGTCGGTGCTGGAGAAGGTGAAACGTTTCAGTTCTTCACCACACTTGATTTTTAGGGTTTTTTGATAAAGGGTAAAACAATAAATTTACCCTTATCAAAGGTAAATTGGACATTTAAACACAGGCCAAAGGGTAGTTTAGGGATTTAAAAATATTTAACTTGCTGACATCATCATTTAACAGTATAAAACTAACATTAGGGACTAATTTGTCATTTTGGGGTCTAAATCAGGGGGTGATTTGAGTTTTTTCAAAAACCAAGGGGTGATCTGTAATTTACCCTATATATATATATATATACTAGCAAACATGCACGTGCATATGCACGTGTGACCATATGATCATATGCTCAGGGAGAAAGAAATATGAGGGAGGAAAATTGTGGAGAAAAGGAGTTAAGAAGCTTTTTCAAACATAGAAAGATTTCCAAAAAAACTACGATAGGAATTGTGCAAAAAAAATACAATAACACAATGAGAAGAACAAAACATTTAATAACATCACAACAAAAGCATAACAACATAAATTGAGAATAAGATTATAAAGAGAATCATTAAAAACTTTAAATAAAATAAGAGAATGTAGTATTGAATCTTTAAAGAACCACGAGATAAAGGCTGAAAAATAACTTAAGTAAAAATTAAATATCACAACATTCCTTACTTATTTACCATGAGATGTCATATATTTTAAGTTACGTCTCTTTTATGTTAAGTAAATATCACAAAAGTGAGAGTTTCAAAACAAAACACACACACACACACACACACACACACACACATATATATATATATATATATATATAGAGAGAGAGAGAGAGAGAGAGAGAGATGGAGATGCAATACTGAATATTAGAGGTAGAGCACGAAAAGATGACATGATCATAGGGTGAGTACACGTATGTGATACTTAATGACACAGAGAGATGGATTATAATGTGATAGAAATAGATGTCAAAAAAAAAAATTCCATATGCATTTTCAATCTAATAGAAAATAGAATATCACTTCAATGATCATCAAGGAAAGAATTACTTCAAAGTTGTGACATGGATGAGTAGTTGTAAAAGTATCGAATAAGGCTTGCCAAACTATAGACCGATATCCCCTTAAACTAAAGCAAGACATGAACTTCGAAGAGAAACTAAAATTTCAAAATAAGTAATGACCCGTAACAAGATGATAGGTCTGTAGGTAGCTGAGTTCTGCTTTGGCTCACACATAATATATGATGACAGATAATGAAGCACTGTAATAGGAACAAAGAAGTGGGGGAGTATGGAATTCCCAAAGGGAAACCATTAATGCAAGGAAAAAGGGAAAAGATATGGGTAAGTGCATTTATTGAAGAACCAAAGAAACATTGCCAGCCACATCTTGTCTATTGAATATATACTGCAACCAAACAGATACAATAAAGAGGTAGATTCAATCAATAGTTGAAAAATTAATAAATAAATAAATAAAATAGAGCGGCAGATTGGCTTGCTAATTTAAGCAAAGCTACATGCAATATGTCTAAAAATAAATAAATTAATAAAACATTTGGAGGGGGTGGTATTGGTTTCAGGTTTTTCTTGCATTATGTGAATCCACCCGACCTTCTATTGCTTTTTCTTACAAGGAGAGTAACAGAGCGGCAGATTGGGTTGCTAATTTTTCCTATGAAACTGTCTCCAACAATGTTTATCTCACTGGTGAAGAGCACCCAAGTGCTTTCAGGCGTATTCCTTGGGAAGGCTAGTCTTCCAGTTCTCAGAAAATAATTTTTTGGTTGTTTCTGGTGTAAGGGTTGGGTTATTTGTTTGAGTGACTGAGAGATCTGTTCTCCCTTGGGCTGGGGTAAGGCGGATATGTCCCTCCTTGTAGCTGTGTTTTCATTATATTTTTCATTAATAAAGCAATAGGGGCCTCCCTGGTTCCCATTTAATATTCGGGGTAAAAAAAATATCTAAAAATAAAGGAGATTTGAGCTGGAAATCCCAGCTCAAGCCCAGGAAAATGCTGGCATCGATTTTCTAGGCATAACTTGCACCAAACCATAGTAACACGACCAAGGTAGACCTGATTCTTATAACTGAACTTGAAAGTAGAAAGGTTTTTTAAGTCCTCAAACCATTTAGGACCTCCCCAAGCCTTTATTATATTTGAGAAGGAAAGATTCAATACCCACAATACAAGGCTGCACAACAGAAATTATTTAAATAAATCAGAGTGAATCTAGAAAAAATCATCAAATAAGACATATATTATTCACTTACAAAGGAACCTTTTTTCTTTTATGTAAATTTGAATGTCATGGGAGTAAGATGATGAATAAACAATGCCTTAGTATTTGCTTTCCAATGATTTAGATATAAAAAATGAAGCATATTGCGAGGCATAAATTAAAGATGGCTTCAAGATGATGCCCCTTCTTCAGAATTCAGAAGTGGTTGAAGAGGATTTTTCACAACACTTGTGAACTACCTGAGATTCAACAGTTTGTACAATGTATAGAAAGAGATGGTATGATATATAAGTAATTTATCAAAATAAATAAGCCAATGATATACTACAATTACCTGACTACGAATGAAGCTGGTCTTGGGTTTGCATCCAACAATCTGAATAGTATTTTGCTTTGTGCAATCAAAGAGTTCTACAACATCATTCAGTAGGTTGAGAGCGAAAAATATCCCTATAGAACAAAACACATCTATTTGAATTATACCCAAAATAATGTCAAATACCTACCAATTATGCCCTACCAAGATCATAATACAAACAATACCTACCGCTCTTTTATGTGGGATGGAATAACAGATTAGGGAGCCAATTTTATTTAACTGTATCGTAAGTCTCTAAATGGCATTAGTTCCTACCTCAATCAAACCCTAGCTGTAGAATCTTAGAACTGATTTTTCTTTTGTGTCCCTCATTACACAAGCTTCTCTAGATTTTACTTAGAACTCGCTACATGCTCTGTGGCATAGCCTGAAAGTAGACATTGTTAAGTAATATCAGAACCATTTTAGACATTTGGGTGAACACATGTTGAATGCAAGGAACAATGTAGCAGCAAAATAAATGTCCTCCAGGCAAAACTATAATTACATTGACCTTGAATTCAGTGTTGTGTATACATCACTTGGAAGTGAGGTAGACGTATTTTAATGATTACTTTTTAGTTTTCAATTCAAAGACATAGGGGCTGTAGGGATCTGTTTCCAATTACGTCTCAAGAAGGAGAGAGAGAGAGAGAGAGAGAGAGAGAGAGAGAGAGAGAGAGAGGGGTAACGTTGAGTGTCATAAATCTGAAGGGGAAAAGGGGGCTGGAGGGTGGAGGTGGAGAATCGGAAGAAGAAGAAGAAGAATCCCAAAAACAAGACACCTGTGGGTATTCCAATTTTCTCTAACTAACAATTCACGATTAGTAGCCACCCCCACTAGCACTATTTAGTAGAACTATTTATTATTTACCCTAAGACATTGATCTGACAAAAATTCTGAAGCATACAGATGAGAATGAATAGAATTGCTGGGATCCTACAATAACTTACTCGGAGCTTGGAATCTGCAATGAATATTGTGTCTCCTAGAGAATAAGCGAGAAAGTTCAACAATCTACGACAAACAAGCACACAAACTGAAACTCAAACAAAGGGAGAAGAAATTAACACCTACCAATTTCGTTGATCACCAAGCAAGTAATTAAAACCTGCAAATGCATTAGAAAGGAAATCTGTCAAAAATGAATTTATATTAAAATAAAAAAGGAATATAAAATTACAAGTGTGTTGCCATAGGGTTTCAGGTTTAAAACCCTAGGATCAAAGAGAAAATGAGCGAGGGAAATGGAGAGCGTACAAAAAAACCTACGGTTACAAAGAAAAATCGAGGGAATGGTAAGACCAGATAACACCTTGCTTTGATCCAAAGCTGGGAGTAGGAATCAATTGGATCAAAGTAGAAGAGAACCAAGACGTCCGTAAGACCATATAACACCATGCTTTGATCCAAAGCTTGGAGTAGGAATCTATCAGATCAAATGTCTGAAGATAAGAACTGATAAATCACTTCCTCAACAGATTCCATGCACAACAAAATCAGTTAACAATCTGATTTACGGGAAAAAAAAAAAAATACAAGAGCCAATGAAAAAGGGAAACAAATTAAGATAAAAATAATTCAGAGCTTTGCTCAAGCTGAATTTACAATTTAGATCAAGTTGATCTCAGAGGCACAAACAAATTTTTGTTCTTGCAAGAACTCAACAATATATTCAACTAATGAAAGAAGGAAAAAATTACAGGATTAACGTCCAAGCATTCTTGGAGGGCTGAGTACAAAAACAAAATTCAGATCACTTCTCTACCTACGGCATGGCCATTAGCAGAGGAGCAATCCAAATCAGAAAGAGTAAACTTCTAGTAGAACCCCTGAGGTTTGCAGACATGTCATGTAGCCCCCCTGAGAACCAAAATGTTACATACGGATCCAGAAAATAGATGGAACACTCGTCCCGTTAGAGTCCACAGTTAAGTGATGATGTCATCCTTTTATATCCCAAAAATACCCTTATACATGTTTGATGAAAAAGTGAAAAGATGAAAATTATGTTTATATCCTTCTATCTTCTTCAACCTTAGAAAAGAAGACGAACTCAAAGAAGACCGTTGGAGGAGTTGCAGGCAATTTGATGAAGAGCTTCTCTATTTAAACGCATCTGTCCATGTGAAATCTGGAGCTCCTCTATGTTAACATCATTTGCCCCATGTAAGATCTGAAGCTCCCTATGTGTAAATTTGCCCCATGTGAAATCTTCAGACCGTTGCAAAGCTTTGACTTCTCTCTCCGGTCACTGAAATTTCGGGAATAGAAGAGTTTTTAAGGTGAGTAAAGTAAATCCCTTAATCTCTATTCTTCCTGCAACTTGATTACTGTTGTTTATCTCTGCACATCAACCGTAAGAGAAGAGAATAGAACCCTAGCCTATAATTTTCCCCAACTAAGAAATAAAATTTCCTAGTTAATATTATCTTCTCATTCCAGATTTTTTGAATTTTTCCTACTTTGATTCCATCAACTAGAGTGAAACCGGAATATATTCTTGACACTTTGAATTTTTTCCACTATTGCAGATAAGAATGGCCTCAGCTTCAAGTACAAACAGTACCTCAGGTTATATCAAATTTGAGAACAAGAAATGCTACTGTGGATGTAGAGCTACAGTGAAGATATCGGAATCGGAGAAAAATCCAGGAAGGCTATACTGCAAATGTGAAGTGGATGGCTGTAACTTTTGGAAATGGGTGTACCCAAATGATGCTCCAACAAGGTCAACTCCCTTGATAAAGTCAGCAAGGAACAACCCTGTTGCTAACAACCCTGTTGCTAACAACCCTGTTGTTAACAACCCTGTGGTTGGTGGAAGTGAGAATGAACTGTTCCAGTTGAAGAGCACAGTGAATCAAATGCACAAGATGCTTGTTGTAATCATGTTTGCTGTTCAATTTATATTAGTGTTGTCTATTATTAACTTTGTAGTGATGATTGTAAAATAATAGATGGAAGTTTTATTACATTTTGTTTGATGTTCTCTGGATTGGATTGTCAAAGATAATAGGTGGTAGATCCCCAGTAGGTACATCTGAATCCCTTCAAAGGTTTAAAAAACTAACAACTAAAACACCACCAAATAGGAGCCAAGTTTCACACCTCAAAACCACAATGGATTTGGCTTCTATGGGTCATGGCTCAGAGCAATTCCCACCCAACTCATGATCACTATCCTTCCAACTTCCCTGAGAAGACCACCACCACCAACCAACAGCTGCAGCAGCAAGCAAGCTTAAAAACAGAAAAAAAAAAAAAAAAAAAAAAAAAAAAAAAAAAGAAAAGAAAACCCCAACCAAGCAAGCTGCATAAGCAACAGCAAGCAAGCAGGCTAAAAAAAAAAAAAAAAAACCAACCAAGCAAGCTGGAGCTGCAGCAGCAATAGCAAGCAAGTAGCAGCAAGCCAGCAGCAGTAGCAGCAATATCCCTATTGAAAATAACTGAAAAATAAAACCATAGTAATATGCATTCAATCCCATGGGAGCACTTGATTTAACATCATCTATCACACCCAAGTGTTAATACAAATTCTGAAAAAACATCCACTTCAAAGTACCACAACCAATCCAAAATACATATTACAAACACAACATCCACTTCAAAGTCATAATACAAACAACCCCAATAAAATTCACTACAGCACAACACTAAACTAAATAAAAGAAAGTCTCAGTTCTTCTTCTTTGCTGCCTTTCTCTTTTCTCTAATCTTTGCTGCAGCTACATCCATCTTGGCTCATGTCTTTGCTTGGCTACTCTTCACAGTGGTACCTGAAGAAGATTGTGACCTGGTCACTCTCTAAGAGTTGTTGATATCACCCTGGCTCATATTATCATGAGTTCTCTACATAAGCAATAAATATATATGGTTAGTTAAACATGCAAATATAGGTGTGACATGTATATATTGAAGCATAAATAGTTATAGTTATACCTTCACACCAACAGTCCGACTAGTAGATGCCCTGCTGACCTTTATAGGAGGTCCCTTACATTTTCTCTTATTATGACCTACCATGTTCCATCTGCTACATCTGAGGCTTGTTGATCTCTGACTGGATTCCCCAGTAGGTGCTTCATTAGGATCTTTTCTCCTACTTTTTGTTGGTCTACCTTGAATCCTCCTCAGCCTTGGAGGCTGAACCACACCAACAGGACCATCTTCTCTCAAATCAGTCAAATCATCTAGAGGATGGATCATCTCCCTATATGCTTCCATGTATTTCTCCACAGTGTAATATACATCACAGTAGTCTTCAATTCAATACCTCGTCATTGCAATTGCTGATGCAGCATGCTTGCAAGGTAGTCCAGTGACATCCCAAACTTTACAAGTACATGACCATTGTCTCAATTTCACCACACACCTTCTTCCAGTAAGCTCAATTACCTCAAATTCATCATCAGCACCACCATGACTAATGCAGTCCTTTGATGCTTCCTGGATTTTGATTTTTTTCTTCCTCACCATTGGTGTAAGTGTACCCTGGAAGCTTTGACCCTTTTGAAACTTGTGATACATTCTATCCATGATTTTCAATCTAAGGGTATCAATCAAGGTGAGAATGGGTTTTGTCCTGATGGTGGATACCCATTGGTTAAATGACTCTAACATGTTGTTGGTAATATGGTCGCTCTTCGCTCCAGTATCAAAAGCATGTCTAGCCCACATGCTTTCGGGATCTTTCATCAACCATTCATATGCTGTATTATCCATGGTTCTGATGTCACTCATTGCACTTTCAAACTGATTCACAGTACATACTGAAGATGCAGTCCAAAAGTGTTTCCTAAATGCATCACCTGGATATTTTTTCTTGAAATTCTGATAGAGATGGCTACTACAACACCTAATGTAGGCATTAGGGAAGACTGAAGCAATAGCATCGGCTAGACCCTATAAACATAAACATGCATTTTATATATCAGTTACATACTCTATTATTATACATTATTAACCAATTGACATGATTTAATAAGAAAGTATAGTATACACACCTTTTGTTTATCTGACATGAAAGTCAACATCCTATTAGCATCATCCGGGTCTATGATATCATGTAACAGATTCAGAAAAAATAGCCAACTTTCTTTGCACTCAACCTCTACTACAACATATGCAATAGGGAACAGCCCTTTGTTCTCATCCATTGATATAGCAGACAGTAACACTCCACCATAACTGCCCTTGAGGTGGCATCCATCAAGACCTATAAATGGTCTGCACCCCTTCAAGAAACCCCTTGCACATGCTTTGAAACAAATAAAAAATCTCAAAAACACAGGATTGACTGTGTCCAACTCATGCTCTTGTCGACTCTCATACTCTATTATGAATTTACTCCCAGGGTTTTTCTCCAGAACCAATCCACCATATGCAGGTAACCGAGCTTAGGATTTTGCATAGCTACCTTCATTGATTTCTTGAGCAATCCTACGTGCCCTGTACACCCGTTGGTAAGGAAGTTGAATATATCAGCCTTGATAAGAGGAGCAATTTTTTTTCCAACCCAACGAATTGTAGCATGCTTAATTGACTGTTTCCTTTCACAGATGTGTTTGCTTTCATAAGACTTTATCTTGTATGTCACACCATCAACAATGGGTGATGCATGGATTCTCTAAATACAACCCTCTGCTGCACATTCTACAGTCACTCTAGTTCTCTCATTTCTCTTGAATTACATTTGAAACCCCTCTTGCACCACAAAATCTTGGAGAGCAGCTCTAAACTTGGTCACATTATCAAATACCTGACCTAACTGCAATTTCACTTTTCCTTCACCTTCATCTTCATTTACATCTATATTGGAAAATTGCCCATAAAATTCTTCAGAATCATACCCATCTAAATCATCATCACTCAAATCTTCTTCTATTTCATATTCTACATCATCTTCATCACTTGAACCATCTTCTTGTTCACTTTCTTCTTCCCATTCATTGTCACTATTCTGTGCCCATTCATCATCAGTACCATCACTCTGGCTATCAACATCAACATCTTTAGTCAAACCCATTCTGGTACATGGTACTTTCTCAGCAACCTGATCACTATCCTTCAACCCCATGGGAGTTGCATCAGTTTTGTTAGGACTCCGCAAATATCCAATGGCAACACTACTAGCCCTTAAATTATCATTACTAGTAGGCTGAGCATTTGCAGTAGCAGCAGCAATCCCATTACCACTACAAGTGGCACTAGTAGTAGCCCTACATACAACTGGACCCCTTCTCACTGGTTGTTTTTTCCTTCTAGCTGACCGAGGTTGTTCTCTATAAATAATGTGATTGGGATGCCCATTGATTGTATACACTCCTTCAGTTTCAGGCAGCCTATGTTGCACATCATAAACAAAAAATCTAACTGGATTCACCCCAAATTCATCATATATGTTAAAGGCCTCTGCATCATTTGTTAACAATTTTTCATCATTATTCGGGAGTATGGCTTTCACCTTACAGGTCACATCATGTCCTGTGGGGTCATGTTTGATTACTCCATTATATATGTCCGAGATCATGTCCAAGTACCCATATGTATCCTTGTCAACAAATTTTGTTTCCTTCACCATATACCAATTGTACTCAACTTCATGCAACACAGACATTGTTGTACAATTGACAAAGTGAGCCCAAATATGTCTCTTGCAATTCTGCAAAGCACAAACCATATATAACTAGATACTCTATAACTTGTAATCTAAGCTTACAACATCTCTTATTCTAATTGTCAAGCTTTTCTCTAAAATTTAGCCTTTTCATGCTTTTATCCATTGCCTTGGTCATTTTCTAATGGCAGTAAATATAATAAGAAGCCAACTGGGAAAAGAATCAAGTACTGATAATCACCCAATGATGCTAATTATTTTTTCAAGGATCCCCATAAGCCTACTTTCACACTTTGCAATACTAGGGTAGCAACTGCAATTGGTTGAAAGGGTTGAAAGATCAAATGTTTCCACACTGCAAATTGCTTTTTTTAAGTCCTGAAATTTATTATGTGCCTCGTGGTCTGGTCGGGTTTGTAATTAGAACCAATGTGCTCGTGGTCGTGTCTAATTAGAACCTAGGTGTAGGCATTGCGCTTTTGGGGTTATAGATGAGGGTCGAGATGATCCAAATCGACGTCGAGTTGAGCCATTTGAAGGGATAAGGTCCAAGGGTCATTTAGCAATCCTAAATGCTGAAAATTGGCCCAAAATTTACTTCCTTTTGGATTGAAAGCATCAAACTAGTGTCACTTAACTGTAAAATTGTAATAGAGCAGCATACTGAGACAGAGAAATGTAATACATCAGAATACTGAGACAGATTGAGAGAGTAAGAGAGAGAGACAGAGTACCTTAGTGGATGGCGGAAGAGGGGACAGAGAGCCAGAGAGAGATACAAAGAGCTGTAGCTCAAGGGATATGGCGGTGGTCCTTCAATTTCCTTGTGTAAACGAAACTACAAGAAATATGATTTTTCGCGACGGTAATAAACCGCCGCCAAAAATAGATATCTGTCGCTAAAAATATAGGCGACGGTAAATTTAACCGTCGCCAGTCCGTCGGCTAAACTGGTGTCGGGGAAAATCGCGACGGTAAAACTGCTACTGTCTAGCAAAATCATTTTTGGCGACATTTTATATTACCGTCGCTAAAAATACATTTTCACGACGCTTTATGTTTCCGTCGCTAAAAATATATTTATGGCGACATTTATGCTTCCGTCGCCATAAATATATTTTTAGCGACGGAAACATAAAGCGTCGTGAAAAATGTATTTTTAGGGACGGTTTTAATTGTCACTAAAAATGTAAATATTAGATGACGGTCTTTTGTATACCATCAGGGAAAATCTAATTTATACGTCGGACAATTAAATAACTGTCAATAAAAATAAATCTTTAGCGACGGTAATATGTTTACCGTCGGCAAAAATTCTTTTTTTGTTTTTTTCATTTATATGGTATTTATTGTTTGTAATTCAAAAAAGGATATTTTCACCTGCAATTTACATCTATATATAATATTCATTCCATAAAAGAAAAACTATTAACTACAAAATCCATATAAACATTGCATTAATTCATTGCTTTCCATTAACACAAAAAACTCAAAAGGCTAGTATTCCTTTAAAATTCACTTTCAATCAACTGTCCACCAATGTTGTTAACCAAAACACCAACAAAAAAAACCCAGAGAGAAAAAGTTTCTAGCCAAAGGAACATCATAATCTAGTACTCCTTCCAATAAAATACTTCATCACCGTTGCTCTCCACATTGCAGATCAGGAACATCATAATCTAGTCCTCCTTCCAATTTCCATCCTTTCGAATATCATAGTTGGAACTTTCTAGCTTCTAACTTCATTGGACCTGAAGGAAACATAGATGAACAAATTACACATAAGTAAAAATCCTTTGAAGGACTAAAAGAAACAAAAAGGGATCATCTTGACAAGTCATCATCTTCACACTAAGAAGTGGCAAACCATATCCAACTTGCCAAGTCATCATCTTGACACTTTAATTTCATTGATAATGCCAAACCAAACTAAACTATTTCCGACATCAATTCCATAAAGTTCAAACAACATAACCAGAAAAATGAAAAAAAAGGAATCATGATATATATTCCAACAGTAAAAAGGAAACAAACACTTCTGTACAAGTGCGAAAACCTACTTACCAAGGAAGACTCCAAGGAGTGAGATTCAAAACCTACTTACCAAGGAAGACTCCAACAGCTGCTGAGATGGCTATTGCATCCCATTCAAATCTAATAATATCTTAATTAACCTGTCTCAAGCTAACTCAGTGGGTACTAAGGCTGCTGAGGAGAATATGAAATGTTGAATAAAAACTAAAGTAGGCCTACAAAGATACTGATACTCAATTTCACTTTCTCAAACAGATTTAGTGCATGGATTTATACCCCAATTGAAAGCTTTCCAACTCACATTCCCCCACTTGGATCCCATAAAAAGAAACCAATGGGGGAGAAGGGGAGCATGGTTGTCTTCTTTTCACTTTCAGATAGTGCCATTGCAAGCTTGCATCCTCCATCCAAGGAGTGGAGATCACATAAGGGCCATATGTTTAATCATCAAAGAAAAATTCAAAATTTTCATATTAATCTCTTTTTTTCTTCCTCTTTCATGAGATAATCAATTATATAATGCCAAATCCATACACTATTAATGCCAATTGCTTAAGACTGTTAAAGAACTCATTCATGGATTTCAAGAAGGGTGAGGAACCCTCTTAATAAAAGTAGTATATCAGATTTTCTAAGCTGATCAATTCCCTGTTGGGAAGATAAGAGAACAGGTAGGACCCCAAGAAAAGGGAGTGCTACTAAGGCCTATAACTGAGCACACCCCCCCCCCCCTTTGCTACCCAATACCTGAGCACACACACCCCTTGCTGCCCAATTAGACCTGAACACACATCCCCCCTTGTTGCCCTACACTTGAGCACACATGCACCCCTTGCTGCCCAATACTTGAGCACACACCCCCTTGCTGCCCTACACCTGAGCACACACACCCCCCTTCCTGCCCAATACCTGAGCATACACCCCCCTGCTGCCCAATACTTGAGCATGCCCCCCCCTTGCTGCCTAATACCTGAGCACACACAGCCCCCTTCCTGCCCAATACCCGAGCATACACCCCCGCGCCCAATACCCGAGCATACCCCCTTGTCGCCAAATACCTCGAGCACACGCCCGAACTGCCTTTGTTAGTGTCCTATTCTACTTTTCAAATAGACAAAATCCCCCAAATCTCATCAAGGATGCTCTTGGATGGGGGGTTTTAGTAATCCAACTTGGATCTCCTTGTGGAGGGAAGCGACTCTTCGTCTCTCCCTTCTTTGGGCTTTGAAAAAGAAGTTCATTTTCAAGCAACTTGGTTTAATCCTCAATTTCATGAGTTTCTAGTTTCTAAATGGTAAGGTCTTGGTAACCAAAATTTGATTGTTCAGCTAAATGGAGTAGTTATGATGTACTTTAAGCACTGGAATAGAGAAGTGTTTGGAATTTTATTTCCTCTAAAAGAATCTCTCTTTAAGAAATACCAAGAATTGGAACACAAGGAGCCTTTCCCTGATTCTGCAACTAAGCTAACAGAGATTTCCAACAACAGATGCATGTGAATCAAATAGGCAATCACTCAAGAGATGCGCTATAGATCCGAATTTCCCACAAATCTAAAAAACTATGACACACTGCAGTACTGAATCAAATAGAAAATTAATTAGAAATTTGTCCACATAGCAATAATATGGTATTGAAATACTATGAGGATCCTGTAACATCAAAACAATCGTACATTCCAATGAGGATGGGAATAAACATAGGCAATGAAGGAGGAGTTTAGGGATTTGAGAACAGGGGCATGTAGGTTGCTTGTTGGATTAATTGCCTGTAGTCATGAGGAGGCACAGTGACACACTTACATACACAATAACAACTTCCAAGTACAAACTTATCTCATCTTCTTATCAAAGCTCAAAAAGATGTAGAATAATCCAACAACTCCATATACATTACCTGTAAATCCTCCAAGTCCCTAAAGAGAGAAAGAAAAAGAAAAAGAAACAAAAAAAGACCAAAAGATAACCCAACCTTCCCTTTGATCAGTCTTCAAATTTCTTCCTATCTATCTAAATAGTTGAAAATCATTAAGTAGGTCTAGTTGAGGACAGGTAATTTAACATACAATTTTTTGGTGTCTGAACCTCTAGTCCCTTATTGCAATTGTGCAAGTGATATTGTAGAAGTAAGGATCCTTGTATAGAATTGAGTTTTACTCTCCCCCCTCCCTCCTCCCCTCACCCCCACAATCCCTCTTCTTCTTTGGTGTCTATTTCCTCTGTTCTGAGATTGACTAGCTAGAGCTTTTAAGGATGAGTTCTACCCAAGTCCCTAACAATTGTTCCCTTCTCCTCCCACCCCCATGAACTGGCCCTGGTTTGTGGAAAGGATTAGAAGATGTGCCTAAGGGGTGGGGGTGAGTGAGTGTGTGAGTATGTGTAGGGGCAGCAAGGAGTAGGTATGGTTTGTGTGTATTTCTTTATAATGTTGTTACTGCATGGGTTGTTGGCCATGTGGCTACGAGTGTGCTTGGTTTAGATCCATGTGGTCTCAACCATAGCTATCAAAGGGAAGAGAAAAAGTAAAGAAGAAAATGAAAGAAGAAGAGTAGAATGGGAAGAAGAAGTTGAAGGAGACAAAATATAAGAAGTGTTGCAGAAGAGATGGAGACTGGGAGCTGCTACCCTGTTGCAAGGGGCTGGAGGTCAGCTTCCCTCTTTCCTCTCCATGTGTGTTGTGATTCGGTGGTGGTTGGGGTGCTTTGTGGCCCCAGCCATTACCAAGTAAAAGAGAAGACTAAAGAAAAAGAAAAGAAAAGAAAAAACGAAAAAGAAGAAGAGGTAAATGATGATGGTGCTTGTATTTGTGTTTATTTGTTGTCCAAGTGTTTGTGGATATGTGTGTGTGGTTGGGTGTGTATGTGACTGTGTTGTATGTGTGTGTATGTGTGTGTGGGGTGAAGGTGCTTGGTTGAGGTCCATGTGGCCTCAGCCATAGCTATAGAAAGAAAGAAAAGAAAAGAAAAAAGAAAGGAAAATAACAATGACAGTTTTATGGGTTGTGTATGTAGTTGGTGGATTTGCCATGAAAGCAAGGGATTGTGGAATGGCACCTAACCCTTTAAAGTCATCAGGTGTGGTTTGGTTTTCTATCCACTTAAAATCTATGTTCTAGAAACTCTTCAACATATTGTAGAAGGGGGAAATAAAAGTAAAGTTTCAACAGACAATGATAATATTGAAAGAAAAAAGAACAGATTTTGATGGCAATGAGAAGTTGGGTTCTTTGGTATCCATATTATTTATTATTAATTTTTTTTTTTTACATTATATTGTTAATAAATTTTTTTGGCAACTCTAAATTTGTTTTTGGTAACTCTAAATTGGATTCTAAATTGACTCCTCCTATTCCACGCTAGATATCTCCGGTTACCACGCTAGAAATTTTGTTCATGAAGCTTCTCGGCTGATCAATTGTTGGTCTTTTTACTAACAGAAAACAAAAGAGAACCGCCTGAAGAAGAAGAAGCAGAAGGAAGAACAGAATTCAGACCCCAAAAGGCCAAAGAAGCCAGCTACTTCATTCTTTCTTTTCAGGTATTTTAAAAAAATATATATATTTGACAGAGGTCAATTTAATTTTTAAGTATGTATCTTGTTAACTTCAATGAGGTGTTCTTATTTTGTGGCCACAAGCAAAGAAATGAGGAAGGAACTTCGCTGGAAAGACCAGGCATCCTACTCCACTCTTAATACTCTCGATTTTAAAATGGAAGGTATAGTCGGGATAGATGTGATTGGATATGGTTTCTTTCCATGCTTTACATTCTGCATTTTTCATTGATAATGTGGATTGTGTAATACAGGAGCTCAATGAAGCGGATAAATAGCTTTGGAATGTTAAAGCAGTAGAAGCAATGGAGGCTTACAAAAAGGAGATGGAAGAATACAATCAATCTAATGTGATAATAGCTAACAACAACCCTAAACCCTGAACACCCCAAGATTTCTGTTCATGTTCAAGTAGTTCTGTTGAATAGCTGCATAACCCCTCTACTGGTGGGGGCTTATCTTTTATGCTAACCTAAAAATATATTTGTATTCAAAAGGTGGAGGCCAGTGTAATTTTTTTTTTATAAGATGTAATTGCGATTTCAAGAGAATCACTTTTTCCAATTCAAATTTCCTCTAAAAATCTACAGTCCAATGCCTTATTTTGATGTATAAAATAAATTAGGCAGTGAGTGAATTCAACTTTCAAAGTACTGTATTTTGAATTTTAGATGCTTTTACCTAATATTTGAACTTAATGGTGATAGGATAGTTTGTAAATCATCAATAACATGGTTAAATTTTTCGGAGTGAACGAAGAAACTCTGTAGAGAGCAGATAGCTAGCAACTCTGTCTCTTAGCAGAAATATCCAATAAGTTTCATATACTTCTACTACTGCTGTCTGCAAATCCAAAATGAAACAAGCATCGCAGGGCATGTACAAAATATTTATGTTGCTAACCTTCACTAAATACATCTGATAATTGAAAGAGATAAATGATAAGGATATGGGTTTGGATTTGTGACCTGTGCAGGTTCTTTTGTGGTAGATAAAGTCAGTCAAAACACTTAAATTATCAATGGGAAACAGGTAGGTATTTTTTGTTTGAAATATTTAGGTTGAAATCAAGAGGACCATACCAAAGGGAGCCATTAACTCTTAAGGATTTTTGGATGAAGAAGATCTTTATGGGTGGAGTTCGTACAACTGAAATAGAGGTATTTTCCTATTTCAGCATCAGATTAAAAGCTATTCTTAGAGTGAGTGAGATCGAGAGAGCCATACCTTGTAACAATCTTCAAGGCTTTAAACCCAGAAAAAAATGCGCAACAAAATCCTAAAATGGAAACATTGCACACAACCTTAAATAGAGTAGGTGTTTTTCATCTTAAAAAAACCTATTAAATATAACAGTGCTCATTCCTCAAAGTAAGCCAGTAGGAAGGACTTTACCACAATTGAAAGAAGAAGGAAAAAAAAAAAAAAAAGATGGGTTTTACCCCTGAAATGCAAAAGCAGCCCTATCCATCCCATAAGGTCCCCTTGAGATTAGCCATGTGGAAAAGCAATAAAGTGTGCATCTCAGCTTTATATTCCACCATGTATAACACTTCCCACAAGCAATGATAACACTTCAATTTAATCAAGCCTCATTTCGCCACAACCACCGTCTACCACCAATAAATCATAGATCATTAACATGTTTTTGAGAAAGGGCATATCCAGATTTAGAGACATTAGGAGTTCTCAAGGCCAGTCCATTCCCATACAAAGCCATATTCTGTACTACAGTGTAAGCTCTCTAATCAATTCTGAATACCTCATTGACATCTTTGTCTGCCATTCTATTTTAAAGCTCAGATCTTCACCATTGTGCTCCATTCCAGAGTTGCAGCCACTAGCCTTCATTGAACATGATCAGATTAAAATTTGAATGAGTGCTACACTTAATTCCTCAGTAGGATTTGTTTTTGAATCTCTTTCAGGAACTTGCTACTCATTCATCTTAACAACCTTTCCTCTTTGGAGTTTAAAAAAAAAAAAAAAAGGGGGAGCACCCAATGCATGAGGCTCCTCTGTTGGAGTCAGTAATTTGAAATTTGATATTTTGTCATGCTCTAATGTTTCAAATCAATCAGTTTATTCTTTATTTAATAGCCTCTTCATATATACCTTGAAAAAGAATTTCAGGCTCAAAAGTATTGTTAAAATCCAAACCTTGAAAAGGCCTTTCATACCTTAAAACCATCACTATCAGAATCTGTCCCCTCCCTCTCTCCCTCTTTCTTCCATTCTGTACTTCTCTTTGCAACCATAAAACCTTAAATGAACATTCTTTTGTTATAAGGTACTAGGAGGTTTCTCTTTCTTATCATAGACCCATTAGAGCTTCACTAGATTGAAGACTCTTGAGCCATTTACAAGCATTATTCCTGCTTCGTGTGGAGCAAAGTGTTACATGCAAATATGTTTGGTTTAAACAGTACTACGACAAGTAAGCTCTCTCCCTGTGCTATTGGAACTGATGTAAATGTATGTTCGTGGAAGCAAAAGAGAAAACCCAAGTTCTTCTAGGAATTCATAGGCTTCTTAGACTAGATATTTCTGTGGTTTCTTTGGTTTGTGAGTCCTTTCAGGAGGTTGCATCTATGCTAACATAAAAATGAAATATGAACTACAGGCACAATTTTAAGCATCTATTAAATTTAACTTCTGGTGGTCATTTGCTATTCTATACTCTGTACATGCTATGGACATCTTGTTAAACATTTATCTGCAGTTATGTAGAAATACACAAGCTAAGAATTTTTTAACTGACTCTGTTTGCATAAGTAACTAGAAATTTTCAGATTATTGTAATAGAAAGATCCTGTAGTAAACACAAGGAATCCTGGAAGGTTGTGTTTATAGATGAATTCCCATTTACAGACTAGTAGACTGCCATATGAAAACCTCCATGAACATAGATCCAGACCCTGAGTTCGGAGGCACAAATGATTCAGAAGGTTGCACCCAGAGATTCCAAAATCATATTGACAAAGAAATTGTTCCAGATAAAACAAAAACAATCTAACCCTGTTCTTTATTGACGTACTGAAAATGGTTTGTCTCCCTACAAGTGTGACATGAGTACCATTATAGCTCAAATAGACTTTCTTACACTACCTACCCAACCTATGTGAGACTAAATTTCCCTCCTATTCTTGACCATAAAATGCACTCACTGCATTAGAGGCTCATTTCTTATGGCATAATCTCCTTTGATACGGTTGTTGGCATGGTTGTTTGATTCTTGACTGTTGGTTCCATGTAGCTTTAAGAATTTGACTGGACTGATCAACCAATGAACAGGTTCAACCAAACCAAGCAATTTTGTGTAGTCTTGCTGTAGGATTACTTGATTTTATTGGAAAACCAATTGGAACCAGACATTTCAAGGGAATCCTAATTAGAATAGGGCTCAGAATCTACTTGCAAATGCAGGGTAACTTAACAACAACAAAATTTTAATCATATCCTATTTTAGAAAATAATTAGGAAATACTTTATTAGAGCTCAAACATATATAAAAACAAAAGGCAAACAAATCTGAAATGTTTAGATCACAGGAGCTCAGAACCATCCACAACTGAATAGAAACACATATTAAGGTCCCACCATTAATATCCATTCCTTACGTTTCTCTCTTTCTCTCTCTCTCTCTCTCTCTCAAAAACTCAAAAACCAAAAAAGCACCAAGGTCCCATGGAGAGCGGAGAGTGACCCAACAAATATGTGGAGAAAAGCAAGAAAAGAAAAGCTAAGACCCAAATTTACCTTTGATATATATGTTGGGACTTGGCAGCAGCAGGGGACTACTTCTGATGAGGAGGCAACATCATCGTTTATCCATCGCCCATCGGAGACCAACAGGAAAACCAGAAAAAAGGTTTTTTTTTTTATTTTTAAAAAACCTAAAAATCTAAAATGGTTTCTCTCCCTACAAGTGTGACATGAGTACCACCGTAGGCAAATGCTCAAAGGGGAGGAGGCAGACAGTAGAGAAGGGCGTGGGAGAGGGGTTGCAGAGATGGGGGAGGCGATAGTAGAGAAGGGAGTTGGGGCTAGGTAATCAAAGAGGTGTGAGTACGATTGGGGGTTAGCGTTTCACCATGAGAGAGGATCTCGATCTTCTCTGTCGTGCGGGAATGGGGTAGAGATGGTCTGGTAGAGAGGAGAAGAGAGAGAGATGTTTGATGGCGGAATCGGAAAGAAGAAAGCGGGATGCTAGAACCAAAGGTAACCCGCTAAACATTTAAGGCAATATAGCGACGGTATCATTACAACCGTCGTTACGCTGATATTTTCTACAACGGTATTTTTACTACTATCGTTAAATATATATATTTTCCACGACGGTAATAACTATATCATCATTATAAATATTTAATTCACGACGAAATATTATTATTGTCGTTAAAGATTCTATTTTTTGCGATGGAACTTTTTATACTGTCGCTATACATTTCATTTTCCGCGACGGTAATACTGTACTATTGTAAAATACCATTTACCGCTACGGTAATATTTATACTGCCATTATATATTCCATTTTTTGCAACGGTAATATAAAACTGTCGTTATAAATATCTAATCGACGACGCAATATTAGGACTGTCATTAAAATTCATTTTTTGCAACTGGAATTTTATTACCGTCATTTTAAATACATTTTTCACGACGAAAAACTATAATATGTCGCCCAATTATATTTTCCACGACGGTTACTTAAGAACCGTCGTGGAAAATAATATTTTGCTACATTACTTTATTATCCGTCGTTGAAAATCATTTTTGGCTACGGATCATATTTCTTATCGTCGGCAAAAATAGGATTTCTTGTAGTGGCAGTGGTGACAACGGCGATGCACAGCAGAGGAAGAGATGAAGAAGATGAAGCAGCAGAGCGCAGTGTCCTTCACAATACTTCCTCACGGCAGTGGTGACAACGGCGGTGCACAGCAGAGGAAGAGATGAAGAAATGAAGAAGATGATCCTCTCTATGGTGAAAACGACGCTGTTCTCTTTCAAACCTAGGAGAGGAAGAAGAGGAAGAAGAGAAAGAAGAGTAAAGTTAGAAGACGATGGCTTAGGGATTAGCAGAAGGGTCATTTGGACTTTTACCTATCCATGACTTGCTGACATCATCCATTCACTAGTTTTCTCTAACGGGACGAGTGTTCCATCCGTTTTTGGATCCGTATGTAACATTTTTGTTCTCAGGGGGGCTACATGACATGTCTACAAACCTTAGGGGGTCTACTAGAAGTAATAAGGTCATAAGAATTGTGCCCAAAAAAAATTTTACAAGAATGTTTTACAAATTATGCTACGGTTGATTCCAATCAGGTGGTTATTGTGGTTGGTTTGGTGGCTCGATGACCCATTTCCACATTCTAAGTTCGCCGGCTCCATCACCGGTAAAGAAAAGCCCAGGCCCACCAAGCCCACCTAGAGCTATTTGTATTGCACGAACCTCCTTTCTTGAGAATGAGAATATTCTACCCTTTTCACCGAATCTAAAACACATGAAACAAGGAGTTTCAGTAGTTTGCAGGCCACAAAAAAAAACAAACACAACTATAAATTACCGATGGCAAAAGGGAATGGAGGGACGAAGAAGAAAGCATAAAGCAGATGCATCTTCAAACAAAAGAAGATATGCTGAGGATTGTAACACTCACGATGGGAGGTCATAAATGTGAACAGTATTGTCGTTACACAAACACATCAGGACAAGGGTTTCGCTTGTGCATCATGCACTCCACAGAGGGTGAGCACACCCTGTAATGAAAGAAAAACACAACAATAAACATTCTCATTGAACTGCAAAAATATGAATCAGATATCTGATTACCCATATCCATTATTCAGATAACAAATGGTTATATCAACAGATTGAAATACAGATCCACCCTTATCAAACCATTCACAACCCCATGCTTAGGAACCCAGCTTCAATGGTGTACAAAACTTACACTTTTCTAAAACAAACATAAAGGAAAAGATATGTCATAAGTGACGATCTGATAATGAATATATATAATAATCAGTAAAATTACCATCTTTTCTAAAACAACCATAAAGGAAACAACGGAGCAACGGATAGAAAAGAGATCAAAAAGGAAAAAGGAAGTAGGCAAGGAGGCTTGTCGAAGGAATTGGAGCTGGGTTTGCAGAAGCAACACTAAAGGTACTTCCAGTCAGAGACTGCGATGTGACTGCCATTCCGATTCTGTTCGCGTTCTCTGGCAAAATAAATGATAGTTGAGAAAATTTTATGAGTTTTTCTCTATAAGAAAATTATATAATTTTTTTTTAAATAAGGAAACTGTATTAAGATTATGAAAGCTATTGGGGGTAGAGAATTTAGAAAGAGGCACGGAGGAAGGGAGAGAGAGAGAGAGAGAGAGAGGACGCATGAGAGATAATTAAAGAATCTAAAAAATTTTAACGTTTATTTAATACTAAAATGAGAAAGAGAGAGACTGAGATGGGAAAAGAGGATATTTTCTTTTATTCAATGGAAACGCTTTCTCTCCTTCACACCACCTTCCAACTACTTCACGTTCAACATATAGATTATAGAACAACAAAAATATACAATTTATACAGCAATACAATAACAGTTGTTGCGTTTGGGAAATGGAGGAAACTCTCTTTACAGGTTATTGGAAGAGATATTCACCTTGATTAGAAGAAGAAGCTAACAAACCATTAGCCTTCGCATCCAAACTACTTGCATTCCTGATTGTAAACCCAAGACAATGAAAATCCATATTCTACACAAACAGACACAAACACACATAGAGACACAGACACACGCGCATACATGGAGAATATATAACAGCGGAGGGTAGGTTTACACCTCAGCATAGCACATTACAGATGGGGACCAGACTATAGTGCTAAGATGCACCAGGTGCATATGATGTTGCCCATGGGACGGAGTTATTTTTGCCTATGTTTTCATTTTAGAGAGATAGAGAGAGAGAGAGAGTTGATGATGAGACAAATAAGATGAAATTGGGAGTTTCAGATTAAGTTTTACTTACATGGAATTGTTAAAGAACATGCGTCATCTCTTCCCTTCTGTCTTTTCTTCTCATTGCAAACCCTGCACCGATCCATTAGAGAGAGAGAGAGAGAGAAAGAATATTGCACCGATGGCAAGAGGGAAAACGGCTAAGCTCAGCCTTGGTAAGAACTTAGAACCGATTAAACTAGGGAAAAGGAAAGAAAGGCCGTCTCAGAGGGAGAGGCAGTGCAAGAAAAAGAAAATCATGGAATAAGGGCCAAGCATACCTTGTCGCCCTGAGATGGAGTGTTGGGGCACAAGCAGTAGCTCTCGTACTTGGTGTTCTTTGGTTCATCTCCTTATCATCCAACCCCGTCGGAGCAAATACATCTGACTATTGGGTTGTTGTTGAGCGGTAGTGGATAGGATGGATTTGAATAAGTTTGTGTTTGAGACTGATGATGATCAAGATGGGTAGTCTCTTCTTCTTTTACTGCTACAGAAGATGGATCTCCTCCATTGGGTTGTTGTTGAGGCTTTGACCCTTTTGCTTTTGCTTCAGTCGAAAATCTGGTGGAATATTCCGGCAGAGTGAAGACAAAGACAATGGTACGGATCGCTTCCTAATCCTCATCTTTGGCTTAGATCTGATTTGATTTAAAAAGGGCGATAGATAGGGAGAGATTTGCAGAAGAATTTCGGCGATGAACGGAGAGGTGTAGAAACTGTTTTTGAGAGATGAATCGCTTCAGTATTTTGGCTCCGACTGCCATTAAGATTCTGTTCGCATTCTTTATTTACCAAAATTTAAAAAAAAAAAAGATAGATTGAAAAAATTTTAATGTCGAGATTGGGGCAAGGAAGACGGAGGGATGGAGAATATAACTGATAAAGATACGTTTAAAGATACTTGAGAGAGATAGGGAAAACGGAAGTGGGGAAAGAGTGAAAGATAATTAAGGATGTTACCAAAAATAGAAAAAAATAAAAGTAGAATAATACAGAATATAAAATAATACAAAAGAGTACCAAAAATTTTAAGGAAACAAAAAGAAATGACAAGACAAGAAATTATATTTAAATAAAAAAATAATGATAAAATAATCCAGTGAAAAAGTAGTTACTAAAAAAAATATATATATTAAGATACTAAAGGGTACCAGTAATTTTATAAAAAATAAACAAAAAAGAGAAAAAAGGAATGAAGGAATAGTGGTATTTAAATAAAAATGAAGGGTAGTATAGGTAAATGAAAGATTTGCCACAACGTGCTGCCACAACGTGCTTTTATATAATAGTATGATATGATATGATATGATAGTATGATATATATATATATATATATATATATATATATATATATATATATATATATATATATATATATATATATATATATATATATGAGATATATTTCTTAGAGCGATTATGTGTGCACATCAATTTTTTTTTGTAAATATGTCACCGGGCTTGAATCGACCTACTCACACAATTGATGCACCTTGGCGCTTGGGTATAACGAGCAAGATGTGTTACACCCGCACCCCAAATATACCCCTATACCCTGGGCAGTTTAGACATTTACCTAAAGGGCAATGCATAGGTGGCACTGGCCAACACCTGTAACCCCAGACCTAAAATATTATTTAAAGTATCCCCTCGAAGACCTGGAAGTGTGGGCCACAACCCCGTAACTTTCCTTGAAGTTTGGGCCCTAACAGCAGCACCGAAGTCACGAACGGACTCACTCGAACTGAATCCGTTCGAGGATCCACCCGTGCTGTTATCTGCCCTTTTAGTAATTTTTCTGTGGGACTCACATACCTGTGTCCCGGACACCCTAATTGGACCTTTGGACCAAATGGACCCTCACCCTTACCATGAATTGGTTGTGTGGACCATGAAAGTGGGCCTACAAGGCCTAACTTAAGGGAATTAATGGGTTTTAACACCCTAACCTAAAACCAAACAAGCCTTAGTGGACAATTAAGTCCTATGGACTTGGGCCCAACCCCAAACAGACCCTAATTATCTAAATGGACCTAAGGGTCTATGACTTGGACCAAACATGCCCTAAGACCCAAACTAAAACCCATTTAAGCCTAAGGGCTTAACTACATTCCAGGGACCTAAACCAAATACAAGCTAAGGCCCATCTAACTCCTTAAAGGGTAAGAAAACCCCTCCCAAGCAAACCGTGGAGGAGAAGAGACAAGGAAAGGAGGAGAAGGAGGAAGGAAGAAGAAGAAGTAGAAGTAGGAGAGGAATAGGAGGGGAAGGGAAGAGGATGGAAGCCATGCCAAGGTGCCTGGCTGCCCCACATCTCCTCCCCAAGCTGATCGGACCAAAGGGAGAAGAGATGGAGATGATGGTTGGAAAAAGGATCTCACCAAGGTAAGACCTTAAACTTGACTCTTCTCCATTCTCATTTCCATTTTTATGAATTTCTTGAGCTTGGGCTAACCTAGGGTTCCATTTGGGACTCAAAGTGATGCTTGGCCCTAATTGGGAGCTCTAATGGTGCTGACCTAGCTCTAGAAATGGTTCCTATGAGTTGCTTTGTAACCATTGCTGTTGAGTTTTGGTCCTAAGCCATGAAACCCAACCCTTGGACCAATTTGAGACCAAACCCTTGTAGGATCTTGGATCCATGAGGTGAACCTAGGTTCTAGTGACCCTAGGGAGGCTTAGACACCCCCTCCATGACCCTGAAGTGCTAAGGTGCTCCAAGCTTCAAGCTGGAGCAAAAGCCCTTTGAAATCTCGAAAGAAACTGCCAACGGACGCACGATCGGATCCACCAATCGTGGTACCATTCGTCAGTCCACCCAGTATAACCCATGTGTATTGAACCGACCGGATGAAGAAACGAACTCAAGTCTGTTGCATCCGCCCGAGGCCAGTTCTCTTGGGTATGTCTCAGGGATCGACCGGATGCAGGGGCGGACCCAAGAAACAGATCTGCCCGGTGATCTGCCCCCTTTTAGATGTGTCTCAGGTGTCGAACGGATGCACGGTCGGATCCAAGTAAGATGTTCCGTCCGTGGGTCCGCTCGCTCTATTTTTACCTTTTGGCCTTAACGGAGTCAGGGATGGACTCACCTCTGCTGCAACCGTTTGTGAGTCCGCTCGTGCTGTCTTAGTTGAAATCTTATTTTAACCTTAAGGGCCTAGCATGGGACCCTTCTAGGCATGCTTTAATGATTGTTTTTGTATTCCTAGGCTACCCAACTCGATGGATAGCAGGGAGCCCAGGTGAGATTCATGTCAACCACACACGGCGACACCCGTGTTAGGTGAGTGGGTTCTGGGTGATTTTGTTGGGTTTGAATATATATATTTGACAATCTTAAGCATGCTAATATATAATTATAAGCATTGTGCGCATTGCATTATTATCCAAATGTGAACTGTTATGAATGTGATAGTATGCTCACCATTGTATCGGGCTACGGTGCCGGAACCTCAATTTATTTAATTATGGAAATTGGTATATGCCATCCTGATATGTATGTGTTGTGCCATGCTGGTACCCAGGTACTAGATGGAATGGGACGTTGATACACCCAGAATACCTCTCGGGACGATAGGACTTGCATATAGTATATCTGTGGCTAGGATGCTTGTTCCCTTATGCTACGACCCTTACCAACAGGGGTTTATATGTTGGATAGTCTGAGCACCTGTGGTCTGTGGAGGTGAGAGAGACAGGACAGGGGTAGTGATGGCTATCGGGGTCTGCCATTGGGTGGTCATGATGGCTTCTACCGGTGTAGGTCCCCTCGTGATAATTGAGGTTTCACTGGGGCGATAGAATAAGTGACCCTCAGTGTCTCCCGAGTTATCACAGTAGCATACACTTGACCGATAGAATTTATGTGCTAGGTGGAAAATGAATCTAACATTAGCATGCATCATTCTGATATTGAAACTGTTTGTGTGGTGTATGTGCATTCCCCATTGCTCCCTCACTAGCTAATGCAGCTAACCCCGTTGCGCAACCCCTTTTTTTTTAGTTGTTATGTAGGAGGTACTACTTTGATGAGCACCGATGGATGCGAATCAAGTGGAGCAGAAGGTTGGGATTTGGATGTAGATATACACCCAAGGATGGTGCCCTTAGGGTAATTATTTATTATTTTCTCTATTCATTCCATAATCATGTATAAACTATATGTTTATTTATTAGGAGAGATTGAATGGTTACATTATGGAAATTGTACTATGTGTTATCATTAGAGAACCGATGCTCTATAATTTCACATGATTTTAATTTAATTTCGCTTCTTCTAACTCTATAATTGGAACGGTTTATTCCACTTGATACGTTCCTTTCTGTCGTTATAATATGATGACAGGGTGGACTGTGGCTCGGGAGACTGTATCTGTGATCCTAGTAGGTGTTGGGATGATGTGTGATTGTCCCAATCATACCCTTATGTGGCAAAATATCTTACATCGGGATAGGGGCGTGACAAAATGAGCCAATGAGCATTGCTGCTTAGTGACGCCTTAGTCAGAACTAAGATGAGACCTACTGTGGTCGAACATGTGTATAGCCGAATGTGAGATTTCAGACAGAAGCCATGAGGATGATTGTGCTAGAAAGTCAGGTTAGGCACTTGTCCTAGTGATTAAACCCAGATTCGTATAGCACTGTATGTGCTAGTGTCGACCGTGAGTTGGAGTGACTGAATGGATCCCTGCTTTGTCACTGTGCGAGCCACATGGATCATATCTAGTTGGTCCTACTGATACCCTTATTACCTAAGACCATGTCATGAAGAGGATGCTCAATGTCACTACTTTAGCACACTCCTTAGGATCATGGATTATCCGGTCTAGTGGGACTTGTCTGAGAAAGCGGTTAAGAATAGGCAGATTGACTGACATGTAGGGGCTCAAGGAAAATCATTTGATGATACACCTTTGTTTTGTTACTCATTGCCCATGCGATTTGTATTCGATTTTGATAAAGTCATGAGTACATTACATATTTGGGGTTAGCATTGCTCATCATGAGGGATCGAGAGTGCTGAATCTGGTGTAGTTGGATCGTTTGGCGTATTTCGAGATTGTTTGTGAGTAATGTGCTATATTGGTTAAATGAAAGCTTAATATAACACTCCTACCTTGTTCTATCTCATTAGGTCGCACACCACATTTCCTATATGAAGAGATACACGTGTGAGAGAGGATTAGATGAGCGATTGAGTTGCTACGCCCTATGTGAGTGGGAGATGTAACTGGACCAAGGGTGACCTGATCCAGGCATCCACCGAGGGGTTGGCCACGGGTCATAGAACCCACTAGGGTTTGAGTAAGGGTGGGCACTTAGTGTGGCCCACTAATTCTATTCCTTGTGTGAATGGGAATGGGGCTATATATATGAGTACCTCAACAGCCCTAAACCCTAAGTTGAAATATGATATTCTCATTCTCAATCTTGTTTGTTACTCCATCTCTCTATTAGTGTTGTGTTCTTTGAGGGAATCCATCATCTTCCTTATATTTGTGGTGTGGAGTCTCTTGTGGAGAAACCTAACGGGTACCTAGAGATTGAAAAAGATTGATATGGTTCGTGTGGCTCGTAACCTTACCTGCTCGTGATCCTCTTCCACTACATTCGTCACCATATCAGGTAACACCCTAATGGTGTAGTTTAATTTACAATTCAAACGCCATCAAACTATTTTTTTTTTATTTTGGGTACAGATCATCACACCATCAATAATCATCCATTTAGTAAGTAGTAAGGGTGTAAGTTTGGCCCTGTCGGCCCGAGCTCAAACAAGGCCTGGGCTGGATTTTTCAACCCTGAGGGTGGGTTAGGGTTGAAAATTTCAGACCCTGGGTCAAGGTTGGGCTGGGCTAGGGTTGTGGTCTTGGGCTAAGCCTAACCCGGCCCGGCCCTGTGTTAGGTTATGCTTTACAATTTATTGTTTATACTTTACAATTTATTGTTTACATTTTGCAAGTTTTGTTTAGTATCTAATTATCTATTGATTTACCAAAAAAAAAGGCTAATTATCTATTGAATGAAAATATTTACAATTTTAAGATTGGGTTAAGGTTTTTAACCCAAAGAAAAGTCTAAATAGTCAATTGAGTATGAAACAAACCAATACCCAATCACATGTGTCTCATTTCTTTAATGCATTGGACAATGTAAATGGCAAAAAAATAGGGCAAGTCAGAGCCAACCAGGCCCTAGCAAAAATCAGGGTCAATCAGGGCCAACCCATCCCAATCTGGCCCGATCAGGGTCAATCAGGGTCAGGCTAGGCTGAGCCCGGCAGGATTGGGCCTGGGCTGAGATATCTCAGCTCAACCTAGGGCTGGGTTGAGATATCTCAGCCTGACCTAGGGCTGGGTTGGGCTTGGGTTTTAAAAAACCTGGCCCTGTTTCATCCCTAGTAAGTAGTAACTAGTATCCTTGTGAGATACTCTTGTTGATGGTTCTTCGCAGTTCTTACATTGGGAACAAACAAAGAATCCATGGAAGCTCTACCTACGGATCCATTATATATAAAATCTTTCAAGATATCCTCCGATGTTTCCGTCATTGAAGCTCGAAAAATGGTTCTTTTGAAGAACCTGATCTCATTGCATGCCCATGTAATATTCTCTTCTTATAATTCAGATGTGCATCTGCCTCCACTTAGTGAATCCCATCTAGCCAAGCAATTTTTTTTTGTCATCATCTTGAACAAATTGGAACTATTTATACGTTTCAATAGCTAAAGGTGCCCTTAAACAGATACATCAGAACAAGAATTAAAGGCCATTTATCCAAAAAAAGAATGGGTTATTTCCAAATGCCCCCTTGAAAATGGACAAACTTACAGTTGCCTCTCTGAACTTTCACTAATTTCACAAGCACTGCTGCTTTTCAAACTAAATACCACTATAGTCCCTCCTATTAGACGGATCCGTTATGTTATAAAGGATCCCAGTTTTTGAACATCGATAGACCATTCTGCCCCCTTGATAGGGTAAAATGACCAAAATGACCTTACTTGAAAAAAAAAAAAAAAAAACCTGCAACTCATCTTCCCCAAATCGATTAGGGTTTGGGCATTTGGGGAAGATGAGTTCTTGAATCAGAAATCAAGAATGGAAGAAAAAGGAGTATGTGAACTTCTTATTGCCATAGAAGAAGCTCTGAGGCGACTCCATACCCATATGTCTTAAACTCGTGTGCTCTGATGGGTTTGGATAAAGAAGGTACGAAGATACACTGTCAGATTTTAAAATGGGGATATTGTCGTGTTTCTTCCGTTGCCAGTTCGCTTCTGAATTTCTACCTGAAGATAGAATGTTATTGCGATTCTTCTGAGCCCAGTGACAAGGAAGATGTCAGTTTAAATGATACGAGGAAGGTTTTCGATGAGATAGTTCTTAAGCCTATAGAATTGTGGAATAGAATGATCTCTGCTTACATGAAGCTTGACAATGTCGAGTGTGCAGGAAGATTGTTCGATAAAATGCCTGAAAGAGATGTAGTTTCTTGGAATTCAATGGTTACTGGTTATGCCAAAGCTGGGGATGTAGAAAAGGCGAGAGATTTGTTCGATCGGATGCCGGAGAAAAATGTCATATCATGGACTTGTATGGTTGAAGCATATGCTAGCTCTGGAGACCGTGATAAGGCAAAAAGATTATTTCAACAAATGCCTGTCAGAAATGTGATTTCATGGAATTCCATGATCTCAAATTACAATCGGCATGGGAAGTTCAAGGAAGCATGGAATCTCTTTGTCCAGATGCATTTGGGAGGTGTAGATATGGATTGGTTTACCTTTGTCTCTGCCTTCTCTGCTTGCTCTCAGTTTGGGCATTCTTCCATTCTTGATTTTTGATTCAAGAACTCATCTTCCCCAAATGCCCAAACCCTAATCGATTTGGGGAAGATGAGTTGCAGATTTTTTTATTTTTCCAAGTAAGGTCATTTTGGTCATTTTACCCTATCAAGGGGCAGAATGGTCCATCGATGTTCAAAAACTGGGATCCATTATAACATAATGGATCCCTCTAACGAGAGGGACTATAGTGGTACTTAGTTTGGAAAGCAGGGGTGCACGTGAAATTAGTGAAAGTTTAGGGGGGCAACTATAAGTTTGGCTATTTTTAGGGGGGCATTTGGAAATAACCCTTAAAAAAAGATTATAATTCTTATAAACAGTGGAAAACCGATTAAACCAAAATTGTTTATAAATGATTTCGATTTCTACATGTGAAATTGCTTATTAAATGATTCAGATTTAGTTTTACCTAAAAAAACTTGCACCAAACTGAACTGTTTAACAACCTTAGTTGGAGTGGTGTCTTGGAAATGTTGAATTGTATTTAAGAGACCATTCATAATAGTTGATACCTTCTTAAAGCTGGCAAATTTTTGGGCCCGGTTTGAAGTGTTAAGAGTATTGAATCCATTACTGGCAGATGCTACTGCTTGTAATGACTCTTTTGATCAATAGATTTTCTTTCAACCAAAAAAAGAAAAAACCCATTACTGGCCGGTGGCCGCCTGACTTAAACAAGAAGTGAGAGTGAGTGAGACGCTTGAGGGTTGGGTTTTCTGAAGGCAGCTTCGTGGCATGTGCTTCTAATCAGGGAGCTTCGTCTGTCGTGCTTTGCTGTTGATTTCACTTTCTTAGCCCCACTGGGGCAGATGCTTTTTGTGGGTCATGGACATCACCACTCTCCGGACTTAACTCCTCTCAAGTTCCCTATCAGGTCAGGTTCGTAGGTTCCTCTCATAGGGGGTCAGAAATAACGACCTCACCCCCTGCCTGAACATACTGACCGGGTGGGGTGAGGTCGTCATTTCTAACCTCCCTATGAGAGGAACCTACGAACCTGACCGGGTAGGGAACCTGAGAGGAGAAAAATTCCCACTCTCTCCACTTTACCTACTCTCTCGTAAACACGTTTCAAGAAGAGAGAGAGAGAGAGAGAGAGAGAGAGAGATGCGGACGCACCACGCGTTCAAATATGTCTACCGTGGGCCGTGAAGTTGATGTTTAATCCCTAACCGACTACTGCCAATTAAGTTTGGGTCTCGAGTCTAACTGAATATAGAATTATAGATAGGGAAACTAGGGATGGGTTCTCTCGGCTGATAACACCAACACTTGGCATTTGGAAAGAGCTGAAACGGAAGACCATGTTGACCCTTCTACACTGACCATGCATGGGTCAGATCTCAATTAATGCAGGTTGACCCAAAACTGATAGGTTCTGGTGCTTAATTGGGTTTTGTTAAACCATGTCAGGGCTGCAACTGCTATAGGACCCACCAATTGGGGGACGTGAGATAGTTCATTAAATGGGTGAGGTTGGGAGAGGGGAGTACAAGGAGAATGTTTGTTGTTCTACAAACCGTGCTTTTTTGGTATATTTGTGTTGGTTGGTGATAAACCTAAATTCACACCAATCAATCGGAGATCGTCACGTGGCACGATCCAGAAGAGTGGGCCAAGACAGAGTCAGTGAAGCACCATCCACCAACACCCATGGGTGCGGCCACCCTTGGGCGCCAACCCCCTTGGAGGCGTGGACCTCCCTGGGCGCCAACCTCCCAGAACACGTCATCCCCGAGCACGGGTTCCCCGAACACGTCATCCCCGTGCAAGTCTCCCTCGAACACGGCAGTCACCGTCGCCATCAACAAGGCATAGATCGCATCACCAAGGACTCTAGGCCACCGCCTATAGAGTCACGTAGTCTGAACGGACTCATGCACCAGAAACCCCATCTACCATGTAGATGAGGTCTATCCACCAAGGACGCCAAGTCTATCAGGACACTACTTCTTACTGGAAGACAACTACCAAGTCTATCAAGGACACTACGCCTCTCCGGAAGACGACTACTATGTCTACCGTAACACCACGTCTCACGGGAAGACAACCTATCAAGGATAAGCCCTGCTACTCAGGGACTCTATCACCTACGGCAAACACTCTACATCAAGTGGGACTGTCCACACCGCCATACACTACTATAAAAGGCAAGGTACACAACCCCATCAGGGGACATCTTAACTCATATTAAATACTACTATTCATCTATTTGCTCAGAGAGATCTAACTTAGGCATCGGAGAGTCCTAGGCCGGAACCACACCGGTTCTCCTTTATCACCCAAGGTCTTTTGTAGGTTACGACACCCGAAGGACCTCTGAGCGATTTCATGACGCAACAGATTGGCGCCGTCTGTGGGAACAACGCTAGCCATTACACCTACTAGCTTGTTTCCATATCTGATTAACCATGGCACGCAGGAAGACCGCTTCGCCAACAATGCCCCGAGGGAGGGGAACGGATCACCTCCTCCAGAGAGCTCATGTCCCACAGACTATGTCTCTCAGGGGAGGGAGGTCCCAGAGAGCCAGTAGGTTGGGGGAGTCAACCTCAACCCGGAAGCAGCCATTGAAGCACCCGTGGAGTCAGTACCTAATCCTAATGCACCCACCACTGTGGGTCAGATTAACGACCTACAGCATCAGATCCTCGATGACCAACGACTCTTTCGCAAATACCTCAGGCAGAAGGCAGTGATCCACCATCGTAGGCAGGAGCAGAGGTGGGAGCAAAGCCCTAGGAGACCACCTCCCAGGGGTGATAGGTCCGAGAGGTAGACTAGGCAATCGGGAGAACTCTCCCAACATCCAAGGAGAATGGTAAATCTCCCAGCACGGTCGGACCGGGGGAGAACACCATCACACTGATCCATGGTACCTAACCCTAAAGGGTCCATTCGGAGGTCGGTGTTTGATGGCCGACTAGAAAGAAGTCATGTACCAGAGCGAAGCTAGACTTACCGTGAAGGAAGCCCCTCGCGATCAAGACAAGATTCATCACGACGTGACCCATCACCATCTCGCCAATAGTCGAGACAGGAGGGGACTTCCAGGAGAGGACGTGAACAAGCTCGTAGAGAACGACCAGTCAGACGTGAAGGACAAACACGAGATGAAGAGCTAGACAAGAGACTCCGAGAGTTGGACGAAAAGCTGGAAGGGTTGAAGAAGCAAACCAAGGGTGAGACACACTCGATCCCTGGACAACACCCCTTCTCAGAAGAGATCATGTCAGGCTCATTGCCATCCAGGTTCAGGTTACTTACCTTTGAACATTACAGTGGTACCACCAACCCTAATGACTACATCAACTACTTCAATGGCATGATGACACTATATGGTGGATTGGATGTGGTGTCCTATCGAGCATTCCCTGCATCCCTCAAGTGTGTGACGACCTCATGGTTTTCCAGACTATGACCACGGTCGATCGGATCATTTGTAGAGCTATGCGAATAGTTCGTGACCCGCTTCCAGAGTAGCGTCAATCAGAAGAAGACCACGGTCATGTTGCTGAATGTGATCCAAAACCCTGGGGAGTCCCTCAAGGAGTATGTCAGCAGGTTCACCAAGGAATCCTTGGAAGTCAAAGACTTGGATGACCAAACCCAGCATGCAGCCCTAGCAGGGGCATCAGAGACATGGAACTAATTAAGGACTTGGCATGTCATGAGACCAAGACCATGAAAGAGCTCCTGGAATGATGTAACGAGTTCACCAACATGGTCGAGATAGTATAGTCACGGACAAAGGTAATTGAAGGCAAGACCCAAGACAACAAGAGGTCAGCACCAGATAATCGCAAGGAGAATAAAAGATCAAGGACTAAGCGACGACAGGAGAAGGACGATCGCCCATCGAGAAGAAGTGATCGTCGATCAGAGAGAGGTGAGAGGGCAAGAAGCCCAGAGTTCACACCCCTCAACACCACTAGGTCACAGATCCTCATACAAATCTAAGACCGTGACCTAGTCAAATGGCCATGACCCATGCTGGCAGGACCTGAGAAGCTCAACCCTAACAAGTACTGTCTCTTCCATAAGGACTATGGGCATGACACAAAGGAATGCTATCAACTGAAGAGAGAGATAGAAAGCCTTGGGAGAGCAGGGAGCCTAGACAGATATATGAAGGGAAGACGCAGTGGCCGTTCGGGCCAAGGAGATTGAGGTCGAGACTAAGAAAGAGAAGAACCAAGAAGGGAAGAAAGAAGAGCGGATCGAGATAGAGAAAGAGACCGCACTGAAGAGAGAAGAGATGCAGTAGAGCCAAGTGGCACCAAGGGAGCCCCTATCCTCACCATACTTGGAGGTCCGGGGCAAGAGTCAACCAGAAAAGCCAAGGCCCATGCCAGGTTCATGGGAGTAGCAGAGAAGCCAAGCAAGATAGCAAAGACCACGACAGTGATCTCCTTCTCAGATGCAGACTTGGAGGGTGTGAGCTTTCCACATGAGGATGCCCTGGTGGTACAGGTGGAGATAGCCAACCGACCCGTGCATAGGGTACTGATAGACACAGGGCCATCCGTGGATGTACTCTCACTGGAAGCCTACCGTCAGTTCAGATTTGGAGACGATCAACTCAAGCCAGAGCCCACCTACCTCCATGGATTCTCGGGCGCCACCGCCTCCATCAGAGGCACTATAGAGCTACTCGTCACCTTCGGAGAACACCCTCGCCAGGTGACCATCATGGTGAACATCATGGTGGTCAGGTCCGTGGTGTCATTCAATGGCCTCCTAGGGCGACTATCACTGACGGCCCTCAGAGGCATTGTGTCTCCAATCCACCTGAAGATGAAGTTCCCCACCAACAATGGTGTGGGAGAAGTTCGAGGTGATTAGAAGAAGGTCAGAGAATGTTATGCCACCTTTGTGAAGAAGAACCATGGCAACACACGAGGGAGGGCACTATGCATAGAGAACCTGGTCAGTGACCAGAGAGATGAGCTGACAGAGAAGAGAGGAAGACCGGTGGAGGACCTCACCCCCTGGCCACTCAGCAAAGACGACCCTTCCAAGGTCGCACAGATGGGCTCACTACTGAGCAATAAGCAAAAAGAAGAACTGGGACACCTCCTCCAGACTAACATGGATATCTTCGCATGGTCAACTGCAGACATGCCCGACATTCCAAGATCCATAGCAGAGCACAAACTGCATGTAGACCTAACCAGGAAGCCAGTCCAGCAGAAGAGAAGGAATTTTACCCTCGATCGACAGACAACCATCAAAGAAGAGGTTGAGAAATTGAGCAGAGCAGGGTTCATCAGGGAAGAAAAGTTCCCTACCTGGCTTACAAACGTGGTCATGGTACCCAAGCCTAACAGGAAGTGGAGGATGTGCGTCGACTACACTGACTTGAACAAGGCATGCCCCATAGATGAGTACCCACTACCCAGGATCGATCTGCTGATCGACGCTACTGCAGGACATGAGATGCTAAGTTTTATGGACGCCTACTCTGGCTACAACTAGATCCTCATGCATGAGGATGACGAGTCTTACACCGCCTTCCAAACGGACAAGGAGAATTACTGCTATCGTGTTATGCCATTCAGACTGAAGAATGCAAGGGCCACCTACCAGAGGATGGTCAACAAGATGTTCGAGGAACAGATTGGGCACAACATGGAGGTGTACGTGGATGACATGCTTGTGAAAAGCGTCCAAGCCCATCAGCACCTGGCTGACCTAGAAGAGGCATTCGTCGTACTGAGAAGAAACCAGATGAAACTCAACCCTGCGAAGTGCGCCTTCGGAGTAACGTCTAGAAAATTCCTAGGGTTCTTGGTCTCAGTACGAGGAATAGAAGTCAACCCATCCAAGATCAGGGCCATCCAAGAGATGGCACCACCTCGGACAGTCAGGGAAGTACAGAGGTTGAATGGAAGGATCGCCGTCCTATCAAGGTTCGTGTCACGGTCCGAAGATAAATGCCTACCACTCTTTAAGATGCTGAAGAACCTCTGAAGTCCTAAAGACTTTGTATGGACAGAGGAGTTCCAAAAAGTGTTTGAAGAGCTGAAGGCGTACCTCAAAAATCCACCATTGCTTGGGCGCCCAGAGCCCAATGAAGAATTGCAGATCTACTTGGTAGCGACCCCCGTCGCAGTGAGTGCAGTGCTACTATAAGAAGAGGGCAAAATATAGAGGCCCATCTACTATGTGAGTCATGTCTTAATTGATGCAGAGACCAGGTACACAAAAATAGAGAAGGCGAACGTCGATCGAGTCGAGCGCGGACCGAACGAGCTTCAATGACCGCGGATCGAGTGAGCGTCAATGACCACAGACCGAACGAGCGTCAATGACAGCGGATCGAAGGAGCGACAATAACCGCGAATCGAATGAACGTCAATGACCGCAGACCGAACGAGCGTCAATTACCACGGATCGAATGAGCAACAATGATCGCGGATCGAATGAGCGTCAATGACCACAGACCGAATGAGTGTCCAAGGGCGAGGATCAAGATTGAATGGGCGTCACCAGGCATCAATCAAAGGGGCGTTAATGGGCGCGAAACGAATGAGGGCACCATCAATAGGCATCGACTCTTACAAAAAAAAAAAAAGAGAAGAAGAGGGTCAAGAGGCCATGGCCAAGAGACCACGGCCAAAGGCCACAACCTATGGGCATCAACCCCTTAGGCAAGAAAAAATAAATAAATAAATAAAGGAAGAAAAGGACCGTAGGCGACAGGCCATGGACATGGACGAGGTTCAAAGATGAGGTTCAAGGTCCGAGGTCTGAGGTTCGAGGTTCGAGGTTCGAGGTTCAAGGTCCGAGGTTCGAGGTTTGAGGTTTGAGGTCCAAGGTTCGAGGTTCGAGGTTTAGGGAGTTTGGGAAGTTCGAGATGGTTCGAGTATCCAAGGTCGAGAATGCTACTATAGATGCACTGTCTAGGCTAGCCAACGATGAACTCAAGAACCTAGCCAGTGCAGTGTACGTGGAAATATTGCATGAACCAAGATATCAAGAGAAGCTGGTCAATGAGATCGAGGAGGGGTCCAGCTGGATGGACCCTATACTCGACTACCTACAGAACAACGTCTTACTAGAAGATAAGGTCGAGGCAAGGAAGATAAGGATGAGAGCTGCAAAGTACACCGTTCTGGATAGAGTACTATACAAGAGGGGGGCCACAACACCACTGCTTCGGTGCCTAGGACCCAAAGGAGCATAATATGCCTTGGCAGAGGCACACGACGGGATCTGCGGAAGCCACATGGGAGGAAGAACCCTAGCCTACAAGGATCCTCCGTCAGGGACTCTACTAGCCAAGAATGCAAGAGGAAGACATCCAGTATGTCAAAGCCTGCGAGCAATGTCAGTTGTTCGCCCCAGTACCCCATCTACCCGCCACCAAGCTTACATCAATCATCAACCCCATTCCCTTTGCCATGTGGGGGGTGGACATCCTAGGGGACTTCATAGCAGCATCAGGCAACCGCAAGTACTTGGTGGTCGCCATAGACTACTTCACCAAGTGGGTGGAAGCCAAACCACTAGCAAAGATTACAGAGAATGAGATGAAGAAGTTCGTCCGTGACGACATCATCTACAGGTTCGGGGTACCAAAGATCATAGTCTCAGACAATGGGAAGCAGTTCAACAACCCCAAGTTCAGAGCTTTCTGTCAGAGTTATAACATTGATTATCAGCCTGCTTCGGTAGCATACCCACAGGCCAATGGTCAGCTGGAGGTCACAAATAGAACCCTATTGGATGGAATAAAGAAAAGATTAGAAGGAGCCAAAGGGAAGTGGATCAAAAATTGCTAAGCGTTCTATGGGCATACCGTACCACAGTAAGGACACCCACAGGAGAAAGCCCATTCCGCCTGGCGTATGGCACAGAAGCACTGGCACCAGTAGAAGTCCTCGCCATGTCTCACAGAGTACTGCACTTTAAAGAAAGAACATACACAGATGGACTGCGAGCGAACCTAGACTTCCTAGATGAGGTGCATGAGAAAGCACTGCTAAGGAACGTGGCCTATCAGCAGCGAACAGCTAAATACTACAATGCCAGGGTGCGTGAAAGGTTATTCCATCAGGGAAACCTAGTCCTAAGAAGGGCAAGTGCATCACAGCCAAGAAAAGAAGCAAAGCTATCAGCAAACTGGGAAGGACCCTATATAGTTTCCAAGCAGGTACGTCCAGGGACCTACCGCTTGAAAACTCCGGGGGACAAGAAAGTAGACCGTACCTGGAACTCAGAACACCTGAAGAAGTATTACCAGTAGAAGCAGTAGCAGTAGATGACATCACTGTTTCAAGGATAATTTGAAAAAAATTTCATTGGAAGAGTTGGTTTCAAGAATACTCGTCTTCTTCTACCACTCAATTGAATCACTGTCACTGCATCAAGGCGTTGTGCCACCACTGAGGCTTTATGCCTGAGGCCTTATGCCACCACCGAGGCTTTGTGCCTAAGGCATTATGCCATCACTGAGGCTTTATGCCTAAGGCGTTATGCCACCACTGAGGCTTCATGCCTAAGGCATTATGCCACCCCCAAGGCTTCATGCCTAAGGCGTTATGCCACCACTGAGGCTTCAGCATTATGCCACCCCCGAGGCTTCATGCTTAAGGCGTTATGCCACCACTGAGGCTTTATGCCTAAGCCGTTATGCCACCACCGAGGCTTTATGCCTAAGGCGTTATGCCACCACTGAGGCTTTATGCCTAAGGCTTATGCCACCATTGAAGCTTTATGTCTAAGGCGTTATGCCACCACTGAGGCTTTATGCCTAAGACGTTATGCCACCCCCGAGGCTTCATACCTAGGGCGTTATACCACCATTGAGGCTTCATGCCTAAGGCGTTATGCCACCACCGAGGCTTTATGCCTAAGGCGTTATGCCACCATCGAGGCTTTACCCCTAAGGCGTTATGCCACCACTGAGACTCTATGCCTAAGGCGTTATGCCACCGAGGAGTTGTGCCTAAGGCGTTATGCCGCCAAGGCATTATGCCACCAAGGCGTTATGCCACCAAGGTCCATGGACCACCGAGACAATACATCCCTATGGATCGCCAACTATATGGGGTTGTACAAATACGAGAACCATCAAAGCAACAAGGATCAAAGGCATGTCATACCAACATCACCAAAAGAAAAAGTCAAGTACATACAAAAGACAAAAAACAAGCATCACAATCCAAAAGTTCTCATCTAAAAAGTTATCATCCAAAAGTTCAACATCCCAAAAGAGCATCTATAAAATCATGGAGCATCTGATGGAGGAGCAGCCTCTGATCCAGAAGGAGACATCAAATCAGCCTCGGCAAGAGGAACAGCACTCTCCACTGGTGCGACCGTATCCTCCTCTGTCGCCACAGCACCATCCTCAGGAGAGACACGAGCTACTACAGCAGTCTCAGGTAGCAGCGTAGTGACCTCTGGGAACTTTAAGAAGTCATAATCAGGGGTCTTTTCCAGAACGCGAATCGCTGAGTCCGAGGAAGTCAAGATGCTAGCAATATGGGCCAACTTACTCCCAGGGTCGCCAACAGAGGTGGAAGCTCGGGAGGCCTGCCGACTTCTACTAGGAGCAAAATCTCCAGAAGCCTCTTCCCCATCGCTAGCAACGGGGGAAGGCAAGGAAGCAGAAGTATCCACGGGGAAAGATGACCCCAAAGAAGACGCCTCAATAGATCCAACTCCAACCGAAGTCGGATCAAAGTCGCTAGTGGAAGACATGAACAGACAAGGAAGCCAATGGATTACTTACTCAGAACAAAGAGACAATCTCCCAAAACCAAGCAACCAGGAAGAAGAAGACCCGCCTGCAACCATCAATGCAGGGTCAATCAATAAAAATAAAAAAAAATGAATGTAGATACATGAGAAAGCAAGAAAGGAAGAACAGTACTCACCAAGGGCGTCGACCGAAGCTAGGGTAGGCACGGATCACCTACGGGTGCCGATCGAGGCAACGGGCACCAGGCGTGGATGGTCAAGGGCGCGGATCGCCAAGGGCGCAGACCACCCAGTCACGGGCCCAAAATCTTCTACAGGCACGGATCGCCAAGGGGCGGAACACCCAGTCATGGGCCTGAGCACCCAGTCACGGGCGCGAATTGCCAACAGGCGCGGATCGCTGTGCAGGCTCGGATGGCTACAGGGAGCCGATCGAGGCAAAAGACACCAGGAGTGAATCATCACAGGCACGGATCACCAAGGGCACGGACCACCCAGCCACAGGCATGGATTGCCATGGGTGCGGATCTCCGTAGGGCATGGATCACCGTAAGGCACCGATCGAGGCCGCAGGCACCAGGCACGGATCGCTAGCATAGGCGCTGTAAGATACTGATCGAGGCCACGAGCACCAAGCGCGGACCGCCACTAGGCGCTGGTTGAAGTTCAAAAGAGCACGAGCCGCGGGTCAAAACCCAAACAAAGAAGCCACAGCAAAGCACCAAGCCAAGGCAACCAAAGGGTATATGGCACAATAAGCAAAGGGCCCAAGGCACTAAACCAAGCAAAGCACCAAGGGCAAGACAAGTGCCTAAGAGCTAAGCAAAATGCCCCTCCCTGTGACAAATGATCCAACACTTGGGGGGCATGGTCATGGGACACAAAAGCCAAAGATCAAGCCAAAAGGTCAAAGAAGAAAAAGCAAGGGAAGAGAAAAAGTTAGAAAGAGAGAGAGAAGATGGAAAGCAAAAAGTAAAAAGTGAAATAAAGACAAAGACATATATATCTACAAAAAAGAGTGGGGAAAGACAAAAAGATGGGGAAGGAGGGGTTTGAACCTATGACCTCTCCTTCACCAAGTTATTCACAAGCACACCCTCAGAGAAGAAATTATTCGTAGGGAGCCCCCTAGTTGATACAAGGAGATGGAGGATACTCTCTTAAGCACTCCGTTACAAGAGAGTGGGGGCAAATGATGAACCCAAATTCACACCAACCAATCGAAGATTGCCATGTGGCACGACCCAAAAGAGTGGGCCAAGACAGAGTCAGTGAAGCACCATCCACCCACACCCATGGGCACGGCCACCCTTGGGCGCCAACCCCCTTGGGGGCGTGGACCTCCCTGGGCCCCAACCCCCTTGGGGCGCAGACCCCTTCTCCGAACACATCGTCCCAGAGCACAGCTTCCCCAAACACGTCATCCCCGGGCAAGTCTCCCTCGAACACGGCAATCACCGTCGCCATCAACAAGGCACAGATCGCAACACCAAGGACTCTAGGCCACCGCCTATCGAGTCACGTAGTCTGAACGGACTCATGCACCAGAAACCCCATCTACCTCGTAGATGAGGTCTATCCACCAAGGACGCCAAGTCTATCAGGACACTACTTCTTACAAGAAGACAACTACCAAGTCTATCAAGGACACCACGTCTCTCCAAAAGACGACTACCAGGTCTACCGTGACACCACGTCTCACGGGAAGACAACCTATCAAGGATAAGCCCTGCTACTCAGGGACTCTATCACCTACGGCAAACACTCTACATCAACTGGGACTCTCCACACCGCCATACACTACTATAAAAGGCAAGGTACACAACCCCATCAGGGGACATCTTAACTCATATTGAATACTACTATTCATCTATTTGCTCAGAGAGATCTAACTTAGGCATCGGAGAGTCCTAGGCCGGAACCACACCGATTCTCCTTTGTCACCCAGGGTCTTTTGCAGGTTACGACACTCGAAGGACCGCTGAGCAATTTCTTGACGCAACAGTTGGTTATGTAAGAACACAAGAACAAATCGGAAGAGTAGGAGAAGGAGAAGAAGAAGAAGAAGGTACAAATAGAGAGAGAGAGAGAGAGGGTTCGCCACATTGCCCCTTTCCTCCCTGTCACCAGCTCTGTCACTACTCATCAGCATCGTCATATGCAGAGATAGGGAAGAGAGAGGAGAAGGAGAAGAAGAGGGTGCAGGTCCGCAGGATAGATAGAAAAGAAGAAGATTAAAAAAAAGACATTCATTATACGTAGTAAAGTATATTTGACTCTGAATCAGGGTTGAGGCCTCGGGCTAAGCCCGGCTCGACTCTACCCTATCTTCTTCTTCTGCCACCTCATGCATCTCCCTTCCATCCCATAGTCATCAGGGTTGGATTTTTTTAGCCTTGAGTTAGGGTTGGGCCGCATGCATGGATCTTCTTAAGAGAACTCAGGGTGGGGCTGGGGTTTTAGAAGGCCCGGCCCAACCCAACCCTATTGCAACCCTAATTATAATACTAATACACGTGGAAAATAGTACCACCATGAAATATTTACACGTGTCTTATGCTTATTGGGGACTGCAATAAACATTTCTAGCGGCAGTTATAAATAATTGCCACAATATATCTCCATACGGTACTTACAAATAATTGCCACAATATATCTCCATACGGCAGTGATTATTTATAACCGAAGTTATACAACCCATTCTACATAAGAAAATGTTATATATTATTTCAATAAGGCCTCAATCCGTTACCGATAGGATTGTTTGGTCCAGTACCGATTCCTGTTTCTTTGTATCCTCTACAAGTCACAGGAGTGTAATTCGTTCTAATCAAACAAGCTTATAGGGTGATTATCAAGGTGGTTATCGAGGTGGGTTTACTATTTATAATAGAAGCAGTATAAAAGAAATGAATTTCTGATCCTTGTACCTGGGTCCCTCTTTTACTATTTATATGAGAAGCGGTTATCGAGGCGGTTTGCTGACTCCTTATGACAATTGATGTCTTTTCGTGTTCGGATATTCCCATGTGCGTGATAGAGTAAGGGTAATTCTTACCCTGATTCGAGGGAATATGTCCCATAGTAATAAGTTGGCCGATGTAGGTGTTCGACTGTACTGGAGCCATGACGTAACAATTTACCTCAACTGTCCTTTGATTGTGTGCTGACTGGTCCTCCTTTATCTGTAAGAAAGTTGCGAATCTCAATGCTCCTGTCATCATTGGTGGATGATGTCGTTGATTGAGAAGTAGGCGTATATGATTCCCATCTTGTGGTAATGTCCTTTGATGATGTAACACCCTTGACGAGGTTCTCGACATCTCCAGCTGTCAATCGACTTGTATGGTGTCCCTATGCCACATGTCAAGTGGTCATTGGGGTGCTATATATTTTTATGTACATCACCTATATATATTTGTTTCATTGAAATTTCGGATATCTAGAGTATGTAGAATATCAAAAAGGGGGGGAGCCGCAACCGCATTTTCTTTTCCTATCCGGATCCATTCAGACAAGACAACTGAGAGTATAATTGTCTATACTTCTTCTCAAAGTAGCAAGGCAAGGCAAGGCAAGGCACACTCGTGTTTCATCAAAACTAATGTTTAACGTACACAAACTAGCAAGGCCAGGCAAGGCAAGGCATACTCGTGTTTCATCAAAACTAATGTTTAACGTACACAAACTAGCAAGGCCAGGCAAGGCAAGGCAAGGCAAGGCATACTCGTGTTTCATCAAAACTAATGTTTAACGGACACAATAATATGAAGAACGGCCGGCATTACTTTCTGTGTCGTCAAGTTGTTGTTCTATTATTCCACACGGTTCCGTCCTATCTGATCGAACCCAAGCACAGTGCGATGCTTTGCATTGGGTCGGCAGCTTATAACTTGCTTCTTGTGTGGTTTATTAAACCTATGGGTTTTGATATCTTCTATCTTTTTAGACAAAAATAATCTCCTCTCTACGCTAAAGAAGGGAGAATCGTGATCTCATTGGAATATGGGATTGATTGAGGCAAAATCACAAGTCAAAACACCAAAAGAAAAAGAAAGGGTTTCTTTTCCCCCGATAACGCCAAGCGTAAAGAAAGCGTGTTTTCTACAACGTTTTGATTTTCATCTGATTTATGTGTTATAAATTATGGGAAAAAAACTCCGTACTCAAAAATCAATGACCACTATATCACGACAATAGAACAGCCTTTATCATTGCATCAAGAATTGCTGTCACATATGATCAAATAATAACCAATAATTAGCATCTCAAAAGGATGAAGGGTATCTCAAAAAAATTTAATAACCAAGAGTAACTGCATAATGCTAATAAAATAATCTCTAATCTTCCTTTACTGTAGCAAATAATTTTCATTAAGTACCTGTTTGCACCCCAATTTCACAACTTGGGATTCGTTTATACGTGTCATAAGGCCGTATATTGCACGCTACCATCAGAGAGTTACCATTTTAAATTTGATTTAACAAAGTGAAAATGTGAGACCTGTCATGATTATAGATGGTGGGAGGTTACAAATCCCACATGGCCACATGGCATAGGAGATAAGCACTTTGGAGTGAAAGTGGCCCCAATACATGGAAGCAGGTGGAAATGTCGGTTATGGGAGTTACCAAGTGAATATCTTCTATATAAGACAAAGCCAAGCAAAAAGAAGACATCACCCAACGGATCAACAACACACTCTACAACAGAGTCTATCTTTATTTTATCTTTTCCTTTTTTTTTTTTTATCTTTCAGAATGTAATCTTTCATCCTTCTCTATAATTTTTGCTGGAGTTGGGTTCCAGCCACCAATGCTTCATTGGCTTGTGTTTCAAGGGGCATTCATGTAGGTCTTGCTTGGAGAATAACTCCAGCACCCATGTCTTTTGGCTCGTGTTTCAGAAGACAACCACATCATCGAGTTGTGAACTTCATCAGTCCGTGGCTGACAGAGTTGTGAAAGTTTCATCAAAACCGTTTTTGGGAGATGCTTGGAGAACAACTCCAACAATCTTATCTTTTGGCCCGTGTTTCAGAAGGCGACCATTAACATAAGTTGCAAGCTCCATCAATCCATGGCTGGCAGAGTTATGAAGCTTCATCAGATTCGTTTCTGTGAGATTATGCGATTTGGTTGTAGAATAGTGGTAGTGTAAACACCAAGTTGTAAATCTCGTCAATGTCGGATCTCGCAAGTTGTAATGACTCCAATCGGATATTGACTGCAAGTAAGCAATTTGATCTTCAATCTTCTTCCTTTGCTTTGTTCATCGCAATTTGCTTTTACCCAAAAGACCTTAGAGCTACTCAGGCACGGAAGGATCCCCTTCTCGTTCTGGTTGGAAGTTAGAACAGCCTCTTAGAATAGGCCTTTCGCCAGTCAGAACAGGCCATTTCGGCCTGACTTGAAGTTAGAATAGGCCATTTTGTCTTCGAACAGGCTATTTAGTCATTTGGAATAGGCCGTTTCGTCTCGGTCTGAAGTTAGAACGGGCCGTTTCGTCCTGGTCGGAGGCTAAGATAGGCCATTTCCAGTTCCGTTTGGGCCTGCGTCAAAGGCTCTGGCACGCCCGCGTTACCTCCACCACGTGCATTGTGCCCCTGTGTGTAGGTGTTGGATTTTTCACCAACAGTACCAATCTTCTCAAAAAAAAAAAATCAAATCCCATACTAATGTGAACTAAGACTCACCAACCCATCAAATTGTAAATATAGAACCAATGATATTTTTGTAAATAATCCATGCACTCTCGGGTTGAAACTCAATTATTGACCACATCAATGGGAGCACCCAAACAAATATATTAGATAATGCAATCCACATACTTGCATGTGAACTTATGTGGAGGAATTTATATGCATTATCGTTATACTTACATATGGATTTAGTACTACTCTTTAAGGGAAAAAGTTGTGCATAATGTCAGCTCAAAAAATGAAATTGCATACCTCCTCACATATCATTGTTCATGTGAGGAGGTGATAGGTCATAAATACATCTCCCCCCTTTTGTCAGATTCTAAAGTGGGTTTCCTCACTTGCCTGAAACTGCACTTGGGCAGTGTAGGGAACCCTCTCTAACTCTTCGATTACTTGTTGAGAACGAATGTGCAACCACGAGGAAGAACGCAAACAAATAACCACACACAACACAAGGAATTTACCATGGTTCGGTAAGGTTGCCTACATCCACCCAAGAGAACCAAAGATTTTCACTATTTCCTGAAAACTCTCTACACCACTCTCCACCTCACAAAGTGTTCTCCTTTGCTTCTCCCTAGGGTTTCCTACACAGAGAGAAACCCAAAACCTTAATCCCCACATAATTACAATTTTATTCCTATACATGTAATTGATCCAAAACCCATCCCAATTACAAATATAGACCAATTACAATTATGTGAACCCACAGAATGCAGGACACACCCAACCCCAACATTACGTAGTTCTCATAAATTTAGAGGTCATGTGTTACACTTGCACATGAATTTAGTGCACAATATTAGAACGATATCAGTATATCCCAGTTGTGATACTAATACCAATACAGTTCGACCATATGAACTGCAACGAACATTTTACCCAATATTCCATTATTTTTGTTACTATTTTACCCTTAAACATGATAACATTGATCCAGTATCAGCCAAGTATCGGTATCGATGTTGACTGATACACAACCAATCCAATAAAGATCAGATGGGGGTAAATAAAGATTAGCCTTTTTTAAGATTAAGACCAAATGTCTTAAGGACCGGCCACATGATTTTAGGATTTGGAAAGGGACCGACTAAATTGGTTGATTCTGATCCAAATTGGTTGATTTAGATTGTAATTGACTGCAGCTGATCTCGATTCTAGCCGATTCAATCCAATGATTTTAAGATTTTTTTTTAACCATCACTTCCGATTACATGAAACTTGCGGGACACCCTCTGACTCCAAATCCAAAGGCGAGTCTGGGATACGGATCATGATTTAAGGAATCGGTCTTGATATGGCCCTTGTCACACACAAACATGGGTGTCACATTAATTTTGCAATGGTCCCCTCTTATCCATCTTTTAAAGGTGTGGAATTTTTCTCCTCTCAGGTTCCCTGCCCGGTCAGGTTCGTAGGTTCCTCTCATAGGGAGGGCAGAAATGACGACCTCACCCCACCCGGCCAGTGTGTTCGGGCAGGGGGTGAGGTTGTCATTTCTGACCCCTTATGAGAGGAACCTACAAACCTGATCGGGCAGGGAACCTGAGAGGAGTTAAGTCCAAAGGTGTGGGGGGGTGGATTGGGGTAGATTTCGGATAGTTTTTTAATAAATTATCGTAGGTGCGATGAATCTTGATTGGATCTTGGATTGTTATAGCAGGCTGTTTACTGTTTTGATACGTCCTCTCTAACAATTTCTTAATGTTTTTTGTAGGAAACATTTTGACTAGGGGTGTCAATAGGCTGAGTTTGATCGTGAATGTTAAACCCTAGTCCAACTCTAAGTGTCTTAAAGTCTGCCCAAGCCTAGCCTGGCCTTGCCAGGGTTCTGACTAGCCCACCCTACTCTAATTGACCCTGATTGGGCAGGGCCGGACCAAGTTGACCCTGATTGACTCTAAATTGCATGTCATACAAATTATAATTATAATTGCTAAGAGATAAATGATACATAAATTATAATGGTAATTATATTATATTATATAATAATATATATTATTATTAATACAGGCCAGGCTCAGCCCTGGGCTGAAACCGGGCCCAGCTCGGCCCTGCCAAGACTAGGAGAAAAATAAACCAAGCTCACCCTGCAGACTGAAAAACCTGGCCGGGCTAGGGTTTGGGCTAGGGGACACTTCTACTCCAAGATGAAAGTAATTACGATATATCTAGATTAACTAGAACTGTTCCAAATAATTTAGGGGTGTAAATGAATAGCTGAAATCTGTTTCGGTATCTGTGTTCGTATCCATTTAGCACTATCCGAATCTGTTCGAAAGCTAAACGAATGCTAATACGGATAGGTATAACTATCTGAAAAGTTGTATTTACATGTAAACGGATAAAATATCCGATCCATATCGGTGTTCGTATCTATTTAGCACTATTCAAATCTGACCGAAAGCTAATCGAATGCATATGCAGATATAGTACTATCCGAGCCAAATTGGATCCGTTTACATCACTAAATCTAATTGACAAGACCCTTATGCTCAATAAGTTGATGGGATTTGTTTCAGTCAATGGAGAAGAGTAGAAGATGGCAAAAGCCCACTAAAAATAAGCCAACCATTTGATGGGACCTGTAACCGTCCAGACACATCTTCTCTCCAAACCTTGTACCCTTTTGTAGCCTTTGGACATTGGACCCGTGAAAGTGAATGGCCCACCAATTCTTTATTTATTGGGTAATTTACACATACCACCCCTGAGGTTTGACGAAAGGATAATTTTACCCTTCAGTTTTGAAAAATTCTACGTACCCCCCTGAGGTTTGCAAACAGTAACAAATAAGCCCATTCCTTCAGCTCATGACTAACAGTGTTAAAAATAAGAGGTGAATTGACAAAATTACCCTTGCAAAAAAAAAAAAAAAAAATCTGCAACTCATCTTCCTCAAATCGATTGGGGAAGATTATTTTTGCTAATGATCAGCAAAGTATGTATTAAGAAAGAATGAAAATAAAGTTACAAACTACAGCAGGAAGTTTCTGCAATACAAAAGAGACTCAAAAGACCTGATGTCTTTGAGCTTTCAGAAGCCTAACCAAACCTATATAGAGGCCTTCCTAAAGCCTCCCAGTTTATTGCATTGACAATGAAACCCGGGATTGAATTCCATGTCTATGTAGACTTTGATTTTGCAGCCAAGTTTGCAAGGGAGTCAACCGGAGCATTTCTTTCTCTGAAGCAATGAGTGATGTGCCATTGGATAGTGTCAAGAAACTTTTTAGCCATCCACCATTCCTGAGTAAACCTCCAAGGAATTTTTCCTGCGAGAATAGAGAACACCACAGCAGTTGAATCGCTCTCCACCCAAAGATTATTTGCTTCTAGAGACTGAGCTTCTTTGATGCCGATGAAAAAGGCTGCAAATTCAGCCGAGTAATTTGTTCCTACTCCCTGGTAGGATGCAAAAGCTCTGATCACTGCTCCTAGATGGTTACGGATGATACCACCTGCCCCTGTAGAGCCCGAATTGCCAAGAGATGAACCGTCTATGTTGAGCTTCCACCAACCAAGGGGAGGTTGCCTCCATTTTACTTCCACTATTCGCCTGTTTGGAGGATTTGCAATTGTAATTCTCAGGGATCTTGCAAGCACCATTTCATGAACTGATTTGATGTGAATTCCTGAAATATTAGAGCATTCTGAGATAGTCCTAAGGCATATCTTCACCACTTGGGCAGGAGAATTTTTCTTCTTGTCATATCTCCATTTGTTTCTCTCCAATCAAATCTGTTGGCATGTGATTGTTATGAGGATCTTCTAAACGCTAGGCAACAGAACAACTCTAGATTTTCTACGCCACCATGAGAAAAGTAATTCCATTGATGGGAACCCACTCCAAGTTTCATTAAAAAAAGATAGGATCTCTATCCAAATTTGCCTAGAGAAATTGCAGCCCAGATTCACTATTTGAATGACATAAATCGCATCTTGAAACCATAGGGACTGATCGGCGGCTTACTTTATCATCAGTTGGGAGGGCTTTGAGCATCATACGCCATCCAAAGAGAGAGCAACGAGGGTGAAGACCCTGCTACCAAATCGCCCACGACCAAGAAGGAGACGCTGCTTTTGTCCTCTGCTCATTCCAGGCTGAGCTTACTGTAAACTGTCCAGTGTTGGTGTGAGCCCACATGCACACATCACTTCTATTTGTTTGAATTATTCTCAAATTCTAAACTTTTGAAATCACCTCATTGAGAATACGTGACTGAACTTGGGGGAAATTCCACCCATCTACATCTAAAAAATCCAAAACTTTGGCTGTTAAGTGACTTGGAATCTGATGTGGGAGAAATAAATCCTCAATGGACTGGTCCCCAATCCATTTATCATACCAGAAATTTATTTTAGAGCCATCTCCTACCACCCATCTTTCACCTGATGTAACGAAGTCCCAAATTTTACGTAATCCAGGTAAAATTGATGAAGATCCCACCACCTTTTTTAATTTGCCATCTTTGCTTACTAGCCTTCCATGAATGAATCTTCTAGATCTGATTTTGCAGCTCTAATCAGCCAGGCTAATTTTGCAATTTGAGCTAAGTTGACATCTCTCAATCGGCGAATACCCAGCCCTCCTTCACTCTTTGGCTTGCAGAGACTGTCCCAACGAACTGTAATGGCTTTTGCTTCATCTGCTTCTCCTGACCATATGAAGTTGTGAATCCATCGTTCCATGTGCTCTATGGCGGAAGCAGGCCAGAGATAAATAGAAAAGTTATGAATTGGAATGCTACACATGACCGATCTCACTAATTCTACCCTGCCTGCCATTGAAAGAAGACGTCCCTTCCAGACTGAGAGTCTTTTGAAGTGATCCATCAGAGGTGCCACTATCTCTTTTTTAACTCTTCCCTTTAGAAGACCAACCCCTAGGTAACGAGTGGGGAAAGAGCAGATAGGAATTGTAAGAGCTGATTGTAACCGCTGCCTGCGAGTGCTAGAAATTTTTTCCATAAAGGCCTTACTCTTTGAGAGGTTAATTTGTTGACCTGAGTAGTCTCCATAGTCATCTAAGAACTTTAAAACTTTTTTAACCCCCCGCAATTCTGCTCTCATAAAAATAAAGAGATCATCAGCATACAATAGGTGGGAAGGAGTAGGTACCTGGCGAGGACCGGGCAGCGTTTTTAGACACCCCGAGTTGCAAAGTGCAGTGAGCCCTCGACAGAGCACTTCCTCGGCAATGATGAACAGCATTGGAGAAAGAGGATCTCCTTGTTTCAGCCCTCTCTCCATACCAAAGAATCCCATTGGACCTCCATTGATCAACACAGAAATCCTGGAAGATAACATGATCTGGTGTAGCCATGAGATCCAAAGAGCAGAGAACCCAAATTTTTGAAGCACATCGAACAGAAAACTCCACTCCATAGTATCAAAAGCCTTTTGAATGTCAAGCTTAAGACCTAGACCACCACCCCTGCATCTTCTCGACATTATATTTGTTAATTCAGATGCCACTCCAATATTTTCAAAAATAACCTTACCCTGCTGAAAAGCTCCCTGCTCAGGAGAAATAATTTTATGGAGTAGAGTGGGCAGCCGGGTTGCCAATATTTTCGGAATCAACTTAAAAAAGAAATTTCCTACACAAATTGGTCGGAATTGGCCCACTTTAATTACATTGTCGACCTTAGGAACCAGGCTTAGGAAATTATTATTAATCCCTTTAGTGATCACCCCTTCTTTGAAAAAATTTTGGATACCCCTGCAAATATCACTGCTTATTATATTCTAGCATACTCTATAGAAAGTGCCAGGGAACCCATCTGGGCCTGGAGCACTGGAAGGATCAAGATCGAAAATAGCAGCTTTAATCTCTTCACTGGAGGGAATCTTTGCTAGCATTGCATTATCATCCGCTGTGATCAAAGTAGGAATAACTTCGAGCAATTCTGCCTTTTTGGAAGACTTTCCTCTTTTAAAAAAAAAATTCAAAATGGAGACAAAGTGAGTGCCAATTTCATCCGCACTTGAGAGAGTTGAACCATCCTCCTTTATGATTTTACTTATAGTGCTTCTGGCTCTTCTGATTTTGGTGGAGAGATGAAAGTACTTTGTGCATCCATCCCCTAATTTTATCCATTTATCTCTTGATTTTTCACACCATAATTTTTCTTGAAGGATCACTGCAGAATCATACTCCTTGCACGCCTTGGATTCTTTGTCAAAAAGAGCCTCTAAGAAACCTTCAATTTCCATCTGGTTTTGAATTGACTGCAGCTCAGAATGAGTTCTAGCGACCTCATTATCAACCTGCGGAAACAACTCCCTTGCCCAGATTTTCAGGGGACCCTTCAGTCGTTTAAGCTTTGTAACCACAACGTACAGAGGAGAGCCCCTCACTGGAACCTCCCAAGAAGTTTGAATAAACTATTTGAAGCTCTCCTGGTCTACCCAAAACCGCTGGAAACGAAAGGGGACGTTTGGTCGGTGAGTCACCTCTTTACTACAGACCAAAATTGAGCATGATCTGATGATCCTCTGGCCAGAACCTGCTGAGCACTATTAGAATAACGCTGCCACCACACGTCATTACATAAGCTGCGATCTAAGGTGGCACGTACATTCCCTACTCTTCGGTTGTTGGACCATGTAAATCTATTGCCTGTAGTTGGAATGATGGAAAGAGCTGCCAATTCAATCATGGCAGCAAACTCCTCTGCCGAGCCAAGATTGAATCTTCCAAGGCCTCGCTTGTCTTCTACAAATAGGTAGGCATTAAAGTCTCCCAACACTAACCAGGGGCATGTAACTCCTGCTAGAGAGACCAAGTCACACCAAAGATTGCGCCTGATAGCTCTAAAACAGCTGGCATGGACGACTATATTATACTCTTGACTCCCTGGACATCAATCTTTAATGAAATGTGTTGATCCGAATCCATTATCACCTTAGGACGTGGAAGTCCCATCCTCCAAAGAAACCACAAATTTTGCACTCCTGTTTCCCGCTTGTTGGTTATGATCTCTGGAGACATTCCAATGGTAGATAGAAAACCCAACGGACATTTATCGGATTCAATTTTAGGTTCCGCTACACAAAGAAACTCTGGCGAGCAATCTTTTATTACTCCTCTTAAGTGCGCTCTTGCTCGAATATTACCCACTCCCCTGATGTTTCAATATAGACATTTCATGGGAATAAGATTTAGAGCTGGGGCGACGCCTCACGAGCGTCCAAATTGATATCTTCTTGTATAGTCTGATCTTCCAAGTTTATATCAGCCAAGCCATGGCGCCGAGAACCAAATATGATATTGGATTTCAGAATGTGCTTTTCACGAGCTCTCCTGCGCTTACCCACATTGATAAAAGGTGCTTCATCTTCATTATATTCTACACTATTTAGCACTAGTTCTTCATGGACAACTATTGCTAATCGACCACCATCATGACAAGATACTGAAATAGGAGATTCCACTCGCCCAATGGATCTTTCCTTATCTTTTTCCACACCATCTTCCGCCTCACCTTCCACGTCAACTTCCTCCTCACCTTCCTCGTCCGAATCCTCCTCTTCTTCTAACTCAACCACAAGAGAGACGTGTTGAGAATGGAGAGCTGAAGACGTTGGACTCCTTATCACAGAATCAACACACCTTGGAATCTCGGGACTCCCAGGTGGAGTAGAGAGTGAATTGCTAACCCTGGAAACCGAGATTCGAGGAGACTCAAAATTCCCATGCAGCCTGAGAGCTTCTCCTGAAAACTCAAAATTTTGAACTGCCCCTCTTTGAAGAAAAGAGTTTAACCTGTCCACGACATTATCCAGTTGTTGCTGCCCTACCGCCGGCGATTTCTTCCGACGCCATTCCTTCCGAGCTCGAGCTACTCGCCGTGGAGAATCCGCAATATCATCACCATGTTTAGAAACTCCCTCAGGTGGATCAAGAGCTGGACAAGACTCAGGTTTATGGCCAAAACCTCGGCAAGTTGGATACCGCATAGCCAGCTCTTCAAAGACCACCTGTTGTTTGAATACGAACATCTCCGGCGACCCCTCCTGTTCTCGCTCCACAAACACTTCCTCCACCCTGGGAATGGTTTCATTGATATCAACACACACCCTTGCATAATGGCCATGGTGCGATGCCTTGGTGCGCCACTCAATGGCTATTGGCACTGCTTTGGCGATCGATAGAAGTATGGCCTCATGCCAATATTCTTGGGGCAAGTTTGGGAATCGAATCCACGTCAACCTGTGGGAGATGGATTGCTCCTCAACTCTGAATTCCTTTCGCCATTGCTGAAATCGCAAGAGTTGATTGCCTATACGAAAGGGACCTCTTCTCCAAATTGAAATCATATCATCAACATTATCGAAGCGAAAGATGACAAACCCTTTCCCAATCGATCTCAGCGAGACCCCCTCTCGCAGTGGCCAGTTCTGTGAAGCCTCACGTAACTTGGCCATTTTTGTAAACCTAAAGTTTACTCTCCCCATAAGAGAGTATTGCAACTTGTTCAGTTGTTCCACATAAGCCGCTTGGGGGATTTTTATCCTCGTCAGGTTCCCATCCCTTACAGGTGAAGGCAGATTATCAATCGCAGGTAGCTTGGGTTTCACCACCGCAGCATACGATAAAGGTTTCTCTACCTGTCAAGCCTCTGTCTCTGCTGCTGGGAAGCCTAGAAACCTTCCCAAATCCACCACCGAAGGACCTCCTTCTCTTCTTGTCGCATTACCCTCGCTCATCTTCAAAGATCAGAATGGGGAAGATGAGTTGTAGGTTTCAAAACCCTTTCAACCCTTAAGGAATTTAAGGTTTCAAATTGGGAAAAAATCCCAAATCAAAACCCTTTTGCGCCATGATTGTTGTTGTCCTGTCCAGGTTTCAGCCTGTTATCATCAAAACCCAAATAATTATCAATTTTTTTAGACCAAAATTAAATCAGACCTAGCAATGGAAAGGGAGAGAATCACTATACCGCAGAAGTTGTTGTTGTTGCAGAAGTGAAGACATGGCAGGCCGTGATTGGAACTTGGAAGTCTCTGACTTGAGGCCAAGACACGCTTTTAAAAACTATAAAATAAAGATTGAAAGAGTGGCAATGATAATGGCAAATGGCAATTGCAAAGCATATCAATTTGACATGAAAGACTTTGACCTGATGAGCCTTTACACTGTAAGCAGAGATCAACCTAGGAGAAAAGACTTGGCATTTACACTGTAAGCATTTCAATGTTTGTGACCAAAATTAAATCAATTCAATCACCATTATTTTCGATCTTTGATTCTCATAAATGGATTTCAATATTTGGGTCCATTTCATCAGAGATCAGTACTGAGTAGCCAATCCGATTTTCGAAAACATTTGATTTAGTCAATTGATTCTTTCTAGGGTTTTGAGGCTATCACTTTGCCTCTTTGTACTCTGCTTTTAATAATTCCTCAGAAGTCAAAATTGCAGGGTAGTCTTTCTATTTCCCCTAAAACTGCCAGACGAAGAAGAAGTTGTGCACTGGTCGGCAGACTCGATACTCGTTGGTCGGTGGGGAGTGGTGGAGGACTCCATGGCCTTTCTCTCGCCTGGAGTATCTCAGGTGCGCAAAAGGGTTTTGATTTGGGATTTTTTCCCAATTTGAAACCCTAAATTCCTTAAAGGTTGAAAGGGTTTTGAAACCTGCAACTCATCTTCCCCAATCGATTTGGGGAAGATGAGTTGCAGGTTTTTTTTTTTCTCCTTTGTTTGCAGGGGTAATTTGTCAGTTCACCTCTTATTTTTAACACTGTTAGTCATGAACTGACGGAATGGACTTATTTGTTACTGTTTACAAACCTCAGGGGAGTACGCAGAATTTTTCAAAACTGAGGGATAAAATTATCCTTTCGTCAAACCTCAGGGGTGGTATGTATAAATTACCCTTATTTATTTATGAGAGGCCTAAAAAGTAAAAAAGAAAATCTTTTGCCAAAAACGGAACAACACAGTTCTACAATCAATCATATCTTAAGGTCAGATGATCGTACGAACGTGATCACACCATCATGTCAAACGTTCAGCGAATGGAGATGAAGTAGTAAAGAATCATCGACGATGGGTATGGGTTCCAAAAAACGTTAACACTATCTATGTTCGCATCCAATTAGTATTCAAATAAATTAATATATTATTTTGGAAATTGATTTTTTGAATATGGAGATGGATATTACACAAACATAGGAGTGCACGAAAGTACTGCTCTTCCTCCATGAAATCAAAATCGCGTCTATGTTGATATCTTTGAATGTACTCTCATTGGCCTTGCGCTAATGCTGACGCTACATGACCAAATAGTGATCTCTTACGCTTAATGTTTTTTGAAACCCATACCCATCGTCGATGATTCTTTACGACTTCATCTCCATTCGTTGAACGTTTGATATGATGGTGTGATCACGTTCATACGATCATCTTACGCTTGTCAAAACATTGTGCATAAGAACTGGTTTCTCTCCAATGAGCCCACCGCCCAAAGATTGCCCAATGAGGCATATGACGGCTGGGCTGGCTGGCACAAATCCCTAAGAGTGCGCCAAAATGTGTGCCAACTAGCCCGTCAGATGCCTCATTAGGCAGATTCCTTATGGATTTGGTTCCTGTCCAGCCATGGCGGGAGCTGGACTATCCAGCACCCCCTTAAGATGTTGCCACCTGGATTAGAGGACATCCAACGGCCTTAATCTATACTACTCGTTTTAATCCCATTTGGCTCCCATCTTCCTCTCTCACCCGACCAGATTGACGAACCCGACCCGATGAAATCAAATTTTGAAACCAAACCTCAAAACCCACGTTCCTCTTTCATCTTCCCCCTTTCTGGTTTCTCCATTTTCTGGTCTTGAACTCACTCAAACCCTAGGACTCTCAGCTTCATCTTGCCATTTTGAACGGCGAACGGCGACGAACGGCGAACTAGGTAATGTGACTATGGATCTCCCTTCTTCGTCTCTCTCCTTTTTCTCTCTCTCTCTCTCTCTCTCTCTCTCTCTCTCTCTTTCATTTTCGTTCTGAAACCCTAATGAGGGGAATTTCGTTGTTGGTGCAGGGGATTTACTCATCTTATTCAAGGGATTTGAGGACAGTGAGGCTAATCAGGTAACCAGGCTAATCTGGAACCTCGTTGTTGTTCTTTCTAATGGGCACTACAGGCTTTTCTCTCTGAATCTACACCCTTACAGAGTGTCTTTGTTTATTCTTTGTTAATCAAATCTGTCATTAGTTCATTACTGCCCAAATCTCTAGATACTCTTCTTTTTTAGTATGTGAGGTTCTTTACCCACTTTTTCTTCTATTCGATCCTGAGATTAGCCTTCTTTTATTTAATGGGTTCTAGCTCTTGTAATTTTTTTTTTCCTTCTGAATATTATCTACTCTTTTTGTTTTTGACGGAATTTTGTTGTTGTAAATCAGTGTAATAAGCTGTTGTTGTTTCCCTTCAGAATGTTTATAGTAAAACCATTCTGTCCCACTTCTGTTATTTATCTAGTATTTTTGGGTACTTTCCACCAGAAATTGGGATGTTTTGGCTATGATTACCCCATTATCTGATAATGATTCATAATTCACTATTATGAAGTCTGTATGCACTTGGTGTTCCTAGATGAATTCAAGCTAACAATTAACTTTTCCTTTCCTAGGTGAGTCTTTAGCTCAAAAAGAAAGAGCACCTGGGTTTGTTCACAGGAGATGATGGTTCGAGTCCATCAAGATTCATGTATTCATCAGTAAGTTGTATTTCTTTGCAAAAGCAATAACCCTCGTGCATGACCATAGTTTTGTCCACACTATTGAATCTTTTTAAGTCATCAGGAAAAAAAAAAGGTCCTTTGCTTGACAGGCATTATGCATTTGTAGTGGTTGTCTGGGCCACTGTGGAGACAGGTCCAGATTCAAATATTGTTGGGTTTGAGTAAATCCAATTTAAATATGTCTAACTATAGCCTCACATGGGAGGGGTGGTTTGGAGTGACAAATACAGGAATATATTGCTTAATGATTTAGATAATATCTTTGGGATAGTGATAAGACTCCTGTAACAAAGCCATATTTGCTTACTAGCTTACTTGAACAGAATTTCTTTTTAAAGAAATGGAGTGGTTAATTCCACGAAAGAAGTCTTTTTCCCAAGATCAGCCCTGGCAGGTCCAGCTCGTAATAACAAAAGAAATAAAGTAACAAGAACAAAGAAAAACATTTGGTAAAAATATATATAGTTAATATACAATTAGAGGACCATCAATGATGATTATACAAGGACTCAGTGTAATCTTTGACAAGCATAAAGAGGAATCATGGTGAATCTAGTCTAATGTTTGATCAGCTAATTGGTCAAAAGCCAAGAAGGAGACTGTTTAGGGGGGGGGGGGGGGAATCTACCTTTTCCTCCCTTATGAGAATTATCTATTGAATATTTGTGGTCTTATAGATTCCTTACACAAAGATCTCATTGGAACATTATTACAGAATTAAGGAAAATAAATTCGTCTTCCCTCTTCTGCCAGAGATGAAGGTGAAGGGAGTTGATTTTCTTTTTGTTATAGATTAATGGGGCTCAAACAGGGTAAGTTGCACTGATCTGGGATCAATCAGTTCTTCAGGTGACCGTATAACAATGTGGAATGCAGATTGGGCTTTCATGGTAACAATGGATTACCACAACAGTAGAGAAGGTTCTGAATGAGTATTCATGAATTTATATTACTAAAATGAAGAGGCAGATAGAGAGGAATTATGGACAGAGCCTGGAAAATTTTGAACTTAGGAGAGGAGGAGCTTGGGTAGTGGGGGAATTCTAACATGATGAAGTGTTTTGAAGGGAAATAAACAAGAACCAAAGGTAAACCAATAAAGAAGTACCTCACCAACCGATGCTCCTAAGTTCTCAATTGGAATTTGGTGTGGGGCCTTTATTTAGGAGTTTATTTAAGAGAATTGAAGAGTCAGTTGAGCTATTCAAGAAGCTACAGCTACAAAGAAGATAAAAAGCTATAGAAAATAATGGCAAAAAAGGGATTTTCACTGTTTAATCTAACCATGAACACTTAGTGAATGGCTGGAACCTGATCTTTATGTAGTGCATATATGGGGATAGCCTTGTCCCTCCACCATGTTCTGTGGTTTTGGGTGCAGGAGTTTGTTGAGGAGTTGGATCCATTTGACCCGGGAAACTTTGAAGTTAGGATACAAGGAACTGTGTCTAAAAATGGCTCAGTACAGGGATGCAGCTAAATTATCTCTGGAAGGGTTCAAAGTGGTATTAATGTGTCACTAACTCCTCCTTTACAGCCATATCTGAGTGTCCTGCTGGTTCATGCCAAACAACTATCCCATATCCATATCCATATCCATGCCATGTTGTGGCTACTCCAAGTGTACATGAAGTGCCCGAGTAAGAGAGGTCCTTGAAGGGTGAACTTTTTTGCTTGGGTAGTGACCTTTGATTGAAGTTCCTCACTAGTCACTATAAGGGAAGAGGTTTGATGCTGAAAAACAATGGTACCTAAGGTGAGGAGGAGAAGAGTGGGTGAACCACCTTTTCTTACCATGTAGATGGCCAGGACCATATTTGCAGTAAAACATGACAGAGGTAAACAAAACAAAGAAAATTGCTGAGATACATCTATAGCTATAGAACCTCCATAGAAAAACAAATTCAAGGCATAGCAACTTTACGGATAACTTGCAACTACACTTTAGTGTTCAGCCTTCAATGCATCCTCTATTGCAGTATCACATAAAGGTAAATATAAACAATATTGTGTCTCCTCGTAAAGAAATTAGGAGCCTTGGTGGAGTCGAACCACCATCTACTGGGCATAACCCTAGCTGCTCTTCCGTTTTGAGCTAAAGACTCACCTACCTCCATAAATCATGTTAGTTTAATCTAATATTCTGAAGAAGGGTTACCCATGTTCATTAAGATGGTAAAGAAGGGTTACCCATGTTCTGAACTCAAAAATGGAACAATAATTGATGGGCTCTGCAAAGCTGGAAACATTGGAAGGGCCCTTAGCTTGCTCAAGGAAATGGAAGAGAAGGGCAGATGTAAGCCAAAACCTATTTCAGTAACAAGATAAATCTCCCAGAAATGTAACACAAAATGGGTGGTAACAATAAAATGTGTCTTTTTATATATAGAGAAATCTCTACAAAAAACCTAATGCATTAACGAGATAAATCTCCCAGAACCTCCGAGAAAACTGGTGATGAAGGTCTCTAAATGGGATTTGGAAATTCACTTTGAAAGCTTTAAATAGAACAATCAAGCAGGGGTGGGCATTTCCTGGATCTGTGTTGGTGTGCGTCACAAAGAGAGAGCGGAAATCATCAAGAATCTACAAATAAATAAAACAATAACTACAGATTTACTTCACCAGATCTCGAAAGGAAGACTGTGTAATCATAAAGATGTGAACCAAAAGCAGAGACGAGATGAAGAGAGAACAAAAGTAATAAATAAATCAGGAGATCTCTAACAAGAATGTCGAAAGAGATACTGAAACGCAGGCTAAGAATAGGAAAACTAATAAAAAAGGATAAAGAAAAAAAAACTTACTGAGTTTTTGTCCTCGTCCGCGAAACAAAGCAAGTGAGAGAACAAGCCATGTTTTTAACCTGCTTCAAAACCGGGGCACTTGCAAAGTCCTTTTGACACGAGGATAGATCCACTTCAGAAATTTGGTCCACAAGATAATGCTTCCGTAGCAAATGTCTCACAGCTTTCTGTTTGAGATGACATTTCTGTTTATTGTTCTTTTGCCTTTTAACAATCATCTCGGTTGGTTCAAGGAGTTTACTTGCAGAGATTGAGAATTGACCCAATGGAGATGAATTTGTTCTGTTTGCCCTGGAACGAGGCTGGGGGTGAGGTGGAGGAATGAGGACAGAATGGACTCTATCAAAACATTCCTGTGCAGACTTTCCTGTAACCTGGAAAACAGATCTCAGATTATTCCATAGGTGCGCACAGTTTGCTCTGAAATGCATAACTGACATTGAATGCATAACCAACAACGAAGTTCCAGGTTAGCCTGGTTACCTGATTAGCCTCATCGTCCTCAAATCCGCTGAATAAGATGAGTAAATTCCCTGTACCAACAACGAAATTCCCCTCATTAGGGTTTCAGAACGAAAATGAAAGAGAGAGAGAGAAGAAGAGGGGAGACCCAGAGTCACATTACCTGCTGCTCCGTTCGACGTTCGCCGTTCGCCGTTCAAAATGGCAAGATGGAGCTGAGATTCCCAGGGTTTGAGCGAGTTCAAAAGCAGAAAATGGAGAAACCATAAATGGGGGAAGATGAAAGAGGAACGTGGAAGGTTTGGTTTCAAAATTTGATTCCATCGGGTCGGGTTCGTCAATCTGGTCGGGTGAAAGAGGAAGATGGGAGCCAAATGGGATTAAAACGAGTAGTATAGATTAAGGCCGTTGGATGTCCTCTAGTCTAGGTGGCAACATCTTAAGGGGGTGCTGGACGGTCCTGCTCCCGACACGGCTGGACAGGAGCCAAATCCGATTCCTTATAGGAAAGGAGCACGCCGTTGTTGTTTATAAATGACAATAAAACCAGTATTGGTCTTTGTCAACCAAAAAAGTTAACTCATGGTTTTAATGCATTGTATCAGAATGGGTATGGGTCAATTTAAAAACCAATACAGTATGAGATCGGTATCAACATGGATCAGCTGTATCGAAAATGGTTCATTGATATGGCATAATATTGATATCGGTCATTTACAAAACCAATACGTATCATCTCTTACAATATCGATACCTCAAACCATGCAGAGAGAGAGAGAGAGAAAGGGTGTGGTCTACTATGATAAGGGTACAGCTGTAATTTTACTATTATCTGCGGCAATGCTCAACAAATAACGGAGCCCACAGTGCCATGCCATCTGCATTCTGCAATATTTGCAGCGTGTGCAGTAATGCTGCCATTGCCATTTCGTACTCCTCTCGCTTTCACTTAACCTTCAAATATTTATTTTATTTTGAGGTTTCCTTTTGGGAAAAGAAAATTTTTTTTTTTTTCGATAAATCCTTTTGGAAAGAGAAAGCTTTGCGTTGACGGACCCCGAGAACAGAAAACATTACCAAGGAAGAAGAAAACGGACTTCACAAACGCAATCGCAACCATCCTTTCCACCAAACAGTTACTTCAAGTTCCTGTAGGTCATCGGAAAGGAATCTAAATCTATTGATCAAATTTCATCATTTAATATATATATATATATATATATATATATATACATATATTGCGATTGACCGTCTTTTTCTTTGAAAGGGTAAAGACAAACCTTGTATTTATATTTTTTTTTAAGAAAAAGATCTTTGTTCGGGAATGTGACCTATCCCAGCACTTCCATGAGTCTATATATCTCTCCTCCCCCATATAGAATGACACATTTGCCCTTTTGTTTTAAGAAGGAGAGAGATAGACTCATGAGAATACACTCCCACACAGAAAACTGTTTCCTTTTTCTTTTTTTTTTGGATTATTTACATTTAACACCAGAATTAAGAACATCCAAGACCCAACCATTCCCCGTGCTTTGCTGAGCTGAGCTGTTTATCTCTTTCTGAATTCTGACCTCTACAAATTACAATCGCCCGCCCTACTCACTCTTTAATGGCAGTCAATTCGGACATAAAATTACGTCCTCTGCCACGACCACAGACACCACCTACCCTCGTTCTTCTCCTCCTCTCCACCCCCAAAACCAACTCCTGATCACCTCCTGAACTCGACTGATCCGGCTTCACCGCTCGCTTCCCTGAAAACATCACCGGAACCACCCCGTTCCGGCTACACTTACCGCTACTCCTACTAAGAGCCAAACTAGCCTTAACCGCCAATGCGGCCATCTCCTCAGCCTGAAGAGGATATTTCAACCTACTCAGTGGTAACACAAAATAGAGCTGACCCGGCTGCAGCAACTCCTCTTCATTGATTGCCGATACAAAGTCATCGAAATCCATGTCGTCGGAGTTACAGATAAAACACGTTGGATTCTTCTGTAACACTTGCGATACTTTAACTGGATAAGGGAACTCCTGTAGTTGTCCATCTTGAAGGATTAAATTGGCAGTCGCCACTGAGGTAGCCTCACAAGAACTGCAAATTCCCATTTCTTCTTTCTTTCGGATTGAGAAGAAAAGGTTAAGAGACGACCAATGAGATGAGATAAGATGAGATAAGATGACATCCGGGTGGGGATGTGGTGGTGCTATTGCTTTTATATATAAAAGGAAGGGAGGGAGGGAGGGAGGGTGGGAGGGCTAAGGGAAAACGATCTTGCAATCACATTATTTATTTTCTACATATGATTTTGTCGTTTGTTAGAGGCTATAAGTTTCTTTCTTTATCTTTTAATTAATTTTTGGAAAAGCGATAGATAGAGCAGGGGAGCTTGCCAACCTGTAATTCGTTGATGACAGGTTGTATGAGCACTATCTATAACCATAGTTCCCTCGGAAACAGCTCAGGTTTCGAGGAGGAAATGATGGACATTGGAACTATTTTTTTACCCACTCAGATCCAACAGTCACCGCTATAAGCCTATCAACATCTTCAAGATGACCGGACGATATACAGAGCCAAAAAACGTGCGCTTTTGCATCACCAGATCAAATACCGTTGATAATTCACTTCAATTAGAGAAAGGGAACGGTATCTGGTCACGTGTGGTGCGCAGCCTCTGTCTCTATGGGTGTAAATCGGTCTCAAATCGAGTATTTGATTTTCTAAGCAGTGGCAATTGGATCCAGATAGTCCCGAGTAAGTTTTAGAATTGAATATTCTAAGCAAAACTAGTTAGTTCGGTTCAGATCTGGTTACAATTTAGTTATTGTATTAAGTTCGATCTTATCTAATTACTTTATCTGGCTCTTATCTAGATACATTTGTATCTCATGAATCATTATTTTTTACAAAACAATGATACTACAACAACAGCAGTACATCATACAATGATTGCTATGGCTCCTATAGACTAGAGACCACCCTACACGTAAGTGGAGAAATGAATATTCATTATGGAATATCATCTCCAAAGTACAATCTTGGTCAAACAACCCTGGTTTTGCCAAATCATCTCCCACCATATTTTTCGCTCTTGGTTTCCATTGAAATTGAAACTGTAGTTTCAGAGTAGCAGACAAGAAGTTCCTAGAATCGTATTCGTAGGGTTTTAAGCCTTGAGGCAGTACAAAACTAAAAGTTAAAAGCTATTAGGGTTTTTAAGAGGCGGATAATTCAGTTTAGATTCGAGTAGATCTATCAATTTAGTGGCTATATTTAGGGATGTAAACGGATCGGATTTGGATCGGATACGGATCGGATGTGATCGGAGCCGGATATTCCCTGGCCGAATACGGATACCTCTAAATGGATTCGGATGCGGATCGGATTTGGATTTTCGACCATCCGTTTACATATCTGCCTTGTGTAACCCGGACCTTCCTCCCCCTAGCGGATACAATTCTCTCTCAATCCATATCTCTTAGATCATGATTCTCTTTTCATCATATTCTAGAACTTGTTTAATCTTCAAAAACCCTAAAAATCATTATTTACTTAATTTTTTATTATTAAGTATTCGGATTTTTTTTCGGACGGATTTTAATCGGAGTATTCGGATTATTTTCCGGATATCTTTAAACGAATACGGATGCCCCTAAACGAATACGGATGCGAATTCGGATTCGGATTTCGGTTATCCATTTACATCCCTAGCTATATTTGGATCCGGACTAAACCGAATTATAAACATATATTTCAAATCTAGAACTTTATCAGATTATATTCGGTTCGGATCCGGATTATGACCGCCACACCTTTAGGAATTTTCGCTTTTTTATAAAAGCGTGGCAATCATTTCGATTGAGAATGGATCATCTATGCATATGTGCCGATGAACGTACATGTGAGCATGGAAAAAAAACTCGGGTTTCGACCTGGCCAAAAACCGAGTTTTTAAACCCGAGTTTTGGTCGAAACCAGGGATTTTTCCCATTGATGGGAAAACCATGGTTTCGACCTCCAAAACAGTTTTTTTAGGTCTGATTTTTTGAAAGTAACCTAATTTTGATATTTTAAACACAATCCAAGCTTCAATTTCACCGAAACATCACTCAAAATAGTACTTGTGATTATTGACTGAAGTTTACTAATGTATGCGCTCTTCTTTGATTCCAATCCCCCCCCCTCTCTCTCTCTTAAGGCAAGAATCTTTTCAACAGCATTTACTTACAGATCAAATCAATGGCACGGATTAAAAAGAGAAAACCTTAGTAGATGAGTTTTTCTCTACTCTAAATGCACGCCATTTAAATGTTTTCCTGCCTCTAATGAAGTAATGGATGGTGGAGGGCAATGGAAATTAACAAGATGGTATCTATCATTCTATCTCGTCTCGGTCTCATATTCTCATCCTCATCCACATGAGGATTTGGATACTGTAACTGCATTTTCGTTTGTTCATTGTCTTTACGATTCACAATCCAAGTTTCAATTTCACCAAAATACTATTAACTTCTTCAAGAGATGATGAAATTGGAGAAGAAGATGCAAAAATAAACTTAATGTAACAAAATTATGGAGAAATTGCAGTCAAAATGAAAAAATCATCAGCAAGAATAGACCATTGAGGCGAAACTAGCAAACCTTCCTCTCCTCTGTCGAGTTTTGAAGTAAAATGAAGTTATAAAGGTTTTGCACATTCAAAAGGTAAATTAATGGCCTTGGTTTTGACCGATTCGACCAGATTTCGATGAAACCTGACCGAAACGGTCGAAACAGGGTCGAATTAATGGATTTTTTAAAGTATATCTCTAACTTGTCTCGAAACCTATCGAAATCGAGTTATCTCAAAGGTTTCGATCGAATTTTGATTCTATGCATGTGAGAAGGAATATTACTCCCAGATCATTATCCGCTGTTATAACTGCAGTGTTGATGTACTCATCGTGCGGCGTTGCAAGTGCCATGTGTGCACAACAGGCCCCACATGGCACACATGACACCTGTAGCATCACATGACGAGTACAACAATGCTTCAGTTACAGCAACGGATAAAAATCTTACTCCTCCCTTTATAAATGGTAAAAATGAGATAGATGATTACCTCTCATACGTACGTGTAAGAAAACATCCTCATTGCGATTAAAGAGGACCAGCACCCACTAATTTAAAAATCAAATAGCACACATGGTTTAATATAGAGCCGATAGAGATCCTTAAAAAAATGTGAGAAGTAACATGAAAGGCCAAAGGGACTGTATTATGGGATTCACGTGGACCCACACCCTCCTTTCATTACGAGGAAGCTTCAACCTTTCGTGCCGTGGTGGTGTGGGTGTGGGGGACTGGGCCAGTGGAGAGTAAAAGGCCTGAAAAATGTCATAAAGCGCCCGAGTCCCCAAATCCATGAAGGTTCGTTCTTGAGAGGGACCAAAAATGTAATCTATCTATTTTTATCTTATGCTTCTCAGTGTACTGTAATGGTTGAACATGGAGAGTGTCTGGAAAATCTAAGGGGGTCATATCACAGATAATAATCGTCAGATTGGAATAAGTATTATATGGAATGTTGAGGGATCACCTATTTACTCTGTATGTAAAGCCTGAAGCAATTTCTGAGAAGAGTTGCAAAGACGTCATAAAAAGCAAAACCCCCAGTGAGTGGCAAGAATTTTGGGCTGGTTCATCGAACTGGGTGACACGTGTTATTTCTGGGAGAGAAAGGTGGAAGACGTGGCATGTAAACGGGTGTCTTTAGTTTTGGTGTTAGTTTTAGTGTTGCGCATGAATGGATACACGTGGAGAGAATTCGCAAATGATATGTAGAATATAGAGGGAGCAGAGAGCAAACCACGTCGCGTACCCACACTATTTCTTTTTTTGTGATAATCCAAACTGAATTTTTTTTTTGATAAGAAGATTTTATTATCGGGGGGAACAATGGTCCAATAAAGTCAGTATACAACAGAAGGGAAATACCTGAGGGGGAGAAAAAATCCAAAATAAAGAATGTTAGGAAGACGCAGCAAGTGAAGCCATAGAGTCTGCCACACCATTAGCCTCCCTCAAAGAATGAGAGAACCTAATATCATCAAACAACGAGACCAAATTGAAGCAATCGTTAATAATCATCCCAATTCTCCAAGGAGTAGCATTTGTTTGACCACTTAGAAGATGCATCACAAGAAGATTATCAATTTCACCGATCCTGTTTTAAGTTATACTATAAAATATATATTAATATAATATATATATATTATAAACTTTAAACAGTCATTCATATTTTATTATATAATATATTATATATAAAGACAATAAATGATATAATACATTTTATTACAGTGTTATTTTACATAAAATTGATAATTTTCTCTCTGGTCCATTCTAGCCCATGTATTTCCTTACTCCTCCCCATAATCAGGGCCAATCAAGATTAACCCAGTCCGACCCTGAGGGTGGGTTACGGTTAGATTTTTCTGATTCTGAGTCAAGATTGGTCGGGTCTGGGCCCAGCTAAGGGGACTTAGGGTTGGGCTAGGACTCTATAAAGCCCGGCCCAACTTGACCCTGTTGTAGCCCTAGTGTAAGCATGCGCGTGCAAAATGATTTCACAGAGTGTTCATATATGAAAACTTTTTCTCAATATTATAATATGGGAGAATGTTTTCTGTACCGGGGCGTAGGGGGCTTCGCCCAGACGCATGGGAATAGGTGCAATGACCACCCTACCCCCTAAATGACAAAAGAGAACAAAATAGATAAAAGAGGGTGAACAGAGTGCGAGTGTTATTTTGCTATGGAAAAAAAAAACGTACTACCCACCACAAGTTTTAAAACCAATTCCATTTTTTTTTAAGGCAATATGCTTAAATAAGTGTAAACCAATTCCTTGTTTTCTTCCCTCCCTGTGACTTGAGAGAAGCAGAAACCAAAAGCACAAAAGCCACTCTAGCAATTGCCATTGCCGGATAAGACAAACAAGAATGTTGGACAGAAATGGCGGATTGTGGCTCTATGCAGAGCATGATAAGCCCAAATGGAGTCCGGCGGTGCTCTAATTGCAATCTCTCTCGCTCTCTTTCAATTTGAACTATCAAACTATAGTTGTTGTGATAGACCAAGCCCTTCTACTGTTTTAAACCTTAGCCAATTATTGCTGCATTTGTGGGTCTGTCTTTGGCCTTTCCTTTTCTTTGTTTGGTTGTGATTTGTGTGATTAGAAGGTAGATTGTGATCTCTAGGCATTAATAATTGAGGAAAGCAGAACCCCTTTATCTGCTTATCTTCTTAACCTAAGAAGCATTATTATTGCATTCTTATAGCCATAGAGGCCTTTGTAGCTACCTCTATCTCCCCTCGTGGGTGAGCTGGTCATCATCACAACAAACAGTACCAACACTAGTCCAATTCTGCATAGATTACTAATACCCAATTTTTTTTTAGGCATGAAAGGTCATCTTGACTTGGATCCGTTGTTGGCATCATGCAAAGAAAATTCGATCGAAACCTGTCGAAATCATCGAGATATTTTGGTTTTATAGGTTTTCGAGACGAGGTGGAGAGGTATTTTAAAAATTATATGGTTTTGACTCGGTATCATCAGTTTCGACCATATTTCGACCATGTTTCGATCAAAACATGATTGAACCACCTTGAACCAGGCCTATGTAATACCTCATCTCGATCGAGAAAGGCATATCTCGACTTGATTTCGATAGAAACCCCTCTAACCAAGGTTTTCCCATAAATGGAAAAAATACTAGGTATCGACCAAATCTCGGTTTCAGATAGGTTGAAACTTGGTCGATACCCGAATTCTTGATCCTTGCAAGTAACAAATACATACAAGTCTTTGGAACGAGACACAAATTATCAAAGACAAAAAATAGATACAGTATCAATGTAAAACAAGTCGTTTCAATTCAGAAATAAACTGAAGATACAATCAACCGTTTATTAATAGGACCATACCTAGCTTATGAGGATTGATTACTTGAAAAGATCGGTCATGATGCATAATCTTAAAATGTACCTTGAGAATTAACCATAGGGGGTGTAAATCAATCAATTATGATCCTAAGGCATCAAGACCAGAACCGGCTTGTTCATCTAAGTGGTTCCAAATCTAAGATCCAGAACCATTTATTGATAAGTCACGTCAGGTTCCTAATTGGTGCCAAACACTATTATAGTGTCCAAATTTCCACAACTTTTAACTAAACATACAAATAATAAAAATATTAACCAAAATACTTAAAATTAAGGGTTTTTACAAATGTCTCCTTGAAAATGTCCATTTGTTCAAATGTCTTCTTACAATTTTTGTAATTGCAAATGTGTCCTTACTTTCAAAACATTATAGCATTTTAGTCCAATCCGTTAGAATAGAATGTTAGAGGTTAGTTTTAGGGAAGCTAATGACTAAAATACCCTTCTGATTAAAACCCACTAAAATTAAAAAATAAGATGATTAAATTACCCTCATCTTCCCCCAAATAGTTTAGGGTTTGAAACTGAAAATCAAACCCTAAATCATTGGGGGAAAATGAACCCTAAAATCAAGATTTTATCCAAAGAATCCCAAATAGATGAACATGGAAGAAAAAGATAACATAATTGATTGAAATTATGAAGCAAATTTGATAAAGAATATGAACTTTATTAGTAAGAAAGGGTTGTCTTCAACCTCTCGACAGAATATAGAGGCGGAAGAACAAAACTTTCTTTGAAAGAGAGAACTCTCTCCTATGAACATCAATCGGATTTAAATCTGAAATTAGTTAGCCAACCTATAACCCTTTCAAATCCAACCAATTATCTCTTGAACCAGTAGTCTGAGATTTAATTAAAAATCTCTGAACCAGGACCCGGGGGTAAAGCAAGGAACCAGGTCTGTTGTGGGTTTGATCTCATTGTAGGAGATGATTTGAGAAGCAAGCTCTACAGTTTAGGTCGCCTATGGAAGGGTTTTCTTCACCATAGATCTCAGACCCAATGGGTTAGAATCCAAGAAGTTATAACAGTGTATGCTAAAGGGTACAGCAGACAACAGGAAGAAATAAGAAAACAGAATGTTAATAGGAAAGAGAAAAAGAATATGAGATAAAAGAGAATAGAATGTACCCTGGATTGAAGGAAGATGGAGGAGAAGAGAAATAAAGCAGGGAAAAGGGGCAGGATCGATGATGAAGGCGAAGGAAAATCGTACGGCCAGTACTTGGCTCACAGCAACTCAAGTCAAAATCATTCCATTTGTTTCATGGATTTGTTCTTCATTTTGTCAAATTTGCTTCATAATTTCAGGCAGTTAAGTTCTCTTTTTCTTTCATGTTCATCTATTTTGGATTCCTTCGATAAAATCTTGATTTTAGGGTTCATCTTTCCCAAATGATTTAGGGTTTGATTTTCAATTTAAATCATAAACAATTTGAGGAAGACGAAGGCAATTTAGTCATTTTATTTTTTAATTTTAATGGATTTTGATCAGAAAAGTATTTTAGTCATTAGATTCCTTAAAACTAACTTCTATCTTTCCATTCTAACGGATTGGACCAAAATGCTACAATCTAAAAAAGTTGTGAGGCATTTGGACAAATGGGCATTTTCAAGAGGGTATTTATAAAATACCCTAAAATTAAATATCCATTACTATGCGTACCAATAAATTCAAAATGCCAAAATCCAAATCATTAACACCAAATCAACATCGTCCCTCATCTTAACCCAAAATTCAAATTCAAAACCAGACCAATAACTTGATGGGTAGATTGGTTCTAATCCTTAAAGACATATACCTTGTGCCTTCGTCCAAGGCGGACGTTTATTTTTCATACCAACAACAATGACGGACAAATGCTTCTCTTTGCCTTTCTTGGAACCTCCAGTAGTCTCTGTAATGTTGTCATTGCCATTCCCATTCTTCTTATCATCTCTACTCTGTCTCTCTTTAGGAATTGGTTCATTAGATAGACACAAGTAAAACTTAAAGCAAGTGACAGAACAGAACCTGTAATTGCCTTGAAGGAGTTTCTCATCACAGCATTCACACCTATTCCCATTGTCACTACTATTTCCATTTTGTTTCTCTTCAAGAATAGGTACATTAGATAGTTTGAGGTGAAACTTCAAGCAGGTCTCAGAGCAGAAATTGTAATTGCCTTCAACGAGCTTGTCACAACATTTGCATCTATTTCCATTATCACAATTAATCCTTCCCCAACTCTCCTTCCCTTTGGGTTGGTTGTTGTTGTTAGGCTTCGGATTTACAGCTTCTGTATCCTTAATCATCACTTGTTGGATTCCAGACATATCCGGCAAGTTGTTGAGGTCCACTGTGTAAAGAGATGTCTTCTGAATCTATATCATATTAAGAACAGTAAAAATTTCTTTAAAAAATTTGCATTATCACCAATTCTTGATCAAAATAAAAGCTAAAACTCACAATGGGTTTAGGGATATTTCCCTCTAGAAATTTGGGACTAAAAGTATCCTTTACATTTAATTTTGTTTTCTCACAAAAGCAACTAGCTACAAGTCTAAGGTGAGGAATCATTATTGTCTACGGTTCCCTGACCAGTGCGGTTCCCTAGTGCCTCTAACAAGGGAACCTGACCGAACACTCTGCCCAGGTGGGGTCCACCCTCCTCTTGTGAGAGGCACCAGGGAACTGCACCGGTCAGGGACCCGTAAACAAAAAAAATTCCAAGGTGAGAGGGTTAAAATTGTTTTGAAATTTAGATTTTTCAAAAGCAAATACAACAATAAGTAATACAACATGCATATATAAAAAAGAAAAAGGAAAAGAACTCAAGCTGCACCCAAACATAGCCCGGCACTAAATACCAGCACCCAGACACAGCCCAGCATTAAAAGACCAGTGCACTCCCTGGAAAGGTGAAAAGGTAAGGGGTGCACAAGTCTTTTCATGCTGGGCTGTGTCTGGCACAGGTACACGCCCAAACACAACACCGGTTAGCGTTCTTTCTCTCAAAAGAAAAATAAATAACAATAGCATAAATAGGAAAGGATGGGAAACCTCAAGCTTGTTGATCTTTCCATGGCACTGCTGTCGGAACCTGTAAGCTACCTCTTTCTCCCCTTGGATTGATGAAGTAATCCTTTGTATTGATGAAGTATTGATTGCATCAAACTGTTATGATTAGAGAGGACTTAAGGTTAAATCCCTACTCAAATTTTCCGCTTATAAATTATGGAAAGTGTAAATTGGCACGATGTTCTTGCTAAATTTCACTGTGGAAAAAGAAACCCTAACATGATCAAAATATATTTCATACCTGGTGTGTTTTGTTTTGCAATGGTACCTCGGAGATTGATTAATGGCGGAAATCCTTGGAGACAGACTGATGACAGAGATCTTTATGATTTGCGGGGTTCATTTCCACAAGAAAGTTCTCTCTCTCCTTGGAGATTGACTGATGATGGAAATCTTTATGATTTGTGGGGTTCATTTCCACAAGAAAGTTCTCTCTTTCCTTGGAGATGGACTGATGGCGGAAATATTTATGATTTCTCTCTCTCCTTGGAGATGGATTGATGGCTGAAATCTCTATATGATATGTAAGAGAAATCTTTGGAGACAGATTGATGGTGAAAATCTCTATGATTTGCAAGAGAAATCTTTGGAGACAGACTGATGGCGGAAATCTCTGTGATTTACAGGAGAAATCTATGGAGACAGACTGATGACGAAAATCTCAATAATTTGCGACGTACATTTCCACAAGAAGGCTCTCTAAGAGTGTGTGTGTGTGTGTGTGACACATTATATAATGATTTTCTGTTTTTAGGGTTCATAAAACCCCTATAGGGTTTTACTTTTTTGCCAAAATACCACTGATACTGTCTTGTGCCCATCGAGAAGCCCTTGATCAATGGATTCTCATTCACTATGGTTGAAGGAAAACTCGGTCCCTTAATTTTTATTTTTTTTTGTCATTATTGTAAATTCCCTAGGTCAATATTTGTGAAAGAATTCTAAATAATTTCTAAATCTTATTCTTTAGTCATTCTTTCTTTTCTTTTAAAGATTTCTAAGCATTTACATATGAATTCCATTTGTGGGTATAGTCTGTCTTTGGATTAAAAATTAGGGAAAGGGTTGGGCACATCGCCCATGTACCATAAGTTAGCACCCGATGTTTCTCTATCTCTCTCCCCCATTTTAAATAACCCCTAGCCCTTCCTGTATGATGTCTCATCCCGCACCTCCATTGGTGTTGCTAATAGCATACATGTTCGATCATGTGCCTATCCCGCGCCTCCATTGGTGTTGTTGCTAGCATACACGTTCGATCGTGTGCCTATCCTGCGCCTCCATTGGTGTTGTTGCTAGCATACACATTCGATCGTGTGCCTATCCCTCTTCCTTAAAAATAAGATTCATGTAGAAATTTCTATCCTTTTAGAAAGGAAAAAAAATGCAATGAGAATGTTCAAGAACTTAGAATAGTGTTAGAAAGTCATTTAGAAAATGTTATATTGCTAAAAATTTTAAAACTTTATCTAAAAAGGAAGTCGAAAAATTTGTTTCTATTCATAACAATTTAAAACATGTTTGAAAAGGAAACAATTAAAAAATGACTAAAAGAGATTCATTTAAAAGGATCGGGATCGTCTTCAGGGAACCCAGTGCCCAGGGCGCGCCCAGGAGGCATCTAGCGGTTGAGCTGTGCCGCACACATCTCGGTGCATGCCTAGGGATGTGTGTGGCACAACCCAACAGTTGGATGCACCCTGGTGCGTGCTGGGCTCCCTGGGGACGAGCTAAATTGCATTTAAAAATACTAGTTTTCAATTGAATTAAGGGTAAAAGATTTGCACAACACCAACTTAATTTCAAGATTGCATGCTCACAGCCCTCATAAGACTTAGATTACTATAGCACACCCCCTATAAAATGTCTCATTCGCCCCCTTTATTTTTAATGTTTTCCCATAATGCCCCTCTTTCAAAGCATGAAACTGCACACACTCTCTCTCTCTCTCTCTCTCTCTCAAGATTGGACTGATAGTGTCCAATCGAAAAGCCTGAGCTTTAAAGTGGAGAGTCTCTTCCTAGGATCATAATCCTAGTGGTTGCACACTATCCAATCGATGTAGGACTAAAACTGGCCATGAAGCCACAATCACTACACATCAGGTTCTCGTTTGAAAATCTTATTTTCTATCTCAATATTAAAACTCATCTCGATCACTTATATCATGGAAAATCAATGGAACTACGAGAACTAAAACAATTCAAATTGAAAATTTTGATTCCAAAGCCATGTCTGTATTTAAGTACCTATGCATGTTCCTACATACAAGTTTGCATATTAATCATGTTTCTTGACTACATATTTTCAATCCAAGGTCATTAAAACCCAAATTATTCATTGAAGCAACTTTTGTCGATTTCATTTTGCTCTTTTTTTTTTGGTAAACAAAACCATTTTTAGCAAGTAGAGCATGATTAGTGCATTTAAGTTCTTACAACTACAGAGATACTCTAGCTATCTCATAGTCTCCTAGTACAACTCTCTTTGAAGAGTGTGTAGAGTGTGTTTTTACTCAAGTTAAAAAACCTCCCAAAGACTAAATATACAAATCAAAGCACAAAGCAAAAAACTTTAATAGGTAGAGTAAACAAGTTTAAAATTCACTAGTATGATTCTCAAAGTTCAAGAACCCAAGACCAAAAGATGTACGGGTTGAGTGGTTTAAGGCCTTTATAAGAAAGGTCCCAAGTCCCATATTTATAGCCAAGAAGAGTCCCAAAAGAAATGAACAAATTTGGGCATATAAGACTTATGGGCTGATGTTCTTTGTGCCGCAGCGCAGCCTACGCCCAAACACATGGGCCTGCCATTCAAGGGGCAGGGTGGTTATTTTGCCCACCCTCATGTGTCTAGGCACAGCCTGCGCCCCCAGCATAGAGAACATTTGGCCAAACTTATATATAACCCATGCTCTTCTTAGCTTGGACGTTCGTCCCTGCTTCATGGGAGCTTCTATCCTAAATGGGTTAAGTGACTAGGGTTTATTTCAGTTAAGGTTAGGTGACTTAAGGCCAAATCTTTGAGGGTCTAAGAGCTATGAAAATCACTTTTGCAACAATTGAAAACATGAAAGACATTTACAAGATAAAAACAAAATTTTAAGTCTTAATTTTGATGCAAGTTCCTTGAAAATGAGTCTTCAATTGAATGGCTCAATGCTTCACGATTTTGGTCTTACTCAAGTGAAACTTGGTCTTCAATTGAGCTTCCCAATCTTCATGTCAAATATTCAGATCCTTTGCTGCCTCCTGCCCGTGCGGCCGGCGTACAGCCTCACACAGGCAGGGGTGAAATGACCTCCCTATCCACTGCAGGAGCACCCTGCCTGGGTGTGATCCACGCCCTGTCTGTGTGAGGCTGCACACTATTGCACGGGCAGCTGCAGCAGAGGATCGATCCAAATTGTCATGCCAAATATGTCATTCAAATTTGACTATGATCTTTCATTGAATTTTTTGCTCGATGACTCCATCAATTTGCTTGGGGTAGCCTTCTCGTAATCCTTGATGCTTTGGAGAGGATATCATTTGAGTCATAAGCTTTTCTCCACACACAAACACAAGTTAATAATCACAAAACCATTTACTAAATATAATCTCACCAAGTAGATGAATAAATGACAAACCACAAGAATACATAAGAGAAATAAAAGCAAGAGAAATACAATTACGAAGCAAATACAAAAGAACTTCTAAGAAACCAAAAAAACTTAGGAGAGTTTGAAAATAAGAAAACACAAGAAAAAGAGGACACCCAGAAATCAAAGAAATAAATGAACATATTTATTAGGGATGAAAGATCATCTTGACTTAAGATCTTGACTTAGATCTTAACTAGTCACAAGTTGGATTGGGGGGGGGGGGGGGGAGAGGGTATCGCACGTAAAGGTAAATTGCTCGGAGTAAACAAGCCTTCTTCAATGTTTGGATTATTTCTTGAAACCATGAAATAATGGAGATTTTTCCGGTGAAAACAACGACTCCACATCGAATGCGGATTGTATACGAGTTGTTGAAGTTGAAGGAGCAATACTGCATTTCTTGTTTTATCAAGAGAGTTGGTATTGCTCCTTCATTTAGTTTGTAGTTAAGTAATGTTTTACTCACATAAGAGTTGCATTTTTTGCCAATTTTTTTTTACTTAGGCTATCGGGTGTAATCGTTTACCTTCTCCTAATAAATAGCTAATTTTTAAGGATGAGTTCTATTCAGAATCCTAACAAATGGTATAAAAGAAAAAAATTCTCATGGGAGCATGAATTTCAATTTTTTTTCCCCCTCTAGCCAAACCAATCCTAGAAGGGTGCACTCTAGCCCAACCCACTCTGAGTCCTTGAGGCTTGAACCAAGCCTGCTGGGGCTTTAATGGGGTAGGCTCGGTAAGGCCTTGTTTTAAAGCATGAAAATTTTCAGCTGGGCTGGGCTTGGCTTCCATGGTAGAATCATTCCATAGCTCTCTCAAAGTTAACCAGGCCAGGCCCAAATTATAGAAGCAGGTAGCCTGAAAGTATATTTATACGTAGTATCTATCTTTATATATATTAACATATATTTTATTCTATTTAAATGATAAATTTATATATTATCTATTAATTATTAATAAATTCCTCTATTGTTCCCTCCACTTTAAATTGGGTTGTGGAGTTCCGGGTGGCATGAGCTAATTGGTATTGTTTTAAGCTAGCCTGGCTTAGCCCAGCCTGGTTAAGCTGACCTTGCCTACTCTTTCGTTTACACCTGGCCACCTAGGGTTTCTACTTACCCTAGACCTGGGATCAAGTGTCTAAAACAGATAAGTTGCTTACTGATGGACAGTGACCTAAAACAGAGAAGAAGCAAACTTGGTTTACCCTTTTTGTTTATTGGGTACTGTACATGTGTCACACCCCTATCCCGACAAGGGATAAAGTACAATATCAGGGTATGATTGGGGTGACACGCGTCATCCCACCTCACCGACAGGATCTCGATGTTGTGCCAACTCACAGTCATAAACCAATATTAAAATACAATAATATCAGAGTGCGAAAGACAAAGGAATATTACATTCCAAGATAGGTCAAAGTTTGCGGAAGCGTAAATGAAATAATTATAAGATGTTCATTAATTAATGATAATAAGTAACATAGGTACAAAATTCCTATGACCATCAAGTAGCTACAAAAAAGGAAAAACATAAAAGTTTATACAAAGCACAAGGCTCTCAACAATAACAAAACGGGAACGATCCCAAGTAACAGTACAGCCCGTAGGCACAATCATCATGGGCAACCATCGCCATGATCCTCAGTCATGGTCTCTGGCTCCACAGTAATCATTTGCATCAAAATCTAAAAAGAATGTGTATACGGGGGGTTAGCTCCATCGAGCTAGTGAGAGAGAAAAGGGGATGCACAATCACACAATCACAAATAGTCCATGGTGCATGCCATTATTAATTCATTTACCACCTAACACACAATTCTAAGTCAATGGATATATCTTACAGTAATAACTCGGGAAGATGTTGTGGATCCTTCCATTCTCACCACAATGCAACCTCAATCATTACTATGGGGCCCGCGTCGGTCGTAGCCATCACCACCAAGAGGCAGACCCCGATAACCATTACTATCCCTGGCCTGGCCTCTCTAACTCTCCACAGGCAGCAGGTGCTCTGGCTACCCAACACCTAAACCCCTGTTGGTAAGGGTCGTAACATAGGGAACTAAGCCTAACCACAGATATACTACATGAATCCTATCATGTTGAGAGGTACATCCGGGTGTGTCAACGTTCCATTCCATCTAACACCCGGGTACTAGCACAACACGGCGCATACAGGCAAGAATGAGATGCAATATACAATTCCACGTAATCCGGGGGTTTCGGTGCCAATACTTCCTGGCACCGTAACCCAACACAAATCCATATCATCCTAATCATCATCATCATCATCATTGAATAAGAATAAATGCAAATATGCAATCATGCTTGAATGATAATGTCACAATAAAATTCATAAATGCATGAATAAGCAATAGTAAACAAGCTCAGACAGTCACCCAAACCCACTCACCAATTACTTCAAATAGAATTTGTATAAGCGCAACGATTCCCGCTCAAAATCACTCCATTGCACATATGTTGGCGCTTATGAAAGTGAATAAGAGTGTGAGAGAGTGTAGGGGAGGCCTCATAGAGAAACCCCGCAGTATACATAAGTTATAGGCCTTAAAAACAGCATCGGAGGCAACGTCGGACTCAACAGTGCCTGCCTCCGACCCTGAGTCCGACCCTTCCTGCAGGCTTAGGCCACATTAGGGCAGCATCGGCCTTAACAGGCTTGCCTCCGACCCTGAGTTTGACCCTTCCTGCAGGCTCAGGCCACATCGGAGGCAGCGTCGGACTCAATAGGCTTGCCTCCGACCCTGCATCCGACCTTTCTTGCATACTCAGGCCACATCGAAGGCAGCGTCGGACTCAGCAGTGCCTGCCTCCGACCTTGCATCCGATGCAAACCAGGTATGATTTCAAGGTCCTTAAAAGCCCAGGGTTGTCCCATTTGGTTCTTTGAGTTCCAAGGGACTAGGGAGGGGGTGTCCTATGGTTTATTAAGGTCTTAGAAGTACCAATCATCAGATGATTGAGGGATTCAAAGGATCAAAAGCTCAAAAATCCAGATTTGGGGTTTCCTTTGGTGGTTGAAGATTTAGAATCAAATAGATTCAGCAAGACATCAAATAGAGGTCTTTATAGGACTGTAATACATTAATGGAGTCCCAAACATATAGCTTAGGATAAACCATTTGGTTCCAAGAGGAAACCCAAACTCAAGACTGAAATTAGGTGAGCCATCTAAGCTAAAAAAGAAGGACATGGAGGGCCTTCCAAGCTCAACCGAAAAGAGAAAAGAGAAGGGAGAGAAGCAAGAGTGTTCTTGGCCTACCTGATTTGAGGTACACAAGAGGTCCTCCTTATAGATGCAAGCTCAAGCAGCCGATCCCACCTTCTTCTCCTGCTTCTCCTCCTCCTTCTTCTTCTTCTCCTCCTTGCTGCCTCCTCTCTTCAAAGCTCTCCTCTCCTTTCACGATTAGGTTAGGAAAGAAAATGAGAAAGACTAAGGAATAGCCCTAGCTCTCATATCTATAGATGTGCCTTACTAAGGCCTGTTTGGCTAGGGCCTCTGAGCTATAAATCTAGGACTTGTTTGGGTAGGGTAGTTTAAATGCCCACTTAGGTGTTGTTTGGGTAGGGTCTCTTAATGACCACAAACATATTATTCATCTAAACTCATTACCCACCTAAACTCAATTAAACACCATTAAGACACAACTTGGGCCCAATGGGCTTCATTTTAGAATAAAGTTTGGGTCTTGTTTGGCTAAGGTCTTTTAATGTCTAAAGTACATTAACCTATTTCAAGCATGACTTAGGCCGAAGGGCCCACTTAAGAGGTCACCAAAATAAAAGGGAGGCTAGGGTAGTAGTCAACCACGACAAGGCACCAATAGCATCCTCGATAAAGGGAATGTGGGCCCCACATAAGGTCTCACTCAAATTAGCCACAGCAACAGCATCAGATGCAGGGTTGGATGCACATAGGACCTTGCATCCTATGCAATAGAAAGGGTAGATAAAGTATCAAAAAGGTATGGGCTTGGACCCACACCTCAGGGACTTTAAGGAGAAGGAAACAAGCAAAAAAAATAGGTTTAGTAATTTACCATTTGACCATCACGGCGAAAGACACACCGACAAACAAGGCAGCATAGTCTACTCACCACAAGGATAAGTAATAAATAAGTAGGCTCTCGGGTGCGGGTGTAATATTCTCCAAACTTTATAAGAAATTTCGTCCTCGAAATTTAACGTGCCTGGGGATCCGAATAGATGAGGATACTTCGACCGCCTAACAACTCCTTACCTCTAAGCAAACGATCAAAACAATTCCTAGGCTCAATTGGGTTAAAGGTCAATGTGTCTAAGAGTCCAGGGAGGTTCAATCTTCAGATACAAACCACAAGAAAACAAAAGGTCTAACTAAACCTCTGAACTACGCCCAATATTAAACTTCCTTTAACTAAGGTCGCAAGGCTAGGTTTGTACTACTTTTCTTACAAGGCTTTGCTTTGAAGACTTTCACTTCTCATTCCCCAATACTTAAGTCAACTTTAGAATGAATTAGAATATTGATAGAATCTCCTATCGTTCACTCCCAATACGGAGGGAACGCATTAGTGACCCATTACTCCACTCATACTTATTATTGAGTAAAGTTCTGTCAAATCCTTCAGTTCCAATTTTTAAAGCCAAACAACCACACAAGACTACAAGACCAACTCCCGACAGAATAACTTACAACAACTTTCGTCTCAGGAGCTATTACTCACTTCCTAGCCTCTGTTCTAGATCGACTCTAATATACGTGTAAGTACCGCGGTCCTTCAGGACGAAGGTTTCCTCAGCCCTTTTTGTAGGTGTATTAGTGACATAGGGTTTTGGGAGATACATGTGTGTGTGTATGGATGTGGATATCATTGTCAATGTATGATGAATAGAGGATTGGGATCATGCATTAAAAATGTTAACATAATGAGAAGTCGCCACCTAGGGTTAGGGCCTAGGACCCATTAAGTGTAGCCCTAGCCGTGGTGAGCGGAATCGGGCTACGTGACTCCATATGGTCTGACCAAAGGTTCGGGTAAGGGGTCAGGTTACGAGTGTGGGAAGGTGTTAGGCACCCACCTCGCCCGGCCGAAGCCGGTCTCTCTGTGTTAGATGCTACATAAGGATGAATGTTGTTTCTCTCTTATTACGAGGATGGGGGATATTATGAACTACATTCAGATGCTATGAATTGAACTAAAGTATAATAAACTACATTATATATGTGAAAAATGCGGACTAAAACGGTAAAATATGAAAGGACTACATTGAATCAACAAAAATGCAATAATTATACCTGTATGGTTGTATGCCCCTGACTCAGGGGAGATGGACAAATGGACCGACGCTACTTCTTTCTTGGCAGAGTAACGACTCTTTTGAGTGATTTGGAAAAGAGTAAGCAGACAGAGAATAACGCTGTAACAAGGGAGTTTCGATGGTTATCCGTGCACAGACGGGATACCAAAGCTAAGGAGCCAAAGCGCTCTATACTCAGAGGGACAATCGAAGGATCTGTCCACCTTAAGAAAACTTCAAATACTCACACACTCATGAGAGAAGGAGGAGAAATGAGGGTGAAAAGGGAGACAAAGATACTAGGAATCACTTGGGGAGGGTCTCTCTACCCAAAATTCCTTGGGAAATGTGGGAGGGGACCCTCCTATTTATAGGGAGGGACCTTTTTTCTCTCCTGGCCGAAAAAGTCCTCCACGGCGCCGTGGGGGACTTTTCCACGGCGCCGTGGGTGACGTCAGCAGGCTGATGTCACACCCCCTCATGGCGCCATGGGTGACGTCAGCAGGCTGATGTCACACCCCCTCATGGCGCTGTGAAAATCTGGTACACCTCCCCACAATGCCGTGGGAAGGTACCCACGGTGCCGTGGGAAGGCGTCCACGGTGCCGTGGGAAGAGTCTACGGCGCCGTGGGCGCGCAGTGCCATTTTTCCTTGTTTTTGGGCCTAAAATGGGCCATTTTGTGCTCAGCATGGTTCTTGGTCTTATGGGCCAGGTATCTTTGGGTCTGAAAAGAGGGGGGGGTGCGTCATCCATCGTCCATGTCCCGTTGTCATCATCGCCAATGAGGGTGACAAAGATCAGTGTCTACAGTTTGCCCCTCTTTGGCCGAGGCCTGTGCCAACATCCAAAGGGTAAAGACAAAAGACCAACTAATTTTGTCACCAAGAGCATGTACTGCTGACGCTTTGCTCAAAGGCAGCAGAGTTGCTAAAAACAGGCGGTTAATCGCGATGAAATCTTTCGATAATCCTCAAAAGAAAAACTCGGAAGAACCAAATCTTTATCTTGTGAGCATTGCTCAAACAATTTTTGAGGGTGATAAGGCACCACTCGACCAAAAGTCAAACTTGGATGGCTACAAGGTTCCACTCGACCTAAACCATCAAGTTTGAAGGGTGATAAGGCACCACTCGATCGAAGATCTAGATAAGGCACCACTCGGCCCGAAGATCCAATTTGAGGGTGATAAGGCACCACTCGACCAAAAATCAAACTTGGATGGTTATAAGGTTCCACTCGACCGAAACCATCAAGTTTGGAGGGTGATAAGGCACCACTCGACCAAAGATCTAGATAAGGCACCACTCGGCCCGAAGATCCAATTTAAGGGTGATAAGGCACCACTCGACCAAAAGTCAAACTTGGATGGTTTATAAGGTTCCACTCAACCGAAACCATCAAGTCTGGAGGGTGACAAGGCACCACTCGACCGAAGATCTAGATAAGGCACCACTCGGCCCGAAGATCCAATTTGAGGGTGATAAGGCACCACTCAACCAAAAGTCAAACTTGGATGGTTTATAAGGTTCCACTCGACCGAAAGTTAGTATTGAGAGATTTCACTGGGGATATCTTATATATATATATATATATATATATTTTTTTTTTTTAATTTTTTTTTTTTAATTTTTTATTTTATGGTCCACGGCCCCGTGTATGGGCGGCACCGTGCTTGGACGGCCCCGTGTGCACGGCTCCGTGCCAGACTTCACGGCTCCGTGGGCCATCCTCCACGGCGCCGTGGGCGCGATAGAGAATTTATAAATAGAGGGTTCCCTCCCTCATTCCTTCACTCCCATTTCTACTGCGAAGCTCTGCTATTTTTGATTTTTGACTTCAAACCCTTTTTATTTGCTCACACCATGTCTTTCCGTCGACGAGGACGCCAGTCTCACCGGGAGCCACTACTCGGTACCACTGCTCGCAATGCACGGGCTGCATGGTATCTTTCAGGGGTCACCCTGGCCGACACGGCCCGCCATGGTTGCCGCTCCATATGGGGCCAGGTCAGTATTCTTACTCTTTTCCTTTCAATTTATGCATTCATTTATATTAGCTTCATACCTTACCTCATAGATTAGAGGTAAGGTCCCTAGACTCTGCCCCAAGCTCCTAATGGCACGTAAATCCAAGTAAGGTCCCTAGACTCTGCCCCAAGCTCCTAATGGCACGCAAATCCAAGTAATGCCCCTAGATATCATCCTAGGCACCTAGTAGCACACAAATCACAGTGAGGCCGTCAGACACTACCCTAAGGGTCATTTGACATGCAAATCAAGGTAACACCTCTAGATACTCTCCTAGGTATCCAGTGGCATGCAAATCAAAGCGAGGCCATCAGACACTACCCTAAGTGTCCTTTGGCACACAAATCAAGGTAACGCCTCTAAATACCCTCTTAGGCACCCAATGGCATGCAAATCAAAGCAAGGCCATCAGACACCACCTTAAGTGTCCTTTGGCACGCAAATCAAGGTAATATCTCTAGATACCCTCCTAAGCACCCAGTGGCACGCAAATCAAAGCGAGGCCATCAGACACCACCTTAAGTGTCCTTTATCACGTAAATCTAGGTAACGCCTCTAGATACCCTCTTAGGTACCCTGTGGCACACAAATTAAAGCGAGGCCATCAGACACTACCCTAAGTGTCCTTTGGTACGCAAATCTGGGTGACGCCTCCTTTTACAGTCTCTCCCTCTTTCTCTCTTCTTCTTCTTCTTCTTCTTCTTCTTTTTTTTTTTTTTTTTTTTTTTTTTTTTGTTTAATTTTTGTCCTCACTATCTCGGCTAACCATTTGCCTTATTTTTCTTTGCAGGGCAGCTCCCTTCCTTCGCCCAAGAAATATTGTGGGCTGGAGGCAGTTTCAGAGTGGTACCGCACACTTTGCCCAGTGGTATAGTCGCGGGTTGTTCGGACCGGGCTGGGGCACATTGCCTCGTCCCTGGCTCGTGAGTTGGACAGTCCGACTGTGAGGGCTCTGATAGAGAGGTGGTGGCCGAGCACCCATACATTTCACCTTCCCTTTGGTGAGGCGACGATCACCCCCTTAGATTTCTACATGATCACGGGACTCCCCTTTGGTGAATTACCCGTGACACTGACTCCGGAGGAGAGGATTATAGCCTTGGCAGAGCCATCAGAGCACCTGGAGTACTACAGGCAGCAGTTGGGGATTGCAGTTACAGGGAGAGAGATCCCCGCGTCGGTCCTGAGGGGTAGCTGGGATGAGAGGGTTGTTACAAACCAGTCGCCGTCCGTCCTTCAGGATCAGCAGGCTCGACGCTTCCTCCTATTCTTGCTGGCGGAGGTGAGCTTCAGCGATATGACGGGTATGGTGATAGCCGACGCCGCATATGTTCGCTTCTTTGAGCATTTTGACGTGGCCGCAGGCTACGATTGGGGGGGCTCGGTGTACGCCTACTTCTTGGATATGTTAGATTATCTGGTTGTGGGGTCACCGAACTTGATCGGATGCTGCTATGTCTTATGGGTGAGTTCTCTCAACTTTGCCTTTTTCTCTTTTCCCTCTTTTTTTTTTGTTTTTATTTTATTCTTTTTTTTTTATTTCAATTTTTATTATTGTTATTTCTTGCTTATCTTTTGATTTTCCTCTCTCTCTCTTTCTCCCTCCTTTTTTAGAGGGTTGAGCTCGACCATTGTCGGAGAGAGATTGAGAGACTCAGGCTTGCAAATGATCAGCTGCAGTTCAACCTTACGCGGGCTGAGGTCGAGAGGGATGCCTTGATAGCGTCCCAAAGCGGAGAGGGGGGAGGCTTGGATGTTGACGATTACTCCCCTGAGTCATGACCGCTCCTCTTTTTCTTTTTTTTTTTAATATTTTTTTTTATTTGGAAATATTGTTACACTTATGTACATTTATTTTCCTTCCCTTCTCTTTTTTGTTTATACACTTTGGTATGGATACTGGTGCAATTTTTATGTACACTTTTCTTCTCTTTTTTTTTTTTTGTACACAAACGAATTGTCTATGAATTCATTGGATATTTCTTTCTTTGAATTGCACATGAGACTCCATCCCTTTCCTTAGAAGCACAAATCCCATTGGTAAATGGTTCCATTACATGAGCGAGGACAGAGAAATTGAGAAAAGAAAGACAAACAAGTAAAGATAGGAACATCAAATTGATATCACTTATTTGTAACATTTTTCGGATAATAGCATCACCACTTCTTGTGTCACATCTCTGAGGTTCTAAAATTTTCCATCTTAGGTTGTTCCTGCCTCAGAGATACTAAGGAAGTGATATAAAAACTGATGTGAGTTAAACCCATGAATCTCACATAATTGTTCCCTGATGTTTCTGATTTTTCTCTCTCGGCCTTCATCCGAGGGCAGTTCCACTGGATTTCTTGGACATCTCTCTCCTCCAAATATTTCTTCCAGTCTTGGACCTTGTGGAATTCTGACTTTTCCCTTTGTATTTGATAATGCAAAGGCCGGAGGTGAGGACACGGAATTGGTGTGACCAGTTTTAGTTTTTCCATTAACCACATTTGGAATACCGCCGGAGATCCACGAAGGAAATCTGTACCGTATTTCTGAGACTGACTCATGGTATCAAACCCTTTGAATGTTTCTGCTAAAATGGTAGGAGCGATGTCGCATCCTTCTTCAATTTGCCTCACCACTTCCGTAATTATTGGGGGCATGCCTTTTCCTGGAGATGCTAACAAGTATCTCCCAATCATACAGAATAAGTATGCCCACCTTTTGCGTCAGATCTGTCTTTTTTCTTCAAATCTATTGTTGTTGAAGATCTTCACAACTTTCAACGCATCCACCTTGTCATAATTGAGAACTTGCTTTAACTCCTTCTTATTCATGGTAAAGAAATCTCCCAAATTTTTGAAGAGCTGTTCTTTCTTCATAGTTGGGAGGAACGACTTTCCTCGAGGGGGTGACATCATGCAAGTCCGGAATTCTTCAATGGTCGGAGCCAGCTAGACTTTTCCAAAGTGGAACGCGTGCAATTGGGGGTTCCAGCACTTCGACACTTCCCTTAGTAAATCATGAAGGAGCTTGAAGCAACCGATCCTTCCCAATACTATCAGATGGTGATCCTCTAGGAGTGTAGGCTCGTCCACATTCATCCGGAGAGTCCACTGACACAACTGCTCGTCGAGTCCTTCTTTCTTTGGTCCTCTCATGCTACCTGTATCAAGGATTGGGTTAGCATTTTGCGACACAGAATGAATAAATCCTTTGTTAATAACCAGCTCTAGATGACTTTTACTTCTAAGCTAGGTCAAGGATGGAAGGCCAAATGGCGAGATTTACCCATATATGCAAGGGACGCCGGCTGGCAGAATTTATGGGAGGAAACCGATACAATACCTTCTTCTTCTTCTTTTTTCTCTTTTTTTTTTTGAGACCGTACCCGAATACATCGAGTTGCCTACGTATCCCTTCGGAGGAATCAGGTCGAACGTAGTTCAAATTGCTTCACATATCTCAGACAAAATACTTCTTTAGTTGGTCCATATTGACCAGACCCCGAAGATCTTCTCCGTCAAGATCAGAGAGTTGTACCGCCTGTCCTGGCAATATGGTCTTGACTTTGTAGGGTCCACTCCAATTGGGTCGGAATTTTCCTCTTGGGTCGTGGATTGGAGCTCGCTGCTCTCTAAGGACCAAAACTCCTTCCTCAATGCTCCGAGTGCGGACACCTTTATTGAATGCCCTAGCCATTCTTTGCTGATATTTCTTGAGATTATCCATGGCCTTCATCCTTTTCTCATCCAGGAGATTGAGCTCTTCGTACCTGGCCCTTACCCATTCTCCTTCTGGCAATTGACTATCGAGTAAGACTCGAAGAGAAGGGACCTGAATTTCTACCGGTAATACGGCTTCCATCCCATATACCAGAGAATACGGGGTAGCTCCGGTAGAGGTTCGGATAGATGTCTGATATGCCCATAAAGCTAGTGGAAGTTTCTCCCTGATTATTGTGTGTATCCGCCATTTTTTGCAATATGACCTTCATATTCTTGTTGGTGCTTCTCTTGCTCCATTAGTCTGTGGTCGGTAAGTAGTAGATTTATGCCTCTTAATGCCAAATTGGTTACAGAGTTCTTCCACTTTTCCCCTGAAATGCAGACCTTGATCTAAAATCAACTGTTGCGGCACCCTGTATCTGCAGATGAGATTCTCTTTTATGAACTTTGCCACCTTGGCGGAAGTTAGGACTGCATAAGATTGAGCCTCTACCCATTTTGTGAAATAGTTGATGGCGACTAACACAAATTGATGTCCATTTGAAGCCTTTGGAGTTATTTTTCCAACCACATCAATTCCCCAGGTAGAAAATGGCCAAGGGGCATTTAATGAGTGCAACTCTGTCGGAGGAATATGAATGATGTTGGCAAATATCTGGCATTTATGACATCGCCTTACGAAGTTAGCACATTCAACTTCCATAGTGGCCCAATAGTATCCCATCCTGAGAATTTTCTTGGCCAGCATCCTTGCATTCATGTGTGGTCCACATATTCCTTGATGGATTTCTTCCATAATGATTTGAGCCTGATCCTCATCCACACATAATAGTTGGATACCATCATAAGACCTCTTATACAACAAGTTTCCTTGGAGGAGGAACTGAGTGGCATATTTTCGTAAATGCCTCTTCTCTCTTTCTGAAAACTCTTTAGGATATCTCCTTTCCTTGATGTAGTAGACCACTGGAGCATACCAAGGTCTTCCATCCTCGGTGAGCATATTGACTGGTTCTCCATATGCTGGGCAAGTCCTTCTTTCTATTAGGAAGGGCTGGATCTTGTCTCGAGTATCACATTCTACCATGGACGCCAAAGTGGCTAAAGCATCGGCGAACCGATTGCTATCCCTGGGCAGATACTCAAAAGAAACTTCCTTGAAGCATTACGTCAGTTGTTCCAGATAGATTTGGTAGGGCTTCAACTTCTCATCCTTAGTCTTCCACTTTCCTTGTGTTTGACACATTACCACAGAGGAATCCCCGTAAACTTTAATTTTGTCAACTCCTGCAGATAGAGCCATTTCTAACCCAATGGCACAAGCTTCATACTCTGCTATGTTATTGGTACAACTAAATTCCAATCTGAAGGCCATCGGCAAGTAAAAGTCTTCTAGGGTTATCAATAACACCCCTGCGCCAAATCCTTTTTGATTGGCGGCTCCATCAAAGTACAGTTGCCACCCCCTAGTTGGTCCGGCTTCTACGAAGTACAAATCTTCATCTGGGAAGAGGTCATCTGTTGCTCGGGAATCATGCTCTGAGGGAAATGCTGCTAGATGGTCAGAGATTGCTCGCCCTTTCACAGATTTTGACTGACATAAGTTATGTCGAATTCTGATAATAGCAACAACCACCTAGCCATCCTTCCTGTCAATGCTAGTTTCTCGAAGAGGTACTTAATTGGATCCATACGAGAGATCAACCTGACGGGATGTGACACCATGTAGTGTCTCAGGTGCTTAGTTACCCAAACCAGAGATGTACATGTCTTTTCTACTGGGGCATATCGAGTTTCATACTCGATGAATTTTCTGCTCACATAGTAGATTGCATGCTCTTCTCCATCCGCTTTGCCAACTTGGGCCATCATTGATCCGACCATGTTTCTCCCTAATCGACAAATATAGGAGCAAAGGTTCACCGAACACCGGAGGGACAAGTATAGGAGGAGAAAGTAGATATCTCTTTGATTTTCATAAAGGCATCTTGACATTTCTCGTTCCATTCTTTCGGCTCTTTCTTCCTTAGGAGTTTGAAGATAGGTTCACAAGTGGATGTCAACCGAGATATGAATCTGCTGATGTACTGGATGCGGCCCAAAAACCCTCGTACCTCTTTTTCTGTCCAGGGTGGTGGCATTTCCGTGATGGCTTTTATCTTGTCAGGGTCCACTTCTATCCCTCTTTCGCTGACAAGAAATCCCAGTAATTTTCCTGCTTTGGCCCCAAACACACACTTCTGAGG